>NC_138499.1:25930344-26542219 GCF_964252035.2 Podarcis erhardii
ATCGGCAAGCCCAAGGCTCGGTGGTTTAGACCACAGCACCACCCGCATCCCAGCTGTCTGAAGTATAGGCCTCCCTGAAAGGAAATGATTCAGTATTCTTGGAAGATAAAGCCGGCAGTAGTCAAAACACGCCCCAGCCGCCCAAGCAGCTTCAACTATTAATGCTGATAAGAGGTTGCGGGAGGTTCAACTCATTCAAAAACAACAATAGTGTTTCTAGAGTAAACCTATGCTTAATTAAGCCGGCTGCTCTGTAATTTTCAATTGCCCTCTGACCAGTCTGGCACACTAACTGGTGGGAAGGATGATCAGGGGGGCAAACAAACGTTTTAAAGAAATTGAGGACTTCTTACCCCCTCCCACAGCTAAACACTCTAAGATCAGGATTTCCCCCCTCCCCCTCAACATGTCTTGCTACATCTGCACAAGTCCCCTTTCACAATCACTTTGCAGTGCTAGCTGAAGTACATGGAGATTCATATGAAGATCCTATCAGCATTATCAGGGAGCCCAACAGCAATCATAATAAGGCAAATTCAGAACCCCAGAAGGCTGAGACGAACCTGAGTGCTACTCAGGAGAACCCAGCTGAGCTGATTTTAATGACAGCTAAAACAACTGATTTGTCAAACTACATTCCAAAATGGATATTTTGATCAGTAAGGTCAAGCGGACACTCAATAGGGAGATCTACTCGAGTTGTCACAGGGTTTCAAAGGTACCTCCTCTAACGCCCCACGAGCGAAGGAGATAAACCAAAAAATTGAGTCCCAAACCTTGAGAGAACTCAAGCCAGAAGTCTGGCAGTGGAATGTAAGAGCAGCAACATTTAGTGCTGCAAGCAAACCAAGTCAGCCTTACGATATGCACCTATAAAGGGAGATTCCTACCTTGGTACACATTTCTATCAGCTAAAAGACACATGAGGTCTTTATTAGGGGAGCAAGCCGGTCATATATACCTGGTTAATGTGGAGTCTCTGATCTGCCCCAAACAAACACAGAAAGTTTTACTATCTTTCAGGAGTCCCAGTATCCTGACAATGTTACCATGTGCCAAGCCTATGTTGACCGCTATGCGAGTTTTTCCAACACAAGTTTTTTAAAAATTTGACTATATTGCCATTATTAGATAACCCTAAAGCAGTTGGCCATCACAACAACAACAAGAAGAAGAAGAAGACACCAATAAGGAGAATTCAAAATAGCCAAAGCAACCCCCCGCCCCGAATCAGAAAATTTAACCAAAGACGACTGCAACTGGGAGGAGAATTTGAAATGCTCTTTTAAAGACCTCCCAATGGAAGAGCAACAAGGGATTATCGGAAGGCTTGAACTTTTGAAATCCAGTCTTTTAAAGTTTTTTGCAGAGTTCAAAATTCCTACAACATACCCAATCAATTTTCAATCCAAGGAGTCTTCACAAAAACCCATTATCCTCAATACCACCTCACACAAGGAACTATTCATCAAAATACGAAACAACACAAGCAAACTCCAGTCCCCTTTGGCAAGCGACATCTCTGAGTCAGTGGGGGGGAAATGTTACAGTGAGGCAGCTATGGTCACAACATCAGCCTGGCTCTCAATGAGGAAGCTTGAGGATCAGGAATTGGGTTCACCACATAAGGCAGTAGCATCACTGCTTGTTGGAGTTCCTCATTTTGCTGCACTGATTCACCCAGAAACTTGGGTGAAGGACTTAGCAGCAGACGTAACAGCACATCTGCCCGCACAGAAGATGCAGCAACCGCGTATAGTACAGCTCGGGTTGCAAACGTGATCAGTGCGGGATGCACGTTCGCAACCCGCAGGCTTCACAACCCACAGTGGCGTGTCTGCACATGCGTGGGTTGCGATTCAGCACTTCTGCACATGTGCAGCTGCCAAAACCCAGAAGTAACCCATTCCGGTACTTCCCGGTTTCGGCGGTCCGTAACCCAAAAAAACACAACCTGAAGCATCTGTAACCCGAGGTATGACTGTATATAGGACACTTAATAGTGGCGTGGATCAGGGACTCTGAACTGTAGATCCTTACATAGGCGCCGACTCCATGGGGCCTGAGGGGGCCCGAGCCCCCTCAAAAATTCGTTTGGGGGGCCTCTGCCCCCCCAATAATTTAAGAAAATTATTACTTATAATATGCTTTGTAAAATCACAAAATTATGTTGGTATTTTTTATTTTCCTTGTTTGACGATAGTTACCTTTTAAAATACATTCAGTAATGAGTTAAAACAAATAATTATTACGGTAGTAAAAGAGGCGGCGCGAGTAGTTTTGCTCGGTGCGTGCGACTGGCCCAGCCCCTCTTTCCTTTTCCTCTCTTCTGCTCTCCCACCGGGCGCCTGAGGGAGAGTTACTTAGCGGTTCTGAGGAGCCGCTGTTGTTTCGGCAGGGGAAAAACCGCCGCCCGCGAACCGCCGAGCTCCCTCTCTCTTTCCAGCCTCTCTCTCTCTCTCTCTCTCTCTCTCTCTCTCTCTCTGGCCAAGGAGGAGAAGAAGCCCTTCAGCCAGTCTATGGCCGAGTGGCGGAGGTTCATCTACAACCCCAACAGCGGCGAGTTCCTGGGGCGAACGGCCAAGAGCTGGGGTGAGGAGGGCGAGCGAGCGAACGCGCGCGGGGAAGGGAGGGGAGGGGGCGGCCGGCACGAGGGGCGGTGGGAGGCGAGGCGCGGTGGGCACTTGCCTTGCCCACCGCGCATCTCTCTCCTTCTCAGTCTCTCTCCCTCCCTCAGCTGGCGAGGGGGCCACGAGGCGGGCGGCAGCAGCAGCAACGGGCCGGGAGCAGCTCTTAGAAAACTTTCCGGGGGAGGACCCCGGTATGGGCCCCCCCAATATTTTTTATAAGTCGGCGCCCCTGGATCCTTAGCACAGGAAATCTTAGAAACTAGTGTTCAAAAACCTGCTTTGCTGACATCGCCTGCACAGCGACGGCAGTCACTCACTGCTATCTGCCATAATGATAATAACTTTACAGAACAACTTAATGTGGGGCGGGGTAATTAATAACCATCTGTCAGAATGAGTACTGACACCAACATAATTACTTTAAATGTGAAGAGACTGAGAAATGTGGTAAAACAGGCCAGAATGGCAACATATTTATACAAAATGGACCCACACATAGTATTCTTGCAAGGAACTCTTAAAGCAGTTATTTACACAGTCATGGGTTGGGCAAAAATTTATAGCCAGTGTCTCCAATAAAGCAAGAGGAGTTGCTGCTTTAATACACTCATATCTTAATTTTCACTCACATCTTAATGTATTCCTTCCTTTTAATGAGATTGGAGCACATGATGTGTTACTCTATGGTTTTTATGAGCATGAGAATGTTTGGAATATATGCTATGGCAAATAAACTATTGAAAAGAAAAGAAAAGAAAATTACCAGGGGCCATATTTATCCAGGAAGGATTTAAATTCAGTACATTGATCCAAAGTTCCACATTTTTTCTTTAAATACCTCAATCCACATCTAGCAAAGAAAAAGGCACTTACTACTTTCAGGATATTTTCTGTTACTTCCTTTTCTTGCTGAATCTGATTCATTCTAAATAAAAAAGGCAAAAGCAACAATGAGCGTACCATTCAAAGCAATATTAAATGGATGCCCCTATATTTAGATTTCCAAAACAGCTTACATCTTTTGAATTTTTAAAAACAAGGTTTTTTTTGTTTTCTGAATATAATTTGCTCTAATAGGACCAGAACCTATTCTCAGCTACAACGAATTCAGTGGCAGGGTTCTTTTTAAAAAAAAAAGTTTACCAGCATGCGCGCGCGCGCGCACACACACACACACCCTTTAAAAAAAAAATACAGTAAAGTTTCAATTGACCGTGTAACCAACAATAATATTTAACGGCTGAACAATATTTATTGTAATGATCTATGATGTTAAACCACTTCTGTGTCTTGCTAAAATTAGAGTTAAGTTGATTAATATATTGCTTGTAAGGGTCTGAAACAAATGCACAAACTTACACATTTAACTGAGGTGGACCAGGTTTCACTTGTTTGACAGGAAAACTGCTTTTGACTATGGTCCTAATAGCCCTATTAAAAGAAAGTTAAGTGATAAGCATAGAGTTCAGTCATGGAAACAAACTGATTTTTAAATTGTTTCCCCCCCCCCCCCATTATGTTTTTACTGTAATTTTACTGGTGTTAGCTGACCTGAGCCCAGCTCTGGCCGGGGAGGGCAGGGTATGTATAAATAAATAAATAAATAAATAAATAAATAAATAAATAAATATCTGCTCTATCCATTATTTCAGCTTCAAACAAAAGTTTGTGCTACATTAAAACAGCACTCAAAGTGTGACAGAGTCACAAGTTATCAAAAAGCACCAACAGCCTATCTGATTCAAAAAAATATCATGTATAGTATTGCACATGAAGTTGCCAACTTTTTTCTTGCATGGCTCCTATGTATCAAAAAGCTATTTTACAAGGAAAAATATGTGAAACTTTATCCATGATTGCATATGCCCCACCCACAAAAAATGGCAACAAACAGATCTAAGACTCTACACCATATTTAAAATGGGATTGTGGTCAACCTCTCCTCCAATTCAATAACTTGACAGTATATCCCTATAATTTTCCTTGATCTTTTATGTAAGTTACAAAATAATGTTATAGTTAGCGATCTACATACACATTGAAAATAATGATTTATTACAACTGCTGGTTTAAATCTCAAAGAAAACTGCAAACCAATGTGCATACAACATTTTTGTCATAGGACTATTGAATTAGACCAGCTTAGTTTAAGCAATATAATCAAGATTAATTTAATCTTAACACTTTGTCTCCATATTTGAATTACGGTACATCAATGACACTCAAACAATGACGTTCTCACCATCTATTGTAGAGTAGTATTGCCATTGCTGTGGTTGGAGGTAAACTGGCAAGGTCCACATCTACATGCTTAGTTCCTGGAGGAACCTTACTAATGCACAGCAGTTCATTCAGCAGCATGTTCAATACAGGAACCGATAAGCTGAATAAAAGACCAAGGATTGCTAAAGTTACAGAATGGTACTTCGTTACAAAACTTCCTTAAAGCAAAACAGTGGTACCTCGGGTTAAGAACTTAATTCGTTCTGGAGGTCCATTCTTAACCTGATACTGTTCTTATCCTGAGGTACCATTTTAGCTAATGGGACCTCCCGCTGCGGCACCGCCACGCGATTTCTGTTCTCATCCTGAAGCAAAGTTCTTAACCCAAGGTATTGTTTCTGGTTTAGTGGAGTCTGTAACTTGAAGCGCCTGTAACCCGAGGTACCACTGTACAACTTAAGGTAGCATACATCAGGTTTCCAAGTGTTCTCCCATACAGGCGCTGACCAGACTTGTTTACTTTCAGCAGGCTTGCTGAATCATGATTAATAATTATTAATATAGCATTGTAGGTACTTTTTAAAGCATACATTTGTATTGGCATGTGCTCCTCTAAGACAACAAAAACAATAAAAATCAGAGAGAACGTGCACAACAGATGTAAATTTTTTTTAAAAAATGAATGCTGTCTAAACCCTGGGACCCTCCAGATGATGTTGGACTACAACTCCCATCAGCCCAAGACAGTATGGCTAATGGTGGGGGATAATAAGATGTTTCTGGACTACAATTCCCAAGAGCTGCAAGTTCCCCATTGATTATATGTTAACAGCATTAACCAAGAAGTCCACTGATACCTTTTCTCCAGTACATCCAAATCCCACTTTAAATGTGCTGCAACTTTCAGAGCAAGCAATTTTAAAATGCGGTTTCTCTTGTTATCAGGTGGAGGCTGGACCTGATTCTGCTCATTCACCAAAGGTTTGGAAGCCTGCTCCAAAAACTGAATGATTAGCTGAACAGGTGAGGGATCTACTGGACAGAAAAGACAGGTTTGGAAAAGTTTGATCTGAATGAAAATACTAGAGAAAAAGAGGTAACCAATACAAAGCAAACAACATTCTTTCCAGGATGAACGCACAGCCATTATTTTTTATTTAGAGAAAACAAACTTGTCTGATTATTTAATATTGATGAAGATTACAACCTTGCATTTATGGCCCTTTCACACATCACACAGACACAAACTCAGGTCTACCACCAAATGAACACTGTAACCAATCGTGGCTATGTTTATGATATGTGTTTGCAAATGTTTGCCCTATTTCTATTCAATACGATACCTTTTATATATTTTTGCTAAACACGAGCACACATTCATAATATGTGGCATTCCCTTAAGCTAAAATGCCATTGATTTCAATGGGATTTAAGCAGCTTAACTGTACAGCCACATTCAAGTGACAAGCAACAAATTTAGCTCACAACAAAAGAATTCCTATACATAGAACTAAGGAGAATCCTAACCATGCCAGCAGAAACAACACAGTCAAGCTCTCTTGTTTTCTGTAGATTTTTTGATATCACTAACCTGGCGAAACTTTTTTCAGATGTTTGTCCAGCAGAGACTCCTCTAGCAAAAACTCAAACCAGGATGTTTGGGGAGGTGTGCAAGGTCGACTTGAAGTGACAGCCTCTCGGTCAGCAGCTTCTGCACTCATCTTCCTCTCTGAAGTTTCTTTCCCTTTCTTCAAGCATTTGCTGGGCCAGCAGCTGCACCAGATTTAAAAGCAACATCATAACAGAACTTGGCTGCTCCATACAATGCAATATATTCCTATGACTGCAGAGTATCTAATCCTCACTGAGATCCACAACAAATTGGGATCTGGGGTGAGCAGGAACGGATCTCTTGTTTGTAAAACCTTGCACCAAAGCAATACACTCCAGAACCATCAAAACAAATGCAAAACAAATAAAATGCAAAACAAACAAATAGCTATTGATTGATTGATTGGTCTGAGCCGAACATCCACAGATCTCAGGGGCGGTTCACAACATGATACGCTTCTCATTAAGCTCCATTTCCATTTCATCTGCATCCTTACATGAAAACCAACAGAGAGTCCCTCATTAAAAAACATACATGAAGTGACTATTTTTTTAAAAAAGGATTTCATTGAGGCCTTTGCTTTTGTGCCCCGAGCTGTCTTCGCCATGTGCACTAGAGCTGTTATTATCAGCTGACACGTAGAAACGTTGCAAATGTTATTATCAGCTGACACGTAGAAACGTTGCAAATGTTGCAAACAGTGAGCTTTGCATAGAAGCGTCACCTTTCAGGTGTGTGTTGGCTACCACCCTGTTGCATTGATTGCATCTCACATACGCCGGGGGCAAACCATTCCTGCATCCAGACCCCGTTTTGGAGGGGCCACGGCAGCGGTGCAAAGCGACACACTGCGGGTCCTGCGGCACCACATACTACAGCGCCTCCTCCCTTGCATCCCTTTTATTTTGCAAGACCGCACCCCACCTATTTAAACATCCCATCCCTTCAGAACACCCCCTCCGCCCCACACCACTGGAGCCAGCGACGCGGCAGCCCCTTCGCCCTCCTCACCTTTGCCTCTGACCCTTTACAGGCAAATGCCTCCGCCTCCTCCTCTTACCTCCACCAACCAAAATGGCCGCCGCCTGCGCCGCTTGCTCTTATCCTGCCCGCCCTGCCTCGGGGAAAGGGGAGGGACGGAAAGCCAGCCGGCCGGGCTTTTGCTCCGCCCCGATTGTTGGATTCCGGCCAATCGAGAAGCGGCGGCAGGCCGGGCTCGGAAAGCGATTCGTCGCTTTCCGGCTGGCTCCGCCTCCGTGGCCGCTCGCCTAAGCATAGTGCCTTTTGTTTGCTTGCTCGCTCGCGCTGGATTCCACCCAGGAGGACCACGGAGCGCGCACGTGCGCGGCGAGCAGCAGAAATTCAACCGGTAGAGCTTCTCCCAGGGCAGCTGTGCGGCGGGTGAAAAGGTTTAATGGGTTGTTAATCCTGGGGGGAGCTGGAGCACTTATGCGTGCGTGTGTTTAAGACTGTGGAATCCTGCGCATTATCTTGGCGCGAGGTTCAGGCCGCTGCTCCGCTCCCTTGAGAGAAGTTGCAGAGATTTGTCTTATCATTTCTACACCGCCTGATTGCAAATATACGGATCAGCTGTGTCATCCACTATCCAATCGCGGATTTTTATAGTGGGCTGAGCTGACGTTGAGCAACAGCACCGACAGGTAGATAGATAGATAGATAGATAGATAGATAGATAGATAGATTCTTTATTGTCATTACACAAGTGCAACATTGCACAGTGCAACGAAATTGGATGCCATCCCTTAAAAAAAAACAACAAAAGCAAAACAGCAACAACAACCAAACAAACCACATTCCAGCCACACCCACACCCACACCCATCAAACTTCCAGGTCACACTATCGAGTTACAGCATTCAAAAAGGCCACAGCTCTTGGATAGAAACTATTTTTCAGTCTATTTGTCCTTGACTTGATGTTTCTATATCTCCTGCCAGAAGGCAGTAGTGCAAACAGACTGTATCCCGGGTGAGATGAATCCTGCAGGATGTTGTTTGCTTTCCTAAGACAACGGGAACCGTACAGTTCTTCCAAAGATGGGAGAGGATGACCAATAATCCTTTGGGCTGTGGACTCAGAACAAGTAAAAATAATAAAAACAAAAACAAAACGCTGAAAAACAAAGGGAGAGCACTAAGCCGCAGCGTCTATGCGCGCCGCCATCTTGGAATCTTGGAAATCAGGTGGGCGAGAGGCTGAGCAGAGTTTACAAACGTCCACTCCCTCATTTATTGCCCACCCTGGTAATAGTGGTTCGCCATCTGCTCTCTCTGACCCAGGTACCTGCAGCCTTTTTCTAATTTTCCCTCTTTCCTCCAAGCGAACTGCTCAGCACAACAGGTGAGCTCAATACCATATTCCCACCCATCAAGCATCCTCTGTATGTGTCAATGGAAACTACTCTATTCCAAACTTAAAAATGAAAAGTGTAATGCTGGTCGTCAGCAAAAGAGGTTTAAGGACTCTCTCAAGGCAAATCTTTTAAAAATGCAGTATAAACACTGATAATTGGGAAACACTGGCCTGCAAGCGCTCCAATCGGAGAACAGCCTTTACCAAAGGTGTCATGGACTTAGAAAAAGCATAAACTCAAGAGTGAAAAGGAGAAAAGAGCTAAGAGAAAGTCACATTTGGCAAAGCCTCACCGTGATCAATTCCCGGTCAGAAACCAATGTCCCCACTGTGGAAGGACGTGTGGAACCAGAATTGGCCTCCACAGTCACTTACGGACTCACTGTTAAGATTGTGTTCATGGAAGACAATCATACTCGGCCATGAGTGTTCGCCAAAGAAGTTATGGCTTGTATGTTCTCACCAGCTGGCCATTCCCCAGCACTCCATATCTCTGCAAGAATCTGGGTTAGTCACATACACACCCCTTCTGCTTCCTTCTGGCTCTCACATGGGAATCAACCTAATTAGCATCCAAACTTATGGGGGGGAGGCTCTAGAAGGAACAATGCCCTTTGGCACAGGCAAGCCCAACAGCATCAGACCCACCACCCAAAGAAGTGCTTCCCATATGCCCATGGGGAGCTGTAGGTTAATTCTATACTAATTCTACATTTTATTTGTGGTTCCTGCTGCCGTCCAACTGTTATTTTCTTCCCCTTATTTAGAAAAATGAGTGAAGATTTTATTGACGCCCAAGTACAAAAACAAAATAAAAAAATTCCTTCCAGTAGCACCTTAAAGACCAACTAAGTTAGTTGGTCTTTAAGGTGCTACTGGAAGGAATTTTTTTATTTTGTTTTGACTATGGCAGACCAACACGGCTACCTATCTGTAACAAGTACAAAAAGAGAGGGACAAGTAAACAAATGTATTTTACAATATCTACACAAAACATTTAGCATTAAGAGGATTAAATAATACAATATGGCAGAAATTTACTCGCACATCTAGATTACTACTAAAGATTCACACGTTACAGGTACTTTAAAGGCTACTCTTCAGTGCTACAGAATTCCTTCATTTCAAAGCATTTCAAAGCTTCACAACAAATATCCCTCTAACGTTATTTGTACAACAGACACTAAAATATTGTATACAGATAATTTAAGGGAAGGTGAGGAGATCAACCACACTACTGTTCCCAAATAACCAGCATGAATAAATAGAACCAAAATTGGTTTGTTAAATAAAATACTAAAATGTTTTTGAAGTGTGCTCTCCTAGGAGTAGAATCCATCACGCAGCAATGTGCTAGGTTCCTGTCTCCCACATTTTACAACTGTTCAATTGGAAGTTCACAGAGCTCTTTTAACCTTACAAACTTTGGTCCCCATTCTTGGAGGTAATTATAATTTAGATCTTCCTCTATGCTGGAGAGGTCCAAGGAATGCAAGCTTCCACTCAAAGTGTGTTGGCACTCTTGGCAATAAACTTGCACAGTATCAGCTGGAAGGCTCTGCAAATCTTTGTCTGCATCCTGTTGTATTTGAGACACATAATATTTGAGGTCTGGGACCAAAGAAGAAGATTCTTTCAGGCATGCGTGATTCACAAGTGGGTTTCTTTGTGGTCCAGAATGTGATCTGAGGAGTGAAGCAGTGTTTCCTGAGGAAAGATGAGGTATACTTTGTAGAGGTTGCTTCAGTGCGTCTATATTATAAGCACTCTGGGGAGGAAATGGAAAGGAAACATTAAGTAAATAAAATTACTACCTTTAATTGTTTTATCACACTTTTCATCACTTTCAAGTCTTTATTCTTTTTTCTATCCCAGTGCCCTGGGAGGTCAGTCACTATTTGTCCTGTTTGACAAATGGTGACCATGATAGTGAGATGGTGGACTTGCTCAAGAGGAAGGAGGACTTTGCATTGGGTGTTTTACAGATCCAAGTCCATCTCTTCATTTGAGCCTTCCCCAATATGGTGGCCTCCAGAAGCTGTTGGACTCCAACTCCCATCAGCCCCAGCCAGCATGACTGATGGTCACATGTGATGGGACTTGTGGTCCAAAACATCAGGAAAGAACTGGTTTGGGAAAGGCTGCTTTATCTACTGAATCACACTGATTCTCAAAAACTCAGTCAAATAAGTGGCAGTGCTTCACATATTAATCACTACCCCCACCCACCAAATACACACTTCTACATACAATCAAGGTCAGGTCATACAAAATTTCTTAAAGATCTCTGCCTCCCTTCTGTAGGTCCACAGACTTACTAGCCAATGAACATACACTCAAACTTCATGTGTTGATGGTTGGGGAGAACCACTCATGCCAGACTTCTTAATTTACAGTGTATATAGTTTTCCCCACATGAAGATCAAGCTCTAAGAAATTTTTATTATATGAAAAAGCTTTCAGAGAACATTTTGGCAAAACGTCAGTCCTAGAGAAAGACCTCTGGCTGATTCCAGAGAAACAACACAGTTAAAATGCACAACGCCAGTTTTTCAAGAAGTTAATGCTAATTAATATTAAACACAAGACAGGAGAGACAGTGTCAAGTACCTTTTGTACTCAGAGTTGGTTTAGCCTCAGCTGAAAGTACTGTATTCAGTTTTATCTCTTCTTTTAAATGTGGCGACCAATAAAATTTGCGAGTACTCCAGACCCGGCTCTTGGATTTTGGGGGGCGCTCAGACAAGGCAACCCTGGCCCTCTTAACCTGGAAGAAGCAGGTCACGCAAACTGAGAATCCTCTCGTGCTGCCACTGGGAGGGGGAGGGCTCCATACAAAAGGAGAATGGTGGGATGATGGGCCCTTCACCCATCTTGAAGCCTCCTCAGAAGCACACCTCATCATCCCCTGAGCCAGCCCTGGAGTACTCAAAGGGGAATTCACATGTCTCCGTACAGTAAAGGACTACATGGAGGGTCTGTGTGGGCTAGCACAGTTGTGCGTTACTACCACCACACTCTGTAACATCTGTGTGTTCAGTGGCATCAGGAAGAGTTGTACCCACATACAGATGTACACAGGTAGAACTCCTTCCAATTTCAACTGAACATGAAAACTTCAGGGGAATGTGGCAGTGACAGGTAAGGCCCTATGATGATCCCTTCCATGTGGAGGGGTTCATGTGAACCACCCTAAAGGAAAGTGACAATGACAAAAAGGGGAGAGACGTGAAACATAAGGGAGGTCTATGGGAACTCAAATGTTTACCTCAGACAAATACGTCTGGGCAGGTGAATGTGGTCCAGGATGCTAAGAAGTCAGGGCCTGGTTTTTTTTTAAATCAATGAGAATATTTGAGGGATAGGCATCAGGGATAAAATCAAGGGCAAAGAGGGTCTTATCACAAAGGCAACATCTCTTTCCCATTACAATTCTGGAAGTGGTTGTGACACTTATTTCCTCACTGACCCACCCATTCCCAGCCTCCCAGTTTTGTTTTTTTAAATTTTCATGGCATACTTCCTGTATCAAACCCACAGCCCATGTTTTGCTAGTCAATTAAACTGTTCCATTTGGAACCTCGCAGCAAGAGGCTTATAAAGGATGGACTTCAGTACCTGGTCAGGTAAGCTGCATACAGGTTGGCAGTGGCTGCATTATGCAACTGTAATTTCTAATCTTTTCCAGTTTTGTAAGAATGTAACTAAGATTTGTTTTGTGACACCAAAACAGTAATAAAAACTAATTAAAAAAAACTGGAAGCACAAATATTCTTTGCAATGATAATTCTTGTCTGGAGAGTAAATTTTTTTTTTTTGGGGGGGTGTATGTCTTTTACCCCTGATTAACCTTCCCCCTATATTCACTCTTCTTTTCTTCATCTCCCCCCCCACCCTTATTCATATTGTAAACTGCTTTGTAAACAAAACTTGAAAGCAATAAATAAATATTAATTTTATGCAGTCCTAAACCTGCACACTAGGGAGTAATCCCCACTGAACACAGTGGGGCTTACTTTTGAGTAAACATGGACAGCATTATGCTTTAGCTGTGGTTAAGTATTTCATTTACCAAACTTTTCCCCTGACAAAACAGTTCGCAATCATGCCTTCAAAATGTTTATTTTACTTCTTTTTTATTTCTCTGATGCATATTTGAATCTGGCCTATTAAGGAATTTAAAATGCTGTTGTGATGCCATACCAGGTCATGCAAAACCATACCAGGTCATGCTCCCCTCCACCCTCCTCATTATAATTGAAGATGTTTTCTCTAACATCTTCCCAGCTTTCGTGTTCCTCAGGGATGTGGTAAATTCCTCCTTTCCGAAACCTTGATCTCCCCCACTGACTCCACACAGTATAGGAAACTAATAAACCTGAGGAAGGAAAAAGAAAGAAAAAAGAAACATTGGTTATGTGCAGCCTTCAACCTGCAGAGCATAGCTGTATACAATTCTTAAAGAAGAAAAGCAAAGCATTTAAGGTTTATATTCGTATGGAGGAAATTCTGTGTTTTAATTTAAGGGTCAATTAAACAAAAGTACATTTTTCAGGAGTGTAATGAATCATCTATATCTTAACATCAAGCTTCATTAAAAGGGTATTTTACTTACCTACAGGAATCCACTAGGACATTTAAATAGAGGGCATTTTGGCCAGTCTCTGGCCTTTCACCAATCCTGAGTAAATAAGATACCCAAAGTAAGTAAAACACTGTTTTAATGAAGATTAAAGTGGTATTATAAATTGAGTCATTACTTTTCTGAGACATGTACACAGCGGCCGCATTTGTATGCTCGTATCTTGACTTAAGCTGAGGTGCCTGCAGCCCCTTCCTTCCTCTCCCCTTGCTGCAAACCACGATGAAATGAGGAAGTCTGTCAATAACCAGAGTTTCCCATTTCATCTAAATCACGAAACTATTGGTGCCAGCTTCAGAACAAGTCAGGATATTAAATCACAGCTTGAATCTGGTTTAGTTATCTTGGCTAATAGTTGCTATAGCTGTATGTTACTTCCAGGGTGAGACTCTGCATGTCTCTGTATACTAGTCATTGGGGAACAACAGTGGGAGAGAGCAATTGCCCTCATCTTGTGTACTTTCCACAGGCATCTGGCTAGCTGCTGTGGAAAGCAGGATGCTTGGCAGATAGGCTCTGATCCAGCCTTGCTCTTCCCACATCCAAAGAGAGAAGTGAAGGGGCTGCAAAAACATGAGTAAATAGCTTGTGCTTATATCAGCAGAAATATCACCATCCAAACTGATTCTTTATTTGAAGGAGTCTTTTATTTTGCTTTATTTCCTGCCTTTCCTCCAGGCAATGTACATGATCCTCAGGCTCATTTTTATCCTTCCCGAGTTAACAATTCATTCAAAGCTGAGCTCAGTTTTGCATTTCGGTTTTCAAAGTCCTAAGAACAGGGTTAAATGCAGGGAGGCAGCCTTGGAGGTTCAAGTGAGGATCTCCCACTGCCAAGCCCCATGCATCTATGGAGCTCCACTGAACACAGAAGGGGAGCCCTGGGTACACAACCAGCTTTAGCAAGACTGCTCAGCTCTTATCCAAATGCACACAGCAGGGGAGTAGAATCACACCCAGTGGCCCTTTGTTTCCCTACAGTGGTTGCCCACAGAGCCCAACATAGCAGTATTCTGAGGTCCTGTGGGAAATGTAAATGCCAGGTCCTGGACCCAGTTGCCCAATGCTGATCTGAGCACCAGGGCAGGGAATTTTACGGGGTGCACAGAGGAGCAGTGGGACTAGGCCTGCCATATATATTCAAAACAATGTAGATAAGCTTCCATTTTGTCTAGCACGTGTGCCAATCTTGACCAAGAACTACTGAAGACATAGATGGGGAGATGGGAACAACTGGGGGGAGGGAAAGGAAGGAAGAATGTAGCCAGATCTCCATGGAGTATCTTTTACTAACAGTTGTTAAAGCAGTACAGGAAGGCAGAGGCGTTGCTAAGCGTCCTCATTTCAATACAGTATTAAGATGTAGCACAAGAGAGGTGAAACTTTCCTACCTAGAAAAACAAGCAGGCACATGCTGATAGCCAAGATGGAACCAGAGCTGAGCCCCACGGGTCTTCCTGCTTTCACGGGGCCAACTTCGCACCATTTCCCTTTATAACCTTCAGGGCACTGGCAGACGTACTTGTCTCGGGACTGGGCCACACAGGTCCCTCCGTTTCTGCAGTTCCAGTGCCCGCAGGGCGACGATGTGCACTGTTTCAGGCCCGTGAGATTATCCATCACTTCCACTTTGCCAGCTGGGCACCTGGATGAAGAGAAACCCACCGTTTTCATAAAAGAGATAAAACATGAAGCCGCCCTGTTATTTTGCAATGTTTATAAATGCAAAGGAACGATCAGAAATCCCTTTCCGGGGCAATTTGATAAGCATCCGCTTTGGGGACCCACAAGTTCCTTTAGGGGAGTGAGCAGAACCAGTGGCTGAAATAACGGCAGGTACCTTTTGGGTCCCACCTAAGCTGCTTTTGTCTCTGGATGTCTCCAGGCTCCACTATTTTGCGGGAGGGATTCAAGCATACACAGTGATACCTTGGGTTAAGTACTTAATTCATTCTGGAGGTCTGTTCTTAAACTAAAACTGTTCTTAACCTGAAGTACCACCTTAGCTAATGGGGCCTCCTGCCGCCGCCGCCGCACGATTTCTATTCTCATCCTGAAGCAAAGTTCTTAACCCGAGGTAATATTTCTGGGTTAGCAGAGTCTGTAACCTGAAGCGTATGTAACCCGAGGTACCACTGTACCAGAAATTCAGGTTTGCATAATTAAAGTAGATAGGGGCACGCTATTGCCCTAGTGCAGAGCTCAACAAACTGTCCCAGCAGGGGGCCGGTCCCAGAGATGCATTTTAAATAAACGGACACATTCTACTCGTGTAAAAACACGCTGATTCCCGGACCACCCGCGGGCTGGATTTAGAAGGCAATTGGGCTGGATCCGGCCTCCAGGCCTTAGTTTGCCTACCCATGCCCTAGCGCAACAAACCCAATTAATAGGAACGGCAAATGGACTCTGATGGGGAAAATGCACTGAAAGTTGTGGGGTTAGCAGGAAAATGTGTTAACACTCCATGAGCAAAGCAGTGTGACTGTTCATTGTTACAGAACTGCCATGTAAATGAATCGGAATGCATGCTCAATGAAGGCCAGACACAGCGTAAGCTTTGTGCAAGCAAACCAGGATCAATGCAGAATAAACAGGATCGCCTGGGAGGAGCACCTATCTTATGTGGCTGTGCTCCTGAAATGATGGACCAGAGGCAACACTTCCTGTGGTCCCTTGGTGATGTGTGCAGGCCAATAAGGACCCTGGACTACTTGGTGCCCCTCTAAAAGCAAGGGATGGGAATGGAGTGATTTTTCGAAAGTGGTGCAATGCTCTCTAGCCCCCTTAAGCCAGTGCTTGCCTGCTCCTGCATCAATGTTTATGCCCTCTACAGATGAGTTAGAATGGTTATCACAAAATCTGGAACGACGGCAGGAAATGTTCTCGGGAACAGATGATGTCCCAGAAAGTAAGCTAGTCCCAGCTCCCAACTAAAGCAAAAATGCAAAGCTCTCTGGGTGCAGGTGGCGAGGTTCCTTTCTTGTCTGTGTGCAGGAACTCATGCACACTGGTGTTGCGGCAAAAAGACTTAACAAGGGACATATACATTCTGGTGCTACATATGGTAGGGTTACTGCTGGCTTGTTTCCTTCCAAGATATGAGAGAAGACCCTTGGTGGATCAGCCCAATGGGCCACCTAGGCTGGCATTCTGTTCTCACCATGGCCAACCAGTTGATTTTACAAAAGGAAAAAGAATTCAAAAGGAAAAGAGAACAAAGCAAGACCAGGGTATATATACCTGCACTCATACTTCCGCCAAAGGTCTACGCAGTGGAAAGGGCTGTAACAGGGCTGGCTGCTGCAAGAGCTGGAATGGCAACCTATGGTGATGCCCTGCTGCTCCACAATGAAGCTGTATTCGGTGCTTTTGCCATCCACAAGAAGAGGCTGGCCATTCAGGCGAACATCCCTCATACAGCCTGCAGGGGGCACCAGAAGGAAGAGAGGCTTAAGTGAGCTTCGTTGTAAATGGTCCTCCTTTAACCGGAGTGTAGTGCGACATCAGAAGTGGTGAAAGTGCATTGCACCGATGTTCAGTGAACCCTGGATGTCACTCAAGTCAGGAGCATCATGCTGGCGCAGCGATGCAGAAAACTGCTAATCTTGTCAAGTACAGCACAGTGCAAAGCTGTCCCATAACAGAGAAATGGTCGGAGACAATGAGAACCACTTTGCAATGCACCATCTTGAAAGGTTATTCCATTGCTATTGAACAAGCAGTAAAAGCGCAACACCTATTACCCGTTACAATTGCATTCCATTGATACAACACAGAAAAAGCCACAGTTATGGGGAGAAATGATGATGATGATGATAAATATTTTTTAAATGAATGGCTTCCTAGGAGTTATCCTAGGATGGAAGGCATTTTCAGTGGGGGCCCCAAACATGGAAGAAATGGGTGGTACAAATTCTCATAAGCTGCTCCTGATCTTCTTAGATATGCTGTACAATCCAGAACTGGTAGTACTGTTAAATTAGTAGGCCCATTTCTGGTCTTGGGGCCCTGGGAAATGCCCAGTGCTGCTACCCTCTGGAGGAAGTTCTGAGCTGCACATCCTTAGTGGTTCTACAAAGGACATGAGCAATTTTTACTGGTTTTCAAATTTTCCGAGTCCATCAGACACACCACCTACCTTGGAAATCGCTTTCTGAACCGTTAGCAAGGCGGTTTCCGAGCACAATGCTTGCCAGATTAATTTCAAACTGTCCGCTCGATCCCAGAATGGCCGAAGTCTCATGATCGCCTCCACCATCATTGATACGCAAATAAAATTCATTGTGATACCGCTGTAAGGCTAGTTCAACCCACTGACCGTTGTCTATGTGCACAGTGCTTAACTGAAGCGTGTGGTCTTTGTCTCCCAAATTGAATCTCACACCAAAATGTCCACCAATTACCTGCATGGAGACATGAGAAGCATGGTATTGATATATAATCTTACGGAAGACACATACAGCATACTTAAAAGATCTGAGTGTTTCATGGAAGCAAACTGTTGTTCTTTGCAGTGGGAAAAGTGCTCTGCTCCAATTAAGTTTTTAAAAGATTAAAGAAACTTTTCAGAAAATGCAACTTTCTAACTGGAAACCCATTTAACTGGGAAATTAAAAAAAAAAATAATTGTTGTGTTGTGTCTAACATAGTCACAGGAGAAAACAGCTGTAGAATTATGGAATATGAAAAAGCAACTTTCTTTGTTAAGTATCTGGGATGGTCATGTATGCAATTTGTGCTTGAAAGATGGATGCTGGCTGCAGCCAGAATCTCAATAGCACAAAGGCAGCTGGACAGCTCAGCTGGTTAGAGCACGGTGGTGACTGAAGCCAAGGTTGCAGGTTCAATCCCCGTAAGGGACAGCTGCATATTCCTGCATTGCAGAGGGCTAGAATAGATGATACTCAGGGTCCCTTCCAACTCTATGATGATTCTATGAAAGGTAGAAAACACTGAAGGCCTTATAGTTAACACGTTGTTATAGAACTATCCATTTCAGTGAGGATTACGCACAATTTAAAGGTCTCCAATGGGTCAAAAGACCCAGATTGTTTTTATGCTTTATTTCTTGCCCTTTTGGAACTGATGCAAATTATTCTCTACCAGCACTGATGAGGGAAATCTGTTTTGTCCTTTCCTTAACATCAATGTATGATGTGACACTTACTTTTACTTACTTTTATTTTCTGCTCCTGTAATTGCTGGTTTGTTGTTGTTTTTTAAAAATTAAAATAAAAGTGTTCGTGGAAAAACAGTGGATTAATTGTTTACCTCCACTCTAATGTATCCGCTTCCATCCGAAGATGCCATACTGAGAAGGGTGCAGAAGGACATCCTTGTGCGTACTGCAAGTTGGACACGTGTGTGGTATGCATTAAACAGCGTTTTCAGTTCATAGTGAATCCAACTATCCTTTCCAAAAGTCCATTCTGGAAGAGCTAAATGTGAAAGGACAGACTAAGGTCATACTGTGTAATAATTTGGACTTTCCCACCTCCCTTTTATTTCCTAAGTGTCTAGTATGAGTGTATATTTTATTAAAATCAAAGAGACTTTATTAAGGCACAAGGTTTTGTGGACCACAGCCAACTACATTGCTGTAGGAAGGTGTTCTACTAAGCTGGCAGGCATAAACACAACACATTTATTGACTAAAAATATTAGCTTGCATTTTATTTTGGTTAGGGACAAAATTGTATCTAGTACTCAGCACCTCCACACTCCATTTACCGAAAGTCCCTATTCCTTGTTATGGAAGCAGAATAGATTATGTAGCGCTTAAGTAAAAAATACACAAAATTAGGGGTGGGAGCATGGTGCAAAATGCACTCCTAACGGAAAAACTAACAAATCCATCTCATTAAAATCAAAACCGGAACCAACTCTACTCCGTGATGAGTCCACTGCCTTGTTGCCAGAGTCTTTTCCTTGGGATTACTGAGATTTCCCCCACAATGCAAACCGAACCTTTGTCACATCTTGCTCCTGTGTAGCCAGTGAAACAGTCGCAGTTAAAAGAGCCCCAGTCACCAATGCATTTGCCATGGGTGCCACAGGAAGACACACCAGATTTCTGGCACAGCCCGTCAGTCAGAGAGCAGCCTGGTGCACTGTTCCAGGACTCTGCAGGATGCTCTAAATTGTATACCTATAGAAAAATAGATAAGCAAGAAGAATGGCGGTAAGCAGCTGCAGGTAGAATGGGATGGCAGGGAGCTGGGGGAGAATGTGCGATGCCTTGATGGTCTTACCTGGCTATCGAGGACAACATTCCGGATGCAGCCAACAAACCCTCTGAAATGCTTTTGTGACGTATGGTAGGGCTGGGCCTTCTTCACTCCACCCAGCTGGAGAGGCTGGTGAACGTTGAGAAATCTACCAACAGCAAGAGAATTAGAAAGGTAGAAAGCAAAAAAGCAAAACACACCCCACAGTTCTAATAAACCTACAGCCAACCTAGATAAGGATATCTGCTAGCCTTTGAGGAAGGGAAGAAGAAGAAGAAGAGGAGGAGGAGGAGGAGTTTGGATTTGATATCCCGTTTTATCACTACCCGAAGGAGTCTCAACGCGGCTAACATTCTCCTTTCCCTTCCTCCCCCACAACAAACACTCTGTGAGGTGAGTGGGGCTGAGAGACTTCAAAGAAGTGTGACTAGCCCAAGGTCACCCAGCAGCTTCATGTGGAGGAGCGGAGACACAAACCCGGTTCACCAAATTACGAGTCTACCGCTCTTAACCACTACACCACACTGGCTCTCAGTGTGGAACACAGGAAGATGCCCTATACTGAGTCAGACCGCTGGTTCATCTAGCTGCCAACACTGACAGGCAGCAGCTCTCCATGGATTCAGACTATGACTGTGTACACACCATGCATTTAAAGCACATGGCTCCCCCCCAAAGGATCCTTGGAATGGTAGCTAAACTAAGAACCCCAGACAGAAGGCAGGTTGTTGACAACTGAACAGTATGATGTCTGAAGTGACCCAAAGAATCAAAGGCTATCTTTAAACAAGTCACTAACCTGCATGTCTTGCGGCGTAATGAAATTTGCTGACTTAGCGCACGGCCCTACCAATTCAAATTGGCCTGCATCAATTAACCAACCTAAACTCAAGTTGATTGATCTACCAGTCAAAGCTTATACTTCCAGTATTTTACCTCTCACTTCCTGGAGTCTCAGAAGAAACCTTACAGGCAGATTTATCTGCCCTCGACACTCCCGGCAGGGCACCGACGCTGTTCATAACAGAGACATTTACGCAGTGGTCCAAGATCAGCTGTACTTTCTAAAGTGGAAAAGATATTTATGTTGACTCACATTGGAGCTGGAGCACTGGAGACTCCTCTCTCCTGCCCCCTGTGCCAATTCCCCAACCAAATTATTCCACCTGAGAAAAAAATGCATCTACCCATGTAGCATCTAATCACAAATCTAATTTCCTCCCTTAGTTACTCTACAAATGTGACTTCCATTCAGGATAAACTAACCTTTTAAAAAAATGCTATGCTCAAATAAAGATTGAGTGTGAAAGCTCAAAAACTTCTAGAGTCCTTTTGGGGTAAACTTTACACTTGCCTTTCCATCGTTGATTATGTTTATGTTATGCCAGTGCCGATCAGCGACGTTGACTTTCTCCGACAGCTGCAGAAGCAGTGCCCCCGAGCCATGGCTCAAAGTTAGCAATGGAACGCCCTCCGAGAGCTCTGTTTAATGAAAGAGAAAAGCATATTGGGTGGTTTTCTTCCTTGAGAATTATGATTCTGTATTTCGCTTGATCCTTGTTGACATGCACTTCTTTTGTACCATCTAAGACAGGCATCCCCAAACTCGG
Organism: Podarcis erhardii; assembly: GCF_964252035.2. Classification (NCBI taxonomy): domain Eukaryota; kingdom Metazoa; phylum Chordata; class Lepidosauria; order Squamata; family Lacertidae; genus Podarcis; species Podarcis erhardii. The sequence continues at coordinate 25,951,664 of NC_138499.1, forward strand.
CCCTCCAGATGTTTGGGGACTACAACTCCCATCATCCCTAGCTTACAGGACCAGTGGTCAGGGATGATGGAAATTGTAGTCCCAAAAACATCTGGAGGGCTGAGTTTGGGCATGCCTGATCCAAGACTACAAGAACTCACATTACCTTCATGCAGGAGGAGCTTGCCCAGTGGAAGAAGAGTTGGCCACAGCAACAGCCTCCCAAGGAGAAGCGTCACTGTCGCTTACCAGGAGTGGGGGAAAGGGGATGCGACTTAGAGGATGCACCAGCAGGACTGCTCAGTTGGCTCCACCAGTGCATCCGTGCAGCCCTGACCTTGCTGCTGCCTCGCCCTACCTAGAAGTAGCAGCGATGCTACTGCAGGGAGGCTATTCCTGTGGCTGCACCCCACCAGTCAAGCCGCTCCTGGCTTTACATACCCTCAGCTGGGATAGCTCAGTTGGTAGAGAATGAGACTCTTAACCTCACATGGCGTGAGTTTGAGCCCCACGTTGGGCAAAAGATTCCTGCACTGCGGAGGCTTGGAATATATGACCCTTGCAATCTCTTCCAATTCTATGAGCCCAGTATAAATACAGTTGGAAGAGGAATATACCTTAGGTATAGAGAGCAAAATGAGAAATAATAATAATAAGTTTATTATTTATACCCCGCCCAACTGACTGGGTTGTCTCAGCCATTCTGGGCAGCTTCCAACAGAATAAAACACGGCAAACAAATATCAAGCATTAAAAACTTCCCTATGCAGGGCTGCCTTCAGAAAGTTGTGTAGTTGTTTATCTCCTTGACATCTGGTGGGAGGGTGTTCCACAGGGCGGGTGCCACTACCAAGAAGGGCCTCTGCCTTGTTCCTTTTAAACTTCACTTCTCACAGTGAGGGAACCGCCAGAAGGCCCTTGGAGCTGGACCTCAGTGTCTGTACTGTCATAGTCCAGAGGCCTTTGGAATCACTTCCACTGCTCTACCCATTTTGCCTCTGGCCCTACCCATCACTAGCAAGTGGCCCTGAGGGAATGCCGGGGGGGGGGGGATGGTTCCCAACCCCTGCTTTATGATCCAGTAGTACAGAAGGAGAGAAACAGAAATCTTTCACCTAGGGCAATGAAATCCTCTGCTTCCCCCGGCTTCAGGCGTGTCATGGGCCCGTTGTAAAGCAGAAGTCCATTGGCTGCTTCGGTAATGAAATCCAGTGAGATACGGCTCTGAAAGCAAGGCTTGAGGGTTGGGAACCAGGCATATCCGTGTCCTCGGAAGGTGTGCTGTGTCTGCTGGCATTCAGGCCCATGGAAAGCCATGGGGCACTTGCAGCTGCAGAAATAAACTGACGTGTTATTCCTGCCCCTCTCTCTACCCCTAGGCCGGCAGACATTGCAAGTCAGAGAGCATAGCAGCTACCCTTTGCCACCGGAAGAATGGTTTCTAGGACTCACCTTATTCTTCCTGATAGTTAGTTGTTTAAACTGATTTTAGTATATTACTGTATTTGTACATTACTTAACCCGCCTCGAGATCTTCTGGTGAAGGGCAGGCAACAACCTCCCCCCCCCCTTTTTCAAGATTATTGTTAGTAGTAGTAACGTACAGATGGAGTTTCTTCACACAGCACATAGTTAAACTATGTAACTCACTCCAGCAGGAGGCAGTGAGGGCCACTAAGATGGGTGGCTTGGCTAATGAGCAGGGGTGATGGGAGTTGTAGTCCAGTGACATTTAGAGGGCCACAGGTTCCCCACCTTGGGTTATGGTGTCAGATGAGGGCAGGGAAGAATTCTCCTCAGCCGTTAAGCTCAATGGATGACCCTGAAATAGCCGTTATTTCTCAGAATTATCTACTTCAGTGTGTTGTGAGGATTAAAAAGGAGGGGATGGGGGGGGGGACTATGTACACTGCCTTGAGTTCCTCAGAAGGAAGGTGGTATATATCTCCTACATACACACACTAAACCTAACAAAACAAAATTCTTCTAAATTCTTTAGTATAAGTGTATCTAAAGGGCTTAATGGACATCCACAAATAAAGAAATTGGAAAGTTCACTGTACAGTGAGAAGTACTCAAGAGATGCAGACAATGTTTCAGGCGGAGAAAGGAGACAAAAACCCAAAGCATTTTTTGCAGGGGAATAATTTCCTTTCAAATATAATGGGTCCACTTCTATTCATTGGTTGTAGGAAAGAGTTGACAGGGAGGCAAGAGGAGCTATTCTTAAGCTTGAAACCATAGATATTTAACTTCAAAGCCCAACATTGCCATCTTGTGTCTTGGAAAAATATGACAGCCATGAAGCCATTTCAGAAACATGTCTGGGGTCAAAGATGTATAATTCTGCAAAACCTGGGATTCTCCCAAGCTTCAAGATACTTCCCTCTTGTGTGCAAATGGTGTTGTTTCAGCTACGTTAGAATTGGTTATTAGCATATAAGGGGACCCAAGTATATAATCTGTGAATGCTATTTCCTTTATTGTTGGAATTTTTGTAATCCGCCTTGAATATTTCTTCACTATAAAGCCTCTTGAGACTTGTCCTGTCTCTAAGGGTGGGTCACCAGGTCATTTTGTGTCAACCGCACCCACATTTTCCACACTTGATGTCAGGAGCGGGAAGTTCGTGAGGCAAACCTTCAAGCTGTGACAGCAACGGAAGGAGGGGGAGCCCATTCTTCCTTTGCAGCCGTTCAAATCGCATGGCTTTATATGATGTCATGTGATTGGCAGTTGAGTGGCCCCGCCTGCCTGTCAAAAGAGGCCTGCAGAGGGTTGGCTACTTTCGAATCTGGAGCTCTACCATGATCCAGTTCCCCATCCCCACATAAAGGTTGGCACTTTTTAAAAACAACAACACAACTCAATCATGAGCCAATCTACTAACCTGTAGCCCAGGTCTGTGTCTGTACAGGTGCCACCATTAAAGCATGGATTGATCCGGTAGGAGGAACAAGAATGGTGCTTTCTCTCCCGAGCTTCGCAAGTACACTGGGCACTGCTCAGTACTGTAATGGAGGCCAGCAAAACATTCCCGGAAGAAGTAATCGTGGGAAGAGCACTGAATTCATTTTTGCTGGTGCATCCGGCACTATGAGAGCAGTTTTCAGTTGCACACTCGTCTATGCCAACTTGTGTGATGCTGATATTCAGGATGGTTTCCAGCTGTTGTGGGTTAGACCTAGTTTTCAGCATTTTATTTTTTTTAAAGGAACCCCAAATGCACAAGAGAACTAGACTAAAAACACCTCTTTGAAGACTCTACAGGTGCCTTCACAAATGATACCTTTTGGGCTCTGCTGCAGTTGTCTCATAGCAAGCAGTGCCCCGCAACGTATTTGTTCTTAAAAAGTCTGGACTGAATTAGATTAAGCTAGTGCAGCTTTCAGCAACCCTGGTACCCTCCGGATGTTTTGGACAACAACTACCATCAGCTCTCCTCCAATAACCCACTGGACCCACCCTGTAAAGTCTCCTTCAGCCAGCTCTAAGAAGCCAAGACGGGAAAGGGGGCAGGTTAATGGCCTTGCTTCTCCAAGCAGCTTCCCCACTCCAATAACTGAAACTGTCCGTTCACTGGGCAAGCTATAACTGTGATGTCCAGCTCTGTGTGACTCTTGAGCCATTTTGTCCCTCAGGAATTTTTAATTTCTTACTGCATTTAGAAATCTGTAAAATTGTTACAGCAGGCTTCTGAGGACATAAGAGCAACACTCTCTTGGCCACATGGCAAGAGTCCACTCACCACTTGGAAAAGTTTTGCTGGATGGCTTTTCCTGCTATCATCGCCCGACGGTAAGAACGGCAATACAGTCATACCTTGGAAGTCGAATGCCTTGCGACTCGAACCTTTTGACTCCCAAACACTGCAAACCCGGAAGTGAGTGTTCCAGTTTGCAAACGTTCTTTGCACCTTGGTTTCCAAACGTTTTGGAAGCCGGACAGACTTTTGGAACAGATTCCATTCGACTTCGGAGGTACGACTGCATATCCTGAGGTTCAGACTGGGATTTACACTACCTGTGCTCCAGCTGCTCCCTCCCCCCCCCCATTTTTATGTTTTTTTGCCTGCACACCACCAGGTGTTTAGGAAACCATCAGATTCCACCAGTCCCCACAGGTGGGCCATCTCAACAGGTCCACTCCCCCTGCAGAGTGGAGTTCTTTGGGGGAAAGACTATCTTCAAACCTGTTTGATCATGAAGTAGCTGCCATGTGTTTCCCATGCAAAACTGCACTCTCAAAATCTGGAATAAAATTTAGAAGGAAACCCACAAAGATTCCATCAGATAGGTTCTGTAGAGACTTCATTAAAAATGTTGCCTAGAATTGCAAGTTGTTGGGGTGGGGGAAATGACAAACAAACACCACTTACCCGTGCTTTGGACACAGCGACATTTCCGTTAAGTTTTTCTGCTTTGTAATAGGGTGATCCATGAATTGCAAACCATACATCTACTCCTTGTGTTTTGCCTGGGCTATTCAAGACACTGAAGATGTGGACATTTTCAAGTTGGGCTGGTATGATTTCTGAAAAAAGCTTCTTCATTTGGTTGTACTTACTTTCAGTCTCAGATGACTGATATATAAAATCCTCTGCAGTGATATCTGTAAATATATATATATATATATATATATATATATATATATACACACGCAAATTTCCAAGCCTGACACTGAAGCAACGGTGAAATAAAAACCTTCAGGCATCTCCTCTCTAAAAGGCAAGACCACTTCCAGAAAGTTCATAGGAATTCATCCCTTGAAAATTTATCCAATCTCACACCTAAACCTTAATTTTTTTAAACACATACTACTTTACCAACATCTTGGTATTCCATGGTTACCGGTGGCCTCTACCAAGGGGCAAGACATGTTGCAGGAAACTTTGGGCTATTAAACTGACCTGAAATCCTGGTTTTGGGGATGCCATGACTAGGTATGGGGGAGATATTTGATTCAGTTCATATGTAAAGGTGGACATGCCAAACTTTGCACGCACAGAAAAAAATTCACGACCTGAAACACAGCCATCGTTTCAAATTCACACTTTTCTGAATTTTGCAATGCAGCTTTCTAGTCAAGTGATGTATACAAAAATGCATAAACCAGGGTAATGTTTGCATAAAAATGCACTCTTATTAGGTAAACTGCTTTGCAGTTTAGACAAAATTGCATACAAACACAAGTATAGAAAAATGTACCCTAAAATGCTGGTGAATTTTTGTAAGAAAGTTTTGTTAAAAAGGAGTGGCAGACCGATTTGAAAATGAGAATGGAAAAAATGGGAACTTGACAGAAATCATAATTCACAGTGTTCCCCATCACTAGTCATGGCAGCATTTGAGGATGCAGACCGCTCTTCTCCTACTGATACTGGGGGCCAGTTGAGTTAGCTTGTGCTGGAATCCAACCAGGGAAGGTTGCTGACAGTGAGATATCACTTTCTGTCTTCTATACCAGGGGTGGGGGAGCTCCAGCCCTGTGCAAAAGCATCCTTTGAAGCAACGTGCCTGCATTAGCCACTTCAAAGAGGCTTTTGCAAAGGGAAAGCATCACTGGATGCCGCCATAATGTCAGGTGATTGACATGTCAGAGGTCCAGCCCGCCTTGTCAACATTGGCCCGCCAGAGGTTGGGTTGATAAAGATCGGGCGCTCCAGCCAGAAAAGGTTCCCCACCCCTGTCCTAGAATATCATTCTTCTGGGCCCTGGGTCAACAACCTTCCACCAAGAGAACAATGATACCCTCATGAACCTATTATATTGCAACCTTTGATACCCCTGGTCATGAGTCCTTAGTGACTCAGTCGCAGGCCTTGGTGGGCATTCAGGAGTCTCAACAATGTTAACTGATCTCCAGAAGATGCTTACAACTCATCATTTACCTCTTATACGGATAGATCCTGCATTGTGGGCAGCTTCTTCCTTGATTTCTTTCACAACCACCCTTACAGTGGAGACCACATCAGGCCAGATGCCATCTGTAACTTTCACTCTTATGTCATACGTTCCTGAAGGAGTTCCTTCTTTGATACTTAGTAAGCCAGAATTGTCATTCAGGATAAAATACCTGAGAGGAAAAAATCATTCATGGTATCACCCAATCATATTGTGGCTAGAGCTCTCTGTTGACTTAAGTGGTGTATAAATTTTGTTAAATGAAATAACAACAAATGCATGCATTCACATCATCTGCTTGATTTTCATTGCTGTGTTGGCTCGTTGCATTTCATGTGAATTTACCCTCTGGTAAATTTATCTGCTCCCCAGCATAAGTGGTTATGCTCGCTTGTTGATCCTTAAAATAAATTTGTCCAGGAGCAGTAAGTTAGAAAGGGTGGCACTCATGCACCTGACCTCCTGGCAGCGAACTTACTGCACTCCTGGAGGGAAAGGAAGTAAGCAACCCGCGCTCTGTGGGCCCAGTGGAAAAGCCAGTCCAGCATTCCTGCTGATGTGTCTGCACAGCATCAACCACCTCACTGCTCCCCCCCCCCGCCGCCCCGACTTCTCGGTGTGTGGCAATGCCTCTGCTTCTGGGCAGTGGCACACCACCTTTGGGGGACTCCTGCCCTTCCCAAATCACCTTGAAGTATGAAATTTGCATATTAGTGCACTGCAAAAACACACATCATCTCTTAAGGACTCTCCTTCGAAAGAAACCAAACCTGTGGCCCATACTTGCACCCCTGAAATCTCTCATAGTTTGAAGTCTGGGGTGCACATAATATTAATATTAATTTTTTAATAGGTAGATTACATTGTCTTGTGCCCCATAAGTGAAGCATAGGGCCCAGCAATTTATATCTAGAAATCTCCTCAATAGTCTTAATAATGATAGCCGAAAATGTTTTCCTATGTCCACCTTTGCCAACATTTTTAGGTCCACAGACACAATTAGATTTTTGGGCAAGTGGGCACTATGCCTTTGGTTACTCCCCTACCTTTAAAACAAAACAAAACCCAGAAATAAAGTGTGCATACATTTCACATTTCTAAGAGCTGGGTAAAAGTCAGATTCAGCAGAATCCATCTGGGCCTTGAAAACACATAGAGCTGAAAGAGGAAGTGGGGAAGAGAGTCCCCTCCTCCAACTTCCTTCTTCAGCTCTGTGTTGTTCTTAAGGCAGAAAAAGGAAACCACTCTTAGCACCTTAAGACAAAGGGGGTAATGTGTGCGTTTGTGTGGGTGCTCAGAGGTATCAGCCACCAGTTGGCAACCCTGATTTAGTATGATGTGTGAATGCAGCCCATGTGTTCTGTGAAGCTATACTGCATTAGTTTTCAGAACAGCTACCCGTTTCTGATACTCGACTCTCTCATTAAGAGAGAGCTATTTTCAAAAACATAAAATCTTGACATTTACCTGGGTGCTTTCCCTTCAAAGTGATACGTCTTGTGGTCCCAGTCATCGTTGTCTGGGGCATGAATCTGACCCAATACAGTTGTGGGTAGGATACCTTTCAAAAAGAGAAGAAAAATGGGGGGGGGGGGAGAAGAAAATCTACTACTTACGTAAATGTGAGAAGGCATTCTGCAAGTGTAAAAAATTACTATTCATTTCATTCTCCTATCATGTTTGCTTTTCAACTATTCTGGAAGTATGTTGTGCTGTTGAGATATCAGTGCAAGATATCAACACCTGCAAGCTGACACACACCTAGGCTGTATGCCTACGAAAACAAAATTTGGGGCAAGAAAACTCCTGTTCCAAGGTGAACCAAGGAAAGTCAAGTTTAGTGAATTGAGACAATCAAGAAAAAATTGCATATGCCTGCTTATAGCAGGCACCTGTTTTAGAAACCCAGGTTTTTTAAGTGAAGGTAATGTCTCAGAAAAGGAAATACGGAGACTCAGAAACCAGCCAGGTAAGGACCATGGGAACTATGCCAAGCTCACCAATCACCAAAATTCTTGTTCAGGCCCCTATGCCATCTGAAGCTTGGACCTAACAATTCCTAGGGAAGAGCACAGGGACCTGCTTTATGCCTAGTTGGACCACTGCTCTCACTTTTCTCTACATTGACTCACCATTGCTCTCCACAATTTCAGACAACAGAAGTCTTTCTCAGCCCTACCTGAAGATGCCAGGGATTGTACCTATGACCTTCTGCATGCAATGCATGAGCTCAACCACTGAGGAATGATCCATGCACTGGGGGGGAGGGATGTGCCAGTTCCAGCCCCTGCCCCCCCCCATGTAAAGTCCTCTCACCATCTGGAGTGGGTTTTCAGATGCTGTAGCATGCTCTGCAGCTGGTGGGGGAAATCAACAAAATACCCTGCAACTTCAAAGTGCTTTCCACACATGGATCATTGGTCCCATATCAGGATTTCAACATGCACTAGAATTAGATCTGTGAAGCAGCCCAGATCCTTCTCTCCTCTAACTCTCGTGGGCCAAATGTGACAGTCAATCAATTTTGACCTGTCAGTCACTTGACAAGACAGTTATGCCAGGTGATGGGGCAATCTTGCAAAGAGCATGGTGTACTGAAACACCACCCATCAGCCGATTATCACACATGATGTCAGGTGTAAAGGGAGGTGGGTGTGGGTTAAGGGAAAACAGCCTCATGGGCCAAATTGGGACCTAATTAGACCCATGAGCAGAAGGTTCCCCAAGCCTGGTTTGCACTCATTCACACTTCTCTTAAAAAGAAGGGCTAAACATATGCTTTTTAGTAAGGATAGATAGCCAGAATGCCAAACGGCACAGCAGGTGCCAGTCTCTGCTTGCATAACAGCCTGATGGACGTGACAATCACTACTGCCATGTGATTTAAGGGGAAGATTGATGGTAGTAGGCAAGCTGTTGGGCATTCGCCAGAACAGACTTTGGAAGACATTGCACGAAGGAACCTATTCAACTTACCTGACTTTCTTTAGTGCTATTTTTACTCCTTCCCCCGAATGCACCCAAATTTACAACCCGTAAATCTTTGGGAAGAACGCATCAAGGTAAAACCAATTGGAGATGTAAAGTTGGGAGGGGATTCACCAAGAACCCATCTGTATGCATCCTAATGTTCACCCAAGGTGTTCTGAAACTGATTGTGAACAGGGAATGCAGGCCACAAGAATGCAGAATACAGGCATGACCATAGATAGCTTCATGGCAAGTCACATGCTCTGCATGAAGAAGGTCTCATGTTCAACCCCTGGCATCAGAGTTTCTGGGGGTTTTTTTGTATTTTTTAAGGATCAGCTGGTGGGAAAAATGAGCCTGAGGCCCTGCAGAGCTGCTGCCAGTTTGAGTAGACAATACCAAGGCAGATGTACAAAACATGACCTGGAATAAGGCAGTCTCCTTTAAGCATGCAAGCCAGCTTCACCACCATCAGCTTACCATTGTAGCTGTAGATGAGGCACTCCATGAAGCCAGCAGCATGAGGGTGGTCATTTCGGTCTCCGATATTCACGGTTAATGTGTTGGTTGAGCTCATGGGAGGGCTCCCGCTGTCAGCAATGAGAATCCGCAGTTCAAATACCTTGTGCACCTCCCTGTCAAATGTGTGCAATGCAGTTAGCATTGCACTCCCGTTGCTGAAGTCCTGCAAATTAAAATAAGTCACGCTGCCAAAGTCACTCAGTAAGTGAAAGGAGAAAGGCGCCCCGTTTGCTGGGCTGTCCCTGTCCTTAGCGTACAAAAGCGTTGAGGTATCGTTCATCTGGACAATCTGAGGAGAAGGAGTGTTTTCCCAAACTACTGGGTTGTACTGCGCCTCAAACTCGGGTCCGTTGTCGTTTACGTCCTGGAGAGCCACGAGGACTGTGGCACTGCCGCTCAAAGGAGGCTGTCCCATATCTGTAGCGATGACCACGAGTTGGTACTGTGCCACAGTTTCATAATCCAGAAGACCTGCCACAAGGACCCAGCCATCAGTAGCCACAGAGAACTTCCCATTTGGGTCCGACTTATTTAGCAGGCGGTAAGAGAACCGTCCATTCAGCCCAGAATCTAAATCGACAGCAATAACCTGGACGACTTTAGTTCCGAGGGGGACGTCTTCAGCCAGACCTGCTACCTCATAGAATTGTGGGTAAAACAGAGGAGCGTGGTCATTGGAGTCCTCCACATAGATGACACAGTGAGCTATGCTGGAAAAATCCAGGTCCTCTGCTTTTAGGGTCAAGTTAAACACCCTCTCGTGGGGTTTCTCGAAATCTATCCGCTTCCTCAGTCGAATTATACCGCGTTTGTCTGCTTTGTCCGTCTCAATAAAGAATTTGTGGTCCTCATCTCCACCTACGATGCTGAAAGCCACCACAGCGTTTTCTCCTTCATCCCCATCAGTAGCTGACACCACAGCAACCTCAGCGCTGAGGCTTGCGCCCTCGGAGACAAAGGCCGTGTAGATCTTTTGCGTGAAGGTTGGCGTGTGGTCATTTACGTCAGTGACCAAAATAGTGGCAGTCCCTGTTCCAGTCAGGCCTCCTCCATCTTTCGCCTCAACCACCACCAGGTACCGGTCTTCTTTCTCCCTGTCTAAGGATCCCAACACAGTGTAGATGGTGCCAGTAGCTGGGTTAACTGAGAAGAGGTTGAGGTTAATCTCGTTTTGGACGTTCTGAATAATACTGTAGGTTAACACAGCATTCTTCCCAGCTCTGGGGTCATCAAGGTCTACCGCCGACATCTCCATGACGGTGGAGTCAGCGGGGGCGTCTTCTGGAATTTGCCCCATAAAGCAACCGTCCGAGGCGCAAAGGAAAAGAGGTGGGTTGTCGTTCACGTCCGTCACGTCAATGATGACGTCGGCGAAGCCTGTTAGACCCTCCCCATCCTCATCTGTAGCAAGAACAAGGAAGCGCCACACGGACCGCTTTTCCCGGTCCAGCTTCTCATTTGCAGTGATCTCGCCTGTGTGCTCACTGATAGTGAACTCCGCTTGGGCACCCTGACCGTGCAAGGAGTAGCGAAGGGCACTCTGGTCAGCTTCCTGATCGGGGTCAGTTGCAGAAACCTGAAAGCAAGCACAAAGGTTAAGCACCAAACACCTAAATTTTGGAATTCCCTTCCTACGGAGGCCTGTTGAGTGCCCCCCACGGGTGGTCTTCTGACAACAGATACGTTATTTAGAAAGGTTTTTAGCCATCAAGCTCACATGGGGTTTTTTCCTGCTGCTTTTAACTGGCTGTTTCATTGATCTGGGTTTTTTTAAAACCTTGTCTTGTACATCGGTTTATATTTGACAATGTTTTGTTTGTTTTATGTTATACTTTGTTTGTTCTTAATTACTTTGCACACTATTTTCTGGACAGGCAATGCATACATTGAAATACAGTGGTGCCCCGCAAGACAGAAAACCCGCTAGACGAAAGGGTTTTCCGTTTTGGAGGCGCTTCGCAAAACGAATTTCCCTATGGGCTTGCTTCGCAAGACGAAAATGTCTTGCGAGTTCCTGCGGGTTTTTTCCCTTTCCCCCCCTTTTCCTAAGCCCTAAGCCGCTTATCAGCTGATCCGCTGATAAGCCGCTTATCAGCTGATCCGCTAAAAGCCGCTAAACCGCTAATAGCGCTAATCCGCTAAGCTGTCAATGGGCTTGCTTCGCAAGACGAAAAAACCGCTATACGAAGCGCCTCACGGAACGGATTAATTTCGTCTTGCGAGGCACCACTGTAATAAAAATAAAAGCCCAAACATGACAGCTGTATTGCAACCAGCTGAGATCACTATGAAGTCTGACAGAAACCAAACAACAATGACATGGTGTAAATGTACAGTTAGTATCCAGAAATTCACATTACTTGAATTAGGCTGCAATCCTAAGTGCAATCCCACACTTACTATGGAGAATAAACCCAACAAAGCTCCTCAAAACTGAGTGAATATGCTTTGATTTCAAGAATTGCAATTCTTTTAAGTTGCTGGAATTTTCCACTAGTGTCATTTGTATAATTTTTTAACCCAGATTTACCCTGCTTACCCGTAAAACAGTTACCGGCAGATCAGTAAGTTCCTCCAAGACACTGCTGTGGTACTCGTCCTGGGAGAAGACAGGGGCTTCATCATTCTTATTGACTACATTGATGATAACAAGGGTGTGGTTCTCCCATTTTCCATCAGAAGCTACCAACTGAAGCTCATAATGCTGTTCTTGTTCATAGTCAAGACACTGGGCAATCAACAGAGTTCCCATCTCAGGTTCCACGTAAAAATCTCCTCGCTCATTTCCTGAAGTGATCTGATATCTGAGCTTGGCGTTAGATCCTAAAAACACGAGGTTGCTACCATATTATCCTTATCACAGCCCGGGAGATCTCTGAGCACTAAGGTCTATACCAACATTACTTTCAGAAGAATTTTGAAAAAAACAAGAAAATTTTAGATCCAGGCTTAGTGTTGCTTAAGAGTAGACCCACTGAAATCAACTGACTTAAGAGCCATGTGGTTCAATGGGTCTACTCTCAATATGACTAAGGCAGGCATAGGCAAACTCGGCACTCCAGATGTTTTGGGACTACAACTCCCATGATCCCTAGCTAATGACCTGTGGTCAGGGATGATGGGAATTGTAGTCCCAAAAACATCTGGAGGGTTGAGTTTGCCTATGCCTGGACTAAGGCTTCAGTTCTAACCCCACTAACTTAGAAGTAAGCCCTGCTGAATTTAATAGGGCTTAGTTCTGAGTAGACAAGGTTAGGATTGCATCGTATGCTTGGATCCAACCCAAAATGTAGAAGCGTCATGCATGCCTACTTCCAAAGTAAACTGCATGTATAGCAAGACTCTGAAGCGAATCCAGAGGCTAGGTACCTCTCTTTTATGTCATTATTATTACTTTGCATTTTATTCTAATGCAGTAGGCATAAAGACCAAACAACAGAAAACTGTCCCAATTTAGGAGTCATGTACAAATAGGAAATGCTACTGACACGACAGTGCGATATGTTATGTGAAAAGAGAATAGCTTCCAAATATCTACAGCAAGTGCTGTTAAGTGTCTTTGTGTATTATGGTCAGAAATATACAAAATACAGTTTCATCCCCAGTGGCACAGAAGGTTTGCGGGTTTTTCCCGCCTTGCAGAATTTGTGCATTGCATGTATGGTAATCTTTTCTGAGACTGCAACTGTCCAGACATTTTAATACCAAGCAGCAATATTTAGACTTTCCAAAGCTTTCCACCTTTGGACTACAGTTCGTTAACGGCAATTAGCGAAAAATGCAGTAAGTCCTCCAATTTATTAGCAGCATTTTGCCCTATAAATAACAATTCCGGCATGAAAATAACAAGTCCCTTTGTTATTTTAACTAACTCTTGATGGCGTCAGTCCAAAATTATGATCCATCCTATTTAAATAAAAAACCTTGGGAATGTAAGAGTGCCAGACGAAGATACTAACACATGTGAGATACTAGTCAAAAACTTTTAGCTTGGCTATATTCTAACTCAAAAGGTCCGAATCTACTTTCCATTAAAAAAATAATGGGTGGATATAATGAGCTTATGAGAAATGCTTAAAAAAATTATCCCGGTTCTCTTTACAGAACATTAACAAAGGTCTGAATAAAGCTAGTTTCCAAATAGTCGTATTTTGAAAAGTACATGACATGCAATTTTTGCCATTACTGTTTTATTCCACATTCTATAAACCTGTTCCTGTACCATATATAGAAAAAGCTCCTTTGAAGACAGGACAGTTGTCACCTCATCTTCTGGAACAGCCTGCCATAGTCTCACTACTGCTTCCAAATTAGAGAGGTTTCAGTCAAGACTGTACAACACATAAAATAAACCTGTGTTTGTGTACCTTCATCTTTGTCATCAGCCGTTGCCGTCAAAAATGCATACCCAACATCCTCGTCTTCATCTATATTAATTTCATACACTGAATGCAGGAAAGCAGGGGCATTGTCATTTATGTCGCTAATTAAAATCCTCACATACGCTGTATCTGAAAAGCAAATAATCAGCTATTTGGCTTTGGAGGCTCAGGCGACCACAACAGCAGCACATCATTCTGAACCCTCTTTTGACCCACAGGAACCTCTATATGTTCTTTTTTAAACCCACTGAGGTTTACCTGTGTTAGGCTGCCCATATAAACCAGGCCTGGCTGATTCAGAAGAATCCTGGGAATGAACTTCAATCAAGTAAGATCCTCTCTTCTCTCTGTCAAAAGATGCCTGGGTAGAAATGACTCCCAACTTGGAATCAATGTTGAAGTATTGGTAATCTTCACTAGCGTCCTTCAGTATTGAATAGTGGACCTGCAATTGAAGAACACAGGAGTGGGCTTTATACTCTATCCCATCTTCGTAACAACTCAGAAACAGGAACACAACCACTCTCAAGACATCCAACTTAGTTCAGCTCCAAGGCCATAAATATTCAACAGTCACAGACCTATGCCATTTGTAGCACTTACAGAAAGTTAGGTAACAGCACCGTTTGTGTGGAAGGGAAAGGTCTGTGTAGCCACAGTATAGCCACAAATATGTGAACTGTGGTTTTCTACCCTCTAGGAGCAGCCTTTCTCAACCTGTGGGTCCCCAGGTGCTGTTGGACTACAACTCCCATCATCCCTAGCTAGCAAGGCCAGAGCTCAGGGATGATGGGAGTTGTAGTCCAACAACATCTGGGGACCCACAGGTTGAGAACCGCTGCTCTACAGTTTGAACAGCTGTGAGGACTTGCCACACAGGGCATAACCTTTGAAGCAAGTCAACGACTGAACAATTCAGGACTCTCACCGATTGCTGCAATTTAGATTCACACACTGGTCTTTAAATCTTTGCATTGGAGAATCTGACATTCCTATGTTTGTGAATCTGCTGTTGGTTGCCGTTGATTATTGAGTAATGTGAGAACGGCTTCAAGGTCTGAGGCTGCCCTCAGCAAAGTGTCTTCTGGAGTCCTCTCATGCCAATAAGCCCTGCAGATGGCAACAACACTTCTGCTATCAAATCTGAGTAGCATAAAGTCCCCGTTTTAATTTGCCACAATGTCCCTGAGTAATGCGACCTCAGAGGCATCGTGGGAAGTTAAAATGGAGGCTCACAGGCCCATCCACTCAGCACAAAGTGGGGGGAAGTGTCAGCACAGTCGTCCAAGGGTCCCCTACAATACACTAACATGAGGTCAAGAGTAAGCGATCAGTTCAGGCTCTAGCCAGAGTTAATCTATTTCTCCCATGAAAAGAAGAGGGTGAGAAAGAGGAAAGGAAGGACAGAGAGAGACAGAAGGGAAGGACAGAGACAGGGAAAGAGATGGTCTCACCCACTGCCAGCATGCAGCCCTTAACAAATTACCCCTGAGAAGAATGCAACCTTTGGCATTAAATAAGAATTCTTCCATTTTTGTCTTAAATGATGTACAGTCTACACAAGTGCTTTAATGCATATTGGCATCCACATGTTTTAACACATGCAAGAGATGGCATGTGGCGCCAGTTGAAAAGAATATGTATACTGTAACTTCCTACTTCAGGAGGCTATTACAGTCAAACCTCGGTTTTTGAACGTCTTGGCTGCCGAACATTTCAGAAGCCGAACGCTGAAAACCCGGAAGTGAATGCTTCTATTTTCGAACGCGCCTCGGAAGTCGAACGGCTTCCAAGGTGCATTTTTCATTATTTTTTTCCCCACTGACTTTCCAGCCAACCCACTGATCCTCGGTTTT
This sequence comes from Podarcis erhardii, assembly GCF_964252035.2. Lineage (NCBI taxonomy): Eukaryota > Metazoa > Chordata > Lepidosauria > Squamata > Lacertidae > Podarcis > Podarcis erhardii. Next base: position 25,967,276 of record NC_138499.1, read on the forward strand.
CAAACAGTTTGGAAGTCGAACGGACTTCAGGAACGGATTACATTAGAAAACCGAGGTTCCACTGCAGTACAAAAAGTTAGGGTCTTGAGTTTCTGAGCAAGACTTCGCTGACCACCACCCAGAAAGTTTGGGGATACAGAATCGCATGTTGCATTTTCTCACTCGTTATCAGTAAAGGGAAAGGTAACAACGAACCTCTCCGTGGAGTCCCGAGTCTGAATCCGTAGCAAGAACCTGCACAACAGAGGTACCAACCGCTGCTCCCTCAGGTACAGAAACCTCGTAAGTAGAAGATGTGAAGAACGGGACGTTATCATTGACGTCTGCGGAACAAAAAGGCAGATTTAGCAATACATGGTTCGCTGACATCAAGTACTTGGAATTTCAGTTTGATATGCTGATATTAATAAACGGATAACCAACCTGTGACATTAACACAAACCGTGGTGAAAGATGCCAATGGAATTGTAGCTACATTCTGAGCCTTGATAGTCAGTGCAAAGAACTTGGTGGTCTCAAAGTCAAGAGGTTCAGCAACCAGAAGTGAAGCAGACCCATCTGCTCTGTTTGGTTTGAGGTAGAAGCGGACAGGCATGTTTGTCTCCGGGACCTGGCCCTCCTCCAGGGTATAGGTAACCCTTGGGTCACCAAGTGGGGACGTTGCTTTGATAGTCTAGGAACAGGAATAACCAGGAACACCATTCAGTGGGGAGATGCATTTACATGGGCCACCTTGATCCTTAAGAATTGAAATGCAGATGATACTATTGCGGCCAACGGCCCATGGCATCAGAGCTCTGCTTTTCTGGTAATAATAACCAACCCTCAAATTCTGCAGATGTTTTGGAACACACCTCACATTAGCCCCAGTCAGCAAAACTGGTGGTCGGGGATGATGGGAATTGTACTTCAAAATGTCTGGAAAGCCTGGGGAAGGATGTTCAAATTACTGCCACGCACATTTCACACAGGAATCCACACCCAAGGAAGAACAGAAATGAGCTGTGGGGCAAAAGGAGCCAATTCTTCCTTTTTAAAAAAAAATCATTAGAGATGCAGACATATGGATTCATTTGTGGATACCGGTGTCCAATAGGGGCAAGACTTGTCTGCAGAATTTCAGAACAATTAGGGGAGGGACCATGACTCACAGAGAAGAACCATGTACACCATCTTGAGCTCCTTGGAGGAAAAGTGAGATACTAATAGTCCCGCTCTATTTTGTGCCCAGTTCTGGGCACCACTCAGTGTAAACCAACTTCCTTTTATCCTGAAACAAATACGTTTCCAATTTTATTTTTAAAGCATACCACTATCTTGGTGTCTCGAATCGTGCTCTCCGGGATCGTGACCGAATAGGCACTTTTCTCCCACTGCGGCGACTGATTAAGTGTGTTCGTTACAGTGACGGTCAGTTCCACCGTGCTGCTCCGGTTCCCTCCATCTGTGGCCACGATGTATCTTGTGATCTGAAACGTCTGCAAAAGAATTTTTAGCAGCCGTTCACCAAAACACAAATGCTTGTTTGCTAGAACAAAGGCTGAAAAAAAGCAGGTGCAGCAAGTATTCCTCCTGCCAGATTATATTCTGTAAACTAGAGCTTTCCAAATTTTTCATGCCGGTGACATACTTTTTAAGACATGCATCATTTCGCAACAGAGCAGTTCAGTTTTAGCAGCAAACCGGAGGTTAAACTGACCCCTTTCCAGCTCTGGGAGGAGCATGGAGAGCGGTCATGTGACACACCTACACACTGAGCCAACACACTAATGTGTCACGGCACACAGTTTGGAAAGCTCTGCTGTATGCAGAAGCATACCTGGGAGATTAGGAGATTCACGTACACCCAGCCTGTGCTGGGGCTGACTTGGAAGTATTCTGGCTCCTGCGGCAACATGGAGTACGTGATGGCGGCGTTTACCCCCTGGTCATCATCATGAGCTGTAGCATGGAGGAAACTTGTCCCCACTGGAGTGTCTTCACGAAGGAAGTCTTTGGAAAGATGGAAGCACAGAGTTCATTCTAAACATGCCCTGGCCTAGTTAAAGTGGCATTTCAGTGATGGCAATCACGGCACATAAAAATGCAAGGAAGGCCCTGCCGGATCTAGTCCAGCATCCTCTATGGTGTGGTGGAGTCTCCTTCTTTGGAGATCTTTAAGCAGAGGCTTGACAACCATATGTCAGGAGTGCTCTGATGGTGTTTCCTGCTTGGCAGGGGGTTGGACTCGATGGCCCTTGTGGTCTCTTCCAACTCTATGATTCTATGATCTTAGTGGCCAACCAGATGCCTCTTTAAGAAGCACAGAAGCAGGACATGATGGCAATAACCTCTTCCTGCTGTTTCTCCCCAATGGACTTCTACTCAGAGGCATTGTTGCCTCTGATCCTTTAGCCCAGTGACAACTTGTGCCTGATATGGCTGGTAAGGCGGGAGGCAAGGGACCAACGGTAGGTGGAGCCAGAGGCAACAACAGGTAAAGCTACCCTTTGACTGACTGTATGTAAGAAGGCAGGCAGGTAGGGGCTGGCTAAGGACAGAATGAGGTTGGTGGGGCAGAGTCCAACTTAACATAATGGATTAACATCTGCGGACAGCCGCAGGGGGGTCATTTTGGACTCACAGCTGCCCATGGAGATGTAGGCCAATTCTGTGTCCAGGGCAGCCGCCTACCAGCTCCATTTGGTACGCCGGAGGAGACCCTACCTGTTTGTACACTGCCTTGCCAAAGTGCTACACACTCTGATTATCTCCCACTTGGACTACTGCAATGCGCTCTACGTGGGGCTACCTTTGAAGGTGACTCGGAAGCTACAACTAATCCAGAACGTGGCAGCTAGACTGGTGAGTGGGAGCAACCGCCAGGACCATAGAACACCAGTCCTAAAGGATCTACATTGGCTCCCAGTATGTTTCCAAGCACAATTCAAAGTGTTGGTGCTGACCTTTAAAGCCCTAAATATACCTGAAGGAGTGTCTCCACCCCCAGACACTGAGATCCAGCTCTGAGGGCCTTCTGGTGGTTCCCTTACTGTGAGAAGTGAAGTTACAGGGAACCAGGCAGAGGGCCTTCTGGGTAGTGGCACCCACCCTGTAGAATGCTCTCCCATCAGATTTCAAGGCGATGAGTAACTATTTAACCTTTAGAAGACATCTGAAGGCAGTCCTGTATAGAGACATTTTTTAATGTTTGATGTTATATTGTTTTTATATTTTGCTGGAAGCCATCCAGAGTGGCTGGGGCAACCCAGTCAGATGGGCAGCATATAAATAATAAAATTAAGATGATGTTTATTTACTTCCCACCTTTCTTTCATCTTGGAACCTAAGGCAGCATACATTTTCTTCCTAACAATTAACCCACCTAGGCCAGTGACCAGAAATGTACATTTCCCCATACAAAGCAGTCTTCACATAGCTTTAGTATAGCTGGCTTCTGCACTGCTGCTCACACAGGTGAGGTGATTATAAGCCACAATCAGAGATGTTGCAGAATTCCAATAAAAACAGAAGCGGAAATTGCCAACATTCACTCAATCGTCCCGTGCCAAGAATGGAAATCAATCCATTGAATACAATTGGAATTTGCTTCTGCACCCCCCCACCCCCATTTGCAAATGATACGTAACACAAACAATATGTATTTCATGATGTTATCCCCCTTCCCATTTGCCTTGCATTTCTTATACAATGAAATGAATGGCCTTTGAACTGGAACAAATGGTGTGGAATAATGTAATGATAACTTTTTGCCAGAAACTGAAATGCAGTGGAACGGAAACATTGCTGCATGTGATGAACATGGGTTTGAAAGGAAATTTATGCCATCTTAAAGCCCTACAGAGAAGGAATCTAACTGAAGGCTTCTGGGCTCAACACACACTTCGCAAACTTAAATCAACTCTCACAGTGCAACAACAGTTTGTGCCTACTCACATTGATAGCGGCTGTTCTCGAACTTTGGATCGTTGTCATTCATATCAGCAATGAAGATGGTGATTTGACACACTCCAATCAGTGGCTCCTGAGCTTGATCTGTAGCCGTCACAGAGAGCGTATACTCCTTCTGTTTCTCTCGGTCAAAACGCCGAGTTGAAACGATAACACCTAAACAGACACATTACTATCAGAGAGTCAGCAGGATCACCGCTGGCTTTAATCAGACGTTTTCACAAATCTGCAGCAACTCACTCCCACCGTTCAGGCTTAATAAAAGCTTATGCCTTGCAATGTTTGCCTGCACAGAGAAGCTCCCTTTTTCTTCCACTCTGCAATTTATTTTTGTTGTGTCTCACAAAATAGCTTAGATGGTATACAAACATTTTTTTAATAATATTTTTTATTGATTTTCATCATGAAAAATACGTATCACACCACATTACAACTTTAACAAATTTTCTCGTTTTTGGACTTCCTTCAGCCTCTCTGACAATCATCCGAATTAAACTTTTTGATTACACATTTCCTAAATTAACTATTGCCTTCTAACAAACCCTTCCACACCTATTTTTCTTTTTTACAATATTTCTTAGGTTTTTACAGAGCTTCTTTAAATGCCACTAAAGTTATTTCATTGTCACTTATGCATTCCCAATATTCCACTAACTTTCCCCAGTCCTCGATGAACTTTTGATCTCGTAGATATCTGATCTTCCCTGTTAGTTTATCAAGCTCTGCATAGTCCATCAGCTTCATTCTCCACTCCTCCAATGTTGGTACTTGTTCTTGTTTCCAGTTCTGGGCCAGTAATATTCTTGCCGCTGTTACTGCATATTAGAAAAGTTTACAATCCTTTCTATTTATTTCATTTCCTATAATCCCTAAAAGAAAGGCCTCTGGTTTCTTAACAAATGTATATTTCAACATTTTTTTAATTCATTATATATCAATTCCCAGAAGCTCTTCACTTTCTTACATTCCCACCACATATGGTAAAAAGTACCATCCTTTTCTTTACTTTCCAACATTTCTTGCATGTTTTATACATTTTTGCAAGTTTTACCGGTGTAATATACCATTTGTAAATCATTTTCATAACATTTTCCTTTAACGCAGTACATGCGGTAAATTTGATATTTTCATTCCATAATTTAATCCAATCATTAAATTGTATATTATATCCAAAATCTCTGGCCCAATGTATCATAACAGATTTAACTTCTTCATCCTTTGTATGCCATTCCAGCAATATCTTATACATTTTAGATAAAATTTTATATTCATTATTTATTATTTCCATTTGGAATTTTGAATCCTTCTCTGCAAATCCATATTCCTTAAGATCTTTTTTAAACATTTCATTTATTTGAAAATAATGCAACCAATCATATACATACTCTTTTACTTCTTCATAGGGTTTCATTTTCCATTTTCCCCCTTCCTTAACAATCAAATTTCTATATGTAATCCAATTTCTTCTCGTATTGATTTTTTTGACACTCATAACCTCTAATGGGGATAACCAGTACGGAGTTTTTGATTCAAGTAGGCTTTTATACCTATCCCATATTTCTATCAACGATCTTCGGAAAATGTGGTTCTCAAAACCTTTATGGATTTTCTTCTTTTCAGACCATAGATACACGTGCCACCCAAATCTGTTGTCAAATCCTTCTATATCTAACAACTCTGTTTTCTAATTTTACCCATTCCTTTAACCAACAGAGACATGAAGCTTCATAATATAATTTCAGGTCTGGCAGGGCGAAGCCTCCTCTCTCTTTAGCATCTGTTAGTAACTTAAATTGAATTCTTGGCTTCTTACCCTGCCAGATATACCTTGAAATTACTCTTTGCCATTCTTTAAAGGTCATAGTCCCTTTGATTATTGGAATTGTCTGAAACAAAAATAACAGTTTTGGCAGCACGCTCATCTTTATCGTTGAAATCCTTCCCCACAACAATACCTTCATTCGTCCCCACACCTCCAGATCTTTCTTTATTCCATTCCACACTGGTATACAGTGGTGCCTCGCAAGACGAAATTAATCCGTTCCGCGATTCTCTTCGTCTAGCGGTTTTTTCGTCTTGCGAAACAAGCCCATTGACAGCTTAGCAGATTAGCGCTATTAGCGGTCTAGCGGCTTTTAGCGATCAGCTGAGAAGCGGCTTATCAGCGGATCAGCTGTTAAGCGGCTTAGCAGCTTAGGAACAGGGCGAAAAAAGCGGGGGGAAACCCGCGGGAACTCGCAAGATTTTTTCGTCTTGCGAAGCAACCCCATAGAGAAATTCGTTTAGCGAAGCGCCTCCAAAATGGAAAACCCTTTCGTCTAGCGGGTTTTCCGTCTTGCGAGGCGTTCGTCTTGCGGGGCACCACTGTATAATTATTCTGATACAAATCAATATTCTTAGGGGTTATCCAAATAACCAAATATTTCATCTTCTTCACCACTTCTATACCTATTTGTTGTATACCTATTATTCCTATCTTCTCTTGCTCCATGTTCTTAGCAATTATTTTAGTCTTTTTCTTATTCAGTATGAATCCTGTCACTTGACCAAATCTTTCCACCTCTATAAGTATGTTTTTAACACTTTCCAAAGGTTCCTCCACCGTTAGAACCAGATCATCGGCAAAGGCTTTAACCTTATATTCATTCAGGCCTACTGCAACCCCTTTTATTACCTCATTTTCCCTTATAGATTTTAGAAAGACTTCCAGGACCATGATGAATAACAGTGGCGAAAGTGGACACCCTTGTCGTGTACCCTTGGTTATCCCTATTTCTTCCGTAATCACATTATTAACAATTAATTTAGCTTTCTGTTCGGTATATATTGCCTTTATTCCTTTGAGGAATTCCTTACCCACCTCCATATATTCTAAAATTTTTAACATAAAATCCCAAGATATATTATCAAAGGCCTTTTCTGCATCCACAAATATTAACATAGCTTGTTTCTCATTCCTGGCAGTCAGATATTCCAAAATATTGATTATATTCCTTACATTGTCTTTCATCTGTCTGCCGGGTAGGAAACCCGCTTGAGCCTTATGAATAACTTCTTGTAATATTTTTTTAATCCTCTTTGCTAAAATACTTGCAAAGATTTTGTAATCTGTATTTAACAACAAAATAGGCCTATAGTTTTTAACTTGTGTCAAATCAGAGTCTTGTTTTGGAATAAAAGTAATAAATGCTTCTTTCCATGTTTCTGGGATTTCTCTTTCCTTAAGAATATTATCCATAACTTCTTTCAAGGGTATTGACAGGATGTGTTTCATTTCTTTATAGTAACTTGCTGTAAATCCATCTGGTCCCGGAGCTTTCCCTTTTTTGAGTTCTTTTATAGTCTCTTTTATTTCATCAATTTCTATTGGAGCGTTCACCTTATCTTTTTTTTCTGTCGGGATCTTCTGCACCTTTTTTTCATTTAGATATCTTTCTGTCTTCCTCATATTGTTCTTCTCTGTTCTTTTATATAGATGTCTGTAAAAGTCCAAGAATCCTTTTTTAATATCTTTTGGACTATCTATTTCTTCTCCCTCCATGATGATTTTGTTGATTGTATTCTGTTCTTTTGTTTTCTTAATTTGCCATGCCAGCCATTTGCCTGATTTGTTAGCCGATTCAAAGTTCCTTTGTCTCATTCTTTTTATATTCCATTCTACTTCTTTGTTGATTATCATCGCAAATTGAGTTTGCAGAGCCTTTATATTCTGTTTTGCTTTATCATTATTCGGTTTCTTAACTAATTTTTGTTCGTTTTCCATTATTTGTCTTAAAATTTCCTTCTTTCCTTTTTCTCTGCTTTTATTTTTGATTGCATTCTGCTGGATGAAAAATCCTCTCATAACCGCCTTGCTGGCATCCCATACTGTATTCATTTTCGTACCCCTGTTAGAATTATTTACAAAATAGTCCATCAGATTCTTTTGGGCTTTCTCAACAATTTTTTGATCATCTAGGAGATAATCATTCATTCTCCATCTGAACGATCTTTCTTCGTATGCTTGTAATTCAAGTTTTATTGGATTATGATCTGAAATTACTCTAGGTTGAATTTCTATTTGCCTGATTCTTGGAGTTAATTCATTTGAGACCCATATTTGATCAATTCTCGGCATTGACTGATTTGGGTCTGCGTAGAATGTAAATTGTTTTTCCAGTGGGTGTCTCAATCTCCAAATATTAATTAAATTGCAGTTTTTTATCATCGAAAAAATGTCTTTGGTAATTTCCCTTCTTTGCTAAGCCCTGCTGCTCTTAGTCTGTCCATTTCCATTGACACCACACCATTCATGTCTCCCATTATTATAATCTTTTGATCTATATATTCGAATAGCTTTTCTTCCAAATTTTTTAAAAAGTAAGTTTTGTTTCCATTTGGTGCATAGATCCCGACAATTATTATTTTTTCCCCTTGCCATTGAATCTGGACTGCGATGACTCTTCCTTCTTCATCTTTAAAAATTTGTTGAGCTTCAATTTTATTCCTTACATATAATACAACCCCTCTCTTCTTACTCTTGTCAGAAGAAATAAATTCGTTTCCCAATCTTTTGTTGATCAAAACTTTCCTATGTTTTCTCGCCACATGAGTTTCTTGTAGGCAAATTATATCCAAATTTTTCCTTTTTAAACATTGTTCAATTTTGTTCCTTTTATTCCTATCATTCATTCCATTAATGTTCCAATTCAAAAATTTTAGTGCCATTATGACCTCTTAATTAAATAAGGGATTTTGTTACTATTTATAGTCCATCTGTTTTTCCATCTTCTTCTTCTTGTTCCTCTTCCACTTCTTCTGTCTCTTTTCCATTCTTCTCTTCATCATCTTTAAGATTCACTCCTCCTGCTCCTACTCCTCCCACAGCTCCTTTTTCTTCATCCTCTTCTGCTCTTAATTCCTTATATTTTCTCAGGAACTTACTTGTCTCTTCTGGGCTTGTCAGTCTATATTTCTTACTTTTATAGAAGAAGGAAATTCCTTCAGGGAATTCCCATCTGAATTCTATGTTATTTCTCTTAAGAATTTGGACAAAAGCTTTGTATGGGTCTCTTCATTTCAGTAGTCTTATTGGAATGTCTTTAAAGATAATAATGTAACTTCCTTCAATATTTAATCTTTTTTCTCTGTTCCTTTGTAATATCAGATTTCTCATGTCTCTGTCTTTAAGTGTTATTAAACAATCTGGAAATTTCCGTGTTTTCACTGATCTTACTCTCATTCTGAATGCATTTTGAATTGTTTTTGCAACCTCTTCTGGTTCTATCTCTAACCATTGAGCCAACTCTTTTATCAGTTTCTCCTTAATATTCTCTCCCTGTGTCTCCGGAATGGCTCTCAGCCTCAAATTGCATTCTCTCTGTCTCAGTTCGTTCATTGCAATCGCATCCAAAACTTCCTCCTGGGTTTTATTCATCTCTGACATACCTGTTTTCATTTTCTCTTCCTCTCTTTTCATCTCCATTTCCATTTTCGTTTTCTTCCACCCTTCCTCTAATTTTTGTGTTCTTTTAGATACATCTTTTATTTGACCTTTAAGTTCATTAACTGTTTCATCTATTTTTTTATCCATTTTACCAATTCTATTGTCCACATGTTCTAATTTAGTTTCTAAATTCTTTTCACTTTGTTTAATTTCTGCAAACATTCTCAAAATTTCCGCTTTAAACTCTGACTCCTGTTTCGACCCTTTCCTGTCCGCTGGTGTTCCTTCACTCGCTTTTTTCATTTTTCCAATGTATCTATTTACAACCAACAATAAATTTCAGATTATAACAACCAACCTTCTGATAATATCAAATCACAGCAGATAGCAAAAGTATATTAACCCCCTCTCCAGACCAGGAAGGGTAGAGCCAGCAGATCTAACCAAAGGAGGGTAGAAGTCACTAAACAGTTCCAAATTCAAAATTTTTGACAGTTCCTAAATCAGAATTCTTAGTTCCACTGGGAGATGATAGTGAAGGAAAGATGGTATGGCCCGTATAGCTTCTTGCCACCAATTAGGCTAATCCTTAATGATATCTTCTGCCACCAATTAGGCTATTTCCAATTAACTGAGGGTAGCAAAGAGCCAAAGTCCAAAATAATCCAGAACAGATGAATCACGATAAATAAAAAGAATTATAGCCAATTATAAGATTGTAATCCATTCATGAGAATTATAATCCACTGTATCCAATTATAGTAATTGTGTTTGAATTATGTCTCACGAAGACTCCCACCTGAATCAATCCAAAAATGTAAAATAAAACTTCCAAAACCTGCAATAGGAGCAGGCCACACATAAAAATTTGGGTGGAAAGATATTAGTCCATTACTGTATTGACCATACGTAAATTCTTGCAGAAATAAATCCAAAGTTGTAAGGATTATAAGAAAAAAAAAAATAGAAGAAATTCCAATTCCAAATAAAAATGATTTTAAAGCCAAATAAAAATACTTTAGACAGTTTCTATATTTGGGGAAAATATAATCCACAAAAACCTTCCATAAGTCCAAAATTTTAATTTAGATATTCTATATCTAGCCAATTAAATTTGTTGTATCCAAAAAATCCATAAATTTACATTAAAAAAGAAAACAAAAGCCACCCATGTTTAGAAGCAGTTCCAGCCACTGTAAAATCAGCCACCAGTAAAGCAGCCTGGCAAGAAAAAAAAAATAGAAGGGAAAAAAACAAGCCAGAACAGAAAAACAAGCTGTAATTCCCTGTTTGACCACAGGGTTCTAAGTCTCATATATTATGTTGTAATATAAAAAGTTTTGGTGACTTTATAGTTTAAATTTCCCCTATTCCAAATAATAAAAATATTACCAATTACCTAATTTCAGTCCTTCCAAGACAAAAAACAGAAAAGAATCCAGCCGAAGTGGCATCCAAATATTACCTTCTCTCCTTTTATTTCCCAACAAGAAACACAGCTCTATAAATAGTAACAATGGAGTCTGGAGCTCCATTGCGTAGATATTCCAAAAGTAAAGCTTGGATTATTCACAGGCTCCTTCCAATTCAACTCTTTGTATCTTCGAGGACTTTCAAAATTCCAGCCCTCCTCCCCCTTTTAACTTTGTTATTTTTCCACTGCTACTTCTCAGAGAGTTACTTTTAAAAGTTTCAAAAGGAGGAGAAAGATCAAAGCCGCTAGCAGCAACTCAATTTCCGTTTCCAGCTCTGCTTACAGTTCTGCGTCTGAGCTGATTTCAGAAGACGGCTGACCTCCGTAGTTTTAGCTTTTTAATCTGGATCCTTCCTTTAGCCAAATCAATCCTTTTTTACAAATTAGGTCCGAATTTCTTACGATTTTTGAGAATTGAGCACTTTCCCTGCAAGCTCGGGGCTTCGCTCTCCGAAGGCAGCAATGCCTTCCCTTCAGCCCGCTTCCCCGCCCGCCGTTCTCTTCGCTCCAAACAGGAGTTACCTGACGGCCAGACGGTCAGCATTCCGGCATCCGCAGGAACCAGAACTCCTGGACATCCACCAGAGAGTATTTTCGGGGGCTACTGCGCCCTGTAGCACCCCCTTTTCCTTCGGAAAGCCTGGGATTCTCCAAGCGGAAAAATCCCCGCTTGCGCTGGGATCGGTCTCAACCGGAAGTCGGTATACAAACATTTACTGAAGAAATTGCCCAACTCCCAATGTGTTTCTCTCTTCTTCAGGGTAAAGGGCTATTTAAAAGAAATAATGTAACTACAGAATGCATCATGAGCTTCTGCTGAAATAAGCAGAAGATGAGTAGTCAGCTTGAAATGTATCAAGAGTCTGAAAACAAAAATTCAGTAAATACTTGTGCACCCAAATAATTTTTCATCATTATTTAGAAGCACAATACCATGAGGCTTGAAATAAGTACAAGGATATACACTTAAAAGCAAGTGACAGTAGACCAACAACCAGTTTAGATGAAGAAAAACTATTTCCAATGGGATTGGCAGGGAGGAGAGGGGTATTTAACCCCCCCATCACCCCTTCAAATGGTTCATCTCCATTTAAATTTGAGGATATAATTTATTGCTTTATTTCATAACAATAGTTTATAGCCAATTTCCCATCCAAGGGTCCTGCAGCATTTATAGCAAGCACTAAAATGTTAAAAAAAAACTATGCAAAATAAAATGAATACAGTGGTACTTCGGGTTACATACACTTCAGGTTACAGACTCTGCTAACCCAGAAATAATACCTCGGGGTTAAGAACTTTGCTTCAGGATGAGAACAGAAATCACATGACAGCGGCACAGCAGCAGCGGGAGGCCCCATTAGCTAAAGTGGTGCTTCAGGTTCAGAACAGTTTCAGGTTAAGAATGGACCTCCAGAACGAATTAAGTACGTAACCAGAGGTACCACTGTATTAAAATATACATAAAATCTCAGGGCAGTTCACAAGATAAAAATACATCATAAAAGCACAAGATAACTAGTTAAAGCAAAAACAAAACAATAACCACCACCACCACCCCTTTCACAAATATGAATATAATGTCAGGAGCAGTGTCAGGGTCAATGGGCCAATTACTTAGCCTGAGAAAGCATAAGCAAACAAACAGTCTTCAGAAGCACTCTAGTGCAAGTGCCTCCCATACAGGGAGAGCTGTAGAGCTCAGTGGGTGGAGCAACTGCTTTGCATCTAGAAGGTCCCAGGTGTCTCTAGGTAAGGGCTGGGAGAGATCCCAGCCATGTGAAATCCTGGACAGGCCCTGGCAGTCAGGGCAGACATTGCTGAGCTACACGGACCAGTGGTCTGACTCTGTATAAAGCAGTTCCCCATGTTCCTATAGTAAGAGGGGAACAGGCTATGGAGTTAACACTTTCTGATTATGCAGGATCTGGCTCGCCCGGCATTTGAGAATGGAGACCTTCTGAAAGAACAATGGGATATTAGCTCCGTCCAAGACATGATGGAGAGCAGCAATGGCTGGGAAAAGATAAGACATAATATTTTACAAGGACAGGAAGGAACACCACGGACAGAATAATTGTCACACACAGGAGGAATAAGGATGTAATTTGAATGCTTCACCTATAGATGTATAAAACATTTAATGTGTCAAGACGAAAGGATGTCGTTAATATTGCAGTTGTTGTATAAGGGATTGTTATTTTGACTGGAGTGTAACTGAGATGAATAAGATTTTGGAATGCAGAAACGAAGTAAATCATCAAACCATCGATTCTAGCACATGGGAGGCCACCTGAATTATATAATTTGGCATCTGAATGATTGGGATTAGTAATTGCATTATCATTTGGTATTGTTATAATGAAGCTATCACTGGATTGTTGTAATCGAAAACTAATAAAAATTATTGTAAAAAGAAAAGAGAAAAGAATTCTGGGCTAGCCAGACTATGAAAGGCAATTCTTACCTGAATCAGGATCAATACTGAAGCCCGGTGAAGCTCCATCTCTGTGCATGAGGCCATACTTCACTTCTCCATTCACTCCAAAGTCTGCATCGTAGGCTTCCACCTGCAGAACGTAGGTTCCTGGAGGCTGGTTCTCTAGAACCCAGGTACTGTCACTGTAGTAAGCACACTGAAATACAAGAAATCAGCAAGTTAACTTGAGCAACTTCAGAAATCCGTTATCATGCAAGGCACAGTATGCTGGCAACCAAATTAAGTGCAAGATAAAGCAGAAGGAGTCAGAGGCATTCATCTGAAAGGAAGAGAGAAAGTTTAAAGCACGAGTTATTTAGGGAGACTTCAAAGACGGACTTAAAACTGGACGGAACTTTACAGGTTTGAACTTTTCAAAATCAGCAGCAGCCAAGCGTAGAGAATACCACATCCTGCAATTTTGACAAGCTGAAGTCAAAACTACTAACAATTCTGCTGCTACATAAAAAAAGTTAACTCACCTCCCTGAAAACAGGCTTGTTGTTGTTAATGTCATTTATTTCCACCACGACTTCTGCAAAGCTGCTGAGAGATCGTGGTCCCCCCGAGGAATTGTCATCTATGGCAGAGATATTTAGAACATACTGCGGGCTTTTCAGTCTAGGCAGGGGGTTTCTGCGAAGTCTGAGGATACCTGGATTCAGAAAATTGAAGATCAAGAAAAGAAAGCAAAATAAAATTAAGTATACCTGGATTCAGGAGTAGGGAGGGAGGTGGAGTTACCAAAAAGGAAAAGAAAAAGGCATCTCTCTTTACAGGACATAAGGGTCTTAAATGTGAGAACGATAGGTCCCCATAGATTTCTGGAAAAGGTGGCTTGTTTTATCTTTAGAGTGACACTTCTAAAGGGAAATGTTTGTGGGGATGATCAGGCAAATTCATCAGTGGAGCAATTGTCTATTTGACAGAATGCCTGGTTTTTATAACTATTTTAGCTGTGTAATATATTTTAACTTGTACTTTTGAATGGCTTTGGCTACACAAATAAACATTACAATTTATAATAAATGAATAAATCCAATTTATTCTGGCATTGCCAGGAAAGCTATACTGAAACAATGAGCAGCCTGCACATGTTTGCAAGGATTTTCCTATTTAGGTTTATCAATACTGTACAGGCAATGCCTACGGTGCGGATGAAAATACAATAGACTAACATTTAGCATCTCTTTCCTTACCTTTATGGCTATCCAATTCAAAATTGCCTTCTTCGTTCCCACCCGTAATTAAGTACAGCACTCCATCTCCATCAGGATCTTTTGCGTGGATGGTAGCCACTAATGTACCAGGGCCTGCATCTTCTGAGAGGAAAGTTCTGTAACTGATGTAAGGAAAGAATAAATGCATTCTAATTCCTAACTCACTCAACAATTTCCTATTAAACAGCATTGCACAGTTTTTTAAACTTCGTACAGAGTGGGCTGGGCATATAGCAAAGCACAGTGCTAGTGAAACTCCCAGCCACCACCTTAATTTCCCAGAGGCATATTTACACCCCCCAAAAAACACCCCCACATATGTAAATCGTATGTAAGTGCGTGTTATGGCACTAAGCACCTAGCAATGCCTCTGGGGCTAGGTGGGCAACAGATTGATACACCATAAAATGAAAATACTTGGCTTCCCCCACAAAATCCACAGAACTGTCAATTTACCCCTCAGAGAGCTACAATTCCCAGCACCTTTAACAAACAACAGTTCCCAGGATTCTTTGCAGGAATAAATGTATTTTATAGGCATGGTGTTTGCACAGCCCTGCTATCCATCATTCTGCCTGGATACTGAGGTGCAGCGCCGAGGGCCCTCTGGCGGCTCCCTCGATACAAGAAGCCAAGTTGCAGGGAACTAGACAGAGGGCCTTCTTGGGCTTTTAATGTTTAATAGGTTATTGTATTTTAGTGTTCTGTTGGAAGCCGCCCAGAGTGGCTTGGGAAACCTAGCCAGATGGGCGGGGTATAATAATAATAATAATTTGGCCTGATTTCACATTGTGACTAAACAGCTCTTTAGGAAAGGAGAATTTTGGCTTATAGCATGTGGACTTTGTGCGATGCTAGAATTATTTGTACATCATTTGTGTGCCAGAAGCAAGGGAAATGTTTATGTCATTTGACACTGAATAAATGTAATACATTGTTTAGCTCTGAGGAAGGGAAGAGAACACATTCTGGAATTTTGAGAGAATTGTAATTTAAAACCTGCTGTAGGAACTAGGAGGAAATGGTCAGGAACTAAAGGTAAGTTAATCAGCCTCCATCTACCGAATAGTCAAGCCACTGCTGATTCTATGTATCTCATAATATGTCTGACTAAACAGGCCTTTACGAACCTGGTCCACTCTAGATGTTTTGGACTTCAACTGCCATCAGCCCCAGCCAGCAGCTATAGTCAAAACATCTACCTCAAGTTGTCTTTATTTTTTATTTTTTTAAAAGCAGTGCCATATTTTTACATATCCTGATGCTCCAAAAAAATCAGATATTCCAGCTATTTTGTGCAATGCACCTTCATAACATTGCATTAGTTTCTGCAGGTCAGTTTAAGACAGCTGAGGGTTAGGATCTAACAACCATTCTGACGGGCACAATAAGATTACACAGCATATCTGCAATGCAGGAGTGGTACCACCGCAAAGGAAGACTGCAGCTCTGCTTACACTGACTGGGAGAACACTGGGGTTTCATCATTCACATTTGTCAAGCGAATGCGCACGGATGCCGTCCCTGTCCGAGGAGGGTGCCCTTTGTCCACGGCAATGACCACAAACTCATACATGTGGTTGGCTCGCTCATAGTCCAGCCGCTGATTGGAATTGACGACACCCTCGGGCGTGATGGAAAAATCCGCACTCTGAATGAAGTAGAGGATCTCAGCGTTGGATCCAGAATCACAGTCCGCTGCAAGAACTGCAGCCAGGAATGTTTAAAAGGGTGAAAACAATGAGGACAGGTGAGCTGGGTCACAATACAGAAGACTAGTCAACACAAGTTTCAGTAATTAACAAAGAACTGCTCAGACAAACAAACACTTTCTGGGACCTTAGAGTGAAGAGCAAAAAATAAAGGAATTAGTACCAATAGTAATAATGATTCAGACAGGAGCCCAGGTAAATTTGGAAGCTGATTGGTAAGGGGTAGCCTCGTGGAAATAATTAAAACCTTGTCTGGTGGCAGCTGGTCTTTAAAGCGGGAGAGTGAACAGAGGGCTACACTCTGTGTTGGCAGGAAACACCCTCCCATCAGAAGGCAGGGGGCCGACAGTGGCTGGGAGGAGACCATCATAGTCTGCCAAACGCAACCTAGCAAAAAGCTGGTGTTTGCACTGCGGAGACAAACATGACAGGAAGTAGAAGAGCTGTTCTGTGCTGTTTCTAACACCCAAGAAAGATGTTTCACAACTTGCCAACAGGGAGAAAACACGTTGTAAAGCCCTGTGGGAGCAAACACTTTTTTTCAGAATCCCCAGTGCAATTAAGAGGATGGAAACTCACTGACCTTTGAGTATTCATTCAAGATACTGAGGGCACGAGACCAAGAGCTGTCCAAATATTCAGCAACAGGGTTTTTTTTTTTAAAAAAAGCAAAATATAATAGTGACTGCTTATTTGTTCGAAGTGTGATAATAAAGGGGGAGGGTTGTGAATAAGCAGAATGCCAAAATTAAATCTTATTATACATGGATGTATTCTTTCCAAGTGTCATGACTACACCATCAGGCTCAGCCCCAGAATGAGAGGCTCTGGAGGAAGATGAGGAGGTATAGGAGGCTAGTACAGATGTCTGCTGAGCCCCCACACACCTCGCACCCCGCCTGGCTGTAGCGGGAAGGAAGATGGAAGTCCGGAGCTGGACAGAGTGTTGTTGGAATCTGGGAAGGGCTCTGAGGGTGGGGAGGAGGGTCCCCAGTGCTCCATCCCAGGACCATGGAAGAGGCACATGCGCCCACTTTCATACTAGCTGCCCGAGCAGGGACAGAGACTCTTGTGAGTAAGGGCTGCACCCATCTCTGCTTAAAGCAGTTCACCTGCAGTCCTCAGCTCACCATGTGGCGCTTTGCAAAGACAGGCAGGGGAATGATGGCTCTGGTTTACCTTGCAATAAAGAGGTGCCTATAGGGATTGATTCAAGAATGCTTTCCCGGCTATAAATAGATTGCTGAAATTCAGGAGAGCAGTCGTTTTCATCCGTGATATGAACTATGACCTACAAGGGGACAGAAGAGAAATGCTTAGTTACATGATATCTGATCACATGCATATTTTTTTGTCAAGAGAAATTCATTCTGTTTTCCATAGTCCCTGGAAAATGTACATCCTGGAGTTCTGGTTCTAAAGCGACCACTCAAGGTGGCTTACATAACTTAGATAATTAAACAATTCTAGGTATCTGCTCTATATTGAGCCTGACCATTGGTCCATCTAGCCCAGTACTGTCTACACTGACTGGCAGCGGCTCTCTCCAGGGTTTCACACAGTGGTCTCTCCCCGTCCTATCTGGAGACACTGGGGGTTGAGCCTGGGACCTTCCCCATGCAAAGCAGATGCTCTACCATTGGGCTATGGCCATTTCAATGGTCTTACATGGCAAGGTAATTAAACAAATTATATTTTAGATCTAAAAATATAAAGAACTGAACTTAAAAAAACAACACAGATTATGAGGCAGCGGATAAACCAAACAATAAGGAACTGATGAACACATCACCTCAGGCATCCAGATTTTGGGAACCATGTACTGAAAAATAGGCACCCTTTGTTACTGTTTATTATTGTTGTTGTTCATGCTATTCAACATAGCATTAAGCAGCCTGCTCCACTGCACAAGGAGAAATCCATGCACTGGATGGATCACACCCCCCCACTCCTATCTCCAAGTTCCCTAAATCTGTTCCAGGGGGTTCCCTCAACCCTTCAGAGCAGATTTGGGAATGGCATGGGGTGTAAAGGTAAAGGTAAAGGACCCCTGGATGGTTAAGTCCAGTCAAAGGTGACTATGGGATTGTGGCACTCATTTTGCTTTCAGGCTGAGGGAGCTGGTGTTTGTCCACAGACAGCTTTCTAGGTCATGTGGTTGGCATGACTAAACCACTTCTGGTGCAACAGGACACTGTGACGGAAACCAGAGCTCACGGAAACACCGTTTCCCTTCCCGTCACAGCGGTACCTATTTATCTACTTGCATGCTTTCGAACTGCTAGGTTGGCAGGAGCTGGGACAGAGCAACAGGAGCTCACTCCGTTGTGAGGATTAGAACCACCGACCTTCTGATTGGCAAGCCCAAGAGGCTCAGTGGTTTAGACCACAGCACCACCCGTGTCCCGGGGTAGCCCATGGGGCATGCATGGGTGGAGAAAGGGAAATCCCCTTACACAAGTGCTAATGCCTTTTTTAAAAAAATCCATTTGGGGTTCTGATTCAATAGCCAAACTTTTAGGGCTGGCATTGGAGGACTGCTATTTCGATATGCTCTGTGTAATGATCTTAACATGCAACCCCCCTATATTGAAATGAACAGATCACCAAGTACGGAAAGGAAAACCCTGGCTCTACCTCAGTGACGCTGCTGAGCCAACTCTCGGCTTCCACTGCTTTAACTAAAAAATGGTAGAGGTGATGCTCGCTCTCGTAGTCCACCGTATGAGTCAAGCTTAGCATGCCGGTCTCTGGGTCCATGCTGAACAGGCCACTGGGATTCATCAGCAGAGTGTAAGAGAGAGGCTGACTTTGGAAGGAGACTGCTTCAATAGCAGCCACTCTGGAAAGGAAAGATTAACCAAGAGACAGTTTGTTAATCCTGGGTAGGCAGAGGTGAACCAAGATCCCTTGCCAAGTTACCAGTTTCTCTTTGCAAATTTCATTTTTACACTTTCAGTACATGGATTTAAAAATAACTCCTGAAATTAGACTTCAAATTAGGCTGCTCCCACTTTGCTCTTCCCCTAGCTGGGTGGGAAAACAAACCACAGAGGCAGCTGGCTTAGCAATTACCTGCACCTATGGTTTGTTCCTCACCAAACAAACAGTGATCTGTTTCTCCCAAACAAACCACAATTGGGGAGGTGGTTGGGACATCAATGCTAAGCCAGCTGCTGTGTGGTTTGCTTCAAGCAAAGGAGGAGCAAAGCAGGAATTGCAGGGCTGTGCGCACCACCATGCAGATTGTGCAAAGGACGATTTGCTCAACCATAGCTAATGGCCTGGTGTTCTGTCTAATGTGGCCATTAGGTTTCTGCAGACACAAACTAGGCTCAGAAAACAACAGGAAGCTACTAGAGCTGTAGCATGCTCCTGTTGACCCATTCACATCAAGAAGCAGATTTCCACATTTTTCACCTGATAAAGCTTCGAAGCAGCCTTCAAGGGTCTCCCCAGTAGAGCAAGCTAGACCCAACTACACGCTGAAAATATATTTTGGTTTTACAATGCAAGCTTTTTATGTTTATGTAACGTGCGTAAGTATCTACAACGCAGTCTTTTAGTACAGCAGGACATTAATTCACTACTTACTTTTCACTCGCTGGAGTATTTTCTGGAACAAACACACTGTAGGACATATTTGTGAACTGAGGAGGCCTGGAGCCAGCCAGGATAGAGATGTAAGCGTATGGGCTTTTGCTGCCATATTCATCAATGGCCAGCACGGTGACCACATACTCCTGGTTCAGAGTTAAAGGCAAGCCAGTTGTCATTATGACCCCTGTGTCCATATCTATATCAAATCGTTCCTCACCACCTGTTGAGTGAAAGGAGTACAAAAAATTATGAAAAGAGGTGTTGTTACCTTTTAGCACCAAGCTCCTCACTTACACAAATTTCTTTCCCATTACTATTTCCCACCAACACTGACCCTTACACACTGCAGTGGACAGAATAAGGTTCTTTTGATGGATGAGTGACATCTAAACCAGCAAGCAGTATGGCTTAGCACATGGGTAGGCAAACTAAGGCCCGGGGGCCGGATCCGGCCCAATTGCCTTCTAAGTCTGGCCCACGGACGGTCTGGGGATCAGTGTGTTTTTACATGAATAGAATGTGTGCTTTTGTTTAAAATGCATCTCTGGGTTATTTGTGGGGCGTTGTGGGGCATTTCCCCCACAAAAAAATATAGTCTGGCCCCCCACAAGGTCTGAGGGACAGCAGACCGGCCCCCTGCTGAAAAAGTTTGCTGACCCCAGCTTAGCATATCCGCCAAACTCGGTGCTCCACTTATTATGCCTGGGAAGGAAGACTTTGAGCTGCCACCATCAGTATTCTGAACAGGAATTCTGTTCCTATCCCTGGGCCAAAGTTAGTAGCACACATGAGCTGCCATTGTCTCCTGCACACACCAGTGGCACAGGAAAGAGCAGGACCGGCACACATTCCTGTGTACACTCTGAGCCAATTGAAAATCCCATTTATGCAAAGCGGTTTGGCACTAGCGATTAAATCAAGCAAGTCCCTAACCAATTTACCTCACTTGAGTGTTATGTAGTGAAGTTTCACCCTGGGCCAGCAGGGGGATACTGTATATAGTTTTCACTCAGGTCTGTAGAAAGTTTTCACTCAGGTCCACGTCAGTTATTTTAGGCGGGAACTCTGGGCTGTTGTTGCTACAATGTTGACAGCCGGCTGCCTATAAAAGCAGGCCGGCTGAGCTGTTTGCAGTCAGTTCTATTCCAGCTTACGAAATAAAGAGCTACTTGGAGAAATCGCTGTGTCGTCTGCTATGTCAACCCACAACTTAATACTGACTACCTTACGCTATCTGCTCTGCTGCTTCTACTAAGCACGTAGCACAGAAGAATGAAGGGCATAAGAAGGGAAAGTAAATTATAAGGGAAAGCAACAGCAGTAGGGGGAGAAAAGACCATTTGCAGAGCACTGATGCTTCAAACTACCGTATTTTTCGCCCTATAGGACGCACTTTTCCCCCTCCAAAAATGAAAGGGAAATGTGTGTGCGTCCTATGGGGCGAATGCAGGCTTTCGCTGAAGCCTGGAGAGCGAGAGGGGTCAGTGCGCACCGACCCCTCTCCCTCTCCAGGCTTCAGGAAGCTCTGCGCAAGCCGTGGCAGCCCGGGGGAGTTCCCCCCGGGCTCCCACGGTTTGCGCAGAGCTGCCTGCACCCCGAAGCCCCGGCACCCTGAGCAGTCGCACCGGGGCTTCGGGTAGCTCTGCGCAAGCCGCGGGAGCCCTCCCCCAGCTTGCGCAGTGCTGCCTCTTATCCCGAAGCTACCTGAAGCTCGGGCTTCCCCTCCCCCAGCCTCGCGCCTTGGGGCAAAATAATTTTTTTCCCTTTATTTCCCCCCCAAAAAACTAGGTGCGCCTTATGGGCCGGTACACCCTATGGGACGAAAAATACGGTAATCTAGGACTCAGCACAGAAAGTAGTTTGGCTGTGGCTGCAGTGGGGTTTGTTGAGGTGGGGACATAAAATGAGGCGGTAAAGATGCAATCCCTTCGTCACTTTTCAATTAAAATATGCATAATCAACGCAACGTAACAAAGGCTTTTTAAGTCTGCCCCAAAGAAACTATCTGGGGCAGTTTAATCTCCAGAGGTGGGTCAGTAGGGTGTGTCATTTTAAGGGGTGAAACTTAATTTTTGCAAATTTCTTCAATGAAGGGTTTTGAAAATATGGTTTTGGGTGTGATGAATTCAAATCTGCTATTATTTTTGTGACTGGACAATATTTAGCTTGGTAAATCTGCATTTGATGAAGACACACATAAGCTGCTTTTGGAAAACCTATGAGTTTTAATTTTACCTACTGAAAATGTCAGGTAATGCTAAATAAAATAAGAAGAAAAATATAAATAAAAATAAAAACAAACAAATAAATACTTACTATAACTGCAAGTACTTGGCAATCATTTTAATGATTTCTATGCAATTTTGCAAACATTTTACTTGCCAAGCCAAACTAAATTATATTAAGTTAACCCAACTATCTTTTGAATTTCCCCAGGCATGTTACAACTTTTTAGCACCACCTATTTTTTGAATTGGAAAGTTGAAAAATTCAAAGGACCCTAGTGGGTCAGGGCTTGAATCCTGGCAGTGCATCAATGGGTTTCAAAATAAAAAGAGGCAAAATTCATTTCAGACAGAAAGCAGCACCTATTTACCTGCAACCAGAGCATAGGAGATCCCAACACTAGAATTTTCATTACCACTGTAATGGGCGACAAGTTGATAGACTGATGTGCCTGCTCGAGCGTCAGGATCAACGCGTGCCAAATAGGGGTACGGATACATTTCCCAAGAGATGAGTTCCTCTTCAACAGCTATAATCACCACACGGCACAAATACCAGTCATGGTCTGCAAGGGGTACAGAAAAGGTTAAAATAAGTAAATAAGAATTTGGGAGCTTACACAGAGAGGCGCAGGGAGGCCCAGCAAGGCCCTCCGCTACCATAGATATATACTGTGGTATCAATATATTTAACTGGTTATATATTGTGATGTTGAGAACCAGGTATCGCCTAGCCCTACTCTTAGCTGGCAGGAGAACATGATAAGGTGGGAGCTGTCAGTAATAATTAGAGCTTAAGTTCAGCAGGCACATCTTCAACCTTTTACAGTAGAAGATTAGTGGTTAACTGCCAAGATGGTTGTATTAACACCTGTGACAGCCCAAAAAATCATCTGTCAGGAACAGTCATATATAGCACCAATATCTTGGCTAATTAATTGGACAGCTAATTAACACAAATGGTGTGATAAGAATCCTTTGTCTTGGTTTAATGCATTCCTTTGGATGCTAGGAAGGAGCCCATCTATTTCAGTGGGCATCTTAGCATGTACAGAAGATAGTTAGCTACTGAATAACTATAAATTGCATGTGTAAGAAAAAGAATTTTGTAAGGAAATGGGGTAGGCAGGGAGTGAGTGCTGAATTCTTTCCCACCTATACTCCTCCCTGAAAGCCCCACTCTGTTTTTATTTTGATCAAAAGAGGGACTGTTTCAAGGAATATCAAAACCAACGGTGGGATTTGGGGGGGGGGGTGAGAACTGTTACAATTCCTGCTCCATGATTACAGTCATGGGATTTTTGTCTTTCGCATGTGTTATGTACTGAGTTGAATAGGATCCAAACTGCAGCAGTCTGATTGGTCCTAGAACAATAGGATCCAAAAGGCAGCAGTCTGATTGGTCCTAGAACAATGCAGCAGTATGATTGGTTGGCAGGAACCACCCAATCATGCTCCAGATTGAAGTGAATCCACAACCTGATTGGCTTACAGTAGAATTCCAGAATTAGCCAATCATGTGCAGCCCATTGTGTAAATAATGTATATAAAGCAGATACTTTGAGGGGACATTCATTCATTCCTCCTCACCACTATGAGCTGAATAAAGAGCATGAAATCACTTTGCGACTCTGAGTATATTTCAGCATGACGGTGTATATTTTGACTCCACAGAGTGGGAAGTGACGGAGACAGGATGTTTGTGTTACTGAGTTCCATGAAGTGGGACTATTGTCCTTTGTTTTTACTCTTTGCTGTCTGATGCTAGAGAGAGAGGGAGCCATGTTGCAGTGCTCCGTGTGTGTTTACATGTAAATAAAGTAGATTAGCCAAAATGCTGAGTTGCTGAGGTCTGTCATGCAAGTTGTGAAGACTCTGCGGATCCCTAAGTGTGCCGGTGTCTGTTGGCATCGCTCGCTGTGATGTTCGGGCTGAAGAAAGCTTATGAAGCTCCCGAACGATCAACCAGGAGGGAGAGAACATGCCAGTCGGGCATGTGTCTCTGCCAGGGTCCTACTCGAGTGTAGGATGAGCTTCTGACAACAACCTCCCTGTTGCTCACAGAATAGTAGAGTTGGAAGGGAACCAGATGGTCATCTAGTCCAATGCAGGACTCTCAACTAAAGCACCCATGACTGATGGCCACCCAAACTTTGCTTAAAAACCTCCAATGAAGGAGAGTCCACCACCTTCCGAAGTTAGTAAGTGACAGATTTATAATCCCACTGCAATGCAAAAAACCCCACAAGGCATTAAGTCCATCATTAGAGCATACAAACAAGCTCTCAGAAACCACTCACAGAGCTCACCCACTAATTTGCACATAGGTCACTTAATAGCCAGAGGATAACAAGCCATAGCAATCGATGCAAACTGGCTTATGTTTGAACTTGAGCCATTCTGCAGCGAAGGACTTTGCTAATATGGTGCCCTGAGTGAGGACAAAATTTGGCACCCCCCAAAAAAAATATTTCTTATTATCAAAATAATTCATTTATTATTTTGTGCTCCCTCGACTTGGGGAAACCTCCTGCACTGTCCTAAATCCAGCACTGCTTTATGAAACCAATGAACTCTAAAACCTGGCCAGCGAACAGGGCACACCAACAGAAAACGCTATCTGGACCTTGATTAGTTTTAACTTCTGCTCAAGCAAAGAGTAGGTATGGATTCGGCACAAACTGAAGCTTCACCAGTTTTCTGTAGCATTTTCAGCATCTCAAATGCCTTGCAGCCCTCCTTTAAACCCTCTTTTTTGTGTAAACCCATCTGGAGTGTTCTACTTTGTTCTTACGGTATGTAAATTTTATGAAATAAATAAAATATAATTTATGAAATAAATAAATATAATTCACCTTCAAAACCATCTTGCAATGGATAATGGTCTTTGGCTAACAAGGCCAACAATTAGACATGATGGGAGCTGTTGGCCATCTTGCTAATGCCAAGCAGGTTTGGGTCTGGATGGAGCCCCAATGAGAAACCACTGCATCTTTGTACCCAAAACTGGACAAAGGAGTATTATAATTACATGAAAAGCACTTTTATAGGCACTGACTGTTATATACTGAAGTTCTCACCCTGGGCCAGCAGGGGGGATACTGTAGATAGTTATGCAAATGAAGGATCGAAAAGTGACGTTCAGTGATTGGATAGTTCTGTATGCAAATGAAGGATCAAAAAGTGATGTTCAGTGATTGGATAGTTTTAGAATGTTGCAACAGTTACGACTGTTCTGTAGCTTTATATAAGCAGGCTGACTGAGCTCCTCAGTTAGTTCTGTTCCAGCTTACAAAATAAAGAGCTGCTTTGGAGAAATCGCTGTGTCGTCTGCTATGTCAACCCACAACTTAACACTGACAAGAAAACTGAGGCTAAGAGACTTACTTGATTAAAAAGAGGCCTTACTGAGGTTGACTTGATTAACTAAAGCCACTTAGAAAGAGACAACCACCTTTGTTTGACAATGGCTTTTAATAATTCCAGATGCACTCACACAAGTTTGGTTTCCATACTTTACTGGCGGCTGGCTACATCGTTCAAAATTCGCCAGGCACCAGGTGCACTTTGCACCTGGCTATCGGCCACTTGCGACCAAGTGAAGATGCCCAGGCACCAGGATGGCACCTGATGTCTTCACCATCTGGAGGTGCCACGCCTTGGATCTTGACTGTTTTCACGCACTAGCAACACATGCTGGAGAATTCTATCCATTATATTTTATCTGCATGGTCAGAATGAATTTCAGGAACCAAAAAGTCGTATTGAAAAATATGACTTTCAAAGCTGTCTGGCCCTGAAATGGCAACTAGGCATTCCATTTTGGTGACTGCAACCCTGGTTTAAGGAGCCTAGCTTATATAGCTGAGTTTCTAACTCTGGCTGGCTACTTACACAATGCTGCCAACTTTGATGATTGTGTTGACGGGGCTTTTGGTGAAGAAACAATTCCTGTGGTTTGTGCTCCAGACATGCTTTTCAAATGGAACAAAAGCCAACCAAATTACCTTATTGCATTTAGAATGTTACATACTATTAGCCAAAAATCCAGAAGTACCCAAATACTTAACATCAGTGCTACATCAGACAAGCATTTTACAGACTACGAAATGTGCCTCCCTGGCTCCTGATTTTCAACCAAGCCCCCGCCTGACAAAAAAAAGAAAGATCAGACATACGAAAGCGTTCAGCTAGTGCTGAATCAATATGACCACACAACATTTTGTTCCGTTGAAATAAACAGCTTGATGTTACAGCCAAGCTATTTGTCAATACCGATCTGTCACCACAAGACAGCGATCTGGCAAGACACAAAATCAGCAGGATGTTTAAGCCAAACTGATACCGAAGAGTGCGGGGGGGGGGGGGTATTACTACCTACCTAAACCACACGGGCCTGGTCTGGATAAGTTTACTCAGCCCAAAATAAGTGTTGAAAACTGAATGCAAACCACTGCTGCTACACCTTCGTCCCACCAACTTATTTCAAAAGTATACAAATCAAGAATAAATGTAAGCTGCTTAAAGAAGAGACATATATTTCCTTCATCATGTGAGGTACTGCCAGTACTTGGAACAAATTCACTGAAATAGTTCAAAAATATCTCTGAAGTCGTTCCTGTAACATCTGGGTGAACTGATGAAAATTAAATTCCTCTGACAGAATGCGGACCATTTTTAATTTAGTTCCATTTTAATTCAAATCGGTTTTCATTGCACTTAACTCTGTGTTTGATGGTGGTCATGGTATTTACTACGTATTTTTATCTATCTGAAAAGTGCATTTCTTAGAATACACACTTTTAACACTCAGAGAACATCTGTTATGGGCTCTATGATAAATGTTACACATAATATGAGTTGATTTGTTATACAGAGTGTTAAAGGGCAGTCAACAGCCACCCTTCAGAAACACAGAACGTATAGCTTTTTTCCCTTTTTTACAACCTTCTCTTTTAGCCTTTCCATTTTGCTAAGAAATAAGGAGATGGAGCGCTTGGAACTCCTCTCAAACGCTCAAAAAAGGTGCTTTTCTTTGCTTTCATAAAGCTGCGGCAGGGTTCAATATGCAGCTTATGGTCACTTTGTCTCTCAAGTAGGGCAGACACCAAGAGCCTCAGCAAGATCAAGGGAAAGGACACAAAGGATGGATTTATACTGGAAGAAAAGGAAAGCAATAACGACCAGTACAAAGAAGCAGTCCTGGGAATTTAATGGATTTTGTATTTTCCTATCTTTAAAAATTTAGACTAATTTGGAGATTAAATTGGCTTTTGTAATTATCTGTTTCCTTTGCTAATTGGGACCCCCACAGACTAAATTAGACTCCCAGGGACAAGGAGGCATAGAAAGTTTATGCCCATTCATGACTGGGGATGTTCCGAGATGACAGAGCAATGTACACAAACCTTAAAAGACAATGAGAATAGCACACAAAATAACGAAACCAGAGACAGCAAAGCATCAAACCTACTTTTTTGTAATATCCATGGTGGGCAATAACATTGCCTGAACTAGTTTATCCTTAAAGAATTCTATGCACTAGGTGTATTTCCATTTTATAGGTAGGAAATTGAAGTTGAGAGATAACTTCCTCAACATGTGGTTATTATGGGAGTTGCTTTATTCCATTTTCATTATATAGCTTATTTATATTTTGTTTTTAAATGTGCTGTGAATCGTTCGGAGACCTCTGGGTAGCGAGGGATCAAGAAGTCTAATAAATAAGTAACAACCACACAGGGCAACATTGTACTGTCTGTTTAAGTGTAATCCTACTCAAATGAACGGCACTAAAAATTTAAAGAATTCTCTTTACATTTCCTTCCTCATCTTTATAGTCCACATAATGGATGTTGGTAAAGGGCTGTTTGCTCCATGCAGTCATGAAATACATCTGGGTCAAGCTTGGAATTCCACAGTATTGCACCATCGGAAGAGCCAGCAATGGGTTGGTTTTTGCCAATTCTTCCGAGTGCATTTGTAAAACTTAATAGTTACTGGAACTGCTTAACAGTTATAAGCAACCCCACAGACATTTTTCCAGCATGTTTTATTTTGAAGATTTCCAAGTGTAATTTAATTTTGAACAGCTGCTCTAAAGGAAGTGCGGCTATGACCTTGTCCTACATGATCACTGGAATTATTTCCACCCCGAGGCGTTTTGTCTTGTCGATATTGTTATTGGGCACAGGATGAAGCAGAACACAGCTTTGCAAAGAGGATCATGGCAGAGATCATAATAAGCTCTTTTTAAAGAACAACAATGCAGAAGAGCAGCACGCCAATTGTGCAGTCGGCTTCACAAGTTAACACAGCAATACCTTTCATTGGTTTGCCTGCTTTTAACTTAATAAGCTAGATCAAGCCTGCACAAAAAGCCTTGTCTGGACTTTTAATGCAGTGGAGGTGGATGGGACTAAATCGTTTGAGGGGCTGGCACGGAGGCGAAGCGCAGCTCAATATTTTATTATTTATACATTTCATAAAATTTAGACACCACTTGGTTGTAAGAAGAAAAACTCAAAGCTGTTTGCAAAAAGAATCAAACAGTAAAATCGTCCATAGGTAAAGGTAAAGTGACCCCTGGCCATTAGGTCCAGTCGTGGCCGACTCTGGGGTTGCGGCGCTCATCTCACTTTATTGGCCGAAGGAGCCGGCATACAGCTTCTGGATCATGTGGCCAGCATGACTAAGCCACTTCTGACAAACCAGAGCAGCGCACGGAAACGCTGTTTACCTTCCTGCCAGAGTGGTACCTATTTATCTACTTGCACTTTGACGTGCTTTCAAACTGCCAGGTTGGCAGGAGCAGGGACCGAGCAACAGGAGCTCACCCCGTTGCGGGGACCCGAACCACCAACCTTCTGATCGGCAGCCCTAGGGTCTGTGGTTTAACCCACAACGCCACCCGTGTCCCTAAAATCATCCATAAGGACAGTTAAAAATAGCTATTTAAAATATTCAAGGGATGTAGTAGAGCATGCGGTTTAAAATAGGAAGTGAGGATCCTGTCACCCTCTTGGATCACAACTGCCATCATCTACGATCGTTGGCCATGGTGGTTGGGTCTAGTAAGAACTGGAACCTAGGAACACCTGGAGGGCCAGAGGTTCTCTGTCGCTGTTTTGAATGGAGAAGGTCCCAGGTTCAGCCCCTGAGATCAAGTAGCAGCTGGTGGGAAAGAGCATCTGCCTGTGACTCTGATGCCAGAGAGGACAATACTGGACCAGATGGAGAAATGGCCTGACCTCTGTTACCATGTTCTCATCCATGACATTTGCAAACAGAAATGTACACTGTAAGCATGGGAAAGATCTGGATGTTGTTGCATCAAACCTGCACTAAGACACTGTCTAGATTACGTCAATGGAAAGAGTCATATGAGATGGAAACTAAGCCACTTGGAGAGGCTCCACAGCTCAGTGTGGCCCTCCAGATACAACTCCCATTATCCATAGCCATTGACCCTGCTATATCTGGAGGGCTACAGGCTACCCATCCCTGCTGTAACAGGCACAGGGTTAGCACCTTGAGAACACATCTGGCTTCTTCATATGACCAAAAATAAATAAATGTGTTGTTAGCCCTTGTGAGTGTGAAACCTCAACTTACACTGAAGTCCAGGGATGGGAAACAAAGAGGAAGCTTTAGAACACATATACAAAGTGTTCAATCTCTATGACCAATAACACATCCTTTAACAGTTACAGATAGGTAGCCGTGTTGGTCTGCCATGGTCAAAACAAAATAAAAAAATAAAAAAATTCCTTCCAGTAGCACCTTAAAGACCAACTGAGTTAGTTCTAGGTATGAGCTTTCGTGTGCATGCACACTTCTTCAGATACACTGAAACAGAAGTCACCGGACCTTTCTATATAGTGAGAAGGTGGGGAGGGGTATTACTCAGAAGGGTGGTGGGAATGGGTGACCACCTGCATGTGGATAGCAAGAGTAACTCCCAGGCGCCCCAGACAGCACAGTCAACAGGCAAGTTGTAGTTCAGTAACATCTGGAGGGCAGAAAATTTGCTATCCCTGATATGGGCACTTGCCTCTACTTAGAGAAGGAAGGTGTACTACTGAAAATCCAGACACCATGGCTCCAAAATCAAACAAGCTCTCTTATCACTGCTCCCCGTCCTTCCCATTTTGCTTAACATCCAGCATGATAAAGAGTTTTGCTGGACTCAAAGAGCTTGTGCGCTTTTAGTGACATTTTGGTTAGTGATAATAAAGGGACTTGCTCCACTACAGTCAGTTCCATCTTAGAAGTTTTGAAGACTAGAAACTTATTTTTTTTTCCAGAAAAAAGAAACAAGATTCTCAAGAGGCTGAATCACTACGCTTTCACTGGGGTGGGGGTGGGTTGCAATCAAGGAATGTAAACAATGAATATCAATACTGCACTTTCTGATATTGCGGCTGCACCTGTTTAATGACGTCTCTCTTTAGAAAGGAAGCTGCATTTATTCAAAAGCAAACAGCATATTTGAAATAACTGTAGTTTTGTGCAAACAAGCAACCATTTTCACACTGGTTAGGAAGGATCCCTCAGTCCACACACTGTTTGCCAAGGATAATAGGATGTACAGCTTGAAATGTGCTTCAGCATGTCTTGTTTGCTTGTGAATGTTTGCACCATAACTCAATATTCTGCCCCAAACTGCTGAAATCTTTACAAATGATGAACTCACACAGCTAAACTATAAAATACAAAGTTGAAGAAAAATCAAAACGTCTGCCACCTGGGATCAAACAGCGTGACATTGTATTTACCTGTCCTGACTTTTTTCTTTTAAAATAAGAAGCAGCAATCTGGAGGCTGCAATCTCAAACGAAGAAATGAGGGAGGTGGAAGAGCCTCTCAAACCATTTTTCTAATCAAATATTGCTCTCCCATGTCCTTCTTCTCCCCAAAGGGAAAACATGAAAGGATTGTGTACTTTTCCCATCAGGAGAAATGACCCAAGGATAAAGAGTGAATCACCTCCTTCCCATCCACCAGACCTGTGACCATTTTCATTTAAGAAAAAGGCTGAGCAAAATTACGAACACTTGAGCACGATGTGTACTTTGAAGCATTAGACAAGTCTCATCTATGGAGAGTAGCTGTATCACAAGTCTGAAGAATTGGGAGGCAGAATTTCTGCTCAGTAGGTTTATTTACAGACTTGATGCATTTCTAAGGTATGCAATCTCCCACACAAGTCAATATATGCTTTAAATCAAAATAATTAAAAAGGGAATGAGCCTGTGAACTCCAGCATCCTTTTTGAAATAATCACATGAATGAAGGCACCAATCTTTCAGTCTACATGCTGCTTCAGTGTTGTTCCCACAGCACCACAAAAACATTGCTATCCCAAGAAATCATCTGGGCTGCTTATGCAACTGGAACAGCCTTAGTGGCAAAGCAGTTCTCTGACCGGCTCCACATGGGACAATTTACCACACAACACACATCTGGCACCTAACACTGTGTTCCCTTCAGCATCAAGCCCAAGCATTTTAGAATATGCTGCATTTAGATAGTTAGATGGTTTCATTATTCTCAATCTCATTGCAGCGCTGTGACGTTTACCTTAAATTTCTGTGTGGACAACCCCAAAAGGTATACTTTGAGTAAAGGACTGGCTTATTATACCTGTTGTTTTTCTTAAAACCCCTAAGATGTCACTGCATGGGCTCAGCACCTGCTCAGAGACCCCCACGACTTAGCAGGCTTCCCACCTGAGAGGCAGCCTCACCTTGCCCGTCTATCCGATGCACCTTGACCACCACCTCCGTCCGGCCTCCCCTCTCCAGCTGCCGGACGAGGGACAGTCGGCCGGAGCCCCTGTCCAACTCCACCGGGAAAGCCCCCGCCGCGGCCGGAGAGACCATCTCGAACCAGCTGCCGCCGGCCTCCTGGTAGCGGGTGTCCGGGACGGTGAAGATGAGCTCCCCCGCAGGCGCCCCGACGGGGACGCGGACTTTGTAGCTGGGGCTGGAGGAGGCGGCCAGGGCGCGAGCCTTGCGCGGCGACGGAGCCGCGCCTTGGACCGCGGTGGCGGCGGCCGCCGTCGTCGTCCTCTTCCTCACGGCCAGCTCCAGGCGCCTGGCGGGGCTGCGCAAGGGCCGGGGCAGCCCGTGGTCCTGGGCCGAGACCCAGAGGCTGAGGCGGCGCAGGCCCAGCAGGGAGCCCACGGTGAGCACCTGCCCGCTGCGCGGCACCACGAAGAGGCGGCGGCCCGGCTCGGAGGCGCCGGGCCACGAGCCGTAGGTGAGGCGCGCGTTGGCGCCTTCGTCGGCGTCCAGGGCGCGCAGGCGCGCCACCTCGGAGCCCAGCGGCGCCAGCTCGTCCACCTCGAGGGGCGGCGCGGGGCCCGGCGGGAAGCGAGGCCGGTGGTCGTTGCGGTCCAGCACCCGCAGCCGGAGCAGCAGCGCCGCCCTCGAGGGGCCCGTCAGCGACAGGCTGTAGCGCGGGCGCGCCTCCCGGTCCAAGCGCTCGGCCGTGCGCAAAAGCAGCAGCAGCGCCGGCCGCCGACGGGGAGCCCCGGGCGGGAGCAGCTGCAGGGCGAAGTGCGAGGCGCCGTCGCCCTCCAGGGCCCAGGCGGCTCCCGGAGTCGGCGCCCGCGGCAGCAGCAGCCTCCGCAGCGGCACCCGCAGCCCTTGCACCCGCGTCCCCGGAGGGCTGTTCTCGGGCACCTGCCCATAGAAGCAGAGCGCGCGCGGCGAGGCGGGCCAGCGGCACGGGGAGCCGCCCGAGCCGGCCGCCAGCCAGAGGAAGAGGAGCCATCGGCGGGCTCCGGCCGGCGAGTCCCTCATTCTCCCCCTCGCTGCGGCGCCGAGCGATTCGCGGAGACGGGGCAAGTTCTCCTGCAGCCCGAGACTGCGCGCCAGCACCGCCGACGCCACGTGGAGGGATGGACGGGACGGACGCTCCGCCCTCCGCGCAAGAGCCGCCAATTGGATGAGCGGAGGAGGAGCGCGTTTGCCTAGAAACTTGTTCCGCGTGGATCGATGGTGTGATCAAACGGCCCGCGCTTTCTCCAAACAGATACGTGTTTGCAGATTCTGTGCGTAAGGTCACTCTCGCAGAAGCGATGACCAGTGATTTGGTGGGGGGCGGGGATGATGCCGCCCGCAAGGCGGGAGGAAGAGTCAGGGCAGACTTGAGACAGGGGAAAGCG
Organism: Podarcis erhardii; assembly: GCF_964252035.2. NCBI lineage: Eukaryota > Metazoa > Chordata > Lepidosauria > Squamata > Lacertidae > Podarcis > Podarcis erhardii. The sequence goes on from NC_138499.1 coordinate 26,000,535, forward strand.
CGCCAGATGTCGCAGAAGAGGAGAAAGTTCAGCCAAGAGACGGGTCCGTAGGCCACCTTCCCCCGCCCCGCTGTCTCCTAGAACCAAGAGGGGCTTGAACATATCTGTCAACCTTCCCTTTTTTTGCGAGAAATTCTCTTATTCCAGCGCCGTTTCCCGCTGCTATCCCGGATTGTTAGATATCCCTTATTTTCGAGGCTGCTGATCCCTTATTTTCAAATCTGAAAGTTGACAGCTATGGGCTTGAAGCGAAAAGCGCATCACCACCTTCAATGCAGAAGTCTCAGGTTATGGCTCAGGCTGCATCAACTGCTCCATAGGACCCAGAATATGTACCTTCCTGGAAGGAGAGTCAATCACCTTTCATGGGAGTCCATTCCACTGTCAAACAGCTCTTATTGTCAGAAAGTTCTTCCTGATGTTTAGCTGGAATCTCCTTTCTTGTAAGTTAATCTGTTGTTTCCAGTCCTACCCTCTGCAGCAGGAGAAAACATGCTTCCTCCATGTGACAGCCCTTTAGATACAGCGGTGCCCCACAAGACGAATGCCTCGCAAGACGGAAAACCCGCTAGACGAAAGGGTTTTCCGTTTTGGAGGTGCTTCGCAAAACGAATTTCCTATGGGCTTGCTTCGCAAGACGAAAATGTCTTGCGAGTTCCTGCGGTCCCCCCCCCTTTTTCTAAGCCACTAAGCCGCTTATCTGCTTATCCGCTAAGCCGATAAGCCGCTAAAAGCAGCTAATAGTGGTAATAGCGCAAAGCCGCTAAGCCGTCAATGGGCTTGCTTCGCAAGACGAAAAAACCGCTAGACGAAGAGAATCAAGGAACGGATTCTTTTCGTCTTGCGAGGCACCACTGTACTTGAAGAAGGCTATCATATCTTCTCTTAGTATCCTCTTTTCCAGGCTAAGCATACCCAGTTCCCTCAACTATTCCCTCTAAGGCTTGGTTTCCAGACCCTTAATCATCTTGGCTGCCCTCCTCTGCCACATTCTAGCTTGTCAATATCCTTTTTAAATTGTGGTGCCCAGAACTGGACACAGTACTCCAGGTGTGGTCTGACCAAGGCAGAATAGAGTGCTACTATTACTTCCCTTGATTAGGACACTATACTCCAGTTGATGCAGTCTAGAATAGCAGCAGCTTTTTTTGCTGCTGCATCACACTGTTACGTTAAGCTTGTGGTCTACTAAGACCCCTAGGGCCCTTTTCACTTATACTACCGGCAATCCAGGTGTCCCCCATCTTATATTTGTGCAGCTAGTTCTTCTTCCCTAAGTGTAGAACCTGACATTTGTCCCTACTGAAATTCAACTGTGGATTTTAGACATAAAAAGAATCAACAAAATGTGCAGAGGTTAGAGTTTGTTTCTTTAATAAAAAAGGTTTACAAGGCACATGTTCCAACTGGACTGCAACATCGACAGCAAGAGGTTTGAATGCTTTTTTTTTTTTAAAGGACTAGTTATTTCTCCATTCATTAGAACCATAACAGGTTATGCCCGAAAAGCACTTAATTAGAGTGATGCTTACAAGCTTTCTAAATACCACCTTCAAAGTCTTCAGGGAATGTTAGGAAAATGCTGCATTTTGCACAACTAATAAAAATAAAAAGACCTCATTTACCTCCCACTTCTGGCTATTCAACAGCTAGTCCAATAACCAACATTAGATTTGCAGTTTTAATTTTTTTGCTACTTTTTTCTCTATGGGGGAAAAAGCACTATCACGGTTTGTGAAGGTTTTATCTAACCAGAGGCCATGAGAGCCACCACCTCCTCCTTCCACAGCTGCAAATCTGATTTCAAAAGGTCCCACAACTCACAGAGAAAGCTTACAAAACAGAGCAATCCTACTGCACATTTGCGGCAGGGAGAATAGCAGCTGTCCTCATCCATTGTCCTGAGATTGTGCCATGGACAGGGCAAGGGGTAGCTTTTTCCCTCTACCTTCCCATTGGCTACGGTGGGGAGGAAGACATGCTTGTTCCCACCATGTCCTGTTTCCCTCTTCTCTACAGGCATGCAGGGGAGTTCCAGGTAGAGTACCTCCATCTCTGTTAACAGAGCGGCACTTTCCACCCCTTGTTGCTGTAGTAAGTTTCTGGAACTTAAGAGCTATCGGATTTCATTTCTCTTCAAGCATGAGGAGTGGGATATGGGTAAGCAACATCACAACTTAAAAATCAGGGGTAAGGGCGTTTGCGCTGTATACTCAAAACAACATATAAAACAAAATTTCAGGCTGGAAAACAAGCTCATCTTCAACTGTGTGGACAAGCTCAAAGTTACTCAGCACTGGAGTAAATACTCAAAAGGAGCCCGTTTCAGAAGCGGAGATATAACTGCATTTTGAGCAAGACTGTTAGGGCTGAAGTGATTCAGCCAGCGCAGAAGTGCAATAGTTAGGAGTGGAATTCATGAACATTAGAGACTACCATAGAGGTTGCTGGTTTACCTCCATTAATGATATTGTATTAGAGCTGGCCAGACATATTGATGTTACTGCATGACCTGCATCTATTTCCATGGAAGCCTCATAGAAATCAAAGGTGATTACACCACGGCAGTGCCTGGTGAAGGGAGGTGGAGTATTTGATGCCGGAAACATGTCAAAACGGGCAGCCCTTCAGTCAGTACAAAACAGTATTGAAACGTAAATTCCCTTGCAGTAAATTCAAGGTAAGTGCGTCTGATGCAATTTATTGCAGCATCAGAATTTTTTTTCCAATGCAGAGGCATAATTGCATTTGTAAAGGAACACAGAGAATGACTGCGGCATTAAAACAAAACCTCATGGATACAGACATTGTCAAAGTGAATGCATCTCAAGGCTACTGTCATAAGGCATTTTACATCCAATCACTCAGCAGTACAATATATACCCTCTCAGAAATCATAACACCAATATGATTTTAAGTTCTATGAGCTGGAGTTCTTCATAATAAATTCCTCTTCAAAATATTACAACCAAGTTGTTGGTCCTGCATAAAATAGGCAGCAATGAGTACCACACATGACGTGTGTAATAAAATATACACATACTAAATCTGCTTTGCCTGGTTATTCTCATGTTTGTGTACCTTGAATGAAAATGCCAACATCTGGAATTTCAGTTCTAGTCAGTGGATAGAAGGCTTTCCGTGAAGCACAGAAGGAATGCTCTCACAGCTTACACTTTAAAAAAACAAAACTCTTCAGGGTTGTTGTTTTTGAAAGACCACAAATATCAAACTCAGAGGGATGGGGGGAGGGGACACACAGAAAAGTAAAGAAGATTACCAAGAACAGCAGCATAAATACGTGAAGAGAAATTGCTAAGGTCCCATAACAATATTTAATTTTTTTTAAACAACTCAACCCAAAGTTATCAGCTTGGTCTTCAGTCTGTGGTTTTTAAAATCCAATTCGAGAAATAACTTTTAACAAGGCTATAAAACCAGATCAAAGTGATTAACCCCATCCATCATATTTAAGCAGACGCACAGTTCTGCAAAATGGTTAAGTCAAACCTCTCCAAGCCCTCTCTTGTTTAGGGACTAAATTGTATATTTGAAACAATTTGAAGGTCTCCATCATAATATTGGATGTATATTCCTAAAACACATCTACACATTTCAAAGTAAATTGTACATATTAAGAGTAAACTCTTATTTGGGACACTGATTTCTTTTTTAAAGACATGTAGTCCACTGTGTGCTACCTTCTTAGGATATAGTCTTTCAACAAATGTAGGATAAAATTGTGCCCCATTGAAGATCAATGACAGATCTGCCAGAAAGCAGATCATAGCTACCAACCATGATTAACAAGAATCAATCTCAGCCAAGCAATACCCTGTATACAACTCATACCCCACCCAACCCGAATAATTTCCAGCAATCTCCAAACCCTCCTGCTCCACTTCCATTCATTAAAAAAATATGGTGGGAACCTGCAGCTCCAAAAAGGACTGAATATCCTCCCACAACCCCAGATAAATATGCATAGCTTCAGGATCATGCCCAGAAGGTTTACACGTTCCTTTTTTTATATTTAACCAAGTAAATAAAACTACTTAAAGGCAGCAGTTGCTATAAACAAGGGGGGAAAAATCAATGCACATTAAAATAAGTTTAAAACTGGAAAAGCTGGGAAGAGGTATTTTAAAATATGGAAGACAGGTCCATATTCTACTCGCATGGCCTTGCAGCATCTCTCGCTTTCGCTGTTCTGTAGTCTGTCTGCAGTATTCCAGTCAGGTACCGTTTTGCATGTTCTCAAGGGTGTGTGTGTGTGTGTGTGTGTGTGTGTGTGTGTTTATACTGTATATGGGATATAAAAAAGTACGTTCGTAAATGACCTCTTCCCATTTAGGAATTCTGCCAACTCAAGTCAGTCTTCAAAATGGCATCTCAGGACTGGAAGGATATCACAGTGTTGATTTTGTATACGTAATAGGATCTGTTCCAGTATACTCGAGTGAAGTAGTTCACGTACGGAGAATAGTTCATTTTGATCTCCTGACAAAACCGTCCATATTTAGAGTAGCCATAGCTGTCGTTTTCTTCATAATACACCTGGGGAGAAACAAGGAAAATGTGTATTTTAATTCAGTGCATACAAAGGACTGACATTAACTGATTTTTAATTTCACGATCTGAGAAACTGTCAACAACACTAGTCTAGCTGCACTGGAGAAAGGGAGAGAGGAACATTTCATTTGTAGAGCAACAATTCTTTCTAAAAGTATATTGTAGAATGTAGGAGCCACTCGTTAACAGCACGGAATCTATTATCCCATATTAGAAAATTCAATGCAAGCTACCTGTGTCATGTATGACCTAGTTGAGATTCCTGCATTGCAGGGGGTTGGACTAGATGACCCTTCCAACTCAATTATTCTATGATGAATAATATTCAAATAACCATATTCTGCCTGAAGTGATTATTAGCACTGAATGAAGTTACCCAGTCCTGCAGTAGCAACAAGCGAAATATATTTTATCATTAATCTGGATAAGGAAGAAATGAACAAAAAGAGTGTGCATTTAAAAAACATCTCTGACTCAGTCTAACCTATAAAAAAAAAAGATTTGAGTTGATCAGCATGAGATTGGATCCATCTGCATGGCTTTGGAGACATAATCGGTTTCTAATTGATAAAGCATGAAAGACAGAAATCAGAAATAGAAGTTTGTGCACACCCCTTCCTCACAAATTATTGAGTGACATTGAACCACAACAGCCCAGTTAAGGTGGTGCTTGACCACTGCCTTTGAGGCCCTTGTACTCAGTGAATGCTGTTGTGATGGTCAAATAGCTACTCCATACCTACAGAAAAAGAGTCATGACAGATCAGACCCAAGATCCATCAGACTTCTGGAAAACCTATAAGTAGGACATGAGGCCAATAGCTCTGCTTTGTTGAACCACATCCCTGTGGCTATTAGATGTTGATAAACCCATCTCCCCTGAATTTGTCTAATTCCCTTCTAAAGCAACCTACAGCAGTGGCCAGCAACACATTTTGTGGCAGGAAACTCTAGGTGTATAAACATAGTTTGAGGGTGTAATGAGTGAAGTCAGAAAGAAATGAAATACATAAGAGTACAGGTTGTTATAATTACATTCTTATCAGTGGCCGTTAAACGAAAAGTAGTTGTGTTGAAGATAACAGACACTCTGGCATGGGTAATCCGATTAACCCACAAAGTGTGACATAAATACATTGTGCCAATTTAGTCCCCAGGTAATAGCACTGAATGAATTTTAATTCTGCAATTTCACAGTCTCCCTCTGACGTTTCATTTTCCTAACACTTAACGAGTCTGATGTCCAGCAGACTCATGAAATCTTTTCCATTATGAACTGGTTAGTCTTTAGCTTGTGTTTTTGCTGCAAGAGACTAACAGAGTTACCCCTATGGAAATTAGGCACTTGTGTAAGTGAAGAAACAGGCTGAAATCCTATGGACACATTTGTAAGTCAGTAGTACTGAATACAGTGGGACTTCCTTCTAACAAGCAAGCAAACACTGTCAGCAAACTTTTTCAGCAGGGGGCCAGTACACTGTCCCTCAGACCTTGTGGGGGGCCGGACTATATTTTTTTGGGGGGGGGAATGAATGAATTTCTATGCCCCACAAATAACCCAGTGATGCATTTTAAATAAAAGGGCATATTCTACTTATGTAAAAACATGCTGATTTCCGGACTGTCCGTGGGCCGGATTTAGAAAGCGATTGGGCCAGATCCTGCCCCCGGGCCTTAGTTTGCCTACCCATTAAACGCTTAAACTGAATGTAGTATAAAGCCCTCCAGGAAACTTTGTACCTTCTAAAAGGAAACTTGCAAAAGAATTTTGACAGAAACTCAAGGTGCTACTTACATGGCCGTTGGCAATATCTAGTAAGTCTTTGACCCGGCATCCCCTCACAGGCCCCACCTCATTGCAAATGGAATCCTCTATAACCAAATAGGTGGCTTTGTATGACGTGAGTATCTTGTAAATATCTTCAGCTGATCTTTTGGAATAGATCTGAAAAATCTGTAGGATTCAAATGTGCAATCGAAATTTAAAAACCTTATTCATTAATTATTGGAGGGGGGGAATACAATTCTAATGCAATAATTTTAAACAAGACTTTTCATCATGTGTCAAACAAAAGCAGTCACCCTCAAGAATCCTTCTCTATAGGGGTGAAACGGCTGATCAACTTCCACATTGGAACTAGAGGCAAAAAAATATAGACTGAACTCCACAGAGATATTTGGGTCAGAGCCACTAAGGCCAGGAAACAAAGAGTGCAATCGAGTGTAAATTAGGCACATGGTAAAAATCAGTGAGTTTTACTCCTGAATCCTAGTTACAGATAGGTAGCCGTGTTGGTCTGCCATGGTCAAAACAAAATAAAAAAATTCCTTCCAGTAGCACCTTAAAGACCAACTGAGTTAGTTCTAGGTATGAGCTTTCGTGTGCATGCACACTTCCTGAATCCTACACAGACCTACACCAGACCCCATTGAGTTAAATGGTTTTTATTTCCACTTGAAAGAATCATCAGCAACAATAATACAGTGTGGAGTTTAAATTTCTGTTGATTTCAGTGAACTTAACTTTCTAATTTTCTCAGCTTGTATTCAAAATACATGAGCAAGTTTCAGCTTCCATTTCCTGCCTGTGGAATGGGAATAACAGCAACATTATCCCCAGCTAAAGATTTCGAAGTACACTACAAAACGTGAGAAGCCCTTTAAAAACAGTACAAAGCAAAGATGACTCACATTCTCATTCCTCTTTTGCAGGTCCTCCTCATTATACAGGGGCAGATTGGTCACCATCCAGCCAGTGCACAACTTGATCGTGCCCATCAGCTGCGGACTGCCAGCAAACACAGCAGCAATAGGAGCCTGTCTTCTGCGGGGGGGGGGGGGGGGCGACGACAAACCATGTCCTCACTTAGGTAATTCTATAAAATTATATAGTACAGCCTGAAAATGCTCTTGGGACCTGGCTGTGCTCCCACATAGCAGCTATGGCCAGGGGTGCTCTTGCACAGCTTAAGACTGCAGTCCTCACGGCGCCTGTTCCTAGAGAGGGTGTATTGAGCCACAGTCACCACTTTTTAGTTCCATGAGGATTAGAGCATGATAAGGCACTCTGTAGGGACGCAGGTGGTGCTGTGGGTTAAACCACAGAGCCTAGGACTTGCCGATCAGAAGGTCGGCGGTTCGAATCCCCTCAACGGGGTGAGCTCCCATTGCTTGGTCCCTGCTCCTGCCAACCTAGTAGTTCAAAAGCACATCAAAGTTCAAGTAGATAAATAGGCACCGCTCTGGCAGGAAGGTAAACGGCGTTTCCGTGCGCTGCTCTGGTTCGCCAGAAGCGGCTTAGTCATGCTGGCCACATGACCCAGAAGCTGTAAGCCGGCTCCCTCGGCCAATAAAGCGAGATGAGTGCCGCAACCCCAGAGTCGGTCACGACTGGACCTAATGGTCAGGGGTCCCTTTACCTTTACGGCACTCTGTGTGTGGCTGCCTCTGAAAAGTATTTGCAAACTTCAGCTGGTGCAAAATGCAGCAGTGAAGGCAAGGTCAGTCTAAGACATCTAGCTGTCTAAGGCAAAAGATAAACGGTGCCGCAACACATCACACCACTCCAGGCTGCGCAATAGAGGAATCGACAGGAACGGTTTCCTGCACAGCTGTAATGCTGCCAATAGCAAAACATGCAATCTAGATGGGTTTAAACACACACATTCAATTCACCAAGGTTTCTTCAACCGGGCAACAGACACGAGTGCAAACCCAAAAAGGTGAGTGGCAAGGCCACATGGAGCTTGGCTAGAGGCATGTGCAAGGGAAACAACTGCTGCACTGACGGCAGCTTAGGTTACAAAAAATATCCTGCGCTAAGGAGGAACACCAAAAAGTACGCAAAACGGGATGGCTTACTTGATCCAGGTCATGAGTCCGACTGTGTCAGGGTCATAAAACTCCTGCAGTTCTGAAAGTTCTGCCATTATCCTAGGAAAAAACTAAAAGGAAGCACCAAGGCTATGAACTGTGGGAAAACAAATTACAGAACTTTAAATAATGCAGGAGAGCAGACTAAAAACCACCTTTCTAGCTTTACTATCAAATTGCAGCAGCATCAATGCTCAAGAGCCCTTCGCTACACCATTAGGCTAGCTTCCATCAGAGTGGACAAAAATTGAATCCATTTTATTCTTCATAATGCATTAGTAAAAGAAAAATGGAATCCCTTTGACTCAAATACTCCCAACAAAATTATCCACAATTTATTAATAAAATGTTTGGTTAATATAAAGTGTTCGTTTTTCTTAGGAGTTCCTCATCACCGGGCTAGATTCATTTTTATTTCTATTTATTTACTTTAGCAAACCAACCAAGCCTGCATTTGAGACTCACAGTGCTACCTAGTGGCCATACACTTTTGCTGCTGCCATTTTAGCTGTGGATTTCTGGCCAAGGAGATATGTTGGAAAAGCCTATCTCAAAACACAGCAATATATGGAGAATTTGGAGAACTGCACGAGCATGAAAATGAACTACCTGCTCACTCTCGTCGAGACCCCTTCAACCAATACTCCGACTGCATAATGCTGACTGCTGTTAGTAATAATGGGAGCACCATATTATCTTACCTCTTTCCACAAGCTGAAGCCTATGATAGCTGGAACTGCCATACTCAGGATAAGAGCCTGAAATATCAATAAGACACACCATAAAAGATTTGCTCTTTTAAGTCCTCAACAATGCAAGCACAGATACCTTCTTATCACTACAGTTCACTCGTTGGGACTGCAGTAATATACACACATTTGCAGGGAGGGAAGTCCCATTGGATTCAATGGGACTTACCTTGAGTAGGCGTGTACAGGATTGCACTGAAAACTTCTAAATACTACCGTTGTACCTCGGTCTACGAACAGCCCTGTTAACGAACTATTCAGTGAATGAACTCCGCAAAACTGGAAGTAGGTGTTCCGGTTAGCGAACTTTGCCCTGGAAGGCGAATGGAAGGCGAACGGTGGAAGGGCACCGGCAGCGGGAGGCCTCAGTAGGGAAAGCGTGCCTCAGTTTAAGAATGCTTTGATGGAAGAATGGACTTCCGGAATGAATTAAGTTCGTAAACCGAGGTACCACTGTACTGTTGGTTAATCAGCTTAACAAAGCAATCCTATACTTACATTATGCCAGGACCAGAGATAATTGTCATGGAACAGGCACTGTAGCCAGTGTGCAGGGTTCCTGATCATTGGGGACAACTGAAGGCAGATTCCGCTGCACATGCTTATCATTCCCCTTCAGGCTTTCTCCCCCATGCAGTGGGGGAAAGGCTGCGGGTGGAGCAGGCATGCACACAGCTCCTCCGTGGATACAATTACCTAGAACTAGGAACTCACCAGCAAAATAGGATGCACAGCCTTCAGTCGGAGCCACTTGAATAGAGTCATCCAGAGCTCTGGAGAGCAGACTCCGAACGCAGCAATCATGCAAACATAGGGAGTCCACACGTACTTCATTCTAGAAAACCACCACGCAAATCCATAAAGAGATGAGTTGCTACATACATTGTTCAAGGGAGATTGCAACAGCATCCAATCCCACTACCATCTCCGAGTGCCTTCGCGAAAAGCTTTGTAAACATCTAGAACTCAAGAAGACACCGTCGAAGACTGCAAAGAAACATACAGCAATTTCTCTGCATCCTCCAACAAACTACTTCTGTGCGGGCTTTCTTTAGACTCAAACCCATTTCTAAGCCTGTTTGAGGCATCCAAAATAGGCATTTGAAGCTGCTTTCATAGAATGGTACTTCCAGAGGGTGCAGGAGTACATAATGGTCCTCGCAGACCCATAAGAATCCTATTCAATCATGCAATGCGAGGTTGTCCAAGGGGTCTTCTTGCCTCTGTTTCCTAAGGTGCGGATACTCTGCAGTTAAAATCTGATTCTGCAACTGAAGCCCATTTTGATCCAAGCACATATTTTGTCTGAAAGAGTTCCTCCATCCCCACCCAGAAAGAAACGAAAACAGGTTAAGAGTAATTCCTTGCCACTTCCAGGGAAAACAAACCTAGGCAAACTCACCCTTCCATCATCATTGCAAGCAACCCCAGCGAAAGTGTGTGAAGTACATGGTACACAACCTCTGGCCTTTCTCCAATCCTCCCGCCCTCAAGCTTCGCTGTGTCATTGACTGGCTCACCACTGCAGCATGTGGAAGACAAGAAAAACCACAGAGTCCGTTGACAACTAAGCAGTCCATATCAAGCCCCAAGATGGGGCTCTTCCTTATGCTCATCTGTCAGAAGTAAGCTTGCATTAAATCACACCATGCAAGTTGAAGTTAACTTTTTTTTTAGCAAGAACATGATCTGCAAAGATTTGGCAGAGCGTCATACCTATGGAGCAAAGAAGCCCACAACTGTTAAGTCTTGCCCCATGGATCAGATGCCGAGACTGAAAGTCCCTCCTCTCCAGGGTTCCCCCCCAAGCAATCAATCAGACACTGTGCCCGCAAGAAGCCAACCTCTCCTCCGCCCTTTTCATACCTCTTCTGGTTCTGGGAGACTGTCACAGCAGGAGGGGGAGACACCTGTAACTCTTCACCAACCTGTCAGGCTGCCACAAAAGCCCCTCCATCTTTCGTCCGCCATTGTAAGCGGAACCAGGCACAGGGCTTGCAGTAATTAACTTTTTTGCTCAGTAACCAAGGAGTCAACACACAGCACACTCATCAGATAAGCACGTCAGTCGCAGAAGCTAAAGTTCTGTGCTCTCTCCCCTTTATTTATACCTCCCTCATTGCATTTTTACGCTGCGACTCACCTTAATTGTTCTAGCCTTTTCTCAATCCTTAATTCCTGCACTGAGAGTTGGGGGGGGGGGGAGAAGGAGCTGAACTAGGACTGTATTGCAGAGAAAACACAGTCCCTGCTCCTTCTCTATCCATGTCTGTGGCTACCTCAAGCCTCTCCCCTTCACCCTCATTCTCTGCTGATGATTTCTCCCTGTCCCACAAGTCTGAAACCTGGTTCAAAGTCCCCTTCCCCCTCAGGTACCTCCTGGTCTACTGGCTGCCATTACATGCAGCAACTAACACGTAAGGTCATAAACAAGCTACGGACCATGCGGTTGAGAACAGAGAGAAGTTACCTTACCTAATTCTCCTGATGGTGGCCTGGCCAACAGACACGAGGCAAATGATTAGCACTAAAATGTAGAAAGGCAATAGTGAGGACTGAGTGAGTCGCAGAAAGAAGTCTTGGGATGGTGTCTGAAGGGACTCTTGACAAAGCAGCCAGTTGATTGTGAAGTTCCTATAAATTGCAAAGAGGGGGGCAGTCATGAGCTTAGCCAGTCAGTATAAGCCCTATCAATTGCATTTTCTAATATAGGTAATCACCCAGTTGCTGGATCAGACCAAAGACTTGTCTGCTCCAGCACTTTGCTCCCACAGTGGCCAATCAGATGTCTATGGGAAGCCCAGAAGCAAGGGAAGTGCAGCTTTCTAGGCAGAATGGCTCCGCTGGTGCTTTTGCACCACGCAAATCTTATCTGGTGCTCCTGCCATTGTGCCTGCCTCCCCTTCTCCCTCCCAGTTAAGTGGCAGCAGCAACAGGTATGTAGAGCCATACTGCCTCTGATCCTGGAGGTGGCAGACAGCAGCTACGTTGGCCTTATCCTCCATATGCTCTTCTAAACACCTGTTAAAGCTGTTCACCAAATTGCTGGCGTTCACCAAATCCTGTGGTAGTGAACTCCATAGCTTATTGTGTTGTGTGAAAAAGCACTTCCTTCTGTTTGGAACAGCTATCGTTCAACTCCATTGGATTACCCCAGCTTCTAGTATCTGAGAGGAAGAAAAAACTCTATCCACTTTCTCCAAGTGCCACACAGAATTTTACGCACCTCTATCATGTCCCCGTTCCCTTGCTTTTTTTTTTTTTAAAAAAAAAAGCTACAGAGCTCCAAATGCTGTAACCTTTCCAGTTGCTCCAGCCCATTTTGACTGCCTTTTTTCTGCACTTTTTAAAGCTCTACAATATCTCTTTAGAAGTGCAGCAACCAGAACAGTATACAGTTTTCCAAATGTGGTCGCATTACGGTATCGGCAGCTTTATTTTCAAATGATTCCCAACACTGAATTTGTCTTTCACAACAGCTGCACATTGGCTGGCATTTTCATCAACCTTCCCTAAGATACTGAAAATCAAATAATAACAAGTACTCCCCCCGTCTCAGTGTGTAAAGCTCTGCTAGTGATCCTGGACAGCTGCCACTGGGTTAGAGCTGATAAGATTCTCAAATAGACGCTATGCTCTCTTCCAGTGATCGTAATGTACAACTCCTTGCATTTTACAAAATATCACTTCAGACTTACTTAGTAATGTTTAAACCCAATTTTACTTCAAGCACTTTCATTAAATGTTCATTTTCTTTATGGGGAATAAAAGTCTGCAAAACAAACAGAAAGGAAATTGTGTGTTAGCACCACACTTTTGAGACAGATCGTTGCTACATCTGACAAACATTTGCAACCGTGAGAGATAAACAATCTTTCAGTTAGCAGCATCACATTTTCTACTGGAAGATTAAAAAAAAGAAAAAAACTTAGCCATGTTGAGAGTTTCAAAAGATGGGTTAAGAAAAAGAAAAAGCACAGCAGGAAGAGGAATTTCGAGATTATTATTATTTCCCTTGGCAACTAACATCCAAAAACAAATGCTTTCATTATCCTGTACGATTAATTAAAAAATAATAATAATAAATCTTACCTTCACTACAAAATTTAAAGTCACTGTTATTGTGAATACCAAATAAAAGTAAATGAATTTCAGCATCCTTGAAAGAAGCGTCCCCTTTTTTGTATTCATCTGAAAAACAGACAAGAAAGTATTAACTTTATAGAAGAAGAAGAAGAAGAAGAAGAAGAAGAGGAGGAGGAGGAGGAGGAAGAGGAAGAAGAAGAAGAAGGGGGGGTTGGACTTGATATCCCGCTTTATCACTACCCTGAGGAGTCTCAAAGCGGCTAACAATCTCCTTTCCCTTCCTCCCCCACAACAAACACTCTGTCAGGTGAGTGGGGCTGAGAGACTTCAGAGAAGTGTGACTAGCCCAAGGTCACCCAGCAGCTGCATGTGGAGGAGCGGAGACGTGAACCCGGTTCACCAGATTACGAGTCTACTGCTCTTAACCAATACACCACACTGGCTCTTATAGAGGAGGGAGACAGGGAACATCAGGCCTGTGGGTCAAATGGAGCCCTCCAGGCCTCTCAGAACCCACTCAGGCCACGTCCACCCCCTACTTCCCAAAACACGGCCCTCGCCTGCCCTTCTCCACTCTCTCCTCAAGCGCTTCTGCCTGAGTGGAATGTGTTCCTGACCTTGCTGGCCTGCACGGAGAGATGTGTTGTGTTACAGAACACTCTGCCCTTTTCATGGCTGGGATGCATCCTACTTAGGTTGCTCCACCCACTTTTGCCTCAGACTCTACCCACTTTAGGCCTTTCATGCCCCACATGCAGAGATGTCAGGAGTTAGAAGAAACAAGGGTTGCTCAGTAGTGCCAGGCCTAATGACCACAGCAACTCTTCTGAAGGTCCCTGCCTTCCCACGGCTGCCTAAGTCTCCTCCTTTCCCGGGTCTTTCCCAAGCCATCTGAGATTACGCCGGCATGCCTGCCTTTGCTCTTTCCACTTCATACCTCTCCTGGTTCTGTGAAACCAAGGGGGAGGGGAGCTTGTCGCAGCTGGAGGTGGAAACATCCTGGCTTCTTCACCAGCCTAACACATCTCCGCCTCTTGGCCTCCATCCTCTCTTTCTTCTGATTCTAGACTTCTCTCTGCCACAAGCTCTTGCTGCTCACTAAATCCTGTTACCTCTTCAGCTTCTGACACCCCCTTCTCCCAGTCTGCTGCCTCTTCTCCCTCTGACCACTCATTGTTGTCCCAACACCAATCCCTAGGCTCTGGGCTTTTTTCCCTTGGGGGGTTCCCCAGGTGGTTCCTCCCACCATTCCACTGTATCCAGCCCGTCCATGACAAAGAGACCATGGAAGGTTGTCCATGGTGGAACACAGACCTCAGGTTTAAAAAGATTCACTACCTCTGCTAGAGAGAGAGAGAGAAGCAGCAGCAGTACAGTCAGAGGTAAAACCACCAGATGATTTCCCAGTTGTTACCTGGAGGTATTTTGCCAGCAGCACCGCTGCGACAAGGCTGAGGAGTGGAGACACTAACAGAGCTGGATTCTCAAACTGTAACATGTATCCCAGAAAGAGAGAAAAGAGGTAGACCTTATACACTTCATGTACCTGTGGAAGGGAAAAGCAAAAAGGTATTGACCCTCAAAGCAACAGGCGATCACGGCTGCAAGAAACAACCGTCCTCTATATTTAAACTTTTTCTGCCAGCCTTTTATCTGTGCCTGTTAGCAGAATGAACAGTTCGCGGGTTTAGAAGGCAGGCAAAAGGAGAGGGGAAGAGCAAGAAGCTAGCAATTAAACTGGTATTAAAATTGGTAAGTTTCAAGTGCCAAAATACCTTCTCTGTCTGCGTGAAACCCACAGTGTCCAACAAGAAGAGAGAGACAGCCTGGACAAACAGCAGGTAGTGACTGTACTCCCACATCATCATGAAAGTGTAGGTTGAAGCACTCACCAACAGGTAGCAAAACCTCTGGGGGAATTGAAAGGGAAGTCATCTTAATCACCTTGTACTTATTTTCATACAAAGCAAGGTTGGAAAAAATATATAGTACAGTGGTACCTCGGGTTAAGTACTTAATTCGTTCCGGAGGTCCGTTCTTAACCTGAAACTGTTCTTAACCTGAGGTACCACTTTAGCTAATGGGGCCTCCCGCTGCCGCCGCACAATTTCTGTTCTCATTCTGAAGCAAAGTTCTTAACCTGAAGCACTATTTCTGGTTTAGCAGAGTCTGTAACCTGAAGTGTATGTAACCTGAAGCGTCTGTAACCTGAGGTACCACTGTATCAGTAACTGGCACTCCATCTTAAAGCATACAATTCTGCATAACTCGTGAATGCATTTTTTATTCTTAATATGATAGTGGCAAGAAGAAGAGGCCTTAACAGTTCTGGAAAATGAATTTTTTCTTGGTCCATTACATTTTACCTTAGGCAAAACCATCTCATTTTTTAAAGCAGGGTTGGGGCACCCTTTCCAGCCCAAAGGCTGCATTTGCCTCTGGGCAATTTCCCGTGGGCCACATGGCAGCGCTGGATTGGGCCAGGGGAGTGGGCGGAGCAATTCATGTAAATTTAAACCTTCGTATGGTATGAACGCTCCTCTCTTATCCTCCATCCACGGAAACAATAATGCATTATCTGGGTTTAAGGACACATGCCAGCCAGGCAAAAGTACTCAAGATGTGAAGGAATGCCAGTAGAAAGTGTGTTTATGGAGGGGGTGGTGGTCAGGGGAGAGTTCAGAGGGCCAAACACAGAAGCCTGCAGGGCCATATTCAGCCTCTGGCCCGAAATGGATTATTGGATCAAGGTTCTCAAATCTGATCAGCCTATTTATACTATTATATTTTGACTGAAAACATCCTCATCTTACCTCAGCAGAAGGATTTATGTTGTTCTTTAAATAGCCAGTAAGAGCTGCTACTTGACAAGCAAAATATGGCAATGCCCAATTTTCTCTTGACGGGATAGAATAGTCTATTTTTGTGGTATCTGCCCTGGAAAACATACAGGGACAACCCATTAAAATATACAGGTTACTTTAGAACATAAATATAGGCTTGACTATTGCTATTGACAGAAACAACGTATCAGCAAGAAAGCCTTAAGCGATCGGCAGTTTTGGAAGGGAAGTTATAAAAAATCTTCTGTGGTCAGTGTAAATGTCCCTGCAGATCTGGAGAGGTAGAATCGATAACGGGTGTTCTTACATATTGCTCCTTCTACCGTGATATGCATGATTTTCATTGACCCATTTTAAACTGAAATTCCCAGGGCGACTGGATGCATTTCATGCTATTTTACTCCTTTCTGATAAGAACACATCCATCTCTTCCAGGATGGCTCAAAATTGTGCTGCTGCGTGTAAAACTCTCCAGAGACTAATTTTAGCAAATTGATAATTTTGTTCTCTGTGCCAGGCATTTTATAGTACGACACTTATGGTTCTCTATTTTGTTTTTATTGTAATGGTTCTCTATTTTGTTTTGTTTGATATTCTTTTATATATTCATTTGTATGACTTTTTCTAAATATTAGTCACTGACCATAATGAAGAGCCTTGGAGTTTTTAGCGATTAGAACTTTTGGGGGACTGATCATTAATAGCCTTGCTATTTAATCCTAGATGTCATTTTTCACCCTAACCCAACCTGGTGCCCTCTAGATTACAACACATATTGGGTCCAGGCAGCATGGCCAATAAGCCTGAATGGAGCTGCAGGCCAAAAGACCTGGTTGGGAAAGACTGCCTTCTACAAATAGAAAACAAGGACAATGAGCTTTTACAATAACATTTCGATTTCTAAATTTTAAACAGCAATACTGCAAAAGCAATGGTCTATGCAATGGGTTCTTTCCCTCTCAAATGTATATATTTGATTTTACAAACAACAAAACAGCACAAAGTATAGCCACAAATCGGAGTATAAACTACATATACAAGAATTAAATACCTTGCCCAGTCATAACGGCATATGGAAAGCAACAAGCTCCACCAGGAATCCATATGCCTATAACCTCTCCACAGAGAATTTCGTACGATGGGCTTCAGGATACTTTCCAGACATTTAAAGCCCAACATGCAAATGTAACCAACAAAATCCACAGGTCAAAAAGTATGGTGTGTGTGTGTGTGTGTGTGTGTGTGAAATAGAAAGGCCATAACCAATTATTATTCACATGATCCATTTCCCGCTCTTATAATATTTCCAGTTACAGAATGAACCTTTCCTGGCAGTGTTATACATCAGCAACTAGAAACTTTCATAAAAGTTCCCTTTGGAAATAGCGTAGAAGGGAAAAGGAAAAGAAAGAATTAGGAATACAGTTGCTTGTTCAGTTCAAGGCAGGGAAAGAACAGCAAATTAGGGGGTGGGGTGGGTAGTAAAGATTTGCTTTACCTGTTAATAATGAACCAGACAACAGTCAGCATCCCTGCCAGCCAAGTCCCACTCATTAGCCAGCTGGTTACGAACAACGCAGTCACATAGATCCCCTGCAGTCCAAATACTATACCAATGTAAAAATATACTGGCTCAATAACCTCCTGAAAATTAAGGACATAAATATTTTCAAACACGCAATACTAGCAGCTGAGTTACAACAATAAAGCACCGTTTGAAATTCACAAATGGAAAGAGAAGACCATGAAGCTGATGGGCTGGAAGATAATAACCGGGGGGTGGGGAGTAG
This sequence comes from Podarcis erhardii, assembly GCF_964252035.2. Taxonomy (NCBI): domain Eukaryota; kingdom Metazoa; phylum Chordata; class Lepidosauria; order Squamata; family Lacertidae; genus Podarcis; species Podarcis erhardii. Next base: position 26,018,448 of record NC_138499.1, read on the forward strand.
CAGCAGCACCTTATTGTTGCCACAAAACACGAACCCCTTTATAGAGCAAAGGCAAAGGCTATTTGCATGGGTCATTGAGAACCCTCGTAGCAGTAAATTACAGCCATGCAGCTTTCAGCTTTTCAAAATATAAGATATGGACTTCCTTACACTCCTCAAGCTACGCTTAGGGGTGCTTCCATTAACTAAGACCCCACCCCCAGGTCTCAACTAAGGGGCTGATTACACGCAGAGGAGGTTGCACTTTCTCTGTGCACACAGAGAACCCTCAGTGCACAGTGTAGCAGTCCTCCGACAGCTCACCACATATCCGTTGAGCGTCTGGATGCACAAATAATCCTCTGGAGGAAAACAAGCTGCTTGCTTTTAGGGCAGCACACTTCCCAACTACTTATCTCCCAGGACTGTAAAGAAACAAGAGGGGGACAAAGCATACTTCACTGCCAGATGCTTGGTATAAGAGGCTGGCGATCAATTCTGGATACAACGCCATTTGCCGCACAACATTCATGGTCTTCAGAGAGAGCGTCCTGTTGTCGTGGGTTAATTGATGAACGCCTGAGAATGAGATTTGGGTGGGAGGAAGGGAAGCCAGCATTATATATGCAATTTCTCAAGATCAACAAAAGGAAGAGTTCTACCATGTTTGGTTTCAGCAACTTGGGCCCTGTTCAGGAGTCATGCCTAAGAATGGAACATCTACATGAGTTGAGACAAGGCCAACTAGTCTCGCCCCCCAATGCCCTTGCATGAGCAGCCCCACCCTTCCCGCACTGAGTAGGAAGGTCCAAAGGGTATTCGGCTGAGCAGGCTCTGAAGGCTCCTTGCAATTGGGACCACAGATGGCACAGTATTCCCAGTTATTGGGAGGCTTCTAAGAATGATCAGTTGAATGCAGACCTTCCTGCCGAACAAGAGAAGATTGGAGGTGGATGGAATAGATGGAACACCATAGGCAGGACTGATATGTGCCTGCAAAATCCGCTACTTGTGTTGCCATTCCCTAAATGCTGGAATAGGACTACTGCGGAGGCTACTTGCAAAGGCGTAGGGCATCTCCATGGGGTGAAATATAGGAATAGCCTTTAGGATTTCAGGGATATTGTGCTTTGTGCCCAGCTCTACCTCTCTTTCAAATCAGAACCAGTGAAGGCGGTGAAGGTCCTGTGTGAGTGTCTGGAGGCGGTTGGAGGATGGATGGCGGCTAATGGATTGAGGCTGAATCCTGACAAGACAGAAGTACTGTTTTTGGGGGACAGGGGGCGAGCTGGTGTGGAGGACTCCCTGGTCCTGAATAGGGTAACTGTGCCCCTGAAGGACCAGGTGTGCAGCATGGGAGTCATTTTGGACTCACAGCTGTCCATGGAGGCGCAGGTCAATTCTGTATCCAGGGCAGCTGTCTACCAACTCCACCTGGTACGCAGGCTGAGACCCTACCTGCCCGCGGACTGTCTCGCCAGAGTGGTGCATGCTCTAGTTATCTCCTGCTTGGACTACTGCAATGCGCTCTACGTGGGGCTACCTTTGAAGGTGACTCAGAAACTACAACTAATCCAGAATGCGGCAGCCAGACTGGTGACTGGGGGCGGCCGCCGAGACCACATAACACTGGTCTTGAAAGACCTACATTGGCTTCCAGTACGTTTCCGAGCACAATTCAAAGTGCTGGTGTTGACCTTTAAAGCCCTAAACGGCCTTGGCCCAGTATACCTGAAGGAGCGTCTCCACCCCCATCGTTCTGCCCGGACGCTGAGGTCCAGCGCCGAGGGCCTTCTGGCGGTTCCCTCACTGCGAGAAGCAAAGCTACAGGGAACCAGGCAGAGGGCCTTCTCGGTAGTGGCGCCTGCCCTGTGGAACGCCCTCCCATCAGATGTCAAAGCGATAAATAATTACCTGACATTCAGAAGACATCTTAAGGCAGCCCTGTTCAGGGAAGTTTTAAATCTGTGATATTTTAGTGTATTTTTGGTTTCTATGGAAGCCGCCCAGAGTGGCTGGGGAAACCCAGCCAGATGGGCAGGGTACAAATAATAAATTATTATTATTATTATTATTATTATTATTATTATTATTATTAGTGAAAAGCTGCTAGATGCCATCTCATAACATAACAAGCAAGGTTAGACAGATGTATTGGAGAGCATCTACATCCATTTGCTTGGGAGGCTAGTAACTCCCTTCCAGAAGTAGTCCTGCTACAAAGCCTGCATTTGCCTGTTGATAAATTTGATAGGCAGCCTCTGGCATTGCCACTATGCAGTGAACACTGCAGCTCCTTGGATGGGACAGTGTGCAAGCTTCATTACGCCATTCCTGAAATCTAGCTCTTTATTTACAATTCATTAGCAGCGCAGGCCCTGCTCTACTCTACAGCTAGCAGCACAATCCAGGGAAAAGAGCTTTTGATGGTGGAGTGAAGTTCTGTGGCTCACAGGGGATTCTCAGCTGTCTCCTGTAGGGGAACAGATCAGGTCCATAGTTCTCCTTTGCCTGACCACTGGGTTAGGGTTTCCAGACCACTAGGCCTAATAAGATTAGAAATACATTATCCCAGAGAACAAGGGATATAATACACAAGTGGAAGCTTTGATGAACCAAATTTGCGTTGATAAGAAGATGTGCAAACGGAGTTACATAAGCCTGTGCAACAGCTTTGTGGAGTCTGATAGCTTACACGCTTTCTCTCCTCCATCCCAAGACGCTACTCAGTACTATCTTTTCTGATTTTGTCTCACTTGCTATTTAGTAAATGTATGTGTCTTACCTCTTTTAAAGGAGGGAGCTCTTAATAAGTCTTTGTAAAATGAGTAGTAAATGGCACCATCGCCCTGAAATGTGATTTCTCGTTCAAGCTCCTAGAAAACCAAAATCAAAAAACCAAAATCATATTCTCATTTTATATTCATTTGCCTGGATGACACAACCATCCAATGAGAAAGGATACATCTTTAATAAATCATGGGGGAAGTTCGACTGGGGTGTCATTTCCATTCATTAATAATACTGTAATCCTAACAGCAATAATGGGTGATATTCAACTAAGCCATACTCACAGCAAACTGAGTGCAGACAAGTCCAACAATTTCAATGGGTCTGCTCTATTGATGAATGTTGGATATCACCCAATAATAGCTATAAGATTTATTGAGCTATTTGTCAATGAACTCCCACGAGTGGCTCACTACAAAATGTTAACAAGATTTAAAAGCCAACAGTAAAACACAGCAAAAGAACAAAAAACACCTCCTCCTTGCACAGAGGCTGTGAAAAATATTTCAATGGAAAAGACCTGGGGCAGCACAAAACTCCAGTTGCAGCTTCTGGCAATTGCAACAGCACACTTGTTCACCACAATAATGGGAATTAATCTGGAGTATCTATGAGCTATAAAGAGCTGCCTTTATGTTCTTTCAGAATGACAGCCTAACTGGCTTGATACTGGTATTCCATCTGGTAGCAGCCCTTTTCCAGTAGAGAAAGCTGTCTGTACCCACCCGTCCTAGTAAGCAAGATGTTTTATCACACTTCAAGTTCAGACCAGGGTGCGGAGAAGGGGGGAAAGGGGACATGGCCTGGGGAAGTTCTGAGGGCCAGACAGAAAGGCTGAGAAGGCCACATTCAGCCCAAGAGCTAGAGGCTCCTCTCTTCTGAATAAGGTAAAGGTAGAGCGTTTTCCGTATTGTTTGTAATTATGATTCTATTTCCTTACCGGCCTGCCAGAGAACCAGAATTTGCGCTCATGGTATGTCGAAAGGTACATGGCATACATCATTCCACTTATGACTGCTGCAAGGCAGCCAAAGAAAAGCTTTGCGAAACGTGGAATGAAGACATCTGTAAAGGAATGTTAGGAACGTCAGATGAAGCCACCAGAAAGGTCTAGGTCTTGAGCACAAAGAACAAAGCTTTCAAGGCCAAACCAATGGTCCCCCTAATCCCGTATTCTTTTATCAGCCAGTTCCAGAGACCTGATCAAGAGTTTCCAACAACACACAGAAGCTACAGGCCGCTGTGTGGATAGTGCTATTACAGTGGTACCTCGGGTTAAGTACTTAATTTGTTCCGGAGGTCTGTTCTTAACCTGTAACTGTTCTTAACCTGAAGCACCACTTTAGCTAATGGGGCCTCCTGCTGCTGCCACGCCGCCGGAGCACAATTTCTCTTCTTATCCTGAAGCAAAGTTCTTAACCTGAAGCACTATTTCTGGTTTAGTGGAGTCTGTAACCTGAAGCGTATGTAACCCGAGGTACCACTGTATATGCTATAGTCATTATATATAGTTCAATCTGGAATTTCCTGTTGCTGTTTTTCCTATCTAGCTTCCTGAGGAGTGTGTCCTAGTCTAAGCCTTCCAATGCCATGACCTTCCCCTCTTTGGGGGATGCGGACTTGGAGGAAGAATTGAAGGAAGAACAGAGAACTGTTCACAGGGGCGAGACACACTGGTTTCCCATTCCCCAGAACCTCCAGCACAGAAGGAGTCCATTCTGTCAACAGACTCTGTGGCCTGAGGAAGTCATCATCACCCTCCAACTCTACAGACTCCAGTTTAGATGCTCCATCAGAACCACCATTTCCACCACTCTGTAAGCTGCTGAAATGGGCAGAAGAACTTTAACCAAGAAAGCTTCTCTCACTGAAGACAGAGCTTGCCACCCAGACTGAACTGGAGCATTATTTAAGGGGAAACTGCAGTTCTTGGAGTTCTTTAGGGAAAAGCATAAACTGAATCCATTTCTAGCTACTGTACATTTCTCACGTAGATGGCCCATCAGCAGTACGGCTGTAGGCAAAGGAAGCGATGCACAAATGTGACTGCTTTGCAGAAGAGTAACTGTGACACCAGCATGAACTGCAGAGTCAACTGCTAAGACAGCCTAGCCTTTTGCTTGGCAGTCGTTCCATGGAGAAGAGAGAAAATGGTCCACACTTGCAGTAGTTGACTGCTAGCCCAAAACTGGCAGTCAATTACTGGAAATCAAATATCATTTACTAGTTTAAGAGGTTAGATCATATGTGTTTTCCCTGCTGGTCTCACGTGGTGCAACAGAAGAATTGCAAAGTGAATTTGCAACACGGAGAAAATCTTAACCTATATACATGATTTTACAATGAAAGAAGTAGAGCGCCACGTTAAATAAAGAAGGGTACAACTTACATCTCGGAGATTTTTTTGACTTTTTCGTTTCCTCGTCGTTTTCTTCAGGAGCTTTTCCTTCAGCTTCTGTACTGTTCGGCTTCTTTCTCTGCTTCAGATCTGCAGCTCCTGACAACAGAGCCAGAAGTTATTATTGGGCTGCAATCCTATAAATACACATTCTCTCTCTTATCTGGGAACAAGTCCCATGGAACTTCCAAAAAGGATTGTGTCTCATTAAGTTTTCTAATTAGGTGTGGTGCCCATATATTAGCATAATGCTGAAGAATGGCAAGTGTCAGCCCAGTGAACTGTCTTTGCTCAGGGTATTCAAAGGGCAGCCTTCCTACATAAGGAGCCAGCCCACCCACCGTCACAGTCAGAGGCCCTGCTTTGCATCTCACTGACATCAACAGAAGGCTGGCTGGCATTTTAATAGTAATAATAAATTTTATTTATACCCCACCCTCCCCAGCCAGAGCCGGGCTCAGAGTAGCCAACACCAATAAAATCACAGTAACAACATAATAGGGGGGAAAGAGAAGGGGGAAAGAAAGGGGAGGGGAAACCAATTTAAAATACAGGTTAAAATGCAATTTAAAATGCAGCCTCATAAATCATAAGGGGAGGGAAACATGGGTCAGACCGAGTCCAAACCAAAGGCCAGGCGGAACAGCTCTGTCTTGCAGGCCCTGCGGAAAGATGTCAAGTCCTGCAAGGCCCTAGTCTCTTGTGACAGAGCGTTCCACCACGTTGGGGCCAGAGCTGAAAAGGCCCTGGCCCTAGTTGAAACTAATCTAACCTCCTTGAGGCTCGGGACCTCCAAAGTGTTGTTATTTGTGGAGCTTAAGGTCCTCTGCGGGGCATACCAGGAGAGGCGGTCCTGTAGGTACGTGAGTCCTAGGCCGCATTTTCAGTTTTAGTGCCCATGTTGTGGAACTCCCTAACCTGGGAGGCCCAAGTGGACCGCTTTCCATAGCACTGAAGAGCACCAAGGAACAATCCCGTTAATAAACAAATTGCAAAATAACAAATAATAGGTATCATAAGGCAAGTGCAGAGTGAGGGCAGTTGCAGGCAGATGTTTTAATCCTTCTCCCGCTGTGCCAATTCTCCTCTGCCAATTACTATCGCTTCCTTGGCTGATTTTAACCTGTTTTTAATTCATCCAGATTCCAAGGCCAGAAATTAAGTACATGGGGAAGGAAAGGGGGGAAGGAATTTTTTTTTTTTTTTTAATAATATTTATTAGAAATTTCCAATTACAAAAAAAATAAAAAGAACAAAACATCCCAATTTAAAATCTTATTTTCAATAGCATCTTTCCAGGACTTCCCCTCCCCTCCCCCTCTTGTATTCCAATTCTTACAAATGAATTCAGCAAATTCTTATCCCAGATTTTGAACTTATTATCATTAGCCCAGTTTTAAAAATATTTTCCCATCCCCTAAAATCGACCTGTTCCCTTCCGCGCGTTCCCTCCTTTAATATACAATACAGATTAAAATAATCAAATATAATTAATTAAAATAAAATTGTAAAAATATAATTAAGATAATCAAATATAATTTTACACCCTTTGGATTCCAGATTTCCCTCCCCCCTTTCCCGGTTGCGTTCCCAATGTTCATCAACGTCTGATGTCTTCCTGGAGCTCCCACATCTATCTAGGCCATAGTCCTTTACCAGTCATCTTTAATTTCGAATGTCCAATCTTGGAAGGAGTCTATCTCAAAAAGGCCCATTTCTTCCATCCAGATTTTTATATTTAGGAGTAAAAACTCCAATTTTATTTCTTAGACTTTTCAAATCTGGATGTCCCAAATGTTCCCACTTCCAACTTTATCCAATTCTTGTTGTTCTTGTTGTTCTTGTTAATCCCTCTCCTCCTTTTTTTTTTTTTTTCCCTGCTCTCCTGCACAAATGTTCTAATTCCAAAAGCTGCTAATTCCTCTGCAGAGGCTCTGTTATTCAGGAACAAAACATTATGCCAAGTCCCTTCCATTCTTCAATAGATAAATCTATTGTCTCCTTTAGTGTGTTGACCTCTGTAGACAAAATAGTGTTCCATTCCTGCAGTTTCCCAAGAGATAAAAAGTTCTATTCAAGTTCCAAGCCAACAATACTTGTAATATCCCTCAGCTCCTCTAGGTGGATTGCAATAACTCAGTTCCCTTCCAGATCACGCCCACCAGTCAAAATAACTTGTTATTCCTTATTTTAAGCAATTTGTATCCAATTTATAACAAATGTAACCGGCAAAGTCCTCGTAACAAAGTTCTCATTTTTGTTCTTCCGCTTTGACAGCTCTTTGACAGCTGTCAAAACCTCTCTTTCTCTTCTCCCGGCGCTCTCACAAATCGCTCCCAGGATTCGGGGGGGGGGGGGTTACTTTTTAATTCAATTCCACTTTTCTCCTCCAGCTCAGTCTTATAATTTTCCATCGCGAAGTTAGTAACCTTGTCAAAATAGGGTTGCGCTCGATCTTAGTTGTCAAATCCTTTACTTTAACTCCTCTACGACGGGGGGGGGGGCTGACTTCCTTTTTGCGCCTCCCCCGCTCGCTCCGAATTTTTTGAAAAATTTATCCCCCTTTTTAGTCCAGGTTCCAATTACTCACGGGTTATTCTTTTAAGTCCAAATTTTCAATAGAAGAAGTCAGCGCTCTCCATCGAATGGCATGCGGCTTCGCTCGGCAGGGGAAGCGGAGGACTCAAAGCACCACCACCCCCGTCACCCGTTCCGCAGCCTTTAAAAAGGCTCCTTCGCGGGTCGGGGGGGCGCAAAAGGTGCCAGCCGAGTCACCATGTCCATGGGTTTCAGCGCCCATGGTTTTTGAGGGTCCCCGCGTCGCCGGCGCGGTAGGACCCAGCCCCTGCCGAGCAGGCTCCCTCCGGAGCTCAGAGGGAGTCCGCCATTCGGCGATGGCGCCAACCCGGAAGTCCCGGAAAGAGGGGAAGGAATTGGCAGGAGAGTCTTCAGACACAAGACTTCTGCCCACTGACACTCCTACAAACTCCCACCAACACATTCACAAGAAAAAGTATTTTAAAAGAACTGGGGTTTTTTTGGGAGGGTACCCCTAAATTGGGGAGAATTCCCAAAAAGGGCCCAACGAGGACTTAACATGCTCTGTAGACACTGACTGTTGTTGGGGAGGGGGACTGAAAATCAAGGCAGGGGGGATGAAATGGCCAGAACCCAGAACAGCTCCCCACTACAACATTTTCTTACAGATTCTACTTGTGATCTCCTATGAGAAGACCTCCTGCAAATATCTGTGTGTCAGAGAGAGACTCTTAGCTAAGTAGAGATCAATATTCCAGACTGTATCTGTACTGGAACACTTTTAAACTATTTTTATATGTGAAGCTGTTTTTTAGTTATTTTTACACTTTTCTGGTTTCACCATTGTATCTATTTTCTTTGTTTTATCATTGTGCCTTTTTTTGTTGTAAACTGCCCTGGGACCTTGTGGTAAAGGGCAGGTAAGTAATCTATTTTAAAAAAAGGTACAGCTTTGAACACTACAGCTCTATACCACTGGTTATTTTACTACACACAGACAAGACTATGCAAATTAACGTTTTTTCACACAGCTGAGCTTCAAAACCTTATTTATAACAGGAAGGTCTAAATAAAAAGCATTAAAACGCCCACACTGTAACACAGAGGAAGTTAGCTAAATGACGTATATGTTGATTTTCCAGACTGCTGAACTGTGACCAAAACACACAAGCAAACTGCTTCTGTTTAGTTTCCTGCTGCTTTAAAAACAAGGAAATTATTGTTTTCACTCCTGAATATATTTTACCAAGGTGAAAGGGAAAGTTGAGCAAGGTTAAGTGCTAAAAATAGGTCTAGGATTTTCCATTCTGACACATAATTAGGATGGTTAGCATTTCAAAGGAACCCCATTATGGGGGCAGGGGAGGGGACTAGAAGCTATTAACCACAAGCTACAATATCTGAGGGACGCGGGTGGTGCTGTGGGTTAAACCACAGAGCCTAGGACTTGCCGATAAGAAAATCGGCCTCGTGACGGGGTGAGCTCCCGTTGCTCGGTCCCTGCTCCTGCCAACCTAGCAGTTCGAAAGCACGTCAAAATACAAGTAGATAAATAGGTACCACTCCGGTGGGAAGGTAAACGGCGTTTCTGTGCGCTGCTCTGGTTCACCAGAAGCGGCTTAGTCATGCTGGCCACATGACCCAGAAGCTGTACGCCGGTTCCCTTGGCCAATAAAGCGAGATGAGCACCGCAACCCCAGAGTCGGTCACGACTGGACCTAATGGTCAGGGGTCCCTTTACCTTTACCTTATGTTTCCCGAAAGCCATGCACACGGATCCAATCTCATGCCGATTAACTCAAATCTTTTTTTATAGGTTAGACTGAGTCAGAGGTGTTTTTTAAATGAACACACTTTTTGTTCATTTCTTCCTTATCCAGATTAATGATAAAATATATTTCACTTGTTGCTACTGCAGGACTGGGTAACTTCATTCAGTACTAATAATCACTTCAGGCAGAATATGGTTATTTGAATATTATTCATCATAGAATAATTGAGTTTTTTCCAAGGATCTGGTATTCAGAAGTGTTTCAATACCTAAATGGAATCTCCACATCTCCAGGGGTGAAACACTTCTAAATACCAGATCCTTGGGAAAAACAAGGTCTTCCAAGAAGCACCTGGCTATTCATTGCTGCAACCAGGATACAAGGCCCCATCCTCACTATACATTTAAAGCACTATCATATTAATTTAAACAATCATGGCTTCCCCCAAAGAATCCTGGGAAATGTAATTTGTTAAAGGTGCTGAGAGTTCTTAAAAGAAGGTAAAGAGACCCCTGACCATAGGTCCAGTTGTGACCGACTCTGGGTTTGCGGCGCTCATCTCGCTTTATTGGCTGAGGGAGCTGGCATTTGTCCACAGACAGATTCCGGGTCATGTGGCCAGCATGACTAAGCCACTTCTGGCAGACCAGAGCAGTGCACAGAAACGCCGTATACCTTCCCACTGGAGTGGTACCTATTTATCTACTTGCACTTTGACGTGCTTTCGAACTGCTAGGTTGGCAGGAGCAGGGACTGAGCAATGGGAGCTCACCCCATTGCGGGGCCAACCTTCTGATCGGCAAGTCCTAGGCTCTGTGGTTTAACCCACAGCACCACCTGCGTCCCTGCTGAGAGTTCTTAGGAGATCCCTATTCCCATCACAGAGCTAAGATTCCCAAAGCGGTTTAACAATCAACCCCAGGGAACTCTGGGAATAGTTAGCTCTCTAAGGGGAACAGTAGTTACTAAAGTTTCTCAGCACCCTTTAAAAAAAACTACAGTTCCCAGGATTCTTTGGGGAAAGCCTTGACTGTTTAAAGCGGTATGATACTGCTTTACATGTATGGATGGGGCCACAAGACTCTGTGGGTCTTGGCCAAATTCAGCAGGACTCTTCATGCGTTCTTATGAAACAAGTTTGTCAGGCTCATGAAGCCCAATAAACGTTACAAACCTCTTTCCACAGAGAAGATGAAAATCTCGCTCATCTGCAATCACTAAGAACAATCTAGATAAACTCAGTCAGCATTGTAGTCCCTTATCCAGAATTTTTGAGATTTTCAGAGATGCAAATGACATTCTGAATTCTGAGCTGGTCTGTCCAGATATTTAGGATATCTAAAATACTATATACTGATCTTTGAAGGTAAACACATTCACAATACCAAACAAACCTGATATGAGCAGCACTATGTTGTGCAACAAAGCCAAGAATGTTGTGATGTAATAAGGTCATATCTAAAGCAAAATGTTAAGTTTCCTTTCAAAAATAAGTATCTGTAAAGGAGATAAGGAGATTGTCCAAAGGTGCAAAAACAACAGCTGCTTAAGGTCACTGTCCCGCCCCACTTAATCCTTTTCCAGATTGGGGAGGGAGAAGAGTGGGTGAGAAACAGAAATGGGAGGTGGAAGAGGGCAGATGGTTTATGACTGCAGGTGTGTATGATGGTCGATGCAGTCTGGGGAACAGGGTACATTAAACATATTGCAAAATGAGATACAAGCAATATGTCAATGAAAAATACACCAGCTTGCAATGACGGCAATAATAAATAAAAGTTTCTCTTGGTGCCAATTGCTCAACTACCTTAAAACAAGCATGATATAACCAAGCCAGTGCTACAAGGATAAGAGTGTTAGGGTAACAGGCCACCACTAGTCTTTTTTCTTTAATGCACGCTCATTTGGAGGATGCTTGCAAAGTGCGTAGACTTTATTTTTATATATATATATAATATTTATTGAAGTTTCCAGATATAACAAAAAAAAAGAAAAAGAAAAAAAAAAGAAAAAGAAAAAAAGAACATTTACTTAAGCCTTATTTTTCATTAACATCTTTCCAGGACTTCCCCATCTCACCCCCTCTTGTATTCCAATTCCATTAAATTAGTTCAACAAGTTCTTACCCCAAATTTTGAGCTTATTATCACTGACCCAATATTAAAAATATTCTTTTTTTCCCCTAAGATCAACCCCTGTTCCCTTCCACGGGTTCCCCTCTTTAATATGCAGAACAGAATGAAATAAAGAATAAAGAACAAAAAATAATTTTACACCCTTTGGATTCCAAATTTCCCTCCCCCCTTTCCCGGTTATGATCCCCAGTGTCCATCAATATCTACTGTCGGCCTGGAGACCCCACATCTATGTCCAAATCTCTCTCAGCTCCACTTTGCCGTCTTTTTAATAGTCTTTGCCATCTTTTTAGTAATCTTTAGTTTCGAGCACCCCATCTTGGAAGGATTCTATCTCAAGAAGGTCCATTTTTTCCATCCAGATCTCTATATTTAAGAGTATAACTCAAATTTTGTTTCTTAGACCTTTTAAATCTGGATGTCCCAAATGTTCCCACTTCCAGCTTTGTCCAATTCTTGTTGTTCTCTTTCCTCACTTTCCTCTAATTTCTTTTCCTGTTCCACTGCAAAAACGTTCTAATTCCAAAAGCTTCTAGTTCCTCTACAGAGGCTTTATTTGTTCAGGAACAAAAACTTGCGTCACGTCCCTTCCATTCTTCAATAGATAGCTCTATTGTCTCCTTTAGTGTAGAGACCTCTGTAGACAAAATAATGTTCCATTTCTGCAGTTTTCCCAGGAGATAAAAAGTCTTGTTCAATTCCATGCGTATTTTTCCACTTGCAGCAATTCTTGTAGTGTCCCAAAGCCCCTTCTAGAGGGATTATGGTAACTTAGTTTCCTTCCAGATCACACCCAAGAGTCAAAGTAACTTGTTATCCCTTGTTTTCAACAATTTATGTCCAAATTGTAACAAATATAACCGGCAAAGTCATCATAACAAAGTTCTCTTTTTATTCTTCAACTTTGACAGCTACTTTGACAGCTGTCAAAGCCTCTATATCTCCTCACCAGGCGCTCTCGCGGATCGCTCCTGGTTCCCGGGGGGGGGTTACATTTTAGCTCACACATTCCACTTTTCTCCTCCAGCACAGTCTTATAATTTTCCATCGTGAAATTAATAACTTTATGAATAAAAAGTAGACCCTTCTCTCGATCTTAGTTGTTAAATGCTTGCTTTAAATCCTCTACAGCAGGGGGGAGACAGACTTCCTTTTTGCACCTCCCCCGCTCGTTCCAAATATAAATTTTTTTTTCCTTTTAAATCGGGTTTCCCAATTACTCACGGGTTATTCTTTTCAGTCCAAATTTTCAATAGAAGAAGTCAGCGCTCTCTGTCAAATGGCATGCGGCTTCACTCGGCAGGGGAAGCGGAAGACTCATAGCACCACACCACCCCCCGTCCCCCGCTCCGTAGCCTTTAAAAAGGCTCCTTCGCGGGTCGGGGGGCGCAAATGGTGCCCGCCGAGTCACCATGTCCATGGGTTTCAGCGCCCATGGTTTTTGAGGGTCCCCGCGTCGCCGGCGCAGCGGGACCCAACCCCTGCCGAGCAGGCTCCCTCCGGAGCTCGGAGGGAGTCCACCATTCGGCGATGGCGCCAACCCGGAAGTCACCCCAAAGTGCATAGACTTTAACTGCTCAGGTAGGTTTAGCTTATTAGACAAAAGTTAACATTTGACTGAGCACATGTACTGCATCTGAGTTTTTTATATTGCAAAGACCACTGTTGTATTTGAGCCACATGGAAAACTCTCATCATCTATACGTATGTTGAACCTGTCACCCAGAAGTATGTTCCACAAAATTATTATAACTTTAAGACAGTATGCTTCAAAGAATGGAAAAAAAAACTTAATAATATTATGTCTAGGTCATGTAGCTTAGACCAAATTCTGTTCATCTAATTGAAGGAAAGGGAAAAGAAAGATAACAGTAAGCCAAATACAGTGGTACCTCAGTCCATGAACTATTCAGAAAACGAACTCTGCAAAACCGGAAGAAAGTGTTCCGGTTAGCGAGCTTTGCCTCAGAAGCCGAACGGTGGAAGGGCACTGGCAGCAGCAGGCCTCAGTAGGGAAAGCAAGCCTAGGTTTAAGAACGCTTTGGTTTAAGAATGGACTTCCGGAACGGATTAAGTTCGTAAACCATGGTAAAGGTAAAGGGACCCCTGACCGTTAGGTCCAGTCGCGGACGACTCTGGGGTTGCGGCACTCATCTTGCTTTATTGGCCGAGGGAGCCGGCGTACAGCTTCCCGGTCATGTGGCCAGCATGACTAAGCCGCTTCTGGCGAACCAGAGCAGCGCACTGAAACGCCGTTTACCTTCCTGCCAGAGCGGTACCTATCTATCTACTTGCACTTTGACGTGCTTTCGAACTGCTAGGTTGGCAGGAGCTGGGACCAAGCAACGGGTACCATTGTATAAAAATCCAGTGGTGTGTTAAATGAAAGTTTCTGTTTTTACATTAGTTTATAGAATTGTCCTTATAGATATGAGTGTGGTTAAATATTGTGAGATTATTTGGGGCACATATTTTTAGGTAGGGATGTCACATGATACTTAAGACATACACAAGCACTTTAGTAACTCCCAGGCTGGGGTACTACAATGAACTCTACATTGAACTGTCAATGAAAACTGTTCAGAAACTTCAGTTAATTCAAAATGTGGTGGCCCATTCATTATCAGCCATTGAGAGCACAGTACAACCATGCTAGGAGATCTGGCACTGGCTTCCAATTGGCTTCCTGACACAATGCAAAACACCAGTTTCAACCTTTAAACCAGGGGAACCTATTTCAGTCCGAGGCCCACATTCTCCTCTGGGTGTAAATTTGACCTTTGTAAGGTAGGGTAGTTTCCACATATGCTCACAACCCCTCTCTATCCTCCACACAGGCAAGCAAGAGTTCAAGGACACATCCCAACCTGGCAAAAACTCTTTAAGGAAGGTGCAAAGCAGGGCTGGTTAACAGTGTGGCCAGGGTGGGTGTGCAGCCTGCAGGGAGTCCTGAAAGCCAGGCATGAAGGGTCCCTGGCCAGCCATTTCGGTCCCAGGCTAGAGATTTTCTAACCCCGCTTTAAACCTAACTCAAAACAGCCTTGGTCCAAGGGGTTGCTGGGAGAGCTCAGAGTCCTATCTTTGCCAGAAGCTAAAGAGCAGGACTTCTCTTTCATCAATAGATCTGGCAGGCCATCTTGCTTCTGTTTCACAAGGTTGGTGCAACAATATTTTTGTTGCAACAACCGCTGGAGATGGAAAGGCAAGATCTTGCTGAGCTGACATATGTCTTTCTTTCTTTCAAACAAGAACCAGATGGAGGGCTGTTAATATAATTTTGTCCCACTCCTTCAAATGTCTATACCAGCCAACTTTGGTACAAGATATGTTGTTTATTTGTGCATTTAATACAATCTTGCTTAAACCTTGCTTCATCGGAAGCCACCCTGAGAGTCCCATCAAACCATACTGGCGGTTTAGACTTTCTAAACTTTACAAAACAAAAAATTCCTTCCAGTAGCACCTTAAAGACCAACTAAGTTAGTTCTAGGTATGAGCTTTCGTGTGCATGCACACTTCTTCAGATACACAGTGTGCATGCACACGAAAGCTCATACCTAGAACTAACTTAGTTGGTCTTTAAGGTGCTACTGGAAGGAATTTTTTGTTTTGACTATGGCAGACCAACACGGCTACCTATCTGTAACTTAAACTTTACAAAGGCACGGAAGATGGAAGCAAACGAGTACGAAAGCCCATTAAAACAAACATGGGTTTTACCTCCTCACACAGAAAGCTCTTCCGTGTAGGAAGACGCACAAGAATCCCATATAACGCAGAGAGCACCATAACCATCACACTCCCCTGCAGGGCGCCTGCAGATTTCCCTTTCCCCCCAAGTGCTTCCTGTCCAGAGAACTCCTTAACAGGCAAAGCACATTCCTTGAAAAAACCAACCGCTTACTTTTGTCGAAAAACCTGGTTTTACCTGTGTCACAATTGTTTGCAGAAACTGAGAAGCCAAAAGAGAGAGGGAGAGAAAAAATCCACATACACACTCACTTGTACAGGGACGAAGGGGAGCTAAATGCCCACCTGGTCGTCCTCACCCTCCTAACTCCGTCCCCACGACCCCTTCGGCTTCCCAGTGCCCACATTCCTTCTTGCATTTCAGTGAGCCCGACACACATCCACGCCCCTCCTAATCTAAACCCGCAGCGCCTTCCTCCAGCCGGCCGCGGAGCCCCGCAGCCCCAGGGCGAGAGGGGCGGGAAGGAGAAAGGGAAGCGCGCGGCACGTCCCAAGCGCCCACCTTCCTTCTCCATCTCCAGCCGCCGCTGCTGCCGCCACGAACGAGCCCCCGGAGGTGTGGAGCCGGCCTCTCCGGAGCTCAGGGGCCGGCCGGGGTCTCCCGTTCCTTCTTTCCCCCGCGCCCGGCCGCACTCGAGCCCGGCTGCAGAAGAGGCGGCCTCTCGCTTCCCGTCAGCGTCCCTCTCGCCCAGCCAGCATCTCTCTCTTTTCCACCTTCAAGGCGGAAGCGGAACGTCCTGCTCGGGGATCGAGGGAGCAGGAGGCGCGTATTTCGGGCGCGTACCGAGGCAGAGACGCGTCTCCGCGCACGACTTCCGCCCTAGTGCCAGCCTCGGGTGCAAAGCGCGGAACAAAGGCTTCCCAGCCTCTCTTTTGCTCTGTATTGCTTATGATGATAATGCAGGTTCATCCGCACGCACAATTGCAGGCTAGGAAGCGAATTCTTCACTGTGGAGGATGAGATTTGTTCCTGTCTTCTGTTACTACAATTTAAGTCTCAGGACTAAACCTATGCTCACATCATTATTATTTTCAAGAAACACATTTGCATTTAGTATTTCACATTCCTAACCTCCACCTAAGACAGTTCATCCAAGTCACCCCATTTTACAACAAGCCCCATTTTATAACAAGATTAGGCTATAAAAGTTGTTGATTGGCTCAGGATCACTCGATGAGCTTCAATAGTGAGCAGGGATTCAAACTCTGGTATTGTAGTTCCAACTCACAGGGCTCTTTGAGTATACAGTGGTACCTCAGGTTACATATGCTTCAGGTTACAGACTCCGCTAACCCAGAAATAGTGCTTCATGTTAAGAACTTTGCTTCAGGATGAGAACAGAAATCGTGTTCCGGCGGCGCGGCAGCAGCAGGAGGCCCCATTAGCTAAAGTAGTGCTTCAGGTTAAGAAAAGTTTCAGGTTAAATACGGACCTCCGGAACGAATTAAGTACTTAACCTGAGGTACCACTGTACAGTATATGACACTCTTTGTGAACTGCCTAGTTAGTCTAAAAAGAGAAGTTGTCTGTCTAGGACTAGGTTCAAAAGACAGCAACCAAAATGATCAAGGGGCTCGTGCAACTCTCCTCTGAGGAAAGTTGCAACAGTTGATGCTTTTCAGATTAGGGGGGAAGTGGCAGTGTATAAGATACTATGCATGGTTTGGAGAAAGTTCATAGAAGTTTCTCTCATAATTTAATCTATGTATTCCACTTTTCTAACAACATTGAGTTTGTAGCAGCTCCCATTAACCACAGCAATACAATTGCTAACACATTTGTAAAGCTAAGCAGGGTCTGGTATCAGTGGCGTAGCGTGGGTTGTCAGCACCCGGGGCAAGGCAAGTAATTTGCGCCCCCTAACCCGTGGATTTGCGCCCCCTAACCCGTGGATTTGCCCTAACCCCCAGATGTTGCGCCCGGTGCGGCCGGCCCCCCCTGCACCCCCCACGCTACGCCACTGTCTGGTATGGTTTCAATTTGGGTGGGGAACTATGTGTTGAGATTCCCACATATTTTGCTGTGTTAATGCTGGTGTTTATGCTTTTAAAGTTATTGTACACTGCCTGCAGATTTGATGTGAAAAGCAGCACAGAACTCTTATAGTAAATAACTGCATACAATTTACCTCTCAAAGCTAATGTATACAGATCACATACCCTCCATTTAAAGGCCAACTATGTTAATCTTTGGCACTGCAGCAGCTGAAGCAAAAGCAAAAAGGAGTGCTTTGGCACCTTAAAAACTAACAAATGTACCATGGCATAAAAGCTCACTTTGTAAGATGCATGAGGAGGGGGAAATTATTAAAAAGGGAGGCCAGAAGGCTTAGCAGTGCAAAGGAGCTATTACTTAGCAGACAAGAGCCAGGAAAGGGGCTAAAAGATTCTATTGAAGTTGATGTGCGACCCACTCTCCCAACAGGTAATGAATGAATTGGCAAAGCGCGATCATTAGTGTACATGAATGCCTAACAAGGGACAATAACCTTCTATGGTGAGCTAGTCACTCCCAGTCTCTATTCGAAGCATCTTTGATAGTGTCAGATTTGCATATGAATTCCATTGCTCAGCAGTCTCACTCAGTAGAGTACTGCTCAAAAAACAATGGTGAATCATTTCAGTCTCTTGGGGCATTCAGTGGCAGGCTTGAAAGTTGCCATACTTCAGCAGCAAAATGCTTCAAAGGGAGACCCTAGCTTGAAGCCACTGAATCAGAATTCATATGCAGATTTGGCACTATCTGACTTGGAATAGAGAAGGGGAGTGCTAGCTCACCACAGAGCGACTGCTGCTAGTTAGGTCTTCATTTGTGCTTTATATCTTGCTTTGCCAGTCTGGAGCGGGTCACCCCCACTGATGGATTCCTTTACCCGTTTTTTTCACCCAATCTTGCTTCTGTTTGGCTCTGTACAGACCTTTCCCCCTTGCTCTGTTTGTCTGCTGCACATCTGAAAAAGTGGACTCTGGCCCACAAACGCTTCTGCCATTATCAGCGTCTTAATCTTCAGGACTCCTTGTCACTTTACTTTATTTTCCTTTCAGACAAATTTAAAACACATTCCCCCACCCTCCAAAGAATCATGGGAACAGTATCTTACCCCACACAGAGCTACAGTCCCCAACACTCTTAACAAGATAGTTCCCAGGATTTTTTGGGTGAGGGATTTGCTTTCAGTGTGCTTTCAATGTATGGCTTGTATGCAGCCACACAGCTTACACTGAGTCAGACCATTAGTCCCTCTAGCTCACGGTTTCCCAAACCTGGGTTTCCAGCTGGTCTTGGACTACAACCAGTGGTCAGGGATGCTGGGAACAGTAGTCCAAAAATAGCTGGAGACCTAAGTTTCGGAAACCCTGCTGTAGCTCAGTATTGACAGTGACTCCCAAGATATTTAGGTAGGGTCCTCTCCCAGCCCTACCTGGAGATGCTGGGGGTTGAATTGAGATGTTCTGCATGCAAAGCCAATGCTCTAACACTGAGCCAAGACCCACCCTTCTTGCTTTTCGGAAAGAAAGCTGACTCTGCATGCTTCAGAATGCACAATATAAGCATTTGTAAATGTAGTGTTTATACCGTAATTCTTATTACAATGCCTTTCCATTGAAGCAGATTTCTTAATTAGTTCATATCAGGGGAACCACCCCATGTAATTATTGTAGCTAACCCATTGCTTCCGTATCTATCAGGCCAAGTATTTATTGCTGATGAACAAAGGGCTTTCCCTTTATTTATTTTTTTAACATGTTATCCCATATTTCCTCTAAGGAGTTCAGAATAGCATGCAAGGTCCTTCCTCCTGCCTCCAATTTTATCCTGGCTAACAACAACTCTGTGAGGTAGGCTATCAGATACCTGAAAGGCTGTCACATGGAAGATGGAGCAAGCTTGTTTTCTCCTGCTCCACAGGGCAGGATCCGAACCAATGGATTCAAATTACAAGAAAGAGGATTCAGACTAAACAGTAAGGAGAACTTTCTGACAGTAAGAGCTGTTTGACAGTGGAACCAACTCCCTTGGAAAGTGGTGGACTCTTATTCATTGGAGGTTGGGTGACCATCTGTCAGGGATGCTTTGGCTGTGATTCCTGCATCACACAGGGCTGGACTATATGACCCTCGAGGTCCCTTCCAACTCTACAATTCTCTGATGATCTGAAAGAATGATTGACAAAAGATGATCAGGTAACAGGATCAGGAGAGTATTGTTGCTCTCAAGTAACTCACCTGGTTAGAGCATGGTGCTGCTGTTAATGCCAAGGTCACAGGCTTGATCCCCATACAGGACAGCTGCATATTCCTGCATTGCAGGCGGTGAGACTAGATTATCCTCAATGGTCCCTTCCAACTCTGATTTTATGATTCTGCTTTTGGGCTTCCCATAAGCATCTGGATGCTGGACTGAGATGGGACTTTTGTTAGAGATCCACCAGGATTCTTCTTCATGGCTGAGCAGGGCTTATGAACCATTTCCTCACCCTCCCTGCCCAGTCCAAAACCCCACTAGTAGTCGTACATGCCCAAAGCACAAATCCCATTGTGATGATGTTGGGGAAGAGTTCCTGTTTGTCCTGCATTGGTAACATAGAATCATAGAATCATAGAGTTGGAAGAGACCACAAGGGCCATTGAGTCCAACCCCCTGCCAAGCAGGAAACACCATCAGAGCACTCCTGACATAAGGTTGTCAAGCCTCTGCTTAAAGACCTCCAAAGAAGGAGACTCCACCACACTCCTTGGCAGCAAATTCCACTATCGAACAGCTCTTACTGTCAGGAAGTTCTTCCTAATGTTTAGGTGGAATCTTCTTTCTTGTAGTTTGGAACCATTGCTCCATGTCCGCTTCTCTGGAGCAGCAGAAAACAACCTTTCTCCCTCCTCTATGTGACATCCTTTTATATATTTGAACATGGCTATCATATCACCCCTTAACCTCCTCTTCTCCAGGCTAAACATGCCCAGCTCCCTTAGCCGTTTCTCATAAGGCATCGTTTCCAGGCCTTTGACCATTTTGGTTGCCCTCCTCTGGACCTGTTCCAGTTTGTCAGTGTCCTTCTTGAACTGTGGTGCCCAGAACTGGACACAGTACTCCAGGTGAGGTCTGACCAGAGCAGAATATAGTGGCACTATTACTTCCCTTGATCTAGAATTGCTATCATTAATATGGGGCATATCAATGCAAACACATCAACAGAGAAAACACACTTCTTTGCTGCCTTGTGATCTTGGGTATATCCAAGGAAGGGCATTTAAACCTTTCTGAGAATCTTGGCCCTCCCCTTCTTAAATCTGAAATAAATTATCCTCAGGATGATGTTGCTGCACTAACTGTTTATGGCATTTCAGTTCATGTATAACTTTGTTTAGTCTCCTATTTAAATGAGAGAAAGTAACATTTTGGGAGGCACAGGGCTCTAAGTGCTTCCACATGATTCAGGCTACAATCCCATTCACACTTACCAGGGGGTAAATCTAAGTGAAGTTGGTGCAGTTTTGCCTTGGAGTAAATGGGAAGAGCAACCACTTTGTATGTGGAAGGTTCCAGGTCCAATTCGCAACATCACCAGGTGGGGCTGGAAAGGACTCCTGCCTGAAAGCCCGGAAAGCTGCTGCCAGCCAGTGTAGACAATACTGAGCTAAATAGACCAGTAGCAGCTTTCTATGTTTCAAATAACTACATACTTAAACGAACTACATTGTCCAAACATGAGAATGTTTTTTTGATTCATTTGGACCTTGGCTGTTTATTTAAAACCTGTTTTTGTTTTATGCCTGGTAACCTACGGACCATTTTCCCACACCCTCGTTTAATAATTCCCCAAAACACTATGCGTATCCAGTAAAGTTGGCCAAGAATATTCAAGCACGCATACATATTTATGCATAAGTACATGCATGATATAATAAAATATATGTTTGCTGTCATTATGACCAAAAAATGATGTGGCTTTTGTTGATGATTTCATAGAGACCCTCCAAAATGCCAAAGGCTGCAAGAAACCCTTGTGCCTCTAGAGGGCATGGTTGCTGCTCTTCCCTTCCCACCTTTGTATTCAAAATATCACAGTAGAAAGTAGAATGGGGGAAAGCAGGAGACAGGTTACCATTCAAGTATCCATTGCACTCAGCTGATTCCTACTAGCACACATAGATAAGCAGCTCTGTCTCTCTATCTCCGTCTCTCTCCCTCTTTATTAACAGAAGCAGGGATGGGCTGCGTTTCCTTGCGGGCGACATTCCCGGAGCTGCACACCAGTGGTGGGCAGGGCTAGAGCCGGCCCACTCATGAGGCAGGGTGAAGCACCTGCCTCAGGTAACGGTAGTGCAAGAGGCCCCAGTGCTTCCACCACCAGAAGAACACGTTCCGGTGTGCAACGTAGCCATTCATTTCCCCCATCCCCGGACGGAGAAGCCGAGTGGCAATGCTTTGTGGAAGACGCTGGCTCTCGCCAAGTTTGGTGATAGCCAGGACATTTCAGATGCAGAAGTTGGGGAGCACAGGGGGTGGTGGCATGAGGCAACAATTTGCCGCCTGAGGCAAAATGGGACAGGCCACTCATGGGTGCAGCCAGAGGCAAATGTGGGTTGGCCGCTGTACATAGGCATCGGTTCCTAGGGGCCAAGGCAACTTTGGGCCCTCCAATGTTCTTTTTGATAGCAATACCCATCAACTGGGGGGGGGGCTTCCTGAGCCAGCACAGAAAGTAGTTCAATTGGGAAAGGACTAAGCTTTGTTCAAGGATTCAAGGAGGTTCTGTGACAAGAACAACATGGTGGATTTGGAGCAGATCTGGATGGCTCCTTAAGCAAGAGCAGGGAGCTGCTGGACTGACCCTGTAGTCATCAAAGCCTATCAGCTTTCAGAGCATCTCTTGGTACTGATATGTACCCCTCATCCTCCAAAAACAATCCTATGCAGAAGGCAGGGACTTCATCTATTAAGGGTGGAGTCAACAAAGGAGAAAAGGCTCTTCCTAGCTGACCATGCAGCTTTTAAATGTCAAGAGGAAAAGGACAGAAGCTGCTCCTTTGTTGCTTGTTGTCAGCCACCCCCTATTAAAATGAGGGAACATGGTAACCCAGATACTGCAGAGCAAAACCTCCTAATTGTTCAGAACAGCAGGCCTCATCCTGAAGCCTTTACAGCATAGAGAGGCAGATTTCAGCTTACTTTGGGTTTTTACTACCACCAACCTAAACGAGATACGAAAAGTGGATTGGGGCAGCCAAGTGGATTGGATATACATTTAGGGTCAAGGAACAGGATACTTTTTGCACAATCCCCTCATGGTTCCACCCACCCAAACTCCTGCTTTTTCTATTATGGCAACCTAATGAAGTATTTTGGTGGTTAGACAATCTTGGCATCTACTGCAACTTCCCCAAGGTCTATCAGGAGATGCTGCACACCCTACTTTATCGGAATAAAAAAAATTCCACCTGGTGCAGATAGGTGAATTGGTGTTAAGAAGTATGTTGGTGTTTGCTGGCAGCTCTTCTCTGGATGGGAAAGCACTGCAGCTCTGTGGTAGAACATCTGCTTTGCATGCAGAAGGTCCCAGGTTCAGTTCCTGAAGAAAGCTCTGGGGAGTCACTGCCTGTCAATATAGACAGTGCTGAGCTGGATGGAGTCAGCATAAGGCAGATTCTGATGTTCAAGTTCCCTGCTTTGACAAAAGCTGGACAACCTAATTCCCTGACTTCCAGCACTCTGCAGAGAGGCAAAGCAGGGCTATTCTATTGCCTCTGCTGAGAGACTAGCTACCCGTTAACTGTCACTTGGTGGCAGCCTTTCCCATTAGGCAACCTGAACAGGTTCAGTCCCAGTTGGTCTTTATAAGGTGTGACACATTAGAAGAGAAGTGGTGCAAGATCTTGCTTCTTTTGTTCTCCCTCCTCATCCTTTTTTCCTTATGTGTCATGTTTCCTTAGGTTGTAAGTCCGAGGGCAAAACTCTTACTACTTACTTCTAAGCCTCTCTGGAGCCTCTGTGGAGCGGGCCAAAATGCTTTAATTAAATAAACAAACCTGAATGTTCTGGTTCAAAGCACACCATGTGACCAAGCCCTGATATTTTTGGGGAAGGGGGAAAGAGGAGCTTATGTGTCAGAGAGAAATCTAGACCAGATTCAGTCAACAGTTTTAAATATAGTCATCAAGAGAGTGACATGTTTGTGTGCTTGCCGACCCATTCATTCCAAGTATGAGGTGTGAGAGAATGTCAGTCTAAGAAAAGTATTGAAAGCTAAAGTTCCACAGGATGTGGTGTAGGCCTCACCACATCGAAAAAAGCAAATTTAAAAGAAATAGGCAATATGGGATGGATAAAAGTCAGACATTAAACAGTCAGGCACACAGGATACAAACATTTTAAGTACAGTGGTACCTCGGGTTACATATGCTTCAGGTTACATACGCTTCAGGTTACAGACTCTGCTAACCCAGAAATTGTGCTTCAGGTTAAGAACAGAAATCGTGCTCCGGCGGCGCAGCGGCAGCAGGAGGCCCCATTAGCTAAAGAGGTGCTTCAGGTTAAGAACAGTTTCAGGTTAAGAACGGACCTCTGGAACGAATTAAGTACTTAACCCGAGGTACCACTGTAGGTGGATTGCAAATTCCCACATAACATTTTATGTATAACCAGCCACTCAACGATCCTTTTAAAAATGTAAATGCATGGGAGCACCTAATGTCTCAGCATTGGTGACACCATATTGGTATGGATCTTGTCAGCCCATTTGTGTGGGAAACCACTGCAAGCATGTGTGCCCAGTTCAGCCCAACAGGGGGGGCTCGTTGCATGAGCGTGAAGTCACACTGCAACACACACGTGATGTCACATGCATCAGGAGGAGGCTGCAAAGCCTGGAGGGGCCCTCTGCCACTGCATGGAGGCCCGGTGTTGCCCTTCATCACTGTGGAGAGGCCTGCCGCTGGCGAGGCCCAGCCCATCAAGATTGGTGGGCACTCAGTCCTGTCCCCACATACTTTGGGGGCACCTATAACATTAGAAAGGGCCATGAGGCAGCTGCTGTTTTGAAATAATCCTACAGGATGTAGACACCCAGTTTTCAGGCAGCTTAGGAAATCTTGTGTAATTTCTGAGAAGCAAAAGTGGGTCAATAAATCAAGGTGTGGCTTTGGGAGCACTAGGCAGGAAATGCATATTATTTCCACACTTTCTGAATCACGGTCAACATGGCACCTGAGATTGTTGTTATCCTCACAGGATCCTCAAGTTAAGTGATAATAGGAAAGAATTGGGAGAGCAAGAAAGTGGGTGAAATGACAGGTACAGATGTTTGCCCTTTGTAAATATTATGAGAACTGGGTTGGAATGATGCAAAGCCGCCCTGTTGCATAAAAGCTTTCTCCTGGGAAATTTCCGGCTGTAGGTGCATTCTTTGCCTATCGCGTGTAAACTTGCCGGAGAGATGATTCACAATATTTTGCTTCCTGCTTCTTGTGCCATAAATGGATTGTTGCTACCTACAATTGTTCTTAGCTTTGACAGCAATTCCCGTAATAATTAACAGAAGAGAGCAATTGGATGTATGACACAGAACCTGACAGTTGAACAAGAGTCAGGAAAGCTTCTGAAGTCTAATGACTAAGAATCTGCACTACAAATTAGGGCACTTCTGTTTTAAATCTCACCTTTACTATGAACTCAGTAGGAGTGCAAGCCTATGCACATTTATGCAGAAGGAAGTCCTACTGAACAGAGTGGCACTCACTTCTGAGTAAACATGCAGAGGATTCTGCTGTAGTCATTTGGACCTGATGACCTCCTAAATCCCTTCTAATTATATAGTTCTAGGTTTCCTTTGGCAAGCATCCACAATATGGGGATAACATCCTCTTCTCATATTGTGGTGTTATCAATAATATCAACTTGCCTGCTAAAAGCACCCAGAGTGGTGTACTGCCTAATCTGAAAATGATGCACTACTATCAATAAGAAGTCCAAAAATAAATAAATTAAAAGCCATTATGAAGAACATACAAACACTATGTTGTTGGCATCTGTCTGTCTCAGGAGACAATGGAAGAGTGAGCCTTAAGGAGTAAAGTCAAACCATTGGACAGTTACAGTTTCTGCTGTGGCTGTAGAGACCGACACGGGAAAGACATGTTTTATTGCAGGTGGGGCAGATGAAGGTGTCTGGTTTTGCTGCTACAGGTGTGCCATGACATGTCTTCTCTTTGCACTCCTCCTAATGGTCATTCCTCTGGTCACTGCTGTGGATATACGACCTGCCTGTAAATGCTAAGTATAACTATTTAAACTGCTAGGTGCCAACAAATGGTTGTTCAATATCAAACTCATGATGCAACGTGTTTCTTTTTTTATCAATCATCCATTCACAATCTGACACCTTTTTCATAACAGTGGGCTGGAAGCACTCAGCCTAATCCTCTGGTCTGGCTCATCATCACCACGCAAAGAGATTCTGTTGGGATCCGAGAGCTTTGAGCAGCAATGTGAGAAGTGAAAACTAGTGGTGGCAGAGGGTATGGTTCACTGGTGGGATCCACCTGCTCCTTCTGCAGAGTGATCAAGGGACAAGAAACACACCATTGGCGGAAGAAGGTGGCTAATTCTGCACCATGCAAACATGCAGTTGCTTTCTGGCTAGCAGGTCCTCATGTGGACTACTGATCTCAACACTGGATGTAGATAGTCAGCAACCATACACCTGATTGGTGTGGACCAAGCCTTCACCTCCTGAACAACAAGCAAAACTGAGCCATCTATGCATAAATGAACAAGGATAACAGGTAGCATCCAACTAATGCATCCCAACAGCGCAAGGATTTATGTTTGCACAATGGAACATTCCCCCTCTCCCCCTTGCCCCTCAAATCTTGAGGAGTTCCTCCAACCCCTTTGGAACAGATCTGGGGAGGGCACGAGGTACATACAGGTGGAGGAGAAAGAGACACATTCCACTGAAGAAGTGCAAATCCTTGTGCTGATAGGACGCATTTGTGGGATACTACCCAACATAGCTTTAACATTTGCATTATAGATCAAGGAAAAGGCACAAAGCATTTTAAGCATGGGTGTAGCCAGGAGTTATGTTAGCAGGGGCAGGACAACCACTTATCATCCTCTGTCTGCCTCTGTTTAGCAGATTCAGAATGAAATGTCTCAACAACAGTTGTTTAAATTACTTTCTTTAGACCCCAAGTGCTCAGAAAAATCTGTCAAAACCTTCAGTCATCTGAAAACGAGGAAGTTAAATAAACAATTAACAACAGGGAGTACCTTTCGTGCGGAGTATATTTTGCAAAATTACAAAGAACAGGCCTTTTTTCATCTTATTTTTTAAAAATCTAAACTAAAACAAGTTTTCTTGGATTTGCTGAAAATCTTTTCACCAGTTTTGCAAAATTACAAAGAGCATGCCTTTTTTCATCTTATTGGTGTGTTGTTGTTTTTTAAAAAATCTAAACTGAAACCAGTTTTCTTGGATTTGCTGAAAATCTTTTCGCCACTTCCTTCTCAAATTCCTCCTTTTTCCAACGCAGTTTTTCTGTGCACACACAGTAAGCACAGCCCGTTGAGACACTCTCCTGTCATCACATTGACCTTAGCCAGGTCTTTTCTCTCTGCAAGGTACTGAATGACCACTCTGTGGTACAAGTGGTGCATGGCTGAGCAAGAGAGATGAGCAGAGCCTTTTTGTGGTAGGGTAAAAGACCTCAGCAAACATTTCAATTTCAAATATTCTGATTATTTCTACTTTTAGTTAAGTATTTTTATTTATTCACTTGATGGGGGGGCAGCTGCTCCCCCTGCCTCCCTCTGGCTACACCCATGATTCTTAGTGTCATTTATGGAAACACACTTCGTCTTTTCTGCCTTCCTTGTAATGCATGAAACAGCCCAGATTTGGTATTGTCTGAAGAAGTGACAATGGAAAATTCCTTCATGTTTGAGCTTATTATTTTCCCCAAGGAGGATTACAAGTAGGCTTGTTAATTTTGCCACTGGTTTTTGAATGACTTACACACAGATAATTAAGAGGGCGTTGAAGGACAGTCATTCTTGTGGTATCTTTGGAAACC
Organism: Podarcis erhardii; assembly: GCF_964252035.2. Classification (NCBI taxonomy): domain Eukaryota; kingdom Metazoa; phylum Chordata; class Lepidosauria; order Squamata; family Lacertidae; genus Podarcis; species Podarcis erhardii. The sequence goes on from NC_138499.1 coordinate 26,045,885, forward strand.
CATTGTAATAAAATAAACGAATGTACCATGAGTAGATCTCATGCATATTATTTCATCTCTGTGAACATCACTAATGTGCCGCGTTCATTATGGGAATGCCAAATATTTACACTGTTACTAGGACAGGAGGACCTTGAGATCAAGGCTTTGTGATAGGATTTAGTTGCTGTGCTTCTGTTCTCTGTACACATCAGCATCAGATAATAGGTTTAGACATGTTCTCAGCCCTCCCAGGTTTATATAACTTCACATTCATAATTTGAACAGGTTGCTCCTGCCCTAAAGATCACAGAAAGAGTGAATGGAATGTTTTGACCCGTTCTGCCAATCACTTTCTTTTTCATTAAATTACTCAGACATGGAAAGTTGCAATCTGGCAAGTGAGAGTCAGGGGAAGGTACTTTTTGAGAATTTCCACCAAGGCGCCTCTAAGGAATTGGTGCAAGTTTTGAAAGTGATCATTCATTTACTCCCGTTTGCAGATAGTTTGCATTCATGCAACATTTTATTCTAGAATCTATGGAGATCAAGTACTCCCCCCCCCCTACATAGTCTATACATAATCAAGATCTACTGCACATATTTTTGCCCCTGCAAAGGCTTTTTGATGAATTGGTTTTATGCTGAAAATAAAACCTCATTGTAGATTGATTCTGCATTACCCCACAGTGTGTTTGAAAACAGCAGTAGTTAGGGGGGGTTGGGGGGTGGAGTATTCACACCTACCCATGTCATTGTGATTAAGCATATATCTAGATCGCAATCAGCATTTCTTACTTCATTTGCCTGGGGCAAGTACAGGGAAGAAAAGCCATGGATAACCTAATCAAAGGAAGAGTTTTGAAATGGATATCAAGTGTTCACATGCACCCTTGTGGATGGCAGGATCCAGAATTAGTATGGATTGAAAGCATCACACTGAGGACAAGCACAATAGTCATTCTGGTTACTGATTAATAGCACACAATAGTATCAAATCTTTGCTTGACTGTATGGATTGCAAATATCTTGAAGGCAACACATGGCCTCAAAACTTATTTTTAAAATGAGAATGTGTGGTTTTTAATTTAGTTAGTTGAATTAGTGTAATGTTCAATATAAAAATCTTAAATGATATACCCGCTGTCTATCCAACCAAATATTGACTGTCTGCCACACCCAGGGGCAGAGGCCTTTCCTATTTCCTACTGCTTGATCCTCTTTTATAACGCAGCCCCTTCTGCAAGGTAGGTGTGTGATTTGCCACTGAACTATTGTCCCTCCATTTCCAAATAGCATCGCCTTTATATCTGTCACTCCCCATCCCCCACAAAAATAATGCACCTTTGGAGGGAATCACAATCCCTCCCAAGACACACCCTCCCACACCCAACACACACAGAGAGAGGCTCTTACATGTAAGTAAGGAGGAAATATTTATTCAGGCAAGTAACTGTACAGGCTTGGAAGCAGAGTTCACGAGTCACAATTCAGGAGTTCAGGGATCAGGCAAGATGTTCAGAACTGGATGGAATCAAAGAAGATGTCCTAACAGTAACCACAGCCTGCCCACTGAGCTTTTAATGATGAGACTCTCTAGCTTTTGTGAGAATGTTGAGATTGTAAATGTGCGCCCTCTGGGGTAGGTGGGCCTGCTCCCATAGTGCACCCTCTTGTTCAGGCTCCTGATCAGCTGCAGTTGCCTCCTGAGTAGCCTTCTCTCATCTGGCGGCTGCCTCCACTGAGATTGTCCACTCTGTTGACGGGAGGATCCAGCATCCCTTCTCCCCCTTTCAAAGTAGCTGAAATCAAAGCACAATTTGCCCTTCCACAGGGCTGGCTCACCCATGAGGTGGACTGAGGAGGTTGCCTCAGGCAGTGGAATCCCAAGTGGCAGCACCCCCGCGGGCACCCTGCCCACCTAGGGTCTATTGAAGGAATATTGATGGCTATTATGTGGGACTTGCTGGCAGCCCACATTAGAAAGTAACAGTAGGTGCCTTGCCACCAGGCTCAGCCAGCACCAAAACTCTGCTCACCCTTCTTAAAGTAGCTGTCTGCTACCAAGGTTTATATAAGAACATAAGAAGAGGATCAGGTCAATGGTCCATCTAGTCCAGCATCCTGTTTTCACTGTGGCCAACCAGATTCCTGTGGGGAATCTCAGCGTACAACAGTTACAGTACATTCAGTACACAACAGTTCAGGTAATCTGCTTTCATTTATCTGTTTCACTTTTAGTAGTATTGTTGCACAATAAAGCACTGATTGCTCCTTGACCTTTGTTCTCCAGAGTCTTTGTAGTGTATTGAAAACCAAATGACTGAGGTAATAAAATTACTCACTTTTTTCTGTGGAATTGCTAATCTTTGAAAGGCAGTGCTAGATTTACAGGCAGTACATTTACAAAACAGATGATTTTCAGGAGGCACTAATGCCCAACATCCAAATGCTATTTGAAATCCCTTATGAAGGCTTTTACTGGGTAAAAAATCTGGGCCATCTCATTCCTGGATTTGAAAGGAAAATTAAGGAAGTAAGTTTGAAAGTATAGATGGGGTGGGAAACCCCCATGAGTGTAGAACAAGCCTAAAATTATGAAACAGTTAGCCACTGTCAATTAAAGTACCCATCTGAGAAAGCAAAATAGGCATACGTTGTTCATGTAATGTTCCCAAGGGTGATGCAACAATGAGTAAGATTCTTGATTCCTGCATCCAGGTTTGTCCTCAAGATATTTTGCCACCAGAGGCACAGCAGCAAATATTCCCCAGGAATAAAGAAACCCATTTGCATAAGCCATTGAGGCAAATTTGCAAGCGATAGGAACCATAAGAACCTAGGGAACTGCTTTACACTGAGTCAGACTATTGAGCCAATCAAGCTCAGCATAGTCTACCGACTGGCAGTGGCTCTCCAAGTTTTTCAGACAAAGACACTCCCAGCCATACCTGGAGATGCTGGGAATTAAACTTGGGACACTCTGATTCTTGCATGCAAAGTAGATGCTTTCCCACTGAGCTGTGGTCGTGGCCCTATATTCAAGAGCTATTTAAGATGACCTAAGGCACATCTTAGGGACACGGGTGGCGCTGTGGGTTAAATCTGCTCCTGCCAACCTAGCAGTTCGAAAGCACATCAAAGTGCAAGTTGATAAATAGGTACTGCTCTGGCGGGAAGGTAAACGGTGTTTCCGTGCACTGCTCTGATTCTCCAGAAGTGGCTTAGTCATGCTGGCCACATGACCCGGAAGCTGTATGCCGGCTCCCTCAGCCAATAAAGCGAGATGAGGGCTGCAACACCAGAATTGGCCACGACTGGACCTAATGGTCAGGGGTCCCTTTACCTTTACCTAAGGCACCTCTTAAGTACATCTACAACACAAAGGAATTTTGATAAAGCCAAGTTCTTTGTTACATTCTTAACAAAGGACAATCCCACATAGAACATGTAAGCACGGGCATGATGGAGAGTTTGGGCATACTTTGAATCTCAGAAGAGTAAATGCCTATGTCTAAGGTCTAACTAAATGTTTGTGTTGAACACTTTTTAAAAAGGTGTGCTTACCACTGGCCTCTTTACCTTTGCAAGAAAAAGCAGCCATGGCCCTCAAGTGATTCAGGTGATTTCGGGCTGGGGTTTGGGGGGCAAACAGCAGCCAAGTTGTCATGAAACCAGTACAGGGAGTAGTAAATAGTTAACCCCCTCCTATCCACATGCTTTGCTCCCTGTTTGGATTGTGTAGAAGACACATGCCTGCTTTTTCTTGAAAAAGGAAGTGGCCAGGGTTGAAGGTGTTATTAAAGTTATTCTTACTGAATGAAAAAAGTGCTTGACGTAAGTTGTAGTTCAGCCCTTATGGAGGAACTTCCATGAATGGCTCCATGGGTGGAGAGGGCTGTGATGCCTTTATCCGGGAAAGAGACATGCCAGGGCAGAGTGTGCCCTTAGGCACCTGCTTCAGCTTGTTCTGCAAGTTTAAGCAGCCAAAATGGCACCAGCCACACAAGAGAGGGAAGCATCCTTTATGCTCAGGGGAACCTTACAGTTTGCAGAAGTACCAAAATCCTTAGGAAGAAGCTTCAGGAGGAGAGCCCCCAAAACGTTCCGGGGGGGCTGAGAATGTTCAGCAGCCATGGAATGTTTGCTGACTGGTGGGGAAGGAAAGGGGGAAGAAAAATGGGGGCTGGGATGGCTGAATGGAATATCTTAACAGATATCTTAAAAGGAATATCTTTAAAAATGGCTGGCCAGAACTCTGAACAAGAGTGCAGGTTCCGCTTGTTAACAGCCCCAGAGAAGGATGTGTCATAGCTGCATCCTTGTTGTTGTTTCTGATTTATTTTTTATTGCTTTTCTTCTTTCAAGCTGAACATCACTTTGTTTGCATTCCAAGATGGTTTGGGGTTCAAAATAGAATCCCAGACTTGGGTTAATGTGCCTAGAAGACAGTCGTACACTAGCAGGTCATCACACCACTAATCAGCACTGTACCTTGCAAAAAGCAATTCCATGAGCACCAAACCTGACATATGAAGCAGTTTTGGTGATGACTGAACATATATTGTGTGTTTCCTAGAAAATCAACCCCATGATCCTCCTGGTGTTGTAAAAGGATGGCAAATAATGAGGAGTGCCCTCTCTCATAGTTAGTATTCTTTCCCTTTGTGCAATAACATTATTTAAGATATCTTTCCCATTAATGTTTAGTCCTTTTACAACTTTCAACAATCCTTTTATTGGAGCATCTACACACAATAAATCTGTTGGAGTGTTTATTGTTCCATTTTGTGTTATATAAGAGCTCTGATTTATCTCATATTCCTGAATGGTGACAGCACTCTTGATACTGTAATATATTGCTTCCATTTGCAGTACTTATCTGTTTTGATAAAGGTCACTTTTTCAGTTTCTTTTCTTTTTTGAAAAATAAGAATCTGTTTAAGTCAGTAGCAGAAAGCTTTGGGCCTGGGGTTTTAAAAAGAAACAAACAACCCCATTCTGTATAAAACAGGTATAACAGAAGTACTCTCTTAATCCCCACCGCCAAAGAAGCAAAGTAACATCTACCATATTTACTTGAATAATGTGCCATCAAATCTAATGTGCACCTCAATTTTCAGAAACTTGAAACCAAAAAAAGTATTCACTGGCGAATGTAAATGTGCCATTTAATCTAATGCACGCCTTAATTTTCGCAACGTAATTTGGCCAAAAAAGTGAGTGTTAGATTTGAGTAAATATGGTAGTCTAGCACATGGTTGTATTCATTCAACTTGTTTTTATTATTGCTTGTTAGCCGCCCTGAGCCCGGCCTTGGCTGGGGAGGGCGGGGTATAAATAAAAATTAGTACAGTAGTAGTAGTAGTAGTAGTAATAGTAGTAGTGGTGGTGGTGGTAGGCAAACTAAGGCCCAGGAGCCAGATACAGCCCAATCGCCTTCTCAATCCGGCCCATGGACGGTCTGGGAATCAGCATGTTTTTACATGAGTAGAATGTGTGCTTTTATTTAAAATGCATCTCTGGGTTAGTTGTGGGGCATAGGAATTCGTTCATTCCCCCCCCCCCTCAAAATATAGTCCAGCCCCCCACAAGGTCTGAGGGACAGTGGACCAGCCCCCTGCTGAAAAAGTTTGCTGACCCCTGGTCTAGCATCTTGTTCTCATAGTAGCTAACCAAATGCCTATGGGAAGCCCAGACCTGGTAATGTCTGAAAATTGTCCCTTAAATTTTTGAAAAAGCTGTGCTTACAGGGTGACTGGGTAGCACCACTGAGACCACAGCTACCTGCTAACTTAATTTGCTCAGAGGCAAATCTCTGACTTGTGTGCCAAGTCTTTTAAATATCTAGCAACACCCCTGCAGCCATCCAGGAGGACTGTTGTCACATTTTTAAAAACGCCATGTGTCCTGGTTCACAGCCTATGGTGAAACAATAATGTGTATCCACTCCCTAATACCTTAGATTGAATTTATTTATTTATTAACCTCATTTATATACCAACTTTTCCTCCAAGATACTCAAGGTGGTGTACATGCGTTCCTCACTTCCAGTTTTATCCTCAGAACAACCTTATGAGGTTGGTTAGGACGAGAGGCAGTGACTGGCCCAAGGTCACCGAGTGAGCTTCATTGCTGAGTGGGAATTTGAACCCTGACCTCCTAGGGTCCAACACTCCAACTGCTGAACCGCACTGGCTTGTATTTTATTGTATTAACATTTGTACTTTATGGAATACAAAAATGTGTGTGTGTATATACAAACACATACATATATGAAGCAATTAAATGCAATTAAAAGTCACACAGCATATAGCACAGTGCATCACAATGTATGCTACAACATTCTATGCTACATAGCAAAGTCATTAATGGGTCCACCAATTCTCCCAGCAAATTTCAAGTTGTCGTAGGGGAGGGGGATGTTTCAGAACTTCTTCTGTAACCAACAACAACACACAGGCAGTTTGGTACACGTCCAGCTAACACAGAAGAGAAAAATTAGACATAACTGTTATGTTTGTTTGTTTTGCCTAACCTTGTAAGAGTTATCAAGACCAAAGATACCATGGTAACAAGCCATTCCAGGATGTTTAGGGCCTAAGTTTCTAAGAATCGGAACGCCACTCTTTTCACAATAGCACTGGCGTGAGGGAGGGTGGCTAACTGAAATGAGTCCTTTGGAAGGAAGAACAAGGTGAATTTAAAAGGAAATCTGTCATCCTCATGCCAGCTACATGAAAAACATCTACATCTGGCGCTGTTCCCACTTTTCACTTAGAATGTCATGCTCCCCATGAAGAAGTGCTACCATTTTGCGATGTACTATTGCATAATGCAATAAAGACCCTTATTTGTTATGATAGGATTCCATTAACGCCTTTCAGTGTGTCAGTGAAGCTGACACTTCACTCCGTTTTATTAAAGCAGTGTAATTATTGTAATGCCCAATCCTGTCTCAGTAGGTGAGGTTCTCTCGTTGATGCAATTAAAACTGTATCTCTCCCCAGTTCGGAGTTTGGCTAGCTCTGGTCCTGGTGTGACACCATCAGGAGGATCTGGCTGACTGGTAGTAGAAACTGGATGATGGACTAGAGAGGGCCTTGGTCTGATCAAGCAAGCCGATTCATAGAATCATAGAATCATAGAGTTGAAAGAGACCACAAGGGCCATCGAGTCCAACACCCTGCCAAGCAGGAAACACCATCAGAGCACTCCTGACATATGGTTGACAAGCCTCTGCTTAAAGACCTCCAAAGAAGGAGACTCCACCACACTCCTTGGCAGCAAATTCCACTGTCAGGAAGTGGAATCTTCTTTCTTGTAGTTTGGATCCATTGCTCCATGTCCGCTTCTCTGGAGCAGCAGGAAACAACCTTTCTCCCTCCTCTATGCGACATCCTTTTATATATTTGAACATGGCTATCATATCACCCCTTAACCTCCTCTTCTCCAGGCTAAACATGCCCAGCTCCCTTAGCCGTTTCTCATAAGGCATCGTTTCCAGGCCTTTGACCATTTTGGTTGCCCTCCTCTGGACACGTTCCAGTTTGTCAGTGTCCTTCTTGAACTGTGGTGCCCAGAACTGGGCACAGTACTCCAGGTGAGGTCTGACCAGAGCAGAATACAGTGGCACTATTACTTCCCTTGATCTAGATGCTATACTCCTATTGATGCAGCCCAGAATTGCATTGGCTTTTTTAGCTGCCGCGTCACACTGTTGGCTCATGTCAAGTTTGTGGTCAACCAAGACTCCTAGATCCTTTTCACATGTACTGCTCTCAAGCCAGGTGTCACCCATCTTGTATTTGTGCCTCTCATTTTTTTTGCCCAAGTGCAATACTTTACATTTCTCCCTGTTAAAATTCATCTTGTTTGTTTTGGCCCAGTATTCTAATCTGTCAAGGTCATTTTGAAGTGTGATCCTGTCCTCTGGGGTGTTAGCCACCCCTCCCAGTTTGGTGTCATCTGCAAATTTGATCAGGATGCCCTTGAGTCCATCATCCAAGTCGTTGATAGAGATGTTGAATAAGACCGGGCCCAAGACAGAACCCTGTGGCACCCCACTAGTCACTAGTCACTCTTCTCCAGGATGATTATGTTCTTATGTGCCCATACTGTTGAGAATCTATGGTGGCACAGTGGCGTCAGGGCTTGAACTGGGAACTCTGCGTCTGTGTGCAGCAGCCCTGATCGGTGAACCACTGGACTGTATGATGCAATGTCTGCCTAGGTCCTGCACTAATACTGCCCACCCAGGCTGGATTCACCTAGACAGGAGGGACTATCACAGACCATCCTTGTTCCAGGTAAGCCTTTGTGTTCCTGTATCCTTAGGGCCCAGCTTCTGGCTTGGTTCTTGATCCTGCCTCCTGGTTTGTCATTCAGTCTGGACTCTGGACTACTGGTTTGGGCCCCAAACTCCTCAAGACGAGGCCAAAAATGCAGGCAGCTATGCTGATCTAAACTTAGCCATTGCTCACACCACACATCAGCCCTGCCTTTGGTGGGGTGAGGAACCATTTTGGCTCTGCAGGCCAAATTTGACATGTGGGTGGGACCTCCCACCTGTCAATCAAGTGACATCACAAATGACATCACACTTTGAAATTCCAAAGTCAGGACTTCAAAGAACCTTGCAGGCAGCAATGCACTACTAAAATGAAGCCCGCCTTCCTTTTAGCAGTGTGCTGCTGCTATTTATTTATCTACCGTACATATTTATTATTGGCATTCATATCCTACCTTCCCTCCAATAAGCTCAAGGTTCTCCCCCATCTCATTTAATACTCACAGCAACTTTGCAAAGCAGGTCGTTCTGAGAGGCAGTGACTGGCCCAAGGTCACCCAGTGAGCTGAGTGGAGATTTGAACCCTGGTCTCCCAGGTCCTAGCCCGACACTTTAACCACTACACCATACCAGATCTCTGCTTCTGTTTGTCTCCCACCCACCCACCCCATCTCTGTGAATCTAACAATAGCTTCAAGGGAGAGGGGAGAGCGAGAGGTTCAGGAGGAAAGGGTTAAGCACTTTCTCTCAAGAGTGCCGCTTCCTTGATCTTCAATTAATAGAGAAAAATGCTTTGGGCATCACAGATCTCCCACCTCAAATCTAGCTTAGGCTGTGCTGCGCAGTCATAAAACAGTTTTCACAGGACCAGCCAAGGGTAGAATTAATGTTAAAAGATCTGAAATAGTCACATTCTCTGGCTTGTTAAACAAATAACAGAGCAGGCCTGAACAAGTGGCTTCTGAACTGTGCATCCTGAGTTCATGGAGCACAAAACCCTCAGGAGCTTCTGTGTCATATAGTTTTATGGCCAGCTATGCTGCAGTTTGGACTTGATTCCAGGAATGAAACTGTGATTCTGCGTTAATGAGCTGCAAAGGTGCCCCATCCTTCTCATTAGTAATGTTGGGATTAAGTCCATGTCCCAGGGGCAGTTTACTGTATTCTTCCAATTTTTATTAAATGTAAATGTCAGGGTTGAACTTTTGGAGCATAAGGGCAACTTTTCGCTAGTGCAAGCATCAGCAGTTGTGCACCGTACTTATGCATCATGCTTCCAACACTGGGCAATTACCAGATCAGCATATAACAGTCTTTGTTATAATGAACGGCATATTCCAGGGCCCCAGCCTTCATATTTTGCATTTCAGAAAGTCAGTGTGGTGTAGTGGTTAGTATTGGACTACAGCCTGGGGGACCAGAGTTCAAATCCTCACTCAGCCACAAAATTATATTGGTGACCTTGAGCTACCCAGCCTAACCTGCCTCATAGGGTTGTTGTGAGAATAAACCTGGGAAGAGGAAACTATGTCTGCCAATTTGAGCTTTTTGATGAAAAGATGGGATAAAAATCTGGTAAATAAACAAACAAGTTTATTATTGCAGGATATGGCTTGAGCTGGGTGGGTGTTATTGTGACCAATTTTGCTCAGTAGCTAAGGAAACTGGTCCTGGTATAGCCTAGTGGCTAATCATGTGAGCAAATGTGCAAATTTAAAAGTAAATACTATAATTTGAATAGAAATACATCTCACCAAAGTGGGGAAGCCAGAGCAGGTGATCTGTGCTAACTCAGTTGGTGGGCACCTGCCAGGCACCTGGTCCTTATTAATTTTTATTCTTAAGATGAACTTTGAATGGGCACTCTTTGAAAGAAAGGGTGCCTTCAAAGAGAGGACTGTCTTTGGTAAAGTAGAGTACATGACAACCCAATTTAAGCACCTGTAGCCTGAAATGTTTTCCAATTCAAAACAGACCAGTTGATAACAAATTCACCCCAACACACACACACCGGTACATCACACCATGGAATTCAATGGTACCACATATACTTCTGGAAGCGGCAGACATATTGCAGTCTTTCATTTGCTAGAAGTATTTGGTTTAAGTCTGGGAATGAAGAAGTCAATATCATAATTAAAGGACATCCCTTTTAAAAAAATACCTACAAATTTTGACCCAACATTAAATAAACCTGGGGGGACAGGAAATTTGAAAGAAAGAGAGATTGGGTGAGGGATGAACCCAAGGCTTAAAATCTAAAAGATCTAGAAACCTACTTGGTATGTTTAAAATATTGCAATTCTACAGTTTAGCCATAACTCTAATTAGCGCTAGGATATATTTAGAAATGTCTTGAGAAAACTCGTGATCTCTGGAAGCAGGATGAAGTGTGCACCAGCCTTCATTCAAGACTGTGTCTTCTCCCTACCACAAACAATACCAGTTAAAGAGAACCATTTAAAGAGCACATTTTTATCCCGCTGGGCCCTAAGGCTGCAGTCTTGCACCCACTTACCTGGGAATAAGACCCATTCAACTCAGTTGCACTTATTTCTTAGACATTTATAGGACTGTGCTGTTAATCATTCTATGAACTTTATATATAAACACGAAAGTGTAACCATCTCTGGAATGGAACTCAGCATCCAGCTGGCATATCGTGGTAGTTCACTCAAATAAGGGAAGGAGATATTTTTGGCCAAGGACATCAGGACAAGCCCCTCTTATTACAGAAAGTGCATTCCAGTGTTACCTTGGCTTACGAACCTAATCCGTTCTGAAAGTCTGTTCTTAAACCAAAGCATTCTTAAACCAAAGCATGCTTTCCCATAGAAGCGGGGGACTAGGAGAGCCAGTGTGGTGTAGTGGTTAAGAGCGGTAGTCTCGTAATCTGGGGAGCCGGGTTCGCGTCTCCGCTCCTCCACATGCAGCTGCTGGGTGACCTTGGGCCAGTCACACTTCTCTGAAGTCTCTCAGCCCCACTCACCTCACAGAATGTTTGTTGTGGGGGAGGAAGGGAAAGGAGAATATTAGCCACTTTGAGATTCCTTAAATAGAATGAAAGGCGGGATATCAAATCCAAACTCTTCTTCTAAAAGAAAAAAAGAAAAAGAAAAAAAGAAGCGGGGGGCTCAATTTACAAATGGAACACACTCAACAGGAAGCGAAACATGTTCGTATTCAAGACAAAGTTCACAAACCAAAACACCTACTTCCGGGTTTGCAGCGTTCTTAATCCAAATTGTTCATAAACTAAGATGTTCTTAAACCAAGGTACCACTGTACAGGTTTTTATAGTACTGTACAGGTTTTCCCCACCCTGACAAAACAGTTGCTACATTTTTGCATCTATTCATGTAAATTAGCAAAGGCAGTTTTTATGCAAATATGTGCCCCTTTTTGACCTCCTTTATCCATTTTTGAGCAACAACTGTTGCCTCAGGCCTGGTTCCTCATTCTGCGGAATTTGTCAAATGCAACAGTTGCTCTTGAGATTCCTACACCTTGCCTTGCCCTTTTTGGAACTTGACTTGAATTCAAGAACGTAAAAAGTTCAGGCGAAAGGCCTATCTAGCATCTGTTCTCACAGTGGTCAGCCAGATGTCCAGGGGAAGCTCACAAGTGGAAGCTGAGTGCAAGAGCACGCTCCCCAACTGCAAATCTGTCTGTGGGTTCTCTGATCTTGGGTTGCTACTCTGGACCTTGACTTCAGGTTGACCTGAACTACATACTGTTGCAGACCACCCCAATTTCCAAGCAGTGCAATATTCCAGGCACTTACCCAGGGCTCATGTTTCCTTTGGAACAAGACACAACAGAGATTGTGGCGTTATATATATATATATATATATATATATATATATATATGGCTTATTTACACATATATACAACCTAAGCCTACAATGGAGGGCTTTCATCTCCCATAGTTGCAGCCTTGGATTCAAACAGAAACCAAGCATTGTTCTCTCTCCCTCTCTCCAGCTTGAAGCCTTTTCTTCTAGTTTGCATCACTGCCCCAAACTCTCTGCCCTCAACCCTGACTTTTTCTTTCTAACTATTCGCAAGTTGAGGAAGCGGTCCCACCCATTTGCCATCTTGCATCCCCCACCCATGTGCTGTTTCACGCAGAGCCCCTTCTCCTTAATGGCCCATCACCCAAGTGATCACCTCATCAGGAACCTATCCAGGCTTATATTTTAACACTTTCTGGATTCAGAGGTTAGAAGGATCTCGGCATACAGTCTACCCCCACCCAAATTCATAACAATACTCTTCTTTGGCCCTTCCAATGAACCGTGTGTGGGTCTGCCTGTCTGACTCTCCATGGTCCTGACATCAGAGTAACACACGTACACCTGGAACCATGTGGAGAAAAACAGCGAATAAGGTAGCAAGGGAGTCCCCTTTCTTTCCACTGCCCCTCTCCTCCAAACTGCCCCCTTCAGAAACAGTCTTGCCCTAATATCAGAAGACTTTGAGGTTTTGTTCCATGTGTTCATATCAGTGGCGTAGCGTGGGGGGTGCAGGGGGGGCCAGCCGCACCGGGCGCAACATCTGGGGGTTAGGGTTAGGGGGCGCAAATCCACGGGTTAGGGGGCACAAATTACTTGCCTTGCCCCGGGTGCTGACAACCCACGCTACGACACTGGTTCATATGTAAGGGAGTTCCTCCCTCAACCTGTTTTGAAGGGCAGGCCAAGATATGTCTCGTGTCTTCAAAACTGCTTTGATTAGTACTCTTGAATGTTTGACATCACTACTGCTGCAGCTTGACTTCCCTTCGCATGAGAGGTTTCTCCCACTGCAAAAGTCACTCCACCCAACATTAGCTTATGTAGGAGAGAACACTCTTTCAGTTGTGTAATCTGGGAAGCATACAAATATGTAATTGTGCTGAATGGATAACTAACCATTCATTAGGCTGAGCACATTGGTTCATTCATCAGTATAAAGCATGTAAAGGCTGACATGTAAATATAAATATGCAATTAAATGCAGAGAAATTCCTTTGCTGGATCAAACAAAAGCCCAGTCCCTACTCCACTGTTTCCAACAGTGGTCAGCTGCATAACTTTTGGTGCTCATATGCAGGGGGCTGAGGTGATGTTGTTGCTATTTGTTTCTAGCAACTTACACCTAGAGCAGGGGTCAGCAACCTTTTTCAGCCGTGGGCCAGTCCACTGTCCCTCAGACCTTGTGGGGTACCGGACTATATATTTTTTTTGGGGGGGGGGGGGAGAACGAACTCCTATGCCCCACAAATAACCCAAAGATGCATTTAAAATAAAAGGACACATTCTACTCATGTAAAAACTCGCTGGTTCCCGGACCGTCCGCAGGCCGGATTGAGAAGGCGATTGGGCTGCATCCGGCCCCTGGGCCTTAGGTTGCCTACCTCTGACCTAGCAGTATCTTGTTTCTCTGTATATGGAGCATCCACTTAACTGCCATGCCTAACAGTTTCCTTTTCATCAACCTCAGTCGGTTTAAAACCTGGGTTTCTGTGCATTCGAAACTGAATTAGAGTCACTCAAAAATGCACATAAATATCACAGGAGAGGCTAAAAGGCGGAAATATGGTTTCTATTTTGTTTCCTACATTTTAAACAGAATTGTGAGATGGCACTGAAAACACATGAGAGGGTGGAGTGGGGGATCTCATAATGAGTTTCACATGCTATGGAGTTTGCACGGCTGGAATTTATTATGAAAAACTTATTTTTACTTTTTGGCTAGACGTCTGCTACAAATTCAAGGAAAAGGCTGTAAATAAATATTGCAAAGCCTACTGAAATGCTGTACTGAAAGGTATGAAAACATGTCAATACCAAGCAAAGAAAAAGCAAGGTTAGTCCTTAAAGTTTCAGTGAAAGTTTATTTTTGTCTAATAAATTGTTCTGGATTCCCCATAATGACTGATCGTCATATGCTGTGGAACGCCCTGAGATCTATGGATGAAGAGTAACATACAAACTGTAATAAATAATAATATTAATCTTGACGAAACCTGAATTTGTGGTCCCACTATCAAGCATGGCGTTTTAGGCTGTTACCATCTGCCAATACAGTAATAATCTCTAATATTGGCTAGAAGTTTGAGAAAACAATGCCTCTTTCAAAGTGATCAAGTAGTTCAGTGTATAGATGTTAAAAAAAAAAAAGCTTGCCTATACAACACTGCAAGTGCAGCAAATGCAGTAGATATGTCCCCTTTTGATCCACATTCAACTTTAAATTGCTGGAAAAGCCTTGTTTCCCCCTACAGGTCAGATCATTTCCAGCAAAAATAATAGGTAAGTGCTCATTAATTTCATGAATCCTTGACCCAGCAGCATTCAGTTGCTTGGAAGCTGCTTAGGATTCTGTGCACAGATGAGGCCAAATTCACACACACGCAAAATCAGTGTCATGATCTTTCTCATTCATTTCATAGCCTTTAGCAAGTTATCTTTATCTGTATTTCCATCTCTCCCCACCCTAAACTGTCTGGTTTTTCAAATTTTCTGGGTTAATCCATTATCTCCTTCATCAGTTCCATATAACACCTAAAAAAAACTAGGAGGAGTTTGGCCATGGAAGAATAAGAAAATACACAATTATTGTATTAGGCAATGATGTCACATAATTTTACTGGCCTCTGCCCATTCTGTGTGGTCAAAAACTTAGGCTGCAGTCCTAACCATGTCTACTCAGAGTAAGTCCTACTGAATTCACTAGGGCTTACTTCAAGGAAAGTGAGATTAGGATTGCCGCCTTAGTGGGTCGTAGCTGCCCTTAGAGCTGTGCAGATAAAAATAATTGTGGGCCACTCAGCATTACAAGTTAAATATCTGTTTCTTCCATGCAATGGAGAAATTTCACATGATATTATGTTGGCAAAGCACTCATCTGTATCTATGTATATCTATGAAATCTACCTATAGGAAAGAGCATGGTTTATGGGTCAGTGATGTGGGTCACAGAATATGGCTAAGCTTGGGTCTCCTTTCATGTTAATTAATTCAGTACTCTGCATAAATAGAAGATAGGAGTAAACCTGGGGCCACATAATCAGATGTTTACAAAGTGTTTGCAATCCTGAGTAATACTCAGAGCCAACATGTTACATTTCCTTGTCTGTGATATAACAAGCCTTCTGACTTAATTCTGTTTACATCTGGATCTATAGTCAGTTGTGTTTATCATCCAACATAACAACCTTGGCAGAGCTGACTCATTGTTTCTGCTGGTGGCGTAATAGTTGTCTGTACTGTTTTTCCAACACATTGTGTTCCAAATAGAGCCATCTGTGCTGCACTGCATTGGTTAGAGGTCATTGCTTTTTCAGTTTATTTTCATTCATTAAGAAAAAACACCAGTCACTTAATAACAAAACAGAGTGGGGCACTTACACAAAACTAGGAGAAACTGATTTCTCAAGTAAATATTTCTTTCTCCCTCCTCATCTTAAGTTTATTTATAGATCAAGCTGCCCTTACATTTGATACTGAACACAAGACATTCCAGTTCCTTTAGCTGTGTTAAATCACTCAATCAGGGTATCAGTGAATGGACAGGAAGTTATAAAATGTGAGGATTTGAGATGTTATAAATTGTACTCCAAATCTGGCCCAGCATGGGAATATCTAGGACAATTAATATATAATATCTGAATTCTGAACAGGATTGGAGGGCAAGGGAGATGATATAATTTTTAAGGAAGCAGAAACCAAATATGGCCACAAGCCATATCATTTAACCTAGAAGTCCCCCCCCCATGAAAGATACATAGTGGTAGGCAGTCCATGGTAAGAGAAAGGCATACTGCACATGCTCAGTGGAATCCTTTTTCTTCTTCACAGTAAAATAGAACCTCTTGCTGAACCTTCACCACTGATATGTTTATCCAAGTTTTGACCATTTAATTAGTGAGTTTCTATGGGCCTTGGAATGCAGGACCAATGTTTTCCCCATTGCTTCATAGAAGCAAGCTATGTGGTGCTCTGTAGTATTAAAGCTGTGACATCAAACAAGGAAGCAGAACCAATTGCTCCGAGTACCAGACTTAAAAGGCTAACAAAGACCCTCTATGCCCCCACAAAGGACCTGAAATAGCTGACCTACCTGTTTATTGAGAGAGAGTTTTCTCTTCCCTTTTTCTGTCCCATTTGCACACCTGCAGCAAGACTTCATAACTGCAAGAGTTTTGGTATGATGGATATCTACAGTCTTCTGATATTATTACCATTTTGAAAAGAGATACTGAGGGTTTTAAAAAAATGCATTCCTTACAAATATGATAAAATCTCTAACAATGGGAGGATGTTTGGGAGAACCAGCAGCTGTGTTATCACAGGAGTGGCACCCAGAATGTGGGAGTAACTTCTCAATCTGTAAAAAGTGCCGCTGTTGTTTGCTCCCATAAGGAATCCTGACATTTGCAAAGCCAACTGCTTTTCATAAATCAGGACAAGTTCTGCAACTTCTCCCCAGCTGTAACTTAACAATTGCCAATGGCAGGCAGTTCAGCTGCATACCTTTAGGGTGGGAAAGCAGACTTGGGGGGGAAAGATGCTTTTTAAAAACATGGTCTGCTTGTAATACGCTCATTTTAAACATGCTGTTGAACTACTTGCTTGAGCAACTGCTGACACTTATTCAAGCACATACCAGACCATAAATAATACCTGTAAGTTAACACTAGCTGCCTTTTAGGTACCTTGAGCCATATTTAAAGGCCTTATTTCCCCCTCTCCTGTTTTATTTATGTCTCTATGATCTAGGTGCCTAACATCAGATATGTAAGACTGAAAGCGTTGTCTCTGCCCTTTACTAACTCCGTTCTGTGCTGTGCTGAGTTTTCCTGTGAGGTTCTGACTGCAGTGTAATACTCTTGAGTGCAACGTGAGGATGTGAGCACAGTATGAGTTTGATGAAGCTCAGGAATAGGTCTTTACCTGAAAACAGTCCTTGCCCCTTATGTTTTCCCAATAGCTATATATTCCTGTGTCCCAGGCTGAAGCACATAACAGAAATAATTAGTTGCAGATGACACATTAGTCTCAAAATGTTTGTTACTGAATTGGATATTTTCAGGAAGTAAAGGGAATTTCCTTAAAAATATGTTCCTAGGAGCCCTTCAATCTAACTTCCTGGGGAATGTAGCTGCAGTAAACAAGAAAGACCAGATGCTTCCTCAAATCCTCCAAACATCAAGCGGGGGAATATATGCAATCCTTTCCCAAACTGCATAATCACTGGAACTTGCTGGCTTTTCACATCACATCATAATGAGACGGGAACACTTAAGGTTAGGTAAAACTGCCAGGTTCTGTTCACTTAAGAGCAAGAGAGAAAGGTGCTGGGGTTAAACCTGCCTTTATCTAGTAAAAATGTCTACTCTGATAATAATAACCTGATCCCCAATGTATGGGGTTAGCTTAACTATACAGTAGTTAGTAGCATAGGAGAGACATATTCTTAGTGTGGTGTGGTGTAGTGGTTAAGAGTGGTAGTCTCGTAATCTGGTGAACCGGGTTCGCGTCTCCACTTCTTCACATGTAGCTGCTGGGTGACCTTGGGCTAGTCACACTTCTTTGAAGTCTCTCAGCCCCACTCACCTCACAGAGTGTTTGTTGTGGGGGAGAAAGGGAAAGGAGAATGTTAGCCACTTAGAGACTCCTTTGGGTAGTGATAAAGCGGGATATCAAATCCAAACTCTTCTTCTTCTTCTTAGTTTACGTCCCATAATCTGGTTTGATCCTTTATTGTCATTGTGAAATACGGAGGCAGGGGAGAGATGGGAAGGAGGAAGTTTAGAGATGTACCAGTGTGATGTATTATGAGATGAGTGATCACACAGAAAAAAAGGGTTACATAATTTAAGGGAAGCCTTGATGAGCAGGAGCAATGGCATCACGGGATATGATGTAACACCAACCATCAAGGGTTAAAAGTCCAGTTCTCTCTAAGGTGAGTTATGTCACTGAAGTATGCCATCTTGGGTGATGATACTGCTTGTCCCAGTTGGAAAAGCACGAGGCAAAGGCAATACGGACATATTCTTCTAGATTTCTGGGCGGAAAGTATGCAGGCTTTAATTAATCTATTGCAGCCTTCAACAAAACAAAATAAAAAAATTCCTTCCAGTAGCACCTTAAAGACCAACTGAGTTAGTTCTAGGTATGAGCTTTCGTGTGCATGCACACTTCTTCAGATACACTGAAGAAGTGTATCTGAAGAAGTGTGCATGCACACGAAAGCTCATACCTAGAACTAACTCAGTTGGTCTTTAAGGTGCTACTGGAAGGAATTTTTTTATTTTGTTTTGACCATGGCAGACCAACACGGCTACCTATCTGTAGCCTTCAACAACTTAGTGCCTTCCCAGCATGGTCAACAATCAGTGAAGTTGGGAGTTATAGTCTAAAACATCTGGAGGGCACCAGGTGTGTGGAATGCCTGGTTCTCTTAAGTCGTGGCAACTGTACCAGAGCTAGAATACAGATCTATATGTTCCCGGATCCGTGAGAGCACAAATTCTTTTTATATACAGTGGAACCTTGCGTTACATATGCTTCGGGTTACATACGCTTCAGGTTACAGAATCAGCTAACCCAGAAATAGTACCTCGGGTTAAGAACTTTGCTTCAGGATGAGAACAGAAATTGTGCTCCGGCGGCACGACAGCAGCAGGAGGCCCCATTAGCTAAAGTGCTGCTTCAGGTTAAGAACAGTTTTAGGTTAAGAACGGACCTCCGGAATGAACTAAGTACTTAACGCAAGGTATCACTGTATATATAATTTTTTTATTTGATTTTCAAAAAATATAAGCATACATCAAAAAACAATTCAATATCCAAATATCGAGATTGCTCTGAACTGCCTGACTTCCCCCCAACCCTTCCATGGGTCCTAATGATAATATTTACAACTGCATATCAACACTTGTCCAAATTTTTATCCTTCCACATTATCCATACTTTCCGTTATTTTACAAGTGTGGTTAAAATCCTGCTAATGTTTTAACCTGCTTACTGGTCTTGTGAACTTTTCCCATTCTTTTTAAAAGTTTTTGTCCTCTTGATTTCTGAGCTTCCCAGCTAATTTTGCCATTTCAGCATAGCCCATCAACTTGGTTTGCCATTCTTCTCTGGTTGGGGTTATTTCTTCTTTCCATCTCTGGGCTAACAGCATCCGTGTGGCTGTTGCCGAATGTGAGCACAAATTCTTTTATGGATCTCTCCATAGGCAGCCCTGAGCTTGGTAGTATGTATTCCACAGTTCCTCGGTCATGCCACTGCATAGGCATAGAATCTGGTTTTGAGCACACAATTCATTATTCTAAGGCTGTGTACGCGTTTATAGCACAATTTTTTTTTCTCAGTCCAGAATCATCCGTGCTTGTCCTCAATATACTGCTTTCAAGTTAGATTGAGTCTAGATCCTGCCTTCTACAAAAGGACTCAGATATTCCAGTACATGTCCAGTTTTCTAGTGCCTACTTTCTCCACACTGGCCGTATAAGCCATCCTTGGCCAGGAGACCTTTTGCTAGAAGCAACAGCAGCTTTAAATGCTTATGTAAAAGTATGAGGAAGTGGAAAAATCAAACACAGGGATTCTGTGGAATAAGTACTGGTGGTGAGAGAGAGAGAAACCATCAAGGATGCCTGTTATCTTGGCAAGCCATCATAATATGATCCATTCAAGCCCAGATCATTTTACACTAAGCAGAGAAATGTGATGGGCAGAAGGCAGTTCCTCTCCTGGTGACATAATAAGAGATGAATGTGTGCTGGCCTGGTTCTGCATACTGTATATGTCCTTGCTAAATTAAGCAGCATAAATAACTGCAAGGGCATTAATACTTTTTTTGGGAACAACTATAAACATGCTCTGGTGGCTTCAAAAGAGGAAACTAGATCTGAGTGCTTGGCATTGTGGGATTTGTGAAGGATCAGTGGGTGAATGGGAGGAATCAAAGCCTCACAGAAACAACTTCTTTTTTTAACCTATTTAGTTTTGAACTTCATCTGTAATTCATTTCTAGAAACAGTGAATGGTGCACAGAACATCTAGGCATCAACCGAAAACTGTTTTTCATGCACACAGCTGCATAAGGAAACATTTTACTGACAGAGCACACAGCTAGAAGCAATGTTTGTTTGTTTTTAATTTGTGTTCTATTCATTTTCAGTTACTAATGAATTTGATATATATATTTAAGATGCCTTGAACACTATATAGTGGGCAGCAGGGGTAAAAAAAATACATACATACATACATACATACATACATACATACCTTAGCAGCTCATTCTTGATATAGGAAAAAAGCATGGCAAGCAGCACAGAGGAAAAAATACTAATACCCATTTTTAAAAATAAAAAACCCTTTCAATAATAAAATAGATTAATGAGCCATGTGCTGCTTAAGAAAGAAATGGCATCAACTTGATCCGTAGCCTGTTAGTGGAATGTGTTTCCAAGGAAAACACACCTGGCACTATCACTGTCAGTTTTTAGGTGCCAGCCTAAGACATTTTTATTAATCCGGTCCTTTGGTAGTAAAGCTACCCTCTACTGTGGTGCTAATCCTTTAAGTGGGGTGGAGTAAGACTTGTCCTCCTTTGTGTGTTTTTGGATTAGCATTTTAATTTAAATAGACATATATTTCATGGTAGTGCTGTTCAGGAGCTTACTTTCAAAGGGCACCCTCAAGGCCCCTGATCTGCCTATTGACTGTTCTTTACCTTTAAACTGGGCAGTGACTTAGAGAGCATTTCAGACAGAGGCCTGTAAAGTAGGACACACAGTCACCCTAGTTGGCAATAACAGAACAAGATGAGGCAGGACCATCAATCCACACACACCCTCCAACAGAGAGTCAAGAACTGATGACTGAATATGACAAGATTGATGCCTGCAGATGAGGAAGTGGCTGGCTGGTTCCAATGGATATGTTAAATCCAGCATCCTTTGCTACTGAAAGGGCATGGAACGGGCAATGATTTCATGCTCTCACTATCTAAACTGGAGATGCCTGACACACAATCCCCAGGATTATTCCCTCTTTATGCCTGGAACTGAGCCCTCCAACAGAGGAACTCCTAATAGGGTGACTGGGGAAATAATAACAACACGAGTGGGTGCATTTTGGTGTTCTTTTGACAGTTAATAATTTCCTTTCTTTCTGGCATGTCAGCAGGTGTATCTAGCAATTTGTCTGAACAAAAACTGTGGGTGGGGGACAAGGGTGTGATAAGTGCATACAAGCTCCACCCTGACATCCTTGTGCATGTTTTCCCACCATCTCAGTCCACAATTTTCCTTGTGTTGAGAGGGGAAGCTTTGCAGGGAACTTTTACTCACCACATTTACTTAAATTTGAGAAGAATGCCTTGTGGAATCAGGAAAGGACTCCCTGCTTTATCAGGGTCCGCAGTCACGCAGAGGGCTGTACACATGCTCAAGTGACCTTGAGTAAAAGTTGCAGGCCTTCCACACTCAACACAAGGGAAAGCTGTGAGATTAGAGTGGGACTACATGCAGGGGGTACAATGGGGGCAAGGCTGCCAACTTGAATAAAATATGGGGGGCAAGTTAAACTCTGCCCTGCAGATGTGGTGCACACAAACCATTTGAATGGCAATGCTCACCAAATTTGAGGGGTGGCTTCCTCAAATATTTAATGGGGAGACCTCAGCCCCTAAGAGTTGGCTCCTATGATTGGGATGATTGTGGGCAGTGCTTCTGTCCACACTACATTTCCCCATCCACAGATGCACATTCATGTTTCATCAGAAGCGGAAGACTCCCTGGCTTCTTCAGCAGCCGCCTCTCCCAAACCCCACTCCTCCCCAGCCCCTGCTTCTGCCTCGCAGTCTGAACTGTGCTCTGCTGCAGCCTCTTCCCGTTCACTTAACCCTGTCACCTTCTCCTTCCAATCTGTAACCATTCCTCGTTGTCCCACCACCAATCCCCTGGCTCTGAGCTTTCTTCTCTTGGGAGTTCCCTGAGGGCTTCTGCAGCTGGTGCCTCCCACCGCTCCTTGGCATCCAACTAGTCCATGACGATGCCCTGGAGCAATGCTACATTGGGGCATTTTGGGTAATGGCAGATGACCCTCAGTGCTGGTGCTTCTGTTGCATGCCACCAGTAATAAACCTGCCTTGGAGGGGAGAAGCTGATGTTCCCCTCCCACCTCGGGCTGGCCTTGACTTTTCCTTGAGATATGACCACCACCACCTAGTATTACTTAAACCACTCGCAAGATATTCTGCCACAAGGCTTGGTGGATGGTCTCCCTTGCTAAAAGCTATTAGCAGAGGGGAAAGTTCTTTTGAATGTTGTGAGAGAGTGGATCTGACTGACATACTGTGGGCGGCAAGTCGAATTAACAGTATTCGGCTAGTCATCAAACATTACTTTTTAAGACTATTAAATATCTATGCAATTACACAGAGAATCTAAAGGATAAAATTACTCACATCAAGACTACATAATGCAATGACTCTGAAATGCTACAGAGGAAACCTATGTTATTTATGCACGGCTATGAATATGATTCACTGATTTTGCTGAATATGTATGAGGTGGCTGCTATTTTTTACCATCCCTTTTTTGTGCAATTATATAAGAGTCTCCCGATTTCACCTGAAGACAGTCTTTCATTATGGCTGCCTCCTTTGTTGCCTTTGGAATAGATAAGCGGCAGTTTCATACAGTAATATATTGTTTGGGCACAAACAACAGTTCGATGCTTTATTCAGTTCCCCAGTCGTAAGATAGACATCCTTCTTAAACGTCAGGAGGCAGAGAGGTGGGTCACTAGCAAAAATTTAGTAAAACTTGATGCTGATTGAGGTAGCCAGAGTGAACAAAGAAGGGGGGAAGGAAATTTATTTTTTTTTTAAAAATCAAGGTGTGGAGAAAGTAGAGATAGGTAACAGTATAGGTAACTTGACAGAAAAAGAACTTTGCTCTATCCAGTCCAGGGGTCGGCAAGGTTTACCTTGCTTGGGCCGGTTCATTCCAGCGGAGATCCCTCTGTGGGCCAGATTAGTTGAACACTCTGCTTCCGACACTGGCTGACTAGATTTAAGGGTCTTTTACACAGCTACCTGATACTTTTTAACAGAATATGCCAATGGCAAAACCTGGAACTTTTTTCATGAGCTACCAATGTGCTATGGCAAGAATGGGGAGGATGTGACCCTCCAGATAATATTGGACTCCCAACTCCCATCAGCCCTAGTGAGCATGGTCAATGGTCAGGAAAGATGGGAGCTGTAGACCAACAACATCTGGAGAGCCAAAGGTCTTGAGAGCCACTAGTCTTAAAGGGGGAATTAGACAATTTCATGGAGGATGGATCTATCAATTATTATTTGCCATGATGGTGATATGTAGTCTCCATCTTCTCTGGCAGTACTGTACACTAGTTGCTGGATAGTGTCTTTATGCCCTACCTGTGGACTGCTCAAGAGGCATCTGGTTGGCTACAAATAGAATGCTGGGCTCAGTGGAGATCTGATTTAGGTTCTCTTACATTCTGGATACTATGATTGGACCAAGGGATATTCAGTGCATATGGTACCTGAAGAAGTGTGCATGCACACGAAAGCTCATACCAATAACAAACTTAGTTGGTCTCTAAGGTGCTACTGGAAGGAATTTTTTTATTTTGTTTCACATATTCAAAGTGTTTCCTTATTTTTCTACTGAAACAACTGTTTATGGACAAGCTCCACCCAGGTCTACCAATTACAATTACAATTTTCCTTTATTATTAAATTGTTGTTGTTGCTAATTAAATTTTTATACCACGCTTCATCAGAGGATCACGGGGCAGTTTACAATACAAAATCACAAAACATATAACATAGTAGCAAACGAAAACAATACCCCTGCCACACACAGCATAGAAAATATAGTGAAATGTTACTTTAACTTTACACATATATTTATCAACCTTTAACTTAATAGACTAAACAAATTAAAAATATTTGACTATTTAAAACTATTTTTGTATACAAATAATGTATGCCATATTGACTTATGAGTATCTTCCTTTACTTTTTGACATGTATAATTTACCGTTGAATTATCAAAACGTAAGAACTGCAGGTGGGAACAAATGCAGGGGACCATAAGAGACAATATATCAGATAATATATCACTAGAGAATACTGGGCATGGGCCCCCCCACCTGCAGAGAAAGAGGTTGAGAAAAGTGGGTGCATGGGGATTTAAAGTTTAGTCCTGTAAAATAAGGTTGAACTTTAAAATAATGGCAAAATAACTTTTTTTGAGAGAGAACAGATTAGTATATTAAAAGCTGCAATGTCAATCTGTCCCCCTTTCACCAGTCAAAAGAATAAATGCATCTAAGCAGCTGTAAGAATTCAGTCTGATTATCTCCTGGGATGCAAACAGTTCTCTCAGTTACTGAGAGAAGCTAGATTATGCCCAGTTGCAACATAAAGGAAACCTACCTGGTTCTGCCTCCAGGTGTTCCTTGCTCACTGGTATTTTGAAACTTTGCATCTGCCTTGTTTGAGTGAAAATGCCTTATGGCAAATTGCTGAAGGAGCAGCCACTGAAGAATGTCAAACATCAGTCATTGCTTTGTGATTGCAGGTTTGTGCATAATCAAACTATCAACTGCATGAGGGTTCTTCTTGTGCTGATTGACCTCTTTCCATCTGAATTCCTCCCAATAGCACAAAGGACCCTACACATCTTTCACCTGGGCAGCAGAAAATGTAATCACCAACTTCTGTTTGTCTTGATTGTTTACATCAGAGAGTTTTTCTTCCCCACTTGGACCTCTGGGAGGTGAGTAGCTGCAGCTGCCTTCAAGAACAAAGCAATCTTCTTTTTCATCTCCACCTAGATGGAATTAGAACACAGTCAGTCAGCATTGGAAAGGTGACATGAGCAATTAATTTATTGTTTGTTACTTAATGGTAGCAACATGTTCCGAATGACAACAAATGCGTAGCATCTTTGAATTACAAGCCACTGACGTTTCATTTCTGAACTGTGACGTATGATTAGGAAGCTGGGAAGTTGCCTTCTACTGAGTCAGAACATAGTCCATCCAGCTCAGTATCATCTACTGATAGACAACACACTCTAGGGTTTCAGGCAATGGTCTTTTCCATCTCTACATGGATTTGGAGGGGTTATGCACTTTTTGCTTGCAAAGCATGTGCTCTACCACTGAGATGTTGCCCCTCCCCCTAATACAACTAGACTTCAGGGATGCCCAATGTGATGCCCTCCAGCTGTGGTTGAAGTACAAATCACATTTAGCCAGAGCCAGGAAGACTAATGATCAGGGATAACGGGAGTTGTAATCCAACATCTGGGGGCAGAAAATGTAGCTGGTACAGTGTTTTTTCTGCAAGGGAATATTCTTCTTAGGAAGGCTTTAGCTATTGAATTTAATTATTAAACACATGTGAGCCCAGTTGCAGGAGAGGGGAGATGACAACCTTAGTGAAGTGATTGTACTTGCTGCTTTTTTAAAACTAAATTTTTTTAAAGTGTACATAAGAGAATGAAAGTCAACAATGCATGTCTTCTCCCCCACTCCTTGGGCTTCTGTTTACTCACAGAATGAATTTTTTGAATGTATTTTTTTATTAATATATGCAAGTTTGTGTTTACAAAGTTTAAGAGCCAAGGTAACAAGATACATTATTGTGTGGAATGAGTGCTTCAATGCACTCTTGAAACACACGCAAAGCAAGTCTCTTTCATCTCTAAGCTTGTAACCTAAATACCACACAAGCAACATACTGTGATTCATCATTATTAACTTGTTTATTGATTGCCGACTTTAAGGATTTATTATAATTCAGGTTGCTTAACAGATCATCAAGGGAAACATCTGAGAAGCATTAACTGATTTTTTTTTAAAAGAAGCAGCACTAACTGATTTTTTATCTCAGCATGTGAAGGGGAAAAACTGTAATGATAAAACATTAAAGAAAATAGACATACATACCTATAAGGGCCTGACACAACAGAGAAAGGCTTAACACCATTTAGTATTAACGTCCCACTGTGTGAATCTAAATGCCTACAGATGTTATCTTTCTATCTGCAGAGCCTTCCACTTTACAGAGGACAGTCTTCTATTTTGAAAAGCAGTCAGAGAACAGTTGTCTCTTTGAAGAACTCCTTTATCTGAAGGGCTGGTCAGTCTTAGGCAGATTATTTATTTGAATTTATATCCCACCTTTCCCCTTCCCCATAAGGAGTTCAAGATGGTGTATATGGTTCCCCCCCTCCTCAATTAATCCCCACAACAACCCTGTGAGGTAGATTAAGCCGAGAGCAAGTGACTGACCCAAGGTCACCCACTGAGATTCGTGGCTGAGTGGGGATTTGAACCCTGGTCTCCCAGGTCCTACTTCAATGTGAGCATGTGCATAGTCATACGTGACTCAAATGCACATGAGTGTGGAGTTGCCTGTTTACTTTAGAATATGTAAATCCGTCTCTCTTTCAGTTGATGTATATTTCATATTTTAGCAATGAGGGGCAATTAGATACCAGAGAAAGGGGTTCCAAAATGTACAAGGAGCCTCCACAGAGCCTCCTCCCCCACTCCAAACATTTTCCTTCCAACCTGCGAAAGGTGATGAAAACAGGGGTGGATTGGGCAAGCGTTAGTATACTCAGTCCCACTTGCCTCCACCCCTTCACATGGTAATTTCTCCGCTGAAGTTAGGTTTAGTGGTAAGTTTTTTGTTTTTGTTTTTTAAAGGGGGGCAAAAAACTAAGTGATATACATAAATCTGAAACCTGTAGGTTTATATTGTATTAAAAACAGTGTTTCATTTTCCTCTTTTGATTGTAGATCTAATTTCTCTCTCACACACCAATATTTCACAAGCTGGATGTGAAAAATGGAGACATTTGTGGGAGATATACAGTCAAATCTAACAATGCATATTCTTCCTAGTTAGAATGTGTATGGTCTTAACCCCATAGAGCCGTATTGCTGATATGCCGACTGTGACCACAGAAATGTACTGTAATTGGTAGAGAAGGCTCTGTGTGATGTCCTTTCCCCTCCTCTCCTGGGAGGGAAGAAGCAAAAATATTTCCTGTTCCTTTTCTATTTTTCTCTTCTTCACACCACGTAAGCAGACAGATACACAGACCTGATGGGCTGCAATATGTTCCAAGCAGGGTTGCCAACTGTTCTGTCAGCATCTGCTCTAGTGCCTTACTGCCTTTAACAGGAACCTGATGTGCCGACCTTGATTAGGTGGCAGTGCTTTACTCCATGCCATGAAAAGCCCCCCAAGCTGTTGTTAAAGGCACGATGCCAAGCCAGACCAGGTGTGTCCCCATCCCAGTCAGTTGGCAACCCAGCGGGAGAGGAAACAATTCCTGAGCGCCTGTCCTGTGCCCTCACCATTCCCAATCTGCCAGCTCTGATTCTGCACAATCCTATTGATCTTACGAGGTTTGTGCAAGGATTCTTCACGAGGCTGTGCTGAAATGAAAGAGGTGCTTGGCAGGCTGCACCCAGTATTAACTTGCAAATTCAGGCACATGCAGGGACAACACAAACAAGTATTTTTGTTTCTAGATGGTCTAATGAAGATGTTTGCCAAGCCATGAAGCCAGTCCCTCCCTAAAATTTCTCAAGCGAAGCACCCAAACAGATGCATACCACTGAACACCCACATATTTGTTTAGTGGGGAAAATGTTAAAAACAAGTTCCTTATCATGGTGTGCTTGGATTCTGCACCTCTGTGATTGGAGAGTGCTTTATTATCACTTAGCAACCTTAAGTGCTTTGGCAAAATTGATGTTTACAGTACAAATTGTTGCAAGCTTCTGTTTCATTTTGCATTCTGCCACATTCCTTTCCCTTTTTCTTCTCAGACTGTGATATTGTAGAATCACAAGGCAGGAAGAAGAACAGAATGTGATTTTCATTAGGGACCACCCCCTTATTAAGCCATTATTCTGCACACAGGTAACTAACAGCTACCCTATACAATAACCTTGTTGCTCTCTATTGCTGCGTGATCCCAGAATTTAACATTTTATGAATAGGGGACAATAGAGAATATGCTTTTAAAAAAATTGAATGCAATATTGATCAGAGGCTCTAACTGCAGCCACACATAGACAGCTAGGTAAATGATAACCAATCCATATATAACATAACTTTAACATATATCTGAAAGTATTCTACCTATTATTGAATGATAAATAAACAAGACAGTTTAAAATATGCCCAATGTACCTAACTCAGACCACTAAATTGATTTTATGAATTCATCGCACACTGCTTGAATTTAATCAGCTTTTGGTTGTTGTTGTTGTTAATTAATTTTTTTGTTTACTTGGTTTTGTATTTGTGTCCTGAAGAGATGCCATTCCAATTACACCACACCACACGCATCGTTCTTGTCCTCTATTACAGACTTCTCAAAAATAATCTGTACAGGCAGTGAACTTGTCTGGTTGAGTCATTTTTGCTAATTCTGATAATGCAGGCTATGTTCTCAAAGGAGGGGGAAATTGTAAATCAATGCACTGCTGGATGGAAAGACAGTTTGTGCATACAGAAGACAAGAAATATAACCATAGAATTGAAAACCATGAATTATCTGGCAACAGAAATATAAATAAAATGGAGATGGAAGCTTGCAGAAGATTGCCATAAAGGGAATTGCAAACATGTCAGGGCACTCTTGAAGGCAAGACTTCACTAGAGCATATATGCAGGAAAAAATGTAAACATTCCCTGTAAATTTACAGTATTGAACAGAGCATTGCAACTTCTAACGATTGGACTCCAGGCCTATGTAAACAGATTGCCTCATCCTACTTCCCACATCTCTGAGACACTCCAAAGGCCATGGCAGGCTATGAAAAATAGGCTTGTCTTATTTTCCTCTCATACCATTAGTAGGGGCACCATGGGATAATTGCCCAGATTCTTCCAGAATGAACTAACAGAGAGCTGTGACCAACTCTGTGCATGGCTTGTAATCTATGCATAGATTATATGGACTTGCTGATATAGTCCCATTGACTATATCTGCAGGAATTGTTCCTTTTGTATTGTTATGAGTTTGAGGAGGGAGGGAGGGAGTAGGCTGCATGCAAGATCCTTCTAACATGGATCCAGAAAGTGTTAAAATATAAGCCACA
Organism: Podarcis erhardii; assembly: GCF_964252035.2. Lineage (NCBI taxonomy): Eukaryota > Metazoa > Chordata > Lepidosauria > Squamata > Lacertidae > Podarcis > Podarcis erhardii. The sequence goes on from NC_138499.1 coordinate 26,075,333, forward strand.
CCAGTTTCCTGTGTTGAGATGATAGCCTGGGTGATAGGGCATTAAAGTAAACAAAGGAAAGAGGCTGTGTGTGAGATAGCAAATGGGTGGGGCCCTTCTCCCAGCTTGTGGTTAGTTAGAAGGACAAAGCCTGATAGAGATGGGTATGCAGTGATGTGACCTAGAAGCAAAGAAGCAAACAGACAGAGAGAGAACCATGCTGGATCTCTTCCTGAATCCAAGGTTGCGGCTATGGGAGAAACAAGATCCTTTTAGGGAGTTAGTGTTGTGAAACACCCCCCAACCTCAATTGCAGGCTCAGGTTGAATAAACCATATATCATAAAGACACCACTGTCTCCGCTGTGCCTCATTTCCAAAAGGAAACATGAACCCTGAGTAAGTGCCTGGAACCCATGGAATCAGAGATTGGGGTGGCGTGGAACAGTATGTTTTGTAGGAAGACAGATGGGCCCTTCACTGGCTATCGCTACAGCATTTCTACTTTCCTTTGATCCAAACGTTGTAGAGAAAAAGAGTCAAAAGGGAGAGGACATTCTCCCCAAAGTTGTGGAATTCCCTCCCCACAGAGGTGCATCTGGCTTCTTCACTATGCAGCTTTTGGCAAATCCTCAAGATGCACCTCTTTCCTTGGCCTTTAACACCTGAGATGAGTGATTGCAAGGCCCACCCTATTCCTGTGATTGAAATCTGCTGTTTTTAATTTCAATTTGTTGTAACCTACTCTGGAAACTACTAGTGAACGGTTGGCAATAAATATCATCATCATAATCCTGATGTGATAGACAGTCACATCTGCCTATATCACTGAGTTGTATAATGTATTGAAGTAAGGAACACGGTAGGTATTAAAGAGCCACAAGCAAGCTCATTTTGGGGACTGGTCCAACTATGGCACCCATTCCAAGCAGGAAGGAAACTTGTTCTCAATATTTGTTTCTTGGAAAGTGATATGAGAGACAAATAGGGCTTCACACATGCTCTTCCCCCTCCACATCTACTTATGGCTGCATATACCTCCCACTTTTTTCAGACAACTTCATGTATATACCCTGAATAAGTGTTTACTCAAAACATGCAGTTCGAAATCCACCACTTTTTTTAACCATACATTTGAATATTAATGGAGCTGCTGTTGTAACCCAACCCATCTTAGGTCAGCCTGCAACCCAATAGTTGGTCCCAATCTATCTGTTGAAGCAACATATTGCATGTGAAAACTCATGTCCTAAGAGTCAGCTGCAGCATGAATTTATCCATGTTTACTCAGAGGTTACTCCATTGTCTTACTTCCTAGAAAATGTACTTAGATCTGCAACCCTAGTTTGAAACTCATTTTCCAAAGCAATCTCCATTTTTGCAAATAAAAGGAGGTCTTATCTGGTCTTTATCATTAAAAGCTGCAGACCTATGGAGACCTAACTCAGAAGTGGGTTTCACTGAGTTAAGTCTGATTTGTTTCAGTGTAAACATGTATAAGATCTTGCTGCATGAACACTGTGCATGCAATGACCCTGCTGCATAAGAAATATCTTACTTGCCATATTTCCAAATATTTATTGATTGCTTTGTCTTTGGAAGACCTTTGGAACCTGCATATTTTCAATGATGCCTAATCACTTTTTGTGTGTGTTAAGAAGCACAGTAGCTCAATCAACCATTAATTCTGTACTACTTTGTTTTGAAAAGAATCAAAGTAACTGTCTGTAACTATTTCATTTTGCTCTGAATATTTAACCATGATAATGCAAAGATAGTTGTTTCAGTTTTAAAAATATTTTACCCATTCCAACTTTTCCCAGTTGCCGATAGCCTACCACAGCAAGAAGGGCTACTTGCACTCTAGAATGGAGAGCAGAGAAGTTGGGATGTCCTCACACAGAAAGTATTCAACAAGCCTGAAAAGTGTAAGATTATATACTTCCTATATCCAGGATAAATGTCCTGGACAACTGAGAAGAATATTTCAGTTCTATCCAGGTCTACCAACAATCACTTATGGTCAACCACAACTACTCTGTTAAGGACTGCAAGAAGCATTTTGACCCAGCCAATATCCTCCTTGCAAACAGGAGGGGAAATTGCTGCCACACTCATGTGTTTCCTGAGGTTTCTCTCCTCCTTCCTAGCACTGACAGCACATTAATCAGAAACCACCAGCCTCATTCAGTTATATTTTTTAAATTCAAGAATTTATATCATGCCCTTTAATTCATAAGCATTTACTCCGGGTGGCTTCTAATAATGGGAAATATTACCACGATCTCATAATAAAAGTCACATAAAACACACAAGTATAAAATAGAAACATGGCCCACAAACAGTAAAAAAATAACAAAGTTTGCCACATAAAAACATGATCAGTCTGATAAAAGACAAAAGCAGCCCAGAACAGAAAAGCCTTGATAAGGAAGGCCTAAACCACATGCAGCAAATTACACGGCTTAAGAACCATGTCATCTGATCTAGGTTGAGTACACACCATAAATTTAAAGCACATGCCACCCCCACCCCGAAGACTTATGGGAGCTGAAGGGTGCTGGAAATTGTAGCTCTGAGAGGGGAAACTACAGTTCCCAGAATTCTTGTGGGGGGAGGGGTTGTCATGTGCTTTAAAGTTATGGGGATACCTCGCAGAGCTACAATCCCCAGCACCCTTAGTGAACTAGTTCCAGGATTCTTCGTTTGGTGGGTGGAATGTGAATCAAATGTGCTTTATGTACACTGTACTCAGCATTCCCCACTCCCAAAAAGCATGCTTTGTGCTGGATTAGGAATGGCTGCAGAATAGCAGAACTGTAGAGTTGGAAGGGACACCAAGGGTCATCTAGCTCAACCCCCTGCAATGTGCAACGTGGGGCTCGAACCCACAACCCTGAAATTAAGAGTCTCTACTGACTGAAAAGCAATGACAAACCTAGACAGCATCTTAAAAAGCAGAGACATCACCTTGCCAGCAAAGGTCCGTATAGTTAAAACTATGGTTTTCCCAGTAGTGATGTATGGAAGTCAGTGCTGGACCATAAAGCAGGCTGATCGCCGAAGAATTGATGCTTTTGAATTATGGTGCTGGAGGAGATTCTTGAGAGTCCCATGGACTGCAAGAAGATCAAATGTATCCATTCTTCAGGAAATCAGCCCTGAGTGCTCACTGGAAGGACAGATCCTGAAGCTGAGGCTCCAGTACTTTGGCCACCTCCTGAGAAGAGAAGACTCCCTGGAAAAGACCCTGACGTTGGGAAAGATGGAGGGCACAAGGAGAAGGGGACGACAGAGGATGAGATAGTTGGATGGTGTTCTTGAAGCTACCAGCATGAGTTTGACCAAACTACAGGAGGCAGTGGAAGACAGAAGTGCCTGGCGTGCTCTGGTCCATGGGGTCACGAAGAGTCGGACACGACTAAACGACTAAACAACACCACCGACTGAACTATTCACAGGGTCAAATCCAGGTCCGGCTAGGAGAGACCCCTGGCCTGCAATCCTGGCCAGCCGCTGCCAGTCAGTGTGGAGACAGCCCTGAGATATGGAACTCGCTCTCCCGGGAAGGCAGTGCCGGCTGCCACCACCTCAGGGGCTACTAGCCCGACTACTAGCTCTAACCTCCACTGCTCATGCGCTCATGCTCTGCTTGGTGGGCTTCTCACAGGCATTTGGCTGGGCGAGCGCGGCCACCGAGGCATCTCACCTAACGGCCTCCCCCAACCCCGCTGCCGCCGCAGGTCTCGAGCGCGTGGCCGGCTCTGCGCGTGCGCGTACGCGCGCCGCCTGGTTTGTTGCCATGTCGAGCTCTGACCTCACTGACTCCGCGGCGGTCACGCCAGCCCCGCCTCCTCCCTGCCTCTCTACTGTACAGGCCGGCGTTTGAAAAAGTGGGCGAGTCCACCTGAGCGCACAGTACAGGGGTGTGTCTGAGAGGGTAATAAAACCACACGCTCCCGCACACTGACACATTCGTGCCTGCCCTTGCTGCAACTAGCCTGTCCCCCCCCCCCCGTACCGTCCGGGCTGCGAAGCGACGGCCGCCGAGGTGGGCAAACAGGGCCGGAGCTCCCCCCCTCGCTTCTGTAGCAGTTGGACGCGCCCGCGGCCGCGTCACCCATTGTTTACAAACCAACCGCAGCAGCAACAACAGCGTTTTGAGAGCGAGCGAGCGGAGAGGGTGTCTCATTGGTAGCTGCTGAACGAGCAGCGGAGGCGGCGGCAGCGTGCGCGCCAAGCGGAGGAAAGGAAAGCGAAGCCGGCTGCTGCCATGCCTTGCCGGCGGGCGGGCGCAGAGCGCTTCCTGCTGCTGGAGCACGCCGTGTCGCTGCCGGGCGGCGCCGTCGGGGCGAGCAGCGGCTCCAAGGAAGTGGACGCGCTGGTGGCCAAGCTGGGCGAGGTGCTGCAGCTGAGCGCCCAGCGCCGCGCGCCGCCTGCCCCTCGCCTGGCCCCCAAGCGCCAGGGCCGCGACCGGGCGGCCCCCTACTCGTCCCCGAGGGGGCTCGGCTTCTTAGCCTCGCTGCACCACCCCCACCCCCGGCCGCCCCACGCGCTGTCCCCGGCGTCGCTGCTGCTGCTGCCTCCGTCCCCGCCCAGCGCCGCCGACCGCGAGAGCAGCCCTCGGGTGGCCAAGCAGCTGTGCGGACGGGGCTGGCTGCGGAGCGGCGGGAAGAAGCAGCGCCCGCGGCCCTCTCGGCTGTCGGCGGGCGACGAGGACGACGACGACGAGGACGACGACCCGCACCGCCTCCTCCAAGAACTCATCCTGTCCGGCAACCTCATCAAAGAAGCCGTCCGGCGGCTGCAGCTGGCGGCCACGGCGCCCTCGACGGCGCCGGCCGAGGCCTCCTCCGCCACCGCATCCCCCGGCTCGGCTTCGTCCACCGGCAGCTGCTGCTGCCACAGCAGCAGCGGAGAAGGAGACTCGGCGGCAGCCTCGGCGTACGGCGTCTCCGCTTTGCAGCCCCGGCCCTGACGCCCCCAGCCTGCCGTCCGGGATGCAGCCGTGCCCTCCCGATCGCCGACAGACCCCTCTCTTGGGGCAGACTATGGGAAGAGGCTTTGCACCTTTTCCCTCTCCGCTACACACAGTTAGGGATTTATGGCGGGGGGGGGGCGGGGAGAGGCCAAACGCGACGGCGACGAGGTGCGACTGCAAATCCCCAGACGCGGATTCTCGAGGCAGCGCCGTATATACTTGAAGCAGACTTGTCCATTTGCTACGAGACACTGAACGATGATGATTCTTCGTAGCTCCTCGTTATGGACGGAGCCACGGCTGCTACTGACTCACTGTTCTCTCTTTATTAAGAAAATTGTGGTGCTATGCAGCCCTGGACGGTTGCCCTCGCAGCCTTTCCCGTCGACCAGCTAAGAGCCAGCCCAGATGACCCGAATCTGCCTCCTGCGCCAGGATTTGTGCTTTCCGTCTGAACGCTTGTACCCCACCGCCGCAGTAACCTGCTCTTTTTTGGAGGTGGGGGGGGGGGCGAGCAAAAAAAAAAAAAAGGGGACCATCCCGCATGGCATTATCTAGTGTGGAATCATTTTTACGCACACGCCGGTGTGTTGCTTGAGGGGGGCGGGCGAGGGGGGCTGAACAGTAAAGGCATGTCAGATGTTTTCTATTGGAAAGGGAGGGTGGAGCCAGTACACTATTGAATGCAAATATGAATTGGTTTGAAGAGCTGCGCCCCCCACCCCTTTCTGCCAAGGTCACCCCTTTCTGCCTTCCCCGTCCGGGCTCTGTTTGTTCATGTTGCGTTCCCCAGGCAGTTGGAGATCGTAATCCTATCCGAGCTTGTTTTGACTGGGCTGTGGGCGAACCCTGCGTGTTTTGTAACGGCTGGGAGTCTCCTGAGGACGCACACGTTGCCATCCGAGATGTTGTGCTTTTCTCTCCCCCCCCCTTTTTTTTTCTCTCTAAAAGCTCCTCCTCTCCCTACAAACAGGATTCTGAGAAAGGAGGTCATGTTACAGCCGTCTTTCTAAGAAATCTCCCCCCCCCTCCCCGCCAGTCATAAGCAAATCTCTGGGGCTCTGCCCAGCCAAGGGTATTTGGTTTGCCTCTTTTACACCCTCTATGATCCCCAAATTTCCCTTGTGAGTCAATCCTCGTACAAAAAAGAGAGAAAAGAAATGTTGCCTCTTGTTTTGGATTGTCTCAACTGGAACCATTTGCATTATGTGTAAATTCTCTTTTTGGAGACTCTCGGGGTTTTCACCATTTTTATCCTTTACATAAATCTGTTTTGCGGCTGTATGTAGCCGTTTAAAAATGTGAATATTCATGCTAGAAAGTGGTTGGCTAACATGCAGTGAGAGGCTGAGGGTGAAGAGGCACATTGTTCATGGAAGGTAGCTAAAAAATGAGCTTTTTAAAATTAAAAGCAAAAAAATAAAAATGAATAAATACACACAGAACCTCAATGGCTCAATCAGCAGAAGCGGCTGTTGACAAAATATAAAAATATATATACACTTCGTAACGGAGTGTTGGAGTTGTGTTCCTGGTTTTCAGGACTTGTCTTTAATATGTCTGTATTGAATAAACGTGGTAGACTTTTATATGAAAAAGAAATTCTGTGTTCTGTCGTCTTTGCACTAGAGTGGTTTAGTGTTCCCACTTGCTGTATATATGATCAATTGTTTCCTCTTCTGTGAAGCCTTCACGAGGTGGGTGAGGGAGTATGGGGGTTGGGACTAAACCTGGGCTGTGCGATGCAAAGAGCTGGTTACAAAAGTCTCTGAATGCAACTCAGTCCCTTTGTTTGCCAGCAACATTCTTCCAGGCTCGGAAATCCTCTTGTGCATTTTGTAGTTTTGTTCTTGGAATGTGTACATTCTAGTTTATTTGATGCAACCACTGAAAATTTAGAATACTATAAAGGGTGTGTGTGTGTGTGTGTGTGTGTGTGTTTGCAACCCCTTATTCTCACCCCATCTCCCTCCCCTGCCCACTTTTGTGGTAAGAACAGAAAGGATGATGTAGCTCTCATTGCAGCAGTTTTTTTCTTGATTAATATTGAGATGCAGGAATCTTGGACCCAATCCAGGTCCACTGCCATCAGGAGGCGGCTGCTCATTCATGTTAGTGAGATAAGAATGGCCTTCCCTAGATGCCAATTAAACCAAATGTCCTCGGAACACTTCTCACATTAAGGCATTTGTCCTGGATTACTCGGCATCAAGGTACAAATGAACTAAAGCATGCTATTCCACCTCTTGCCTCTGTGTCACAATTGCAAACAAAATCTGCTTCTTTGTAGTAGATGGTGATTGTGTCGAGAAGAAAATGGAAGGCAATAAAGCTATGAAAATGTACTTGCCTCATGCTCTAATGCTTTGCAATAAAAGAAGGGCTATGTTAAGATTACTACTTCTTAGAGTTTTAGAAAAGGAAATGGAAGCAATGACAGGAATAGCTTACTTGCTGCTAGAACTATCTGTGCACACAAATGATTGGTAGATGCTGCAAGAATGTGATAGCCCTTCCCTTTGCAGAAGATGAGGAAGAGAAGATGATTGGATCCTACCCAACAAATAATTATACAAAAAGTCATATGTAATGGCTGCTACTACTAAATAAATAGAGTGTTAAACATAGGACACATGTATATTTACCTCACTATTTTTTGCCAATTTTTTTTTTAGCCAGCCAGGTAGTAAACTAGTAGTGTGAACCCATGACTTATTTCCTTCTGGCCTTAATGATACTAAAATTCCAGTAGGAAATGTGGATTTGATGGTTCAACAGGATTGCCAGGCCTTTACCACTACAATTCTGGACAAATCTGACTTTGATGGGTACCTTGTCAATATGGTCTCATCTGAAGATAAATGGGTAAAATAAATAAATGCATCCTTGTGTAATTTACTTTCTCTTTACAAAAGGTGCCAGCAAATGCCTTTTTTTTAAAGGACTGGCAAAGCTTGATAAGATGTTCAACTAAGTTTGAATTGCAAAACATAACCTACGTGTGTGGGGGGGATTCTGTTTCAGCGCACTTGGGGTGGCTCTTCTTTAAACCCACCTACAAATTCTGCATTATAAGGAAATGTTGCACCTTGGTATGGTAAAGGAATTAGTTGCATAGACTTGGGGTCAAACTAAACATGATGGTCAGATGGATGTGAACACAGATTTAATTGCAAACACCAATTTGGTGTGCTCAAATCACACCAGAATTGGAGAGTAAGAGTCTATTGTAGTACCAAGAAGTAAGGAGTGTAGACCACTTCACTTTGCTGCACTTTCCCCCTACCCCCAGTGTGTTTCTTCCAACCAAGCACACTTTCAATATTAGGGTCTTGTGCCCCTCTTTCTCTTTTGCATAGGCTCCCACCCCTTTTTTGACAATGAATGGAATCACGGAACCTACATGACTTGGGCAGATTAGTGTTTAAATACTTAAATCTATTGCAGTCCCATCTAGCTCAGCACTTACGTAACTCATTTTGTCATTGCTTCATATAAAGCAGATGTTTGAAATTGTATCACTGAATAATTATGTATTCCTTACATGTGCTCTAGGCAAACTGATCTTGAAATAGAGTTTCATAACTCTTTACACTAATGGACAAGTTTGGTTCACAACTGCTGTTTGGGGCGAATGTGGAAGGGAAGCTGTTGCAATACACAGCATCTATTGAACAAGCTTTTGTGGTAAAAGCCTTTTCTGTTTGTTTGTTTGTTTGTTTGTTTGTTTGTTTGTTTGTTTGTTTCCTGCTTTTATTCTGTATAGCATGGGTGGGAAACCTTCAGCCATAGGGGGCTCCATTTAGCCCCCACCCCTGCTCTACAGCAACATGAGAGTAAATGTTGCAAAGGTAAAACAAACAGAAAGCTTAGATGTTTCCAAAATCAACACTGTCATGTAGCAAGCTTATTTCCCTCCCACCCCCGTATAGTGAAGCTTTTCAAAATTTGAAAATCTAAGCTTAATTCAGTCACTTGTCCTTCCCAATTCCCAGAAACCTTCTGTCTTTTTAATATCTCTTTATGCATCTGCCATGTCCCTTTTATTATGGCAACATTTTCTCACTAAAGGAATATATAGGTATGTGAGAAGCATAGACCTCTTCATCAGATAAAATAAAAATGTGGATGTTCACTGCACATTAAGAATAATTTATTAAAATGTAAAGATTTTGTATTCTTCAGATACGAAGAAGCCTAGCTGCAAAAGGGATAGACAAATACTTGCTTTCGTAACCAGTCCTCTGTGTCACTGAGAATTATATGCCTTTCAATTTAAGCCTTATTTTTTAAAAATTCTTTCTAAGTTGGGCTATAAGCCCAAGCACACAAGTAAATAGGGAGTTAACCCCATAGGCACAATGATACTTGCTTCTAAGCAAACGTGCATAGGTTTGTCCTGTTTGTATTGCAAATTGCAACCTTGTTTACTAATTTAAATAGCATGTTGGCTGGCTCAGGGTGACGTTGCCTTTCCCAACAGTTACAAAAACAGGCCAAAAAAAAAAAGTTGGCAAAAAGGAAGAACTAGTGTAGCGGATCAATTCTTCATTCTAAAATAGGTAAAAGGTAAAGGTAAAGGACCCCTGGATAGTTAAGTCCAGTCAAAGGCCACTATGGGGTGCGGTACTCATTTCGCTTTCAGGCCAAGGGAGCTGGTGTTTGTCCACAGGCAGACAGCATAACTAAACCGCTTCTGCCACAACAGGACACCATGACAAGTGCCAGAGCGCATGGAAACACTTTTTACCTTCCTGTTACAGCAGTACCTATTTATCTACTTGCATAAATAGTTTCAGCAGAGAGACTGACCCATGCACCAGAGCCAGGAGTCTATCAAGCCCAACATAGGTAAAGGTAAAGGGAACCCTGACCATTAGGTCCAGGCGTGACCAACTCTGGGGTTGTGGCACTCATCTCGCTTTATTGGCCGAGGGAGCCGGCGTACAGCTTCTGGGTCATGTGGCCAGCATGACTAAGCTGCTTCTGGTGAACCAGAGCAGCACGGAAATGCCGTTTACCTTCCTGCTGGAGCGGTACCTATTTATCTACTTGCACTGCGTGCTTCCGAACTGCTAGGTTGGCAGGAGCAGGGACCGAGCAATGGGAGCTCACCCCGTCACGGGGATTCGAACCACCAACCTTCTGATCAGCAAGTCCTAGGCTCTGTGGTTTAACCCACAGCGCACCCGCGTCCTTGCTGAAGCCCAACATACTGTTTCGCAAAGTGGTCAACTAGACTCTTCTGCAAAGCCCACAGGCAGGCCAGGAAGGCAGCTTGTATTTTATTTGCTGGGCTACTTGGATTAGTCTATTTAATATTTGTACACTACTTATCAATTAAGATGATAGCCTAATCAATTTACAATAAATAAAATTCAGAATAACAGGGTAATAGCTGGGACCCTGAGTTTATGCCCATTGGAAGGAATGCTGCCCGAGCAGAGGTTTGCTCACAGAACGCTTCCACCAGCAGAAGAAGATGGAGGCAACTTTAACTAAGTCTCCTTCTCCCCCTGCATCCCTTTCTTGCTCCTGAATATCTGCTTTAAGAGGTGAAGAAGCTTCTAAAACAGTGCCTGTTTCCCCTTGTGCTTCCCTCCCCTTTTGCTTGAGATCCAAGTCATAGGCAGAAACTTATGAATTCAAAAATAAAAATATCAATGCAACCATTTTGTAAACTGCCTTGAGGGCTGCAAACCAATATATAAATGATTTTATAAATAAATAAATGCACACTGCCTGCAAGAATTAAAACAATGAGAGGCAACAGTATTAACACTTTATTAACGCACATAGCAGGTCACTGATTTAGAAGCTGGCTTGATTTTTAAAAGTCTTTACTATCCACCATAAGAAGGGGATTAGGGGAACTTGAGTGAATTTCTGCTGGGAAGGAATTCCATAATCAGTGCATCACCACCACCAAGACCCTGTCTCTTGTATTGCTATGCCTGACATCCCATATGGGAAGGACAGAGAGCAGGATGAAACAAATGAAATAGCATTATAAATGAAACAGTGAGATCCTTCTCATAAAATGTTAACAAATGTTATTGTTTAACACATACAAGTCACTCTGATATCAACAGGCTTACATGTGCCTTACTCTGTGCTGGATTGTGAAAAATGTATGTGGTTTCTTATGTATTAAATTTATTTGGGCTTCTATGAGTCAGACTGAAATAACTGATAGAGAAACCAGTTTAGCTGTTAAAGCATTACTCAGTGGACCATTTAGAATGGTAGGCATCATCAAAGCTGGGAGGAGAAAGAAAGAAAGAAAGAAAGAAAGAAAGAGAAAGAAAGAGCCCTGTTAGATCAGGCCAAAGCTCCACTTAGAATGACCAATTACTACTTCCCACAATAGCCAATAGTTTACTGTTTATTGTGGCCTCTCTGTTATATCCCAGCTTTGTCATTGGGCAGCATATAAATATTGTTAGTAAACAAACACCTGACTAGGGTTCTGTTTTTTAATTAAAGTAATTAATTCAAGGGTGTATATCACTAACCGCAGAAGTTTAGCAACTGTGATTAGATGGTGCCCATACAGAAAAGTGTTTTGAGTGCAAAACTGCTTGAGAGCCTTCGGACTGTTAGTGCGAACAGGAGAAGCAAAAGATGAAGCCTTGTTCTTTCTTCGGGAGGTTGAAATCCACACAGGGCTTCAGTATATTTTGCCAGTTATCTCTCCTAACCTTCCCTCCCTTTCTCTTCCTGAGTCATTTTTGAATGAGGCAGGGAGTTAACATTTTTGGCATCGCAGCTTCCTTCCCTCTGAAGTGTGACAGCTATTGGTCTATACAATGCAATGCCACCGTTTTTCCTTTCTGCAAGACTCAGCAGCTAAAACGGCTACCCTGGAATTAATCTGATCCAGGTGATCAGAACTGTAAAGTGCTTTGGTGGTTTTTTTCCAAAGAGAATACAGAAATGAATTCCAGGGCAGCTGTTGTTAGCCTGGTCTTGCAAAATGTTACATCATCGACTCCCCAACGGTTAGTGCGGCACAAGCTTTCTTAAGTATGGGTTTCTTGCTAACCAATCTTATGCATGTTATGGACAGAGGGATCAAGAGTTACAGTTCTGGCCAGGCTCTTATCACTTTCAGCTGCGTCTTTGAAAACTCCCCCACAGCTGGGGGCAGGGGAGACGCTTCCTTCCCGCTGACAACTATCATATCAGGGAGAGAGCCTCTCGGATGCTGCTTTTCTGCTTTTCTAGGAGTGCAGTTGAAGACAAGGAGCAGCCACAAAATTAAATACAAGGTAGTTGTGGAATCTGAAGCCCTGACAGCAGTTTACATTGGAAAGTAATTTCATCTCCAGACATTCGACTCCCATTCAGAAAACCCCAAACCAATTCAGCTTAAGAACATAAGAAAAGCCCTCCTAGATCAGGCATCAGGAGTGTGTTGGTTAGTAATCGCACAATTCAAAGACTGAGTTAACTCTTTATTAGCAAAAACACAAGACCCATAGACTTGGTTGAGTGTCAGGCCTAATGTACAATTTGTATGCACAACCAAGGAATAAAGGTACATGTGACACCTGTTGTGACGTGGGGTTTGTGATTTCAGCTCTCTTGACATAATATGCTGGAGACAGTTCTCTAGTAACACTTCTTTATTAACGCAACAAGACTGAAACTTGAGGAGGGGAGAGCTACATTTATAGGGACAGGGAACTAGCTAGAAAGGATACATTTTGGAGGGAACAATATCAGGCAATCACAGTCCTGCCTTTTGGAGGCAACCAATAAGACAGAGGATCCAAATACAGCAGCTTAAATGAACCAATAGTAGCTGTACCCTCTGGAACCAAAAGGCAGTTACTTTACCCTAATGCAAATACAAACAATAATAATACAGATATAAAATCCTTTGACTCAATACACAACAACACCAACCCCGTATGTTTATTTTTCCATATGTTTAACAAAACCTCCCTGGGTTCCTTTGGGGGAAGGTGCAGAGCATAAATCTAATAAATACATAAAATAAATAAACACACCCGCCAGTTAAATACTCTTAGAATGCCTTCCAAAGTCTTAATGCATGGGTTTCCTTGTCTGTCCCAGAGAGATCTTGGACTGATAACCCGCTGAAAGAACAGGTAGGGCTGGTGTGTGAAATAATGGCCAGAATCAATAATAGCTTTAGTTCCATTTTGTGCAAATTACATGTCACGGGACTTGACAGATCAAAAGGCGTGTCAAGTTAGGATATCTCCCACGAGTATATGCGACGATTGCAACAGAAAACCCAGCAGCTGACGTAATAGATACTGACAATGCAATGCTCTTATTACTACATCAGACCATCTAGTTCTAATCATAGACAATCCTCTGCCTCGTTCAGCTTCATTCTGGTAAATTCTGCCCCTTCATTTACTTCTCTCTTTTTTAAATCAGTATTTCTCCAAGAATTATTTGATCGATGAACCTCAATTTACACGGAGGTATTTGTGGCCTGCATTATTTCCACTCTCCCCCAGCAAAAAAGTAAGGTTAATAGCACATGAGGAAAGCACAAAGACACAATTTTAAGATTGAGAAAACAGTGCAGGGGAAAAGGGTTAAGCATCGTCCTTCATCCCACTAATGATGATGCTCCTATTGAAGCAGGAGCCTCCCTGTGACTACTTAAACAAAAAAGTTGGGGTACCCGAACAGGGATCTCCCACAGCATGCTGTTTTTGGCCCTTGCTGAAGATGCTGATGGGACATATTCTGCACTGGTTTCCTTACCAATACCCCCCCTTGTCCCTTCCACTGTGATCTCCCTTGCATTGAAATTTATAATTACGAATTCCTCAAGGGCAGGGACATGACATTTTCTTGGTTATGTTTTTCTCCCCACTCTCACTCTCTTCATCTTTTTTGGCTCATGTTTACATGGATGGCCCTCTATGAATAACAACAACACAACTCCAACTACTCACTCACTTATTTGTATACATACAGCATGCACCAGACACACACACACACACACACACAGAGAGAGAGAGAGAGAGAGAGAGAGAGAGAGAGAGAGAGAGAGAAGAAAGAGAGAGAGAACTCCGCCGCTGTTTTTAAAGAGGCACATCTGGTGGTACTAAAAATAGGGGCTTGTCAGCAGCTTGGTAATTTTAGGCTCAATGAGAAGCTGTCCCCATGGCAACCGTACAGTTGTTGAATCATTTATTATTTGAAGGAGAAAGCCATAATAGTGCTGACAATTTTCAACTCCAGAGCTTTTTAAGGGTACTTCATTTTCCCGTATTCCCCGTTTCAGATCATTAATATTTATCAGACGGCACCAGCTCTTGAGCTCCTTGCTTGCTTTCATGCTAAGTTCTAACAATTTGATGTGTGTGGAGCGACGGAGTCTCAGCATGGCATTTGATAAAGGGGGAGGAGGGAAGAAAGGAATAGACATAACTTGGTGCTTTTGCGCTCCACGAGCATTGCCAATGTTTGCTCCCCAAAGATACGACACTTAGACATGGATGGGCAAAGACTGTTGCAGAATTAGATTCAAATCCATATATCTCCATCTCCCCCATGGCGCATTGTTCTTTGCCCCCCTTGGTGTTTTCAAATAGTGCTTGCTTAGAAGCACACAGAGAGATCAGAGCTGTCTGAAGATATTACAAACCTGAGGAAGTCCAAATGCTCTCCTCCTTTCTAATTAACACGACTCGCATAAGAACCTGCCCATACCCTAAGAGCTGTATTGGAAGACTTTGGAGATTTTGTGACTGGCAGCTGAGGATTGGGGGGGCCACCACAGAGAAGGCCCTGTGGAATGCTCTTTTGAGAAAACACTCACTATAGCCTACATTGTATAAGGCACCAGGGATCTCAAATTGTGCAGGGCCCAGGCACCACTAGGGCAACTCTTGGCCAGAGTGTATCTATAGGTCCTTGTTTAACTGATCTGGATCCCAGATCACGTCCTCCACTTCTGGCACATATTGGATCAACATCTGCCTGACTCAGAACCCAACCATCTGGACCATATCATTTGCCTCTGACACAAACTGGCCAAGCTGAGCCAAGCCCTGCCCTGGCACTGTGGCTTAATGGGCAATATTTTCATGTTGCTCTTATTCTTTTATTATGGCATTTTTAAATTGCTTATTGTTTTATGATTGACCTTTACACTGGCGTTACATTTCTGTTACATGTTTCAGTAGATTGTTGTTGTTAGCCAGTTTGGAAATCTTTTTCCCCCATACTGACAAGTAGGGAAGAAAGCAATCAAGAGGGATTTATTTTTTTTAAGGGACACCCTTTTCAGGGTAGATCAACTTCCCTCCATTTCAATAAAGCTTGTGCAAGAGAACTTGTCTGTGCCTTTAACTTCCACCACACAAAGCCCAAACTATTTTAATCAGGCTTGTATTTAACAACTCAGCTAGCATCCATTGGCAGCAAGGAACTCCATTACAGGTGGGGAGGGAACAAATATTTTCCTGCCTCCTCTCATCTACTTGGTTTCTGTGATGGCCACAGAGGAAGGAAAGCCTACCCCTGTTCCACCAATTCTCTGGATAGAAGTCATGTTAAGCTCAAGAGGCTAGCAGCTTGCATTTTCATGCTGGCTGTAGAATCACAGAATCACGGGATGTTGAAGATAATCTGGTGTAAATTCCATGCCCAATGCACAAATTTGTAGCTCCCCTGGCAGATGACCATTTAGCCTATGCTTAAATACTGCCCTGAAGGAGACATCACTACCTCCAGAGGCTGTCTGTTCCACTGTCTGCAGCTGTTGCTATTAGAAAGTTTTTGCTTATGCAGATATAGAAGGAAGAAACAGCAGGTTAGCAGTTTGATTTCCTGCTCCCTCTTCTGGAATGGCTCAGAACAGCAGTGTGTAGTATATTGCCAAGAAAATTAGTAATTTGTCGTTTTGTGGAGCTTGATGCTCGCTGGTGTCAGTTTGTTTAGAAAGTATGGGCAAATCTGCATGGCAGTTTTGATAAGTGCTAATGTACATCTGATGCAGAGAGAGAGAGAAAGAATACTCAAATCTAAATTATCTCTAGTTCTGTTTCGCTTTATACTCAGACAGATGACTTATGTAAGTTATGCATGCGACTGTAAGGGTGGCCTAACGGTATAACCAAAAATGATGAAGGCTTGCAGAATTCATCTCACTGTAGTGGGCAAGACTGATCAGGTGACCTGTGTGCCTGATCAGGTGATTGATCATCTGTGCCCAGATGCTCAGGACAACTTCAAGGTACTGGCCCTGCCTTCTTATGGTTCTTTATCTTTAAAATGGTCTTGAAATAGACTGCCCTTCAACAGAGAGCTGTTTTCTATAAAGCTGGACACATGGTCACCTGGGCAA
This sequence comes from Podarcis erhardii, assembly GCF_964252035.2. Classification (NCBI taxonomy): domain Eukaryota; kingdom Metazoa; phylum Chordata; class Lepidosauria; order Squamata; family Lacertidae; genus Podarcis; species Podarcis erhardii. Next base: position 26,091,636 of record NC_138499.1, read on the forward strand.
CCATTTCACTCTTTTGCTGAGAGCACCTTTTCTTAGATGAAGGGTGTGTGTGTGGAAATCTCTCTGTACTTTTAGCTACTAGCAGCAAATTTTAAACCACTAAGCTGGGCCAGTAAAGCACACTATTTGCTAATGAGATGAAATGGCACCATGAAGCAGCCAAGCCAGATGAAAGCAAAAGCTACTTCTCTACACACCTTTGCACCACATGAGCTTTTAAGAAAATGTTGGAGAATCTAATGTGGTTGGTGCTTTTGAAGTGGCTTTCCCCACTATTACTAGGTTGCAGAGTTGAACAAATCAAGGTGGAAATATCATACGCGAGGCCTTCATGGTTTGAATGCAGATGTTTCCTATTTCAAACAGCTTTTGCAAAAGCGCCTTCCACCAGATGTTTAGAAGAGCCAGTTCTCCCTTCCCTCCCACTCACCTAACTTACATATTATACTAGCCGCAGCCCAGAAATAAATTCCTATTGCAATCTCATGGGTAGGGAACAATGGCAGACTTACTGCAAGGGGGAAATCACTGCACTTCCTGTTCACCAATACCCCCCCCCTCTAAAAATGGGGTACATGTGCTCTTCAGCACTAAAGAGGTGGGTGAGGCCAGCCTTCTTATTCCCTCTGGCACATCTTCTGTACACAGTAGAATGCTCTATGTCAGACTTGAACTTGACAGACATTTGGAGTCTGCATCAGTTCCCCCTAGAAAGGGATGGTCCAAGGAGGTGTGGGGCATTGTCATGTCTATGCGTTTAGCCAATCAGAAGAGGTCTTTAAGAGGGGTTACAAAACAAGACCATTTTGATATTGTATGGTTTCCAATTACATGCTTTATAAAGATAGTACATTGCATAGGCCCTATACGGCAAGGCCTATGGCCTATCAATATGGGGCTGTTACTTCCAAAATGCCCCTTTGCAGATTCTACTGTACAGCGGTACCTCAGGTTGCCGACGCTTCAGGTTACAGACTCCGCTAACCCAGAAATAGTACCTCAGGTTAAGAACTTTGATTCAGGATGAGAACAGAAATCGCGCGGCGGCAGGAGGCCCCATCAGCTAAAATAGTACCTCAGGTTAAGAACAGTTTCAGGTTAAGAATAGACCTCAATAATGTGCTCCACAGAGACCCCTGTTTTCATTTATTTGTCTTGTCTGCAGGTTTTTTGAAAACTTAAACACATCTTTTTTTAAACAACAAAAAATATGTTTATTACAACAGTAAACTGAAAGGAAGGGGGGGGGAGAATCTTCAGTTGCAATTTGGAATACCTTACAGTAGCTGAGACTGCTGCTGCTAACAGGGCTGGCCATTGCTGTTGGAGGACAGAGCTGTCTGAATGCTGTCCCTCATTCCCCAAACCAGCCTGTTGTTCTCAGGTGGAGTGGAGGACGCTGTCCCAACTGCTAGCGTTGAGGTGTCAGCTGTCACTCTGGTCAGGTTTTGAACATAGATGGGGAAGGAGAGGGCCAACTTGTACTTTTATCCCAACTTCATTCCCTCCCTCCCTCCTCAGACAGAGGTTTATGAAGAAGTGATTTGGTCTTGTTCATGGCCGTTGTGTTCTCTCTTCCTCCCAGAAGGGAGGGGTGGTGGCAGGAGGCTGTATGTTTTTAAAGTGATATTTCCTTAATAAATGGACATGCAGCAAACGTGTCGGCACTTTAGCATAATACCAATTATAAAGAACCTTGCATTCGAAGGACCTGATGCATATGTTATGAAGATGGCATGTGCCAGCCAGGAAATCTTGCGGAAAAGGTCTGGATTGAGCAATGATCTTTGGGAAACTACTGTATTTTTCGCTCCATAAGACACACTTTTTTCTTTCTAAAAAGTAAGGGGAAATGTCTATGCGTCTTATGGAGTGAATGCATGGTCCCTGGGGCAGAATTGCTCAGATCATGCAATGGTGCAAAAACATGGTTACAAAGCACGGATCCACATGGATTCTCAGGATTTTTGCATTGGGCTACCCCAAACTCACCATCAAATCACATGTCTGTGGCCACAGCATGAACCACAAAAATCATACATCCAGTTTCGTTCCGAATATTTTTTTTCTTGTTTTCCTCCTCTAAAAACTAGTTGCATCCTACAGTCAGGTGCATCTTATGGAGCGAAAAGTACGGTATTTCCACACAGCTCGGGATTGCAGCTGTTTCTTTTACAAGAACCAGCCCCATTGAAGAATGCCAATTCTGCTCTGCTGGGAGAGCAGGTGACCAACATTCAGTAATAATCAAGCAATAATGGTGTGTGTACAGAATGCAACTCAAGGGGTCCACAAATGGATTTAAAACAGTTTTAATACTTGTAGAAGATGCAAATGCAAAGTAAGTCAAGGAGCAAAACGTCCACATAGCAGGGTGGTACAAAATCCATGTAGAGCAGCTCAAAAAACGCACTTCTACAACAGTGATATGGTCTGTTTTTAATTTTTTTTTTTTAATGCTTTTGGTAACAATTCATTCTTTTAACTCAGCAGACGGGGCAGGTACTAAAAGTTAAAAGGAGAGTTTCTGGGTTACAATTCTCCCAATAATCTCCGATAAACCTCCAATACCATCCAATCTAATTATTGCCTCCGTAGTCAAGACCACTGTGAGCAAGTATTGTGTTCCCATTATTTCCAAGTGTCAGATTTTATTATCATATCAGTAATTCTAAATTCTGTATCTTATGAGAGAAGAATGGAAGGGTTTGTGTATTGTTACAATACCCTCATTCCCCCACATTAAAATAATCCTGGGACAGTAACTTAAATATACAGTAGTCCAAATGTGCAATATACAAGTTTAGAACATTACATGTTATACTTTATATGCATATAATAATATATAATCTATTTTACAAAAATGTTACAGCATTTTCTCCCTCAAAGTATTGCATTTCACATTCTTAACCAAATCTAGACTGTCAAGTAAGCCTGGCTAGAATCCAGTTTTTTAAACAAATAAATATATACAAACACAAAGCAAACAATTCTTTATATATATAAAAAAACCCAAAAGGCACAATCCCAAGGTCTTAAGAAGCCTTTATTTTATGGATATATAAAAATAATAATTTTGTGTGCAAATAAAAATGAAAGGTTGGTTTTGTCATATGTTTTTCTAACAATCTGGGTTTTTGTTTTGTTTTTGTAGTGATTTAATCTCAAGGAGGACCCTTTGTGTGATAGGTGAATTTAACACTTTGAATGCCAGGGCAAAGAAAACATCCAGCAATATCCCTCCCTTGTGAATTTGGCAACTGTGCTATCAAAGTAGTGAATGTCCCAGAAACTTTAAATGGCAAGCTTGCACCTGGGGTGTGCGGAGGGAGAGAAGCATCCCTATGGCCAACTGTGCATATGCCTAGTTTTTGTTTCCAAATAATAATTAGAAAACACCACGAAAACACAAAATGACAGGTAGATATCCAAGACAGTGGAAACTTCCCATGTGCTAGAAGGGTTCAGCCACTGTAGAATTAGGAGTGAAGGCAGAGGGACCGGCATTTGGTTGGCTGAAGTTGTGCAGGAAGTTTAAGTGGAGCCTAAAAGAAACAGGCAAATAATAATAATAATTTTTTATTTATACCCAGCTCTCCCCGGCCAGAGCCGGGCTCAGGGCTGCTAACACCAGTAAAATTACAATAAAAACATAATTGGGGGGGGGGACCAATTTAAAATACAGGTTAAAATATACGGTAATTTAAAATGCAGTCTCATTTTAATAGTAGCCCATAGATCAAAACCATAAGGGGAGGGAAACATAAGGGTCAGACTGAGTCCAAACCAAAGACCAGGTGGAACAGCTCTGTCTTGCAGGCCCTGCAGAAAGATGTCAGGTCCTGCAGGGCCCTAGTCTCTTGTGACAGTGTTCCACCATGTCGGGGCCAGTACCGAAAAGGCCCTGGCCCTAGTTTAGACCAATCTAACCACCTTGCGACTTGGGACCTCCAAAGTGTTGTCATTTGTGGACCTTAAGGTCCTCCGCGGGGCATACCAAGAGAGGGTCCTAGGCCGCATAGGGCTTTAAAGGTCAAAACTAGCACCTTAAACCTGACCCTGTACTCCACTGGGAGCCAGTGCAGTTGGTAAAGCACTGGATGAATGTGATCCCATGGCAAGGACCCTGTAAGGAGCCTCGCCGCGGCATTCTGCACCCGCTGGAGTTTCTGGGTCAGCTTCAAGGGCAGCTCTGCATAGAGCGAGTTACAATAATCAAGCCTGGAGGTGACCGTCGCATGGATCACTGTGGCCAGGATCAGGGCGAAAAAGGTAAGGGTCCAACTGCTTAATACGGTGGAGAGGCGAAAATGCCACCTTTGCTGTGGCTGCAATCTGTGCCTCCACAGAAAGGGAGGCGTCGGTTACACCCAAGCTCTGAGAGTTCTGTAAACTAGTGCTGAAATTCATTTTGCTTATAGTCTTAAACAGACTCCACCCTGCCGGCCCCAATCTACCAGTTCATTACCATGTGAGGGCTGTCCCTCAATAGATGGATTCAGGCAACAGCTACCCTTAAACACAATAAGCTGAGCATGAACACAGATGCAGCCTTAAATACAATATGCCAAGCATGCAACCACAAGTTGGCATGCACACAAGGGCAGTCATCTACTAAAGCACTGTGCCACCCCTCAACATTTGGAAATGGCAACGTAGGATTATTTAAGCTGCCGATCCTGGCTTCAAAAGGCTTGGAAGGACATGGAGGGGAATGAAGGGAAGGAGGAAGGAAAAAAAACTGGGGGTAATTGTAAGCACCCACTCCCCAATAGCTACTCCCAAAGTTCAATGCGTACATTGTGCATTTGGGAGAAGATGTTGCTGTACCTTACCTTTGTTAGGAAAATCTAACTGCTTGGACCTTTGAAGACAAATCCGTTCTTTGGGCACTGACCTGGCCGATTCATCTGTGTGTACAGATCCATTCTCTGCTGCATACTATAAAAATTACAATTAACATGTGTTGCAAAGGGAACAGTTGTTAACACAAAGCTTAGCTTGTAACATCATCCCAGGCTCATTCCATAAAGAGCATAAGGTGCGTATATTGTCTTCTAGCACTATTACTTGATTCCAAGTGTCTGTTTAACATTTACAGTTAAGTAAAAGTTGGATTCCAGAGAAGGCTTTCAGCAATCACAAAATGGCAATTGCTATCAAATGTTCACAGTTTTACCCGCCTGCATCCGGTGGGCTTGAATAAAGACCCCAAGGTACACATGGATTTCTATTAATCACGATTATTGTAGAGAAGATTGATTAGATAGCAATCTTTTCCAGATGTGCTTGGTTACTCAGGTCAGGCTCTCAGGATATGCACTTGGGGCAAGGAAAGCAAGCAGAGTTTTAGTGAACAGCCTATACCGAAATTGAACTTAAAAATACAACTTCATGAGGAAGTTCAGGACCTCAGGAGTCGCAGCCTAACTGGGTACTGGAATATTCCCCAAAAGACTTTGGGTTTGGTTTGGCTTCCATTTCAATACCTTCTTCTGTCCTCATCCTAGTCTCAGCCAGAACATTTTCCAGGATCACAAACCAGCTCCTTTCCCAGTGCTCAAGAACTACTACAACTCCACCACCATATGAGCCTCCATTCCTCCAATATGCTGAGCTTCTGGACTTCCTTTTCCTGAATGCTGCTCTCTGGGGCTTGTCCCCTCTAACCCTGCTAGGCTCCATTAAATTTCCAAGGGGAATGCCTACGGCACATGCCCGCCCCCCCCCCCCGGTCACTGCTAGACTGGCTGCCAACACACAGAGTAAATATTCAGCTATTCCCCACTAGGTGCTTCGAAAAGTTCATTTACTAAATAGTATGGGGGTAGTCCAGTGTTTCCCAATTGTAGTGTTTTGGACTACAATTCCCATCATCCCTGACCAGTGGTCCTTGCTAGCTAGGAATGATGGGTGCTGTAGTCCAAAACCAGCTGGAGACCCAAGTTTGGGAAACAGTGGGGTAGTCAATCACTGCATCAGCTTTACTGAGCATGGTCAGTGGTCAGGGTTGATGGGAGTTACAGAATAGAACATCTATTCTACTGGCTACCCTTGCACATAATTTCTGACCAATTACAGGTGCTCTGTACTCTTATGTATGTCTGATTGAGTTATCTGGGACATACGCCCAGGTAAGTGTGCGTGTACAGCAATCTTTCTCCAAACTTAGGTTCCCAGATGTTAAGGGACTACAGCTTCCCTCATCCTCGACCATAGGGCTGTGGCTGGTTGTTATGATGTGGGGTCAACAACATCTGGAGCCCCATAGTTTTAGGAAATGCCAGTGCACAAGATTGCAACCTTAGTGTCCCCCCCCCCCCCCCACAAAAGTGTCAACTAATTTCTGGAGATCATTTACTAACTTTGCCTCATTGAAACAGACGCGCTTCCAGCTCTGGCTCCTATAAACCAGGACATCTCTCAATACATTAGCTTGGATCCCAACTTCCCTTCCATGAATGAAGAGAGCCCATAGAGCAGAATTCTCCCCTGCTTCCTTTTGTAGCCCCCTGAAAACCTGCTCTTAAGGACTGAGCAGCCCTTTGGGGGTATTGTAAGGAGGAGGTGCAGCAGATCAAGAAGGGAGTTGACAGAAATCACACACACACACACACACACACACACACACACACACAAACCCTTTCCTTGCACGAACAAGAAAGCCACTTAGGATCCAAGTCAGCCTTATTTTAAGACAGGTCAACATCCTTTCCAACCGGCAAAACATTTCACACAGGTGACAAGTCCAAACTCACTCTCCCTACCCATAACACAACAGCATCAATCCGTAATGCATCCTGATCAGTGATAAGCAACAGCTTGTTTTGCTGCAACATCGCATGTTCATAGCTTGCTATATTCCGCTACAAAAGAAGTCTGCCCCTCACTCTCTCTTTTCTGGCGTTTTGCTTACCTAGGGTAATATGCTGTGTAATTCATAAAGAGCTGAGTGCCAGCTGGATAATATGCTGTAGAAGGTTGAAGTGTCCGTGGGTTGAGGAGCACGGAGGGTTGGTAGAGTGCTGCATCCGTCGGGATAACTGCCGCAGGAGTAGGGAAGGAGTAGGAAGGAGGAGACATGCCTAAACGACAGAACAAGACAGAGATGAAGAAGGTCAGTGCTTCTGCATGCAACCTTTTTTAAAAGCACAAAGCATGATTAAGGCCAGGCTACACTCCCGGATCCAGGTGGTCATTTCACAGCAGAAAGATGCAATTATACCACAAGCTATATTTTGCCCTCACGCTTCTAGGAGATAAAGGTAAAGGACCCCTAGACGGTTAAGTCCAGTCAAAGGAGACTATGGGGTTGCGGCGCTCATCTCGCTTTCAGGCCGAGGGAGCCAGTGTTGGTCCACAGACAGCTTTCCGGGTCATGTGGCTGGCATGACTGAACCACTTCTGGTGCAACGGGACACCGTGACGGAAACCAGAGTGCATGGAAACACCGTTTACCTTCCCACTGCAGCGGTACCTATTTATCTACTTGCACTGGCATGCTTTCGAACTGCTAGGTTGGCAGAAGCTGGGACAGAGCAACGAGAGCTCACTCCGTTGCGGGGATTCGAACCACCGACCTTCTGATCGGCAAGCCCAAGAGGTTCAGTGGTTTAGACCACAGCGCCACACACATCCTACTACACTTCTAGGAAAAGCTACACTAATTGACACATACACAAAAAGGCCATACTTCTTGCTGACCACTGTTATTAATCTGTTGAGTCACATTGCAGCCTTCGTTGGAAAGAAATATTCAGATCCAAAAATCTAAAAAAACAATTAAACCAATCACACACTCAAAGAGGGTGGAGAGGTGGTGAGAGGTGTGGCCTAGGGAGAATCCTGCCTGATCATTTAGTGCAGGTTTCCTTCCAAATGTTTTGGATTATAAACTCCCATCATCTGACCACTCGTAGTCATGGTGGTTGGGGCTATTTTAGATTAGATTAGTTTAGAATGCTGCATGAACCCTAAACTTAAAACCATGGTTAGCAAAAACTAGCCAGTTTCACAAACTATGGTTTGGATATTTATTTCTACTAACCAGTTAAGTTTAACCAGATGGCAAGGCAGGCTGTGGTTGGTAAAATGGAAGCAAGATCTTCCCGACTCCCCCCTGTGGCTATGCGAGCTGAGGGGAGAGCATGGAAGCCCAAGGAGTGGTAGGTTTGTTCTCATAGTGCTGAACCACGGTTTAGCATTACAACCAAACTAGCCCCTGTGAACGCCAACTTTATACATAAAGAAAGATTACTCAAAGAGTTCTTCTGTCTGAACACTGGTCTGCCTCCAAGATCTTATTGCAAGTTTAGTTTGGGCTACTCCTAAATCAGACACAAACCTAAGTAGCTGACATGTTGGGAATTTGGGACCAAACACTGACCCAAACTACACCCATTTGAAGTGGATGTTATCTCATGTCAAGCTGCAGGATTAGTAGAAGATACACAATACAGAAAAAGGAGCTCTGTCTGCACAATGAGGATGGAAAATATGTTCCTCCATCCTCTTCCAGACTTAATGCCTTCCTTGTTTTTGAGACTGCATATAGTGAAGTAGAGAGTGTTTAACTTCTAAAAGGAAGAAGTCAGGATCAAAGCCTTTCTAGAAAGAATGTGTTTTCAAAGCTCTCCGCCCTGCTATTAACGTTTACACTCTGTTTTAAGGCCCTGGCAGAACCCCCAAGGCAGCTTATAGAAATTAAAATTCCATATATAACATTAAAACCCATAATAATAAAGCCAAACCAATACAACCCAATAAAAATGGAAGTACTGCACAATTCACCAGTATCCAACAAACATAGGAAGCTGCCTTATATTGAGTCAAACCATTAGCTACATCTAGCTGAGTACTGGCTGACAACACTGACAGCCAGTGACTTTCCAAGGTTTCAGGCAGATGTCTCTCCCAGGCCTACCTGGATATGCCAGGGATTGAACCTGAGGCCTTCTGCACACCAAGCAGGTTCTCTACCACTAAGCTACAACCTTTCCATGTCAACAAAACCAGCTACTCCAATTACTTTATACTGACCTCCTGAAAGCTAAGAGAGCACAAGCTGATAAGCTTCGTTTGGACAAGAATCCTGAAAAAAGAATGCTGCCCTCAATATGGCTTTTGAAACGCAAAATAATTTGTGGAGCTGTAGCTGTGTTAGCTTCTTACAGCAAAAACAAATCAAAGATGCATCTGATGAAGTGGGCTTGAGTCTACAAAAGCTTAGGCCATTACAGATTTGGCTAGTCTTCCTCCCAGAACTACCAGGTAATCCTAGTCACCCACTGAAGTCACCTGACAAATCATTTCACAATCCACACGCACTTGACCTGTGTAAGCTTCTTTCCTGCCTTAAAGACATTCTGCGCTCTCAGTTCCAGCAGAGAGCCTCCCCCCTCCCCAAGCAGGTGACACTCAACTTCACTCTGGCCAAAGCGCGTGGGGGAGAGAGGGAGGAGAACAAAAAAACAAAGAAAGAAGCTAGACATATTTCACCCTGCAGATGCTACCTTATTGGTCAGAGTAAGCCTCATTGAGCTCAGTAGGGCTTATATCTGAGTAGGCAGGCATAACAATACAGTCGTACCTTGGTTTTCGAACAGCTTAGTTCTCAAACGTTTTGGCTCCCGAACGTTGCAAACCCGGAAGTGAGTGTTCCGGTTTGTGAACTATTTTTGGAAACTGAACATCTGACGCGGCTTCCAACTGGGCTGCAGGAGCCTCCTGCAGCCAATCAGAAGCCGCACTTTCCGAACGTTTTGGAAGTCAGACAGATTTCCAAAATGGATTCCTTTCAACTTCAAGGTACAACTATATACTGTACAGCAGGGGTAGCAAACATGGTATCCCCTCCAGATGTTGCTGAAATACAACTCCCATCATTCCCTGACCATTGGGCAGATTGCCTGGGGCAATGGGAGTTGTGGTCCATCAACATCTGGAAGACACCATGTTTGCCATCCCTGCTGTAAATACTAGTTTTAATTCAACTTAATTGGCATTTCCTTGCTAGCTGAGAAAAGAGTTTGTCCTGTGCAAATTTCTCCCCCTGTCCAGACCCAAAATCCCTGGAGGAAGGGGCCCTTCCTGCTTCCCAGAGTCCCACTCAGCTTCTTTCTCACACTACTGATGGTTAGGAGTTAAGGGTACAGAAGGCTTTCAGGTAATAAAACCAAACAGGAAGGAAGACGCCTGCACAGGGGCAACAGATTTACTGAGGGCTGGATCAGGCCCAGGGCATTTGGAGTCCATCTCCTCACCAAGTAACTCCCTAGTGACGATCATGAGCTGGTCAAATGGGAATTAAGCAAAACAAGCAAATAGACCCAGTATTGCTGGATTTAGCCAGGTTCCAAATCTGGATTTCTTATGACACAGCTTTTTCGCTTTATGTTTTACTTTGCAGAGCAAACAGAAGCTAGTCCAAGATCAACCGATCAATACACCTGGGAGACTTTTACCAGGCACAACCACTCTGTGAACGTGAACAGAGGGAGAAATATTGGACTAAACTCAACTTGGAAGCTTCTCACTGGCCATTGATAGTGGAATAACCAGGCTTTGTTCACTCATTTCTGAATGGGGCATCTAATCGACACAGTGATTAGAACAGGGGTCAGCAAACTTTTTCAGCAGGGGGCTGGTCCACTGTCCATCAGACATTGTTGGGGGCCTAACTATATTGGGGGGGGGGATGAAGGAATTCCTATGCCCCACAGATAACCCAGAGATGCATTTTAAATAAAAGGACACATTCTACTCATATAAAAACACGCTCATTCCCAGACCATCTGCGGGCTGGATTTAGAAGGTGATTGGGCCAGATCCGGAGTGCAGAGAGAAGGGAGGATTTCTCTCTCCCCACCCCTTGCACTCAGTGGTCCCAATGAAAGTCACCACACTTGAAAGTCATTTGGGACTGAGGAACTGCCCACTTGGGTACCATTTGGATTCTGGAAGCTAAGATGCTGTTCCACTTTCAGCCTGACGTAGAACAGTTATGATCAGATGTGACTACTGGCAAATCACCCATGTCATTAGGAAGCACTCCTGGACTCCATGTTAAATTAACTACCTCTCTCACCCAGGCTGCGACTATTGAAAATAGTCACCTATACCTTCTGAGGTTCTTAAGCGTAAATATACTGAAATATACATACTTGTAGTATTTTACTATGTCAGCCAGAATACATAGGTCTCACCCATCTGAGCTAAAAGCTCTTTGTTCCCTAACAACCCATCATGAATTTTGGCTAACTTTGGTGTAACGAAATGCCCTGTACATGCTCCTCTGCATTTCCAGGCACCCATATTTGATATTGGCTTCTGCCGCCAGTCAGTTTAAAACAGGGGTCGGCAAGGCTTACCAGGCATGCGCCGGATCGCTCCTGCAGAGATCCTCTGTGGGCCTGACCAGAGCAGCATGACGCTGGAAATCGCATCTGCGCATGCCCAGATGCTGAAAATTGCGCCTGCGCAGAAACGATTTTTGTGCGTCTGGGCATGGGCAGAAGCGATTTCCAGTGCCACAGACATGTGCAGACGCAATTTCCAGAGACACGAAAGAGAGTCCCCGCACCGCACTGATTTAGCACAGCAAATGGGGACTCGCCGAGCGGGCAGCTCAGTTCGGGGGCGGCTTGGGGGCCGGTTGAAAGGCCTCCGTGGGCCACTTCCGGCCCATGAGCCGCAGGTTGGGCACCCCTGGTTTAAAACATGATCCTGCAATTCTGAGCTGAAGTGCTCGAAATCAACACTTGCCCAGTGCAAATTAAACTCCGGAAGGTGTGGGGGTAGGAAGGTGTGGGTCAGCAGAAAAGCAAGAGTAAAGAAGCCAATCACTATCCAAATCACAGTAGTCCACAGCCAAAAGGGAGAACAAAAATCAAAGGCTGCTACCGATTTCAGATGGGAAAAGCTTTGCATTCCAGATCCCACAGACACGCTGATCCCTTCCAAGAGAGGAACACAAAAACAGAATGGGTGAAAGAAGCTCCGACACCTACCAGCGTACAGCAGAAAGTAGCGCCAAGACCCAAGCTAAACTTACATGGTAACTTACATGGTGGTGGGGATAAGCCATTTCGATTTAAAGTGCCCCCCATTAATACAAAGTTCATCTCCTCTGCAGAACACTGAAAGACTTCGACATATCTGTCCTTCATGGTTTTCTTATGGCACTTCTGAGCAGCCATAAATGCTCGGTCTGAAGATTTCATCTGGATAAAAGCATCTCCGGAGGGACGACCCTAAGAGGGGAAAAGGAGAAAGGTGAGAGGCTGCAGCATCAAGACAAACGGATTTACTCAATTTTTTAAAGAAAAAAACATCTGTGATGATAGCTCTTCTAAGTTTTACCTAGCAGCTGTTATGTTTCAATAGTGGGGGGAAAGTATAACTTTTATTCCTTGCTGTAAAGCAGCAATATGACTGTTGGGCGACAGTCCGACAGAGTTCCTATGTACCAGGAAGTTATTTTGAAGAGCACAGATTAAAACAGTTCATGTTGCATCCTAGGATAAATAATTGCAGGACATCTTTCTGAGCCAGGCTTGTAGTCAATGTGAAACCCAAACCCATCTCTACATCGACAAGCAGTGGTGGGGAAACATCGCTGGCCATTGCTAGGCACCCGAGAAAGCAAGTCAACTGTACAACTCCATCCCATAATCATGCGACCAGTGTAGAACAGCTGTGGCACAACCAAGGGCTGCAGGAGTAGTGCCCAGTTTGCATCATAATGAGGTGGGAGGTACAAATTTTGACGTGCCGTGAATCCTGCCTCAAGGACTGCCTCTTTCCATATGAACCTACCCGGACCCTGAGATCATCTTCTGAGGCCCTCCTTCGTGTGCCCCCTCCTCGAGAGGTTCAGGGGGTGGCAACATGAGAACAGGCCTTCTCACAGTGGCAAGACTGCTAAAAATTGGAAATCTCAAGAAATGCCAACGGTAGAAGAATGGCAGATGAAGATGTTGGAGTTTTTGGAGCTGGCAGACCTGACTGGAAGAATCCGCGATCAGAAAGAAGAGGAATACCAAGAAGACTGGAAGAAATTTAAAGACTATTTAGTTAAATATTGTAATATAAGATAAGTAGAAAATACTTGAAAATACCAAACAGGCCGAGGATTAGTATAAGAATGTTGTATATTAATATGGAGCTAAGTCAATAAGAAAAGAGATGAAGATAGTGAATTGAAGGAGTTAATTGTAGTAGTAAGATGATTTTGGAGAACTGTTAAAAGGTGATACAATGAAATTCAGTTAGAGGGGATTTGAGGAAGTCAGTTAACAATAAAATTTAAAATGAACTTTTGAAAGAATATGTTTCTATTTTTTTTATTGTACTATTGTAGTGTGTTTTCTTTTGTATGTTTTATATGTTTTATCTGTTAAAATCAATAAAAAATTTTGGAAAGAAAAAAAGAGAACAGGCCTTCTCTGCAGTGGCTCCCCGTCTGTGAAATGCTCTCCTCCCCAGGGAGGTTCGCCTGTCACCTTCATTATACACCTTTAAGTGCCAGGCAAAAATGTTCCTTTTTAGTTCAATAAATAAATAATAATACATAGGAGCCGCGAGCCACGGCAGAGTTCACCACTATTTAGTTCTCTGAGGACAACCCTTTATAAAAGCCAAGAACACACAGGAAGGGTGTTCTATACAGCAGCAGTGGAGAACTGGGAGCCTCACTGCACAGTGCTTTGCAAGCCCCCCACATCAGCTGATCATCAGCATCTGAAAAAAACCCCTATTTGGCTCGGTCACACATCTTCCAAACTTATAGGCATAGGGAGGTGAGAGTGGCTTGGCTGAAATGGCCTCAAAGAGCACCAAATGGAGAGGCCTGGTGGGCCCGATTAGGCTAGAGGCCCCCCAATGCTACTGCGCCCTTGTGAGAAAAATGGGATTGTCCTCTCCACTTACCTGGTGATTTAATACCATGTGAACCCCATGAGTCCTGATATCTCCAGAGAACTCCCCTAAGAATCCCAGAATGTCTTCTATAGTGGCGGCGTATGGGAGCCCCCGCAGCCGTATGCAGTCTCTGACGTTGGTGGGAGGTACAAATTGCTGAGGTAGTACAGGGAGGATGGGCGGAGCGGGGAGAGGAATGAGAGGCACAGATGAGTATCTGTTCAGTACCTGCAATAAAATAAAATAAAAATACGTTAACAGCCAAGTGGCTTCCCTGTATTTCGGACTATAGCCTGCACCGTCACATCGTATTTTGTTAGCATTGTTAAGTTCCCATTTAACAAAAAGCAAAGTAAGACAGCTCATGCCTGATCACTCCTCCGAGTATGCAGCTGGTGTATGGGGTACAAAGAGGCCAAGAGAAAAAAGAAGGGGTGGCTTCTTACTGGCAGGAGGAATCCCAAGGCACACCAGAAGATCCTGTACTCTTGAATGCAGCAGCTAGACTGGTGACTGGGAATGGCCGCCGAGATCATATAACACCAGTCCTGAAAGACCTACATTGGGCTCCAAGTACATTTCCGAGCACAATTCAAAGTGTTGGTGCTGACCTTGAAAGCCCTAAATGGCCTTGGCCCAGTATACCAGAAGGAGCGTCTCCACCCCTGTTGTTCAGCCCGGACACTGAGGTCCAGCGCCAAGGGCCTTCTGGCGGTTCCCTCCCTGCGAGAAGTGAGCTTACAGGGAACCAGGCAGAGGGCCTTCTTGTTAGTGGCGCCCGCCCTGTGGAACGCCCTCCCATCAGATGTCAAGGAAATAAACAACTATCTGACTTTTAGCAGACATCTAAAGGCAGCCCTGTTTAGGGAAGTTTTAAATGTTTGGTGTTTTATCGTGTTTTTAATATTCTGTTGAGAGCCGTCCAGAGCGGCTGGGGAAACCCAGCCAGATGGGCGGGGTGTAAATAATAAATTATGATTATGAAAGGACTCTTCCATTCATGAACCGGCAGGAGGTAAAGGCTGCATATTGCACGTCTCATGCTGCATGCCCAAATAGCAGAGAGCAGCACAGAGGCATCACTCTCAGCCCACCCGAGTTAGGCCTGCCATTTGAGACAGTAGCCTGGCGAAGGTTTTATACTGCTGCTTTTAAACTGCCGACTGTAGTACTAGTAGATGAGCGGTTTAATTTGTGTTCATGTGATTTTATTGGTGTGAACCGCCCTGGGCTCCCTTTAGGGCGGAAGGGCAAACTATACATTTGCACGCAATAATGATCTGCCTCATCCTTCCAGCATGAGGCCCATATAAGAATAATAACAACCATTTTATTATTCATAAAGAATATGGTTGGGTGGGTGGGTGGGTGGGTGTGGGTGTGTGTGGGTGTGTGTGTTTGTACCCTGACTTTTCCCACTGACAGCAACTCAAGGTGGCTTACAGATAAAATAAGAAGAGCTAAAAACATTAGGGGGGAATAAATAAAAACCAATTAAACATTAATATAATTAAAACCATATTTTAAAAATCTATAAAAAACATACAGATAATAACAATAGAAGCTGCACAGCACCAGCCCTTTCATTAAAAGCCGTCTGCTCCCAAAAGCCTTAGGAATAAGACGGTCCTCACCTGCTGGCTGAAGGGCAACAAGGAAAGAGCCAGCCTAACTTCTCTAGGGAAGGAGTTCCAAAGTCAAGGAGCAGCCACTGAGAAGGCCCTCCCCTGCAACCCTGCCAAGGGTGCTTGTGAGGGTGGTGGATCCCAAAAGGGACCAAGAAAGGGTGGCAAGGAGGGACTGGGCTTGGTGAACCATCAGGCAAGCATTCTCCAGGCTCACCAGCACCACCAGACCTTTTAAAGGTTTTAAACTGTAAAAGAGGAATGGCTCCCTGGCAATTTTAAAAGTTTGCAAGGATGGTAGTGGAATTGGCCTCTGAAAAACGCTCTGCTGTGATCCACTGCACTCCAACCGTAACATTCCCGCTCCCACTTGTTAGAATGAAAACAGAAAGGGACTACTGAATGAGTTACTGGTATGCTACAAACACATTTTCCAATCATCACTTTTGTAATTCTACATTCTTGTTTCATGCTTCTTCTCTCAAGCTACAGCCCATTGCTCAGAGATGTTGCAGCCGGGATCTGAATGAGCAATTCTGAGCAAGACTTAAAAGCTGACATCGTCATTTATTATTTGTACCCTGTCCATCTAACTGGGTTGCCCCAACCACCCTGGGCAGCTTCCAACATATTATATATAAATAAAACATTAAACATTAAAAAGCTTCCCTGCCTTCAGATGTCTTCTGCAGGCTATATAGTTACTCATCTCCTGAATACCTCTTGACAGTTGGAAGCTCAGAAATACCCAAGTTGTTATACAATCAAACAATGTAGAAATTTTATGAAATAAAACAGTAAATAATCTTGTATTGGCCCTGGACCCAACACTGAATGGACTCCTGCTATAACTACCTCTGTCCCACAAAACTTCCCGTTTCACAACAGATTCCTTTTATGACATTAAATCAAGTCCTTAACTCACCTGCTGGACCTCAGCAGCTGTACTCCTGAAGAGCTCTATGTACCTTTTGCCCAACAAGTCCTTGTGTTTCTTTAGCGCATTCTGTGCATATTCCTCACAGGCAAACAACACAAACGCATCCCCTGTCGGCCTACTGTCAGGATACGTCACGAAAAGGATCCCTTCTTTTCCACCTGTCACGGGACAGTGCTGACCAAAGAATGCCAACACTTCATCGGTGGTGACGTTGAACGGCAGGCCGCGCATACGAAGGATCACTTGGTTCTCTTTCGAAAGGAACTGAGCCACTTCATTGGACGTGCCTTGAAGAACCAAGGAAGTTAGAAGTTGAGATAGTTGTTTGTTCCCCACAGATAGGACAGAGTAAAATGGGCTCAAGACCGCAATACCTCAAGGACCGCCTTGTTCCATATGAACCTACCCAGACCCTGAGATCATCTTCTGAGGCCCTCCTTCGTGTGCCTCCTTCTTGAGAGGTCTGGAGGGTGGCTACACAAGAACGGGCCTTCTCTGTGGTGGCTCCTCATCAGTGGAATGCTCTCCCCAGGGAGGTTCGCCTGGTGCCTTCATTATACACCTTTAGGCGCCAGGCAAAAACATTCCTTTTTAACCAGGCCTTTGGTTGACCTGATGGACATCCTATACCATTTTAAAATGTGGCTCTTGGGGGGGGTGTTATTTGGGTTATTGTTTTTATTTTGATTTTATATATTGTGATCTTTTCTGTGAACTTCCCTTAGACCTCCGGGTATAGGGCGGTATATAAATTAAATCAATCAATAATGAAATGTAATGTAACAACTCCTCTCCCTGTGTGGCCTGTGCTCATTTTAAGAAGACTCACATCTACAACATACATTTAAAGCACTCCAATGCCACTTTACCTGTCAGGGAGAATCATGAGAACTGTAGGTTGTAAAGGTGCTGGCAACTGTAGCTCTGTGAGGGAACAGTTCCCAGCATTCTCTACGACTGGGAGAAGGGTGCCCTTCAGTGTATGAGGTGGATGGAAGTTTCTTTACTTCTATACAAGAGCCAGAAATACCACCACAAGGGACACACCCCGACAAGTCTGGCAATGAAATTCCTTTAGCTGTTTGCGAGGTCCACCCTTACCTGAGGCAACGTGTGGGATTTGTTTAGTTTTTCAGAGCCTGCACGCAACTAGTGCTTTTGAAATGCTAAGCTTCCAAATCTAGAAGCTATTTTTATGGCCCTATCAGTGTACGGAGCGCCTTATAAATGCAAGGGGACTGGCCTTTGCCCCAAAGAGTCTACAATCACTTTTTTTTTTTTTTTTTTGCCTATTAGCAATGCCAGGTACAAGGCCGCTTGGGAATTCGAAGAAGACAAAGAAAAAACAACCCAGTGCCATTTTGAAATCAGGTGGCTAGAATCGGTGCTATTTTGAAAAGTTCGTTCAGCCACTGCAACAAGGAACGGTGTCCAATTGCATCCAAGTGTGGATGAAAACCTGCTCCTTGATCACAGGAACCACCCCACGAAATTTGGTTGCGACATCTTCAAAGGTTTCCAAATTCAAACAAGCAACTTTTTGAAATATGTAGCAGATCAGGAGGGGAGTTTCCCATAAAGATTGTTGCAGTTATGGTATCTTTTCTATAATTAGTCGGCATTCTGAATGGCGGCTAGTCCCTCCTGCCTCCCCCAACAGTGGGAGGTGGGGTGGAAATCTTACTACTTTTTAAAATGCCAACTATTCCTGCCAAGGAGCTTTGAGAATGCCCCATAGCTCAGGGGCAGAATCTGTAGACAAGAAGGTCCTCAGTCAACTCTCTAGGTACAACGCAACCCCCAGGATGGCCAAAGGTCAAAGATGAGGGGAGCTGTAGTCCAGCAACATCTGCAGGGCCACAGGCTCCACATCCCGCTCTACGCAACAGATGAGCCAACAGCCTGTCTTGGCACAGCCCTTCATCTACAAAGTCATAAGGCTATAGTGACATGATCAAAGGCTATAATAGCATGATCACACCCAGATAAAATCTTGCAAAACTGGGCCTGCACCAGAACTTTCTCTCAACAGCAGGAAGCAGACCTCTTTCTCGTAAATCACGCTACTGCACAAGCCATATCCAAGTAGCATTCAGGGCACCTAAAAGCTTATTGCACCTAACTCCATAGTGAAGCAATTTCTGTAACCTCTGAAGATTTGGGAAGCTCAGTATTATCAGATCCTTCACTTTGCCTTCCCCCAGTGTCCAAACAGCTGCAAGGTCATGGAAAATACAGGCCTGCCACGTGAGGGTCTGCAGGGCCACACTTTTAACCGACTCCCTATTCTCTCGTGGCTCCTTCTGGCTCCAACATTCATAAAAAGCATCTGCAATGGGGAACCTGCTGCACCCATGTTCGCTCCCTGGGTGATCAGGGTTCCAAATTACGCAGGGAGCTTAGAAAAAGTACAGTCAGAGTTGCATGACAATGGCAGGGCTAGGGGAGCTTGAGGCACAGCCGCTTCATACTTTCAACTGAATAGTTCTGCATTAAAGCCCAGTTCATACATTAATGTTGCACAATGCAAGTCCCATCTACACTGCATTGGTAGCGTCTGAATATCTGAGACCTTTGTGGCTGCTCTCTTCACACCCAATTTTATGCCAGTCTATTATTTTTAATAAATAATAATAATATACCGCCCTTCATCTGAAGATCAAAGAGTGGTTTACAGCATGTAAACAGAAAATACTTAACGAAACAACAAACAAGCAATAATTCCCCACAATAACCCCCCCCCATAAACCCACACAGAAACAGTGGTACCTCGGGTTACAAACTTAATTCGTTCCGGAGATCCGTTGTTAACCTGCAACCGTTCTTAACCTGAGGTGCACTTTTGTTAATGGGGCCTCCCGCTGCCACCGGCGCGCAATTTCCGTTCTCATCCTGGGGCAAAGTTCTCAACCCGAGGTACTACTTCTGGGTTAGCGGAGCTCGTAACCCAAAGTGTTTGTAACCCAAAGCGTTTGTAATCCGAGGTACCACTGTATTACATCGGCCAGTGTGCCAAAAGTGTCCCATTCTTTTTGAAGCCACATTACTACAGGTAAAGGACCCCTGGACGGTTAAGTCAGTCAAAGGCGACTATGGGGTTGCAGTGCTCATCTTGCTTTCAGGCCAAGGGAGCCGGCGTTTGTCCACAGACAGCTTTCCGGGTCATGTGGCCAGCATGACTAAACCGCTTCTGGCGCAACGGAACACCTTGATGGAAACCAGAGCACATGGAAACACCATTTACCTTCCTGCCGCAGAGGTACCTATTTATCTACTCACGCTGGTATGCTTTTGAATTGCTAGATTGGCAGGAACTGAGACAGAGCGACAGGAGCTCACCTCGTCATGCGGATTCGAACCACTGACCTTACAATCGGCAAGCCCAAGAGGCTTGGTGGTTTAGACCACAGTGCCACTGCGGCCCTGGAACATTACCTTACTGCACATTCTCAAAATATGACTGGTGCCCTCTGGATCAGTGCCAAGTTATATAAAATGCACCTCCAAAGAGAGAATACCTGATCTGAGGGGGCAGGGAGGCTGTCCCTCAGACCACTCTGGAAGCTTAATAGCAGAGGGATTTGGCTGGATAGACAAAACGTTCAGCTCCATAGGACAGTTTCATTTGACCATGTAATAACATGCTAGATAGACTGTGTGACATAGCAGTTGGGAGTGTAAGACCAGGGAGACCAGGGTTCAAATTCCTACTCAGCCATGCAGCTCACACCTTGAGCCAGTCACAGCCTCTCAGCCTAACAGACCTCACAGGGTCAGTGTGAGGATGGCAAGGAGGGGGACAACCATGTATGCCACCTGGAGCTCCTTGGAAGAAAAGGTGGGGTATAAATGCAATAAATGAGCAAAGAAAAAAACATTTATATACTGCTTTATATCATAAAATGTCAAAGTAGTGTACAGGATAGTAAATTCATACTTTAAAACCCTACCATAAAAAAACACCCATCACCAGATTAAAGAACAATTACCTCCAGCAATTTTCAAGAAGTCCTCCCCAGTCGCTTTGTACACCTGAGAAAGGGAAAGGGAAATGATTATGCTTGGAGAAGCGCTCCGTACCATTTAATCCAAACACCGATTTTGGAGCTTGAGCAACATACCTCAATGTACCGGTTCCCCATGTGATGCTTGTGTCTTTGCAACGCCAGATCCCGGTGCTCCTCACTGACAAACCTGACAAGAGCTTCTCCGTTCCTCCTGCCTTGTGCGTTGAGGCAAAGTGCGGCTCCTCCTCTAAAGAGTTAAGGCAGCAAACAGAGGCAGCCGTAAGGCACACAAAGCATTATGTCTCACCTTGCAAAACCAGCACTTACATAAATCAAAGGCAAGCAGCACTGGATGTTCTTAGGTGCATTCACACCTCTCTTTTGAAAGCAGGAGTAGCTACTTGCATGTGAACCTCAGCAGCAAAGTCCTTCACTTCTGAAATGTTCCCGCTACTGGCATTTTAAAAATACTCAGTATTTATTTTTTTAAGCACCTTTTTAATCAATAGTGTGCGCTTTTAAAAAACCCTACCCTAAAAAGCAAGAAGATTACATAATTGTACACAGACTAAGAATTCAGCCACTCACTCCTGCTATAGAATAGGGGTTCTCTTACTGCAGAGTTTTTAAAAAATAATTAATTCAAGGCAGTACAGACAAGGATATTTTTTATTCATGCATATGAAACATGGGAATATGAAAAGAGGGTGTCTGAGAAAGGTCCGCCAAACATTCCTGCCAGCCCCACACCAGATGTCAGGTAAAGAGGTCTTTGCAAAAGAACAAACAGGAGGCTAAAGTACTGTTCATTCAAATTGGCTCTGAAACAGACATTTTCCCTCTCTGCACATAACTTTGCTCACAGCTTTGCTCACAGTTGTTGTCCGAATGCAAACCACACTTGCAAAAAGGCAAAGCAGGGCTTGCTGTCCGTGCCAATCAGATGACAGCAAGCCCATCTGAAGTTGTCATCTGTTGTTATGACAGAATCAGGTGACTGGCAACAGTTGGGCCACAGGTTCAGTGGGAGTAATAGTCCGCCAACATCTGGAGGGCCATAAGCTGACCACCTTTGCATCCACTCCAATTTCAGAAAGTCCAGAAAAAGACATTAAAGTCCATTTTTTCAAACAGAAAGCAAATTATTTTAGCTGTGGGTTTGCTGCATTGTGATTGTATTTTACCTGATTTTTAACTCAGTTGCTGGGCAACTCAGGAAATGAAAAAAAAAGTAAGATAAAGGATCCACAAATGCACTCACTAGCTTGCCACTGGCAAGTGCCTCTTTTCTTCTGGCAAGAACACGGGATGAAGGAGAGCCCCTGCCTTTCACCTAGGCCCAGGGAGCCTCTGTTCCTTCACTGAGCCTTGGAGACATTTCAAAAGCCATGAGTTTTCCCACTGCTTCCTGAGTGCCAAAGGCAGGTGTGCAGAAGCTTTTGCCTGCCAGATGTTGCTGAACTACAACTCCCCTTAACCCCAGCAAGCATGTCCAGTCCCCACACTTGGTCTAAGGCTTAGGGCAAGGGAGGTAAATTTCCAGGCCTCTTTCTTAGCCATGAGCCAGGGAGCAGGGTTTCACCCCTACAATAGTTGCACTTAGCCTTCATTGTATTTAGCAGGGTCATGCCAAATACAAATTTTGGTTGGTCACCAAGGGCAGCCAATACGTCAACTCCAGGAAACAGTTTGAGAACAAGGCTGAAAATAACAAACGTTACTAAATGAGAGAACTAACTTGGCAATATTAAGGCCTTTGAAGAACCTAGCAATGTCCTGGTCCGATGACTGCCATGGTAAGCCTCTTGCTCGGATTATGGTATTATCATCCACAAGTTCCATCTTGCTGCTGCAGATCAAGCAGAAGGATATATATTGAAAATTTGCCTATCATCATGAACCATGACTAGAGCCAAGGATATCTTCTATCGGCTCACATCCCACATTCTTCAAAATGCTTTCGCAACAAGTCAGGGAGAGACTTATCCCCCCCACCCCCAAAAAAGAGGATCTCAACCAGTTTTGAAATTATGGGCCTGTCCTCCAATATGCTGTAATCTTCAAAAATGGAAGTAGAGAAAAAAACCAAGAGCCAATGTTGTCACCACTAGGCTGCAGATGTTTTGAATAGGCTATCTGTGGCAGTCTTGCTGCTTTGTCTCTTTCCTAGCTTATCATTTTTATATTGTAAGCTCCTTGCAGGTAGTGAAATGTATTTAAGGCTATGGGTTGTAGTAAACTAACATTTACTCAGAGTAGACCCACTAAAGTTAGCGACCATGCCTCATTTATGTCCCTTAATTTCAAGTGACCTGCTTAGCTAGTCACTATCGCTTAAGTCGTAATCTACCTCACAGGGTGGTTGCAAGGATAATACAGGAATAGAACAAAGTATGCTATCCTTTGCTCCTTGGAAGGAGAGTTGAGTTTAATTGTAATGATATTTTTTTTAAAAAAAAAATGCTGGGTCAGAACATTAGTCCACCTAGCACAACGTTTTAGCTCTTAACCATAGTCACCCAGACACCACAGGTCAGTTCACAAGCAAGATGCCTGGCGGTCGAGGTATGGATCCATTCCCCTGCCCCTAAAGTTACAGTATTCTAAGGAAAACAGCAGGCCAGATTCAAAATGGAAAGAATCTGTTGCTTTCCGTTACAAAAAGAGCATGCACTTACCAGGTCCCGCTTTCAAATTTGTAGTTCACCCTTTCTGGATCCGAAAACGTGTGATCTACAAAACACAGCAGAATGAAGTTAGCGAAATGTCTAGACCCAGAGTAAGATATACCTTCCAACATGTTGCCAAAGAAGGGGACAATTGTACACCTCAAAAAAGCACTTCTTGTATCAAGAACTGCTGCATGATTCCTCAAGTCAACCTAACAATTACACATCTTCTCTGCCAACCATACTAAGCCTGGAGCTGCTTCTGAAGCTGGTGTGTTTTTAGTAAATGGAGTGTCACTTGTGCAAAAAGGCAACAGCAGGGTTACAGGGCTCTATGTTTAGTCTCTGCCTCCAAAGTTGTGCAGCTCCTCTCAGTCCCTCACATGAGAATATTTAAAGCAGGGAGCATGTGTACCCGCAGAAAGTTTTCTCTGGGGTGAGGAGTAAAACACTAAAATATGATGAGCAGACTTGTTCTCACAAAAATGGGAATCGTGTCTGCTTATTTTGTCTTATCTGTTAGGGGTAAGTTTCTAGCATGTTGTGGAATCTATTTTAAAAAGAAAGGAAGCTGAGAAACTGGAGATTATGGTCCACCCACCGTGGATGACCATGGCAGGAAGTCTTATTATTTCTGTGTAGGTTCCTCATGTGATTTAGAACTCTCAGGCTGAGCCTGTGATCCCCACAGCCTCTTTGCCTCTGTGTTGTACTATCATATGAGGAAAGAGCGCTATAGCAGAATCTAGGAGCTGTGTGGCTGGCCCTCCAGATATTGCTCCAGATATAGCTCCCATCATGCCCATCCACTGGCCACACTGGCTGGGGCTGATGAGAGCTGGAGTCCACCAGCATCTTGAGAGCCACATATTTCCTGTCACTGCACCACAATTTCCTTTTCATTCTGCTGATTTCTAAGTTCCTAAGCTGGCTTCCTGGTAGTCTAGTTCAAAACATTTAATCTTGCAACAGAACTGGCTCAGCAGCCTTTAGTACCTGGATAGTCAGTGGGGAAGGGAGGAAATTATGGCACACCTGAATATCCTAAATTTCTTTTAAAAAAACAAGTCATCCCTGTCAATCAGACGCAAAGGACAAAGTGATGACAGATTTACCAGGAACGGGCAACCGGAAAAACAGAAACAGCTTACTGTATGGTTCTGAGATGAGTGTTAAAATGATGTTTCCCATGTCTTCCACCTGAGACGCTCCAAAATTCTGTTGTGAACTGCTCTTGTCAAGATTCAGATCTGAGCACTGCTGTTAAGTCAAGAATCTTAAAGCGGCAATTTAAACAGATTATGCTTCAGGGCTAGCTATCAACCTGTATTGATTCACTGTGGTGTTTGTCCCTAGGCCTGTTCTCTCATATACTCCACATCTAGGTATCTGCCCACCCACCATACTATTAAAAGAGTAATTAGAAATGTAAGAGCTGGAAATGTACAAAAGGAAAATATTCGCAATCTTGATGAGATCTGACGCACAATATAAAATTTTAAAGCTTCAAACGTGTTTCCTCTGATCTTGGAATGATGAAGTTAATCACTAAAGCCATAAATCTATTACAGTGATGAAACAGGTATTATGCTTAACGTAAGAAAAAGCCTGCTAGATCAGGCTAATGGCTAATTTAGTCCAGCATCCTGTTCTCAGTGGCCAACCAATGTGTGTGGGAAACCAGCGAGGAGAAAGTGAGCACAAATGCACTCTCCCCTCACCTGGTTTCCAGCAACTGGTATTTAGAAGCACTGGTGTCTCCAGCTGTGGAGGTTAGAGCACAGCTATCCTGGATAGTAGCCATTGATTGCCCTGTGCTCCTCAAATTTGTTTAATCCTCTTTTGAAGTCATCCAAGTCATCATTACCTCCTCGGGGGGGGGGGGGATTCCATAGTTTGACTATGTGCTGTGTGAAGAACTACTTCATTAAAGGTAAAAGGTAAAGGACCCCTGGATGGTTAAGTCCAGTCAAAGACGTCTTTGGGATGCAGCGCTCATCTCACTTTCAGGCCGAGGGAGCTGGCCTTTGTTCACAGACAGATTTTCCAGGTCATGTGGCCAGCATGACTAAATCAATTCAGGCGCAACGGAACACTGTGACAGAAACCAGAGCGCACGGAAACGCCGCTTACCTTTCCACTGCAGCGGTACCTATTTATCTACTTGCATTGGCATGCTTTCGAATTGCTAGGTTGGCCGGAGCTGGGAATCGCAGGGAATCAATCAAACTGCTGACCTTCCGATCAGCAAGCCAAGAGGCTCAGTGGTTTAGACCACAGCACCACCCGCGTCCCTACTACTTCATTAGTCAATGTAATCCATATGTATCTCTATTTATATATCACATACACACACAAAATATGAAAAGTAATTTTTGTATATTATCGTATATATTTGGACTAAGTAAATCCATTACACTCCTTATGCTTCAGATTTATTT
Source organism: Podarcis erhardii (assembly GCF_964252035.2). NCBI lineage: Eukaryota > Metazoa > Chordata > Lepidosauria > Squamata > Lacertidae > Podarcis > Podarcis erhardii. Next base: position 26,117,238 of record NC_138499.1, read on the forward strand.
TTATAAAACAGATTGTCAAACACAAAATGAGACTCTGCTTCTGCAGCACTGCAAACCTCTGCATGAAAGCATTTGCATGAGAAATATTTCTTTTCCTACATAAAATGGTTTCGTTCCCAGTTATTCACAATTAATGGCTCTGCTATTGCCATGCTGCATTATTAGTTCTGGCCATTGATCTGCACATTAAATTAGACTTTTTCCTCTTTGATACTCCCACAGATTAGCATTTTGTTTTTACAGTAGCCCCCTCCTGCTCCTGTAGATTACCAACCACAGCATTTCTTCCATTTTATACGATTCCTCAAATTGTCAGTGTAACATTGGTTGAAATTGAATCAGACATGCTTGATGAAGTCAGAGTCTAGACTCTTAGCAGATCTACGACTAGCATTTATCCTTTCCCACAAACCATTAACATCTCAAAGCCAATGAAAAATGTTGGGGGGGGGGGGGAGAACCCAACACAATCCTCCTAGCAGTGTTCAAAACTCCCATTGTTCTAGGTGCATCTGGTGACAGGGAATTTCATTAGTGCAAGCAGTTTCTGAGCCCCGGGCGCAGTACTGCGCCTAAGATTTCAGATTAAAACTGCAGAGTAGAAGGAAGGGAGAACCTTTTTCTGCCTCCCCACTTCCAGCTACTCTCTGAAGACTGGAGAAGAGACTCTATTAAGAATACAGTGGATCCTCTGGTTATGGATTTAATTTGTTCTGGGGGGGGTCCGTAACCAGAGGCGCCGCTCCTGTGCATGTGGCGAAACCCGGAAGAATATACTTCCGGGTTTGCCACTCTCGTAACTTGAAAGTTACGTATCCAGAGTGATATGTAACCAGAGGGTCCACTGTATTAGGGGGTTGGGCAGGGGAAGGACTATACCATGTGAAAAATGAACATAATATTTTAGGGGCAGTTCATTCATTTTCAGCTTTGTATTCTTCTTATAAAAGTGTGCCTAGACAGTCCATCGCTATGTCCATAAACTAGGTTTAAGGTGACATTTAGCTCCTAGCTTTCATGTCCGTTTCCAAGACTGCCTCCTAGGGCTGTACCACTTCAGAAGGCAGGAGGAGGCATCTCCCTGAATGCTCCCCATGAGAGAGAACCTCTTTGCAAACGGAAGAGAAGCATCTCTTGAGAGAGAGAGAGAGACTTCTGCCTGGGCTTTTACCTGATGCACTAGCTATTCATGCACAAGATGTTTGTACTGCAGAGCAGCATACTGAATAGCAGAGGCAAAAATGACTAGAGGAAGAGGGGTGTGCTTGTCAGTCCCACTCCCAACAGTGGTGGGGTGTGCTGTACCTCCTGCCTTCCTTGCAATTGGGAACCTTCGTAAGACTAAATATGCAAAGGTTAGGAGAATGCAAGATGCACCTGGCAAAATTAGGATTCGGTGCGATGCACATTCCCCAGTCTCTCTACACTTCTGCCCTCCTGTGTTCAAGCCTACACATCATGTAGCACAAGTGCTGGTTCACCTCCCATAGCTACTTCAAATTGCTTTTCAGAACACCATTCCGATAACTTGAGAGCCAGCATGTGATCTTGCCAAACTATGAGGCTCACTGGGTGGCCTTGGCTCAGTCACTGCCTCTCAGCCTCATTTGCCTCACTGAGGTTGTTGTGGGGATTATGAGGGGAAGATTATGATGGTTGATGAGGGGGATGAACCATCTATGCTACCTTGAGCTCCTTGGAAAGTCAGTGAGATATAAATGCAATAAATAAATAATCAAATAATTGTCCTGTACAGTGGTATCTTGGTTTGCATACGTTTTGGATTACAAACATGTCAAACCCAGAAGTGTGTGTCCCAGTTTGCAACCTTTTTTTGGATTACAACCCTTTTTTGGGGGATTACAATTTTTGGGGGGAGGCCCCATTGGAGAAAGTGCGCCTTGGGTTACAACCAGTTTTGGTTTACAAACGGACCTCCGGAATGGATTATGGTTGTAAACCAAGGTACCACTGTATAGGGAAGTTTTTAGATCTGTTGGAAGCTGCCCAGAGTGGCTGGGGCAACCCAGTCGGATGGGTGTATAATCTGGTATAATTTTACATTGCAACTAAAGGCTACTGTCCCCAGCCTGTATCCTAAGTGGCACAGTGCTAGGACGACGAAACTGTATTTCCTTCAAACATCTGAATGGAATTTCAAACGCCTTGACCCAAACAAGTCATGTGGGCATTTCTAGTTGCAAGTATACTCATATTGGCCATGTAATGATTTCTGCATGTCTGACTGTTAGGGGAACAGCAGAATGTATCCTCCGAAGGCACATGATTTATGGGCAGCCATGCAAACTTGATTCACTCCACCCTTGAGGCATCTGCAACCAGAAACTAGCTGAGCGAGCTTTGCAAGTGGAGAATGGCGATGAACTGAGGCAGGGGCAGGGAATGCAAGCAGATAGCTGTAAAACACAGGGCCACTTTAGGATCCAAGTTGGAACAGTCAGTTCCCTAGCTCGTTGGTCAGCGTGGTGGGAAGATCTCACACCGAAGAACTAGGCTGATAAACCCACAAGTCGATGCCTTATCATTTATGGCTATATAACATGATGGGCAACTAAGGCTGGCACATGAGTTGTAGTGGACCAAGGGAACTTGAGTCAGCAAGGTGATGCTGCAGCACAAAAAGCCAATGTCGTATCTTAACAGGAGCATTGCTCTCAATACACTAGAAAGGAAAATGACTCAATGTTAGTTAGATCTTGTTTGAAATCCTGTATTTATGCTCCTTTGGAAGGAAGGCCAGGATACTGTATAAAATTGATAAATAAAAGTAAGTTATGGGAGGCTTCAGAGAAGACCGCCACAAGGTGAGAAAGCTGTGGCTTCAGACGCAACAGTAAGGTGCTTGTAGTAACTATTGTCGAATAACATTTAAGGCTAATGTTTTATTAAATTTATATCCCACCTTTTCTCAAAGGAGCTCGAGGTGAGAAAAGAGGCAGAGAGATAGTAACTGGTCCAAAGTCAACCAAAACAAAACAAATTCCTTCCAGTAGCACCTTAAAGACCAACTAAGTCAGTTCTTGGTATGAGCTTGTATTTATCTGTAACTAAAGTCAACCAAGTGGGCTTCATGGCTGAGTGGGGATTTGAACCCTGATCTCCCAAGTCCTAGTCCAGCACTCCAACCACTACACTGCAGTGGCTCAGATACATGGGCCTCGTTCAGTAGTAGATGGCCTGGCGATGGTGGCGCAGCAGCGGTGTACCTGACCTCACACCAGCTGACTGGCTCTGCCACAGCATATGCACCACACTGACCTTCCCACCACCTTGCCCCTGCCTCCTGGTAAGCAGCACCAGCAGGTGAGCACTGCCTCCCCAAACCGCCACCTGCCACTGGCCCCTTTGTTAAGTTACTTTTACAACCAATTAAAAAGCTTCAGTTTGGGTTGTGTGGTGCGCATGATACCAAACCTCTGAATGAGTCTGACAGAAAGGCTAGTTATGCCTCCCACTCAAAAGAAACGGCAGATGGCAAAGCAAGAGAGACCTTGGAGGGTTGGATTCGATGTCCCATGGCTGGCGCATGTTAACTATTTCCCAACCTTTCCTTTTTTAAAAGAAAAAATGAAAAGCAGCTGCAGGTGGCTGAATCAGAAACTGAAAAATCCCCCTCTGATTTTTTTCCAGCTCAAAATGTGCTCTCCTCATTTGCTCCCCCCCTTTACAGTCAAAATTTCACAGTGAGGTCACCAAAGAAGATTTAACAATACAGTGGTGCCCCGCAAGATGAATGCCTCGCAAGACGGAAAACTCGCTAGACGAAAGAGTTTTCCGTTTTGGAGGTGCTTCACAAAACGAATTTCCTATGGGCTTGCTTCGCAAGACGAAAATGTCTTGCGAGTTTCTGCGGGGGTTTTTTCCCTCCCCCCCCTTTTTCTAAGCCGCTAAGCCGCTTATCCACTTATCCGCTAAAAGCTGCTAAACCGCTAATAGCGCTAATCCGCTAATCCGTCAATGGACTTGCTTCGCATGACGAAAAAACCGCTAGACGAAAAGACTCGCGGAACGGATTCTTTTGGTCTTCCGAGGCACCACTGTAGCAGGATCCCTTATCTCCAGCTCATGCTGGCTGGGGATGAAAGTCAGAGTTTCCCAATCCCCAGAGCAGTGGAACCTAAAGAACCAATCTGCACAGGGCAGGGGTAGTCAACCTGTGGCCCTCTAGATGTTGCTGGACTCTAACTCAGGTAGAGAAGTCCACAGAGCAACCAAGAAGCATAACGTTGTGCTTGCAACAGTGGTGTAATTAAGAACACTACTGTGGAGAAACCCAAGAACAGTCCCCCTTCTTCTGCTCAGCCCCAGCCCCAATGGTTGATAGGGGTCTGATTAAGCTCTGCAACTAATCCCGTTACACCCTGTCAGGCAGAATTGTGTGCAAATAACACAAAAGAGAGAATCTGATCTGACTTCCAAGGGTAAACCTTGGAAATGATAGAGTACAGAGGTACCTGTGCTGAGTCTGTTGCAGCAAACAAGACGTGGTCTTGTAGCAAAAATCTAACATCAGAAATTGCAACATTCAAGAACCAGAGAGTGTTTCTGCCTCCAAGGACACTGTGACTGGTCTTAAAGAGGAGAACCTTGAAGAAAGGAGCTTCAAAGGCAAAGTAAACTGAATCACAATTCTTCCAGACGCTCTAAAGATTAAACTTGCACTGCTCTTAACACTTCATTCATTTTAAAAGGATACATTCCGCCATGGCTTTAGCATCTAATTTGTCGATTTCAGGTGAGCCAGGACAACATTTCTTGAATTCCTTCCGCAGATCAAAAAATGAGTAGAAACATTCAGACAACAAGATGTTCTGCAAAAATGACATGTTAGTTCTAGTAAGTCAAGGTGTATAGCTTGTACACTATCAGGTTGAAAGCATGCTCAGTTAGCCTTACAGGAAACCGTTTTGTAAGCTGCAAGTCAACTTTTTTTCACTTACCGGTATCTAAGTTTCCCCTCGTGAGAGATCACCCTCAGTGTCTTTTAATAAGAAATTGTGCCCCATTCACAATTACTCACAAAATAAAGACTAACAGAGCCAAGAAAGGTTTTGCAGAACCGATTTGAAAAGGCAAACACATCATCTCAGACTAAGGGCAGGATAACAAGCCCCACTAGCAGAAGCCAGTGCAAGGGTCCCTGCTAATAGAGTGGGGCTTCTTGCCTCCCTCCGTACACACCCAACACTCCCAAAAATGATGGAGGGATTCGGAGAACCCCCAGACTAGCATGCGAAGGGGGGAGAGGGGGTATTGTTCCACATGGCAAGCTGAAAAGCTTGTGCACTGATGGAACAATTGCCATTGCATTATGCTGGATTCCTCCCATAGTCCTTCCAGGCCACATTTATAGTCTTGTGCAAAAGAAAGTGCAAAGGGGGGGGGGACCCACCACCCACACATTCCTTCAGTATTGTAAGCCAGGTATGAGGAACCTGTGGCTTTCCAGATGTTGCTGTTTTCCCATTAGCCCCAACAGCTGATCATGCTGAAGTTTGAGGCCTGCAAGATCTGGAGGAACAAAGGATCCCCGTTCTTGCAAGAAACTCCCCATCTTTTCCAATAAGCTCATACTACGAAAAACATTTCCATAAAGAACACTCCCAACTTAAAACCTCGTCTCTCATTTATATGCAGGCTTGAGCTCCCTGAACCCTGGGCTTGGCCTGGCTGCATAGCAGAAAGACATAGAGAAGTCTCTTCCACACAGCATTTTTTGTACCTGTGCATATATTGGAAGATGCAAGATTGGAAGAGCCTGCAATGCTCACGAGAAGAACTATGGACAAGCTACGCAGCTCATCCCAAATGAATGCCAGATTTCGCACGCATCCATTATTCTGTTATTTTATAGAAGTTTAAAGACTGCTCTAAGGTCAAATAAATAGTATCGTCTATCTCTCTCTCACACACGTATGTACCGTATATTGCTATGATTCATATCAACTCAACCCCAAAGGCTTTTTGAGAAAGGACAAATGCATTGCACCACTTTATATTTATGAATGGGGTTATTATTATTTTAGCTGCAGTTGACATGGTTTAGAACCTTGGGCATGGCTAAAAAGCTTCATTCCCTCCCCCGCTTTGTTGGCCATCACTAGAGCAATGTGATCCTATTATAGGGCAATACGCCTCAGGCCCTGATTTACATAGCGGAGGGTAGGCTGAAGTGAAAAGTTAAAAAAAAAAGAGGCATACTTCTGTGGCAGATTGATTTCTGTTTTGCCTCTGCTTCGAGACTCACAGCTGATGAAAACTGTGGGGCTCTCCACGTGGTGCTAAACTCCAGACTGCCCACCCAACTACTAAGAGAATATGTATTCTCTTTATAATGGGTTGAAAGATGAGTTTACTGGTGTTCTTCCTTATTTTGAAAGCAACAACGAAAAACCCAACAAGATTCAAAACGCGCATGTATTTTTGCTACTGTAACATTAGCAGCAATAGGAACCCTTGGAAAGCACAGATTGTTCACGACCAGAATTTCAAGATCTACAACAACGTGATCTGAAAGGTGCGGAGCACAGATTTAATCTCTTTGAAAAGATGACTGATAGATTAAGCAGCAAAATGCATCAGCTACAGCCAAAGTAAAAATTGCTTCACATGTGATTTTTACTGGCATTGCTGTCACATGCGCTGGAAATCTACATGCAGTGTACCTGCGATGTAGTACATACGCAACGCTGCATACGTAGATTTCTTATACAGAAGCAGAATAAATTCCAAGCAAGCATTGCTTGGGAAGGAAAATCGACCACTGCATTATTGGTAATATTTATACAAGTTTTATCTCAACGGATTTCAAGGTAATTTACAAAAAGTATGACACAAAGCAAAACAAAATAGACAATATAAGGAATCAAGCAGTAGATATAGGCAGGCAGTAGTTGTCATGTTTTAAAATATTTAAGTCATCAGAAAAAAAATGTTTTTGTCTGGCACCTACAAGAAAACAAGGTTGGGACCAGACATACCCCCCTGGAAAGGTACCAACTGGGGTACCCAAAATAGGCCACCTCCCTTGTTGAAGCAATTCTCCCCTGTGATAAAAGTAGCATTTGAAGAAGAGCATCAGAAAATGAACTTAAAATGCAGGCAGGTTGATTTGGAGTAGGCATCATCAAGCACATGGGTCCTAAATTGTTCGGTACTTTAAAGGTTACTCTGCAATGGGCCTGGAAGCAAACACTAGCCAGCAAAGTGTAGTTGTTTTTAAGACTGGCGATATATGATCCAAGTCTGCAATGCCAGCTATAACTTAAATGAAACATGCAAACCATTTCCAGAGGAAGATCCAAGTAGAGTACACTGCATTTTTGCAAACATGTTCCTACCAGAGTAGACGATCAAGGCCAGATTAAACTTGGCGGGATTTCCAACCAAAGATTATGTCCAAGCCAAAATGAATATTGTTATATGCAACCTGATCCTGTGCATACTTTATTCAGATGTAAATCCCACTGAATGCAATGAGTCTTAATCAAAGTTAAGTGTACATAGTTTAAGTGCATTTAGGATTTAAATACTGTTTATGGCAGCAAGATCTGGGAACACTTGCAACCATGCTATCTAACAATCAATTTTGCTTTGAAAATGCAATTGTGCTCAACATTAAAATTCATGTTGGGTCATTATACTACTCAATAGAAATTACAGGCAAGAACTGCAGTTAGTATGTAACAGAAACATGTAAAGAATGAATACTTAGTCCTGTAACTCCCCCCCCCCAAAAAAAGAACAAGACTGTACTGTGAAAAACAAACCATTCTCTTCTTTTACACATCCCCGTACATCAGTGATTTCAGAAAACGGGCAATGTGACGAGAAATACTTCATTTTAAGCAAAACTATGTGCAATAAATTCATGCATATCCTGATTGTCAGAAGGGGTCAGAATTAATTAAATCTTAGTCTTCTTACCTTTTTGGAAGCTTCAGGATGAAGAACTTGCCTGAGATGAAGCTGCCCATCTGTGCAGAGACAGAACGAAGTACCTACACCAATATTTAGTTCATTGCTCACAGACTGGTTAAACTAAAAGTTACAAGACACAAAAAGAAAAAGAAAAATCCACTCACAACCTGAAAGTACATTTTGCAAGACTAGATAAATATTTTTTATCAGTTATGCTTTCAGTAGGATTCACTACCTGACCAAATCAGAATGCTGCTTACGTTACTTTGCATCCTGCTTTTCAATCACAAAGTCCCAGAAGTGGCTTTCAAACCAAAATATTATTTTTATTTATTTAATGAAACGTATATACCTCTTGATTGCATTAAAACCTCTAAATGGTTTACATGAAACAGTAAAATTATCAACAAAACATTAATACATATTAATTTTTATACCACTTAATGCCAAAATAGGCTTCTGTTAAAAACATGTTAACAAATGCAAGAGGAATCACAAAAATGCACAACAGCAAACAACCATGCAAGAGATAGTGTAGGTACAGCAAAATTAATAAAGAATATTTGAACTTCAGCAGATTTAGGTGTATGTCAAGGCTGCAAGTTAGACAGATGTTGTTAAGATTTTTTTTGCACTGTGGATTTAGTTGCCCTTCCTCCAAAGAACTCTGAGCAGAACACAGCGTTGCTCCTTTTTACCCTCATAATAGCCTGTGATGTAGGATAGGCAAGCGTATGTGACTGGCCAAAGTCAAGCAGTGAGCTTTATGTCTGAATAGCTAATAACTCCATTAATACAAACCACACACACAATTTCTACTGGAGAGGCAGGATTTTTTTTTATAGCATTTGATCATACATAATTAAATATGAGCAACCTTCAGCAAATCTTTACACAGGGTTGGCCCAAGTTACTTTGCTTCCTGAGGTGAATATGAACCTCACGTCATCCCCAAAACAGAATCTGACCAGCTTAACCACTGGATCTTGGTTCAACCTGGCATTTGGACAAAATGCTCCACTACATTGCAGGGGGTTGGACTAAGATGACCCAGTACAAGGTAGACCACATGTTTCACACACACACACTCAGTTCTCCAACACTTCAGTGCCCCTCAGTCACTGTCCAATTAACATCAGTGTGCTGCTTATTCAAGACAGCTGATGTACAGTCATACCTCATGTTACGTTTGCTTCATGTTACGTTCTTTCAGGTTATGTCCTGCGGTGACCCAAAAGAACCGGAAAGGGTTACTTCTGGGTTTCGCCACCCGCGCATGCGCAGAATCGCAAAATGATGTCACATGCATGAGCAGAAGCGACGAATCGCAACCCACACATGCGCAGGTGCACCACTGCGGGTTGCACTCTTTTCATGTTGCGAACGGGCCTCTGGAACGGATCCCATTCGCAACCAGTGGTGCCACTGTAATGCAATGCATCAGTGCAGTGGCACCCATATGCATCACATGAAGAAAGCTGCAAGGTGTGGGCTAGGCAGGTGGCCTTTCGTCCTGCTTGCTTGGTCAGGGATTTTCCCCAAAGGAAAATCAGCATGTGTGTGACATCTTGGAAGAAGGCAATTAAGTGAGACAGCCAGATCCGATCAATAACACGCAAGCACTGAACGTAAGAACCACCACCACTGGATCAGGCCAATGGCCCATCTACTCCAGCATCCTGTCGTCACAGTGGCCAACCGCATCTCTGTGGGAGGCCTGCAAGCAGGACATGAGCACAGCAGCACTCTGCCCACCTGCAGTTCCCAACAACCAGTATTCAGAGACATATTGCCTCTAACAGTGGAAAGAGAGTACAGTGATGCAACACCTCGGGATGCAAACAGGATCGGTTCCGGAGCCCCGTTCATATCCAGAAGCAAACGTAACTAGCAATGGCAGGTCTGCGAACGCGTGTGTCACTTTTCGTCGCCTCTGCGCATGCACAAGGGGTCATTTTGAGCGTCTGCGCATGCGGCGAAACCCGGAAGTAATGTGCTCCGTTCCTTCCGGGTTGCCGCAGAGCGCAACTTGAAAGCGCTCAACATGAAGCATATTCAACCCAAGGTATGACTGTACAGTTATTGCTGCCAGCTCAGAAGTTTGCAAATAGCTGCTTAATCATAAAATCATAGAATTGGAAGGGACCACAAGTGTCGTCTAGTCCAACCCCCTGCAATGCAAGAATCTTTTTCCCAATGTGGGCCTCGAACCCATAACTCTTAAAGAGTGTCAGTGGTCTACCAACTGAGCTATCCCCCCTGGCTCAAAAAGAATGGCCACTCCCTGCATCCCCAGCAATTGTTTCAAGGTAACTGCCTCACTCTGCCTCATGGTAGGATTAGCCCATCAGTAGGGTTTCATAACTCTCTAACAACACGATTTTTAAAAAGGGTTCTTTAACTTTTTGTACAAGCAGCACAATATTGCCCCTAACATGGCAAGCTAAGGGCTTGGCTCCACAGCCACTTATTTCCTTACAATACTTGCACATCATGTATTCTATGATTCACTACAGACCCAAACTCTTCTTAAAATCCACCAATAAAGGAAAATGTGCCCATTGTTCCACATGAGGGCATATCAGTTTGTTTAGTAACTTGAGTTATTATTTAACCTCTTATCCGTTTTGGAAAGACCTTGTAGGCAGTTGTATGCTTGCAGTTCCCTCCTCATTAGAGGAAGGTAAAAAGGTAAAGGTAAAAGGACCTCTGAAAGTTAAGTCCAATTGCGAACGACTCTGGGGTTACGGCACTCATCTCGCTTTACTGGCCGAGGGAGCCAGCGTTGGTCCGCAGACAGCTTTTCCGGGTCATGTGGCCAGCATGACTAAGCTGCTTCTGGCGAAACCAGAGCAGCACACGGAAACGCCGTTTACCTTCCCGCTGGAGCGGTACCTATTTATCTATTTGCACTTTGACGTGCTTTCGAACTGCTAGGTTGGCAGGAGCTGCGACAGAGCAACGGGAGCTCACCCCGTTGCAGGGATTCAAACCTCCGGCCTTCCGATCAGCAACCCCTAGGCTCAGTGGTTTAACCCAGTGCCACCTTCTGATCGGCAAGCCCTAAGCTCTGTGGTTTAGACCACAGTGCCACCCGCGTCCCTAGAGAAAGGTGCAATTGCTCAATTATCAGTTAGCTATCTGGGGGCGGGGGGATGTTTAATATATTTGCTAGGCAGTTGTGGCCTCCACCAGCTTGTGTGGAAGTGACTAGTAGTGACCAGCAACTTGAGAGAGACCTAATTTACTGCACCCACTTTTCAGGTCTTTCCTCTACTCAACTCCAAATACAAACCACAGACTTGTGGAATGACAGAATTGAGTAAACAAGGTGGAAAGGAAGTGTGCCAACTCTGAATTGGGTTTTTTTCTGGGCCAGCAGTAGGGAAATCACAGGGTCCAGCTTCCTTTCAAGGCTGCCATTTCTAGCCACACTTATCTGGGAGTAAGTGTCACTATGGGGCAGTTGGGGACGGACCACAGCTCAGTGATAGAGCATCTGCCTTGCATGCAAGAAGTCCCAGGTTCAATCCCTGATGCCCCTAGGCAGGGCTGGAGAAAAGCTGCTACCTGAAAATCTGGAGAGCTGCCAGTCTGAGTAGACAATACTGAGCAAAATGGACACATGTTTTGGCTCAGAGCAAGGCAGATTTCTATGTTCCTATTTTGAAGTGATGCCTCTACAGCAGCAACAGCCATCCTCCTGGCTTTACTTGCAAGCGCGCACACAAATGTCAAGGCCATGGAGCTTTGAAACATCAGAAAAACAGTCTGAAGCCATCTCGTGTCTTCCTTAGGCACACGTGGGCGAGGAAGGTCGACTTTTTCCTGCTCCTTCTGCGGTGACTCAGCTTTCCCTCCCCTCCCCAAACAAGCCCAACCCATCCCTGAAGAGAAATGGAGCGTCTTCTTAGCACTTCTCCCCCTTTTAACCTGCATGCACCCGATTCCCACGACCCAGCCTAGCTTACCTGTCTCAGAGCTTGCTCCAGCTGCGGGGCGAGCGCCAGGCGTTCCTCGGCGAGGCCGGTTTCTTCTTTGCACTCGTCCGTCAGCTCCAAGTGATCGGGCCCGATCAACTCCTCATGCAGATTTCCCAACTCCATGGAATTAAGGGAGGGGTCGGGGAGAAGACGGGGAAGGCAAAAGGAAGAGATAAATCCTTCCAACCCAAGATCTCGCCTGCAGATAAGACAGACCAAGCTGGTTGCTGGTAAACCGGATCTAACCTGGGCCAGCGCCGGGCTCTTTGACCCATGTAGGCCCAGGCCTCTGGAAGTCAAGGCCCTCGTTTCTTCGAGCGTTTGTTTACACTGCGGCCGCTTATCTGGGAGAGTAAGGAAGGGTTTACTTCCGAGTAGACACGTGCAGGCCGGCTCCGTCGGGTTTCTGAGTCACCCGGGGCGCGCGGGGCACAAATCGAGCCTTGCTTTCAAGCTCCTTGGCAGTCACTGGGACCACGCGGAGAGTTTACACGCGGCCCGGCCGAGATCCGAAGTCGGGGCTCGCAGCGTTCCGACGCCAGGCTGGCTCCAGCAGCACCGCTCCGGGCCCGAACAACCCCTCGAGGACCCTCCTTAAGCCGGAAGAGTTTATTGGGGGCAGCCTAGTTTCTTTTCAAACACCTTTCCGGTCAACATCCATGGATATATTTATTATTTTTTAAAAAACAGAACACCCCACTAACAACTCAAGAGGTAAATCCCACGGAATCTAATTGGATTTACTCCCAAATAACCGTGCACTGGAGGGGAGCTGGGCTGCGTTCACACATTTAAAGCACCCCCACACCCAAATAAAGGAATCCTGGGAACAGAAGTTTAAGGATGCTGGGAATTGTAGCTGGGTGAGAGGTGAACGGCAGTTCCCAATGGGATTTGGGGGGTATTAAATAGATGGTGCGCACAACCTTAATTCCGACCCACCTCGGTTTTGCCGAGGGCACAAAAGTTCCTGCCCACACTTCTTAGCGTAGAAAAGAAAAAAAGAAAGCGGAGTACCTTCTTATTGGTCAGATCCACCACCTTCCACAGCAGCTGGATCAACTCTCTCTCATCGGAACCCAGCCGAGCCCCGTTGGCTCCGGCGGTGGTCCCAAACAGGATGACCAGGTAGCCCGGAGACGTCGTCATGCCGACGGGGATGAGCCCCACAGAGGGAGGGGCGGGAAGAAGGACCTTCACCAAACTTTTTGGCAAAACCAGCCCAGCCAGCCCCCAACCCAGCCACCCCCCAAGCCGCCCTCCTCCTCCTCCTCCTCCTCTCCTGTGCAGGGGAGCAGTACTACCCCCTTCCCAACCCTACACCTCCAGCCACCTCAGCTCTCCCTCAGTCCCTGCCCCGCACCTGCATTTAGGAGAGCGGGGGCGTGGGGGGAGGCGCCTGCCCCACGCGGCCTCTTTTTGTAGCTTAATTGCAACAGGAGCCAATTCCGCAGCGCAGGGCGGGCTACACCCCTGCGAGGCGCGCAAATGGCTGCGGGCCGGGGCTGTTTGGGGATGTGGCTGTACCTGCCCCTTCCTCCGCCCCACGTGGTGCAGGTGAGAGAGAGACACACCTGAGGGAGGCCGCCCATTGGCTTCTCTCCCCGCAAGGGACGTGGCAACCGGGCGGGGGGAGGAGGCGAGGGCGGGTCAGGGGAGCAGGCCGAGGGGCTTTAACCCAGGGACGGAGATTGCGCCCCGGAGAGGCGCCAGGGGACACCTGCCTGAGACGAAGGCGCACGCGATCGTGAGTTTGGAAGTCCCGGAAAAGGCTGGCCGGCTCACCTCCACAGCGGAGCCTTTTTATTCTTTCTTTGTATGGAGCTGCAAAATAAAGAAATAAAGTGCTGTGTTGGTTTTATGTATTTTACGAAGCTGAGAGTGTGGTGTAGTGGTAAGAGTGTTGGGCTAGGACTAGAGGGGTTATTGGTTTGGTTTGCTTTGCTTTATTGTCTATTCCGGGTTCTCAATTTGTGTTTCCCTTTTGTGAACCGGCCTGGGATCTTCTTCTGATGAATTAAAAGATATTATTAATAGGACCTGGGAAACAAAAGGGCATGAAGGTCACTGGGTCATCTTGGACCAGTCACTCTCAGCCTAACCGACCTCTCAGGGTTGTTGTGAAAATAAATTGGGGTGGAGAACTATGCCGCCTTGAGCTCCTTGGAGGAACGGTGGGATATATATGCAAGTAGTAGTAGTAATAATTAGCAAAACAATAATAACAGTAATCCATTATGGGCATTATTCAAAGCATTTCAGGTGCGTTACCTGGTTGTGATCCTTCCAACCACCCTGACAGGTAGGTGAGCGTTCTTCCTCGTATAGAGGATGAGAGTGTTTGAAGGCTGGGGCGGCGGCCTTGTTTAGGACCCACCCGGTGAGCTCATGGCAGAAGTATCACTTGAACCAGGGACTTCCCTTTAACAAATGCACCAGCCACTAACTGTCTATGACTAGCCTACTAATAAAGGTTATTTGGCTGCAGTGCTATGTTCACTCATTTGGAAAGGAGCCCAGTGGGGCTTACTTCCAAGTAAACAGGCACAAGGTCAGGCGTCTTGTTTGGGTGCCAAGGATAACGGAAGGACACGCACGACGGAACATACGGAGTAGTGTCAGAAAATGGAATCTGAAAGGATGGCAGAGATCGGCCAGACAGAGAAGAGGCGACCGCCCAGATTGGTGAGGATCCGGGAAACAATATAGTCAAGTAACGTTAAAGGAGAACTGCCTCCAACTATATGAAGGGCTGTCGTGCAAAAAAGTTGGAGCAGAGGCTAGTTCCCTGTTGCTCCACAGCCGTTTTAAGGACGCAGGAAGCTGCCTTATACCGAGCCCAGTCGCGTTGACACTGACGGGCAGCATCTCAACTGGGGTCCCGACAGGGGACATTTCCCAGTCCTACCCCGCGATACTGGGGACCTTCTGCACACAAAGGATGTGCTCTGCGTCCTCGGCGGCTATGGTTCCCCCTCCACCCACCCCAACAACAACAAAAAGATATGTACGGATCTATCCGTTTAGACATAAATATTCCTCCTTCCCACGATTAGACCCATTGGTCTGACCAATCCAGCTTTCATCTTCATAGAATTGTAGAGTTGGAAGGGACCCGAGAGTCATCTAGTCCAACCCCTTGCAATGCAGAAATCTCAGCTGGAGCATCCATGACAGATGGCTTATCCAACCTCCGCTTTAAAACCTCCAAAGACGGAGAGCCTACAACCTCCCGAGGGAGAATGTCCCACTGTTTAAACAGCTTACTGCCAGAAAGTGTTTTCCCTCCCGTATGTTCAGTCGGAATTTCCTTTCTTGAAACCTGAAGCCATGGGTTCCAGTCCTACCCTCCTGAAGATGTTTGCAAATGGCTATTATCTCTCTGCGCTCCTCGTAAGGCTTGGTTTCCATGACCTTGAAGGATATGATCTGTCTCCTCCCACCTGCTACTACTCCCCTCCTCTTAAAAATAAGTTTATAGGAAGGGGAATATTGCATTGCAGGGGGTTGAGCTAGATGACCCTCTGGGTTCCTTACACTCTGGAATTCTGTGGTTCTTTTAACTCTGCCCTTAAGATGCCATGTGCTCCGAGTTATGGAAAGACCGGTTCGTCTCCTGGCATCAGCGGTGGGGAAAGGATCAATTCCTGGGTGCAGCGGGGAAACCAGCAGCTCCTTTCAGGATCTTCTGGCCCTGTGCGCGCAAGATGTCTAGAATTTGGATCGCGCGCTCCCTCGCTCGGTGGATACTATAGCTCGCTGCCGCCCTAGTGTTTCTCAACCTGAGGTCCCTGGCTAGTGTTGGGCTGCAACTCCCACGCTCCCTAGCTAGCAATACCAGCGGGCAGGCTTGATGGGAGTTGTCCAACAACAACTGGGGACCCAAAAGGACTTCCTAGAAGCCTGTATAGATTTTCAAGAAGCTGGAAATAGTTCCTCTGTGGCAGCCCTTGCAGCCCAAGAAAACGGCCACTGGGCCCGAAGCTGCGGAATAAAAGATTGGAGATGAACAGCTGTCCCGTGGGTAGCGTTGATTTCCTGTGGAGCGATTTGACAGGCTGCTAGCAGTTTGAAGAGTCCGCCATGGGGGCAGCTGCCTCCCCAAATCAAGTAGATAAATAAGAATACTTAACTAAAACTAGAAATGATAGAAAGATTTTGACAGGTTTTTTTCCCGAGTGCTTGAGGTCAAAAGAATACAATTCAAAACAACTGTTGCCGAGACATTACATTCCGAATCTGCAGCTAGACAGAGAGGATGGTGACCATGGGGGTGAGAAATCGAATCGACTGGGACTGATGGACTGAGCAAAGCTATAGCATACTTACCAGGAAGTAAGTCTCAATAAGCTGCGCTCTTCACTAAGAGTGAAGTCCCCTGTGACTGATTTTCCAGGAACACGCGTGGAATCGGGAGGCATTTCTTCGCACATTTCCTAAGGGAAGGAAACTCCATTGATAGCAGCGGGACTGACTTCTGAGCAAGGAAGTGATTATTATTATTAATATTATTACAGTTAAATCCCTATTTCCTCCCAAAAGCTCAAGGTGGCGTACAATATTCTCCTCTACTCCTCACATCAACTATTCCCAAGTCACACATTGACATTCATGGCTACCTGCAGATTTGAACCCTGGTCTCCAAGGTTCCAATTCTCTACAAGAGCCTTATGTTTACACCATTGGGAGCTACTTCCGAATTAAGCGTGGTTTCTTATTTTTATAGAAGGCTGGACAGTAACACTGTTCTCTGGGCGGCTTAATGAAGCATAAAATGACAAAACATAAATTGAGAACACAGTGCACTAAAACAGATGGCTGGCGCCTTCTGTCATGTATGATCCACTTGCGATTCCTGCATTGCAGGGGGTTGGACTAGATGACCCTTGGGGTCCCTTCCAACTCTCCTATTCTTTGCTTCTGTTAAAAACAACCCCAATTCCTGAGCACTTGCAGTGTAATCCTACTCAAAGATTAAGTCCCTTTAAGTTTAACAGGGTTTACTCCCAATAAAGTGGGCATAGGATTTCAGCCTTAGAATACCTACAATTGAACTGAATGCGGGTTTACAGTCCTATCCCATGGTGTGTGTTTGTTTGCTCAAAAGTCGCGACTCAATAAATGTAATATTAATAATAGTTCCAGCCGCTTATTCGGAAACAATGGAGAAGGGTCACATGCAGGAGGTTCCCCAGGTTCAATTCCCAACATCCCCAAGTAGATCTGGAGAAACCGTGGAGACACCCTGCCAGTCTGGGCGCATCTCTAGATCGATCCATTGGTCTGACTCGGAATGAGGCAGCTTTTTTTTGTTTCTAGGGAATGACGGAGACAAGTTAGACAACCAACTTGGCGTGCTAGGTCTCTTCCCACTTGTTGATGGCACAAGATCATTTTTAAAATTTATTTTTTGCTGAGTGCCTGAGATTTGCGCGCTGCAGACTCACCAGCAGAGCGCAAAACCAAACCAGGAAAATACAAGGGCGGAGAGGGGAGTATTTTGCGTGGGAATAGTCTTGCCCTTTGTTGCCTTTTTCAAGACAGGGTTGCTGGCTTATATATATTTCCTTTACAAGTTAATACGGAGCACACTGTCCCCCTTTTTTTTGAAGGGGCGGTGGTGCGTGCTTTGGCCACTGATTTCAGACAGATGCCATTTTCACAGAATCTCACAGTGTGCTCTTTATTTTGGAGCTCTTTGGTGGCTCTCCTACTTGCTTATGCGATTTCCAGAAGAAAGGAGCCGCGAGTCGCGACCACCCGCCTTCCATGCCCACCCCATCCTAGTCCGATTCCACTTTTTAGCCTTTTTTCAGCTCCATCCTGCCGCCCTCCCGCTCTCTGCAAAAAAAGGTTGGAGAAGCAGCTGCTGCAAAGCCGTGCGCGCAGTTCCGGGCGGGCAGCTGCCTGCAGGAAGCAGTGCCCGAGCAGGAGCTTTGTGGCGCCGCCGGACTGGGCGATCAGGTTTGGGAGGAGGGAGCCGCCGCGCTCGGAATTAACTTGCTCAGTGTTTCCAGCACTCCCCGCCCTCTTTTTCAGGGCAAATGATTTCGCACCGTAAGCAACAATCGGAGACACACTCTAACACACGGAGGGGGAATATCGTCAGTCATTCCAGGCTGGCAATTCTTGGCTGTCTGCACACAGCGGCTATGGGCGAACTGTCTCTGCATCAAAACAAAACAAATTCCTTCCAGTAGCACCTTAAAGACCAACTAAGTCAGTTCTTGGTCTTTAAGGTGCTACTGGAAGGAATTTGTTTTGTTTTGTTTTGACTATGGCAGACCAACACGGCTACCTATCTGTAACTGTCTCTGCATCGACTGCCATTCATAAAAAAATTACCAACATCTCTTCTCAATGGAACATTTTGAGTCTGCGCACTGCGCTGCAGCTCGCTCGCCTGCGAGATTGTTGCGCGTGGGAAGCTGCTTCGGGTTCGAAGAGCTCCTTCTTAGCCTCTGGCCAGAGTCGCCGTGCCAAAAGGGGGTGGCTGCGGGGAAGAGAGTCACAGAGCAATCTTATCTAACAGGTATCCCTGTTGGGCCTCTGGGAGTTAGGGAGAATCCCGATGTAGCAATAGTTAGGGCATTTCTCTCCATTCTGATGTTATAGGGCTCCCAACTCCCATCAGCCTCCGCCGACATGGGCAAGGTCAGGCACGACGGAGTATGGTTTTGGATCCATGTTTCTGCCCCCGAAAGCACAAGACCTGTGATTTATACCGTTCAGTCCTTCGAGACTGATGTGGTCTGTGATTTAATGGTAGGTTTTTAGGGGTGGTGGTGGATGGTATGATAATTTGTAAATAATAATAATATGAATTCAAGAGGATACATTTTTAAAATCCTGGATCTGACTTTTACCAGATCCTCTAACAAGTACAGGCTGACTTATAAGCAGTATGGTTGTAAATAAATGTTTATCACATCATAGTTTGCCTGCGATGTGGCGCTCTTGTTATTGTCAACGTTCAATGATTTGAGGATTATAGAATTACTAATTACTTTCAGCAAGTCTACGGACATTTAGAAGCACGTATCGCTCAGACACAAGTATGCACAGGAGCGTTGTTTCATCCTATGCAGGTTCAGCTAATGCAATTCTCACTGTTTAAAGGAGCTTACTCCCAGGAGCGGATTCTATGCAACTTCATTTTGAGACCCACCCCCGCAATTAAGTGGTATATACATTTTATGAAACCAACAAACAAATTTGTAGGGTAGTGCTGCGCCTTTAATAATTGTGCGAATGAGGGAATTTCAGCAGCTGTAGCAGCATAACAAGCCATACCTACTGAAATCCCCTCTAAAACACAATTATTAAAGGTGCAGGAGTTTTGTTCCTCTTCACCCAACTTCCGCAGCTGGACGCCCTGTTTACTCGGAAGGCGCTCTCCCTGTTTACCAAATGCTTCTTACTCCCAAGTATGGCTGCAGAGGTCTAAACCCCGATCCCACGTAGAAAGATGACTCTGAAACAACGCACTTGATTAATGGGGATTATTCCCAAGCAAGGGCACATTGCATAGCATGCTTTAACCGCACCCCCCACAACTACGCTGCCTTTGCTTCTCCAACGATATATAGGCACGTTGTTCTGCTTTTAGCCAAGCGGCCGATTTAGGAGGAAAAGCAGCAGCTGAGAAGGATCTATTTTTCGAACGGCTGGAAAGAAGCTTAGTGCGCATGCGCTCCCCCACCTGCCATTCCTCCTTGACTCCGGAAGTGCTTCTAGTGTCAGGCGAGGTGCTTCCGCCGAAGGAAAATGGCGGCGGACACAACAACGGAGCTTCTGTTTTTAGACACTTTCAAGCACCAGAGCACAGAGGTAACGGGGGAGGCGAGGGCCGTTTCCTTCTGCTTGACGGGCGCCCAAAGAGGACGGGCGTAGCGGAGTTTTAGTCTTTTTTGCTCCAGGGACGAGGGTTGATTTTATGCGGAGAGGTCGGACCCTCGGGGCGGGGCTAGAGCCCCTTTCCTCTCTCGAGCCCCACAAAGGAAA
Source organism: Podarcis erhardii (assembly GCF_964252035.2). Taxonomy (NCBI): domain Eukaryota; kingdom Metazoa; phylum Chordata; class Lepidosauria; order Squamata; family Lacertidae; genus Podarcis; species Podarcis erhardii. Next base: position 26,137,166 of record NC_138499.1, read on the forward strand.
CTGGTGACAGCTCTGACCCGTTTCCTTCTTTAGTAGGTGCATCTGCGTCTTGTATAGAGGTTCACACGCATGTACAAGTGTAAACATATTTCTTTTTCTTTTTTTTTTGGGGGGGGGGGAGGTTTCGACCATAGGAATGAGATGCCTTACCTTTAATAAAAATAAAAAGCCTGTCAATTGTCTTGGTGTCGTTTGATCTGAAATAACTGCTACTCTGTGGCAATTACTAACATAGATTATAACCCATGATAACACACACTGAATATTGTTGGATTCCAAGTTATGCCAGCCCAACCGATATAGCCAGTAGTGGGAGGAAATGGGAGTTGCAGTTCGGCAGCATCAGGAGGGCCATAGTTCCCCGCCCCTGGGATAGAAAAAGCCAGTTGAAGTGGGAGTAACAAAAATAGTTTACGTCAAAACAATCATAGACTAATTGGAGATCTTAAGTATGTGCAGCCTTACTGACAATTTGTATTGCCCTATTTGTATGTTATTATGTAGAGGAGATTATTGATGAGAGAGGTTAAAAACTCTTAATGTATAGAGCCATCAAAGTCCAGTACTACGTGCTTTCCCAGCAGCTGAATTATCTGCATGTTGCTGTAGCTGTGCTTCTGATGCCCCCTGTCTTGACATAGGAATCTGGCCCGGCACTCTTTTCTTCTGCACTAGTAGGTTGGGTAAAACAAATCTTTTGAGTCTCTTAAGTTGTGAGATAGTGTGAAAAGTAGAATGCATCTACTGTCTTTCTCTTTCTCTAATCTGCCAAAAGCACAAGTATGCAATGCAGTCTGTTATATGGCTTGCTGAGATATAGGGAGCAGGTAGAGTCCCTTCTGTTCCCTGTGTGAGATATCATTTGTGTCTGTGAAAATGATAATACAGGTGAGGTGTACTGAGTTCTAGCAATATTGTCAAATTATTGTTTGTGCTGTTGCAGCTAACTACACAAACACTAGCATTAATTTGTCAAATTTGGTTGCCTGTGAACTGCTGGAAACCATTTTCAAATATTTTCTCATACATACACGTATGCATGCCTATTTTTTTGGAGAAAGGGGAGTCTATGCATGCCAAATGACCCATATGTTGGTTTAGGAACATTTATTTGGATTTCAGTACATTTCATCATGCAAGTATAACCAGATTTATGCTGCAATTGTTTATATTAAACTTTGCCTCTTGACCTTCACAGACTAAGACACTTGCTTACTCAACAAATGTGGAGCATGTGAAGTTGCTACTTGTGCTTATAGTGAAATATTCATTAGATGGACTGTAGTGTTCTTAGACTTAGGAAGATCGGATGGAGGATGCTTGTGAAAATGCTGACTGTTAAATGGGAGCTGAAGCCAGGCAACATCTGGCCTTGGGGAAGGCTGGGGGTATATATAGAGTATGCTTATATATAGTGGAGGCATTCCTTTTTACCCTCCAAGCTGAATACAGCTTGCTTGCCATGTATCTTATCAGATACATGTATCTATCAGATGTTGACAACACTTCAGTATATACTGACAGTTAGTTCAGTATATTATTTGTTCGTTACATTTGTATTATGCTCAAGGCACCTAAAATCAATAATATGCCATTTTTTGGGCAAGTAGGAAACAAGAAGGTTAGAGAGTCACTAGTAGGTTGTATTTGACTTCATAGGCCACAAATGTATTAATTTAGAAAAAATATTCTGTGCTTCCCTTCAATAAAATTCCTCTGTATGGTGTACATTACAATAATAGAAGAGCAAACCAAACAAAAAAACAGAAGAAGTTGTAGACTTTTTTATTCCATTCTTAAAATTACTTACCTTTAAAAACATTAAAACTGATAGGTAGCCGTGTTGGTCTGCCATAGTTAAAACAAAATAAAAGAAAAAAAATCCTTCCAGTAGCACTTTAAAGACCAACTAAGTTAGTTAGCTCATACCTAGCTCATACCTAGAACTAACTAACTAAGTTAGTTAGCTCATACCTAGTTAGCTCATACCTAGCTCATACCTAGAACTAACTTAGTTGGTCTTTAAGGTGCTACTGGAAGGAATTTTTTTCTTTTATTTTGTTTTAACATTAAAACAATTTGCTTAACAGCCAGCTGTATTTTTTAGGATGGCAGCCTAAGGAATTGGTGAAAGGCTTCCTCTGGTAACATTTAGTGGTTACTTTTTAACTGCATCATCTGTAGCAAGATGTAACTTTATAAAGGCATGCTATGGCCATTAAATTTACATTAAAATACTGATAGGTGACTGAGTCATTGTGTGAAGCTTTAAATCTTCATGCTTTTCTTGTTCTTTTACTACCTGCTTCACACTAATATCATGCAGCCTTCCTTTTGTTTTGGCCAAGTACTGTACTAGGTTTTCAGCATATACACCTTTTGTTTTGCTTTCTCCTCTTTCCTGTAGCACATTGCAAACTTTTTCTGTGTTCCTCAGTTCCCTGATGGATCATTGTCCATTCTTTCTGTTCATCCAATCATCCTCTTGGTTCATCTTCTCTTCCTGCACCTCAGTTACCTGATGTCAGAATATAGCTTTTTCTGTCTCTTTGAGAACATCGAACATTCATTTTTTAACAGCAATGTTTGACCAGCCCTTCCTATAGTAGTTGTGAATATTCCATGGCATCACAGCAGCCCAGATAATGCCTTAGGCTGTGGTTGTGTGAAGTGAGTGAAAGATAGTTTAGAGACTTACTGTATATAAAAAGAATATTGCAATGCATCTCAGTATGGGATGCATGCCATTAAATTACTCGTTAAAAAGGTAGGCAACTATTAATATAACAAAAGCAAAATTAATTTGTACTCTTCAAAAGCTGCACTCAGTGGCTGAATGTCACCTCTGAATTTTATTTTTTATGTCCTTGCCTGCTGCAAATGGTAAGCAGTCTAGTGTGGGTGGCACTTGTCAGGAAAAATGGGTGGATACAGCTGTCATATCATTGCTGGCCTTTTAGACAATTTCTGGGCGCTGTGCCATATATTTTAACCTTCATGAATTTTGTTCACTTTGTTTTTGTTTTTGATAGCAAAGTAGTAATGTAGATGTGGTTCGCTTTCCATGTGTGGTTTACATCAATGAAGTACGTGTCATCCCTCCAGGAGTAAGAGCTCATTCTAACTTACCTGAAAACAGAGCTTATGGGTAAGTGCAAGTTGATTAATTGAATTCTTTATTTAGAATATAGACATCCTGCTTTCTAGCACCTTGTGCCTCTCAAAGCAAATTAAACAAAGGCTTACAGAAGATTCTCAAAGTCAAACTCAAATGTGGTACAGGAACAAAAATTACCTACATGGTGTACATATGGGGGCCGGAGTATTCAGGCTCTCATTCTTGTTCTTCTGTGGTATCATACCAGGCAGTCACTCGCCCAATGTCATCTGAAGCAAGGAGGTGATTTGTATCTCACTGAGTCTTATGATGAAGGCAAGCCTTCCCTTGTTGGCAATTCCCATTTGCCAAGTATTAGCTCCATCTGAGGCAAGGGAGTTGGGTCGAGCAGCTGGAACTTGCTCAGCACATAGTGAAACTATTCTTCCTTTTCTGGAAGTTAGCAGCTACGTACCAGTGGTTATTTGAACAGCATTTTAAATTTGGAAAGTATTTTGTTATGTTCTCCTTCCCAACATCCTTGTAGCTCCCATCACAGAGATGTGGAAGAAACTTGCCCTTGGTCACACAATGACGGAAAGAGTTGAACTTGGGTCTCCTAGATCCATCCAGCACTAGCCCCTGGAATCAGCCTTTTCCAAAGCTTAGGACAATATGAGAACTCAGAGAGGGATCTAGATTGCGTCAAGACAGTGGCCATAGCCAGAATGCCAGGGTCACTTGACTCTGATGAACTGGTGAGTGGATTTGTGCAATCCTAATACAAGGCTAGCACAGACCCGGAAAGTTTGTTTAGTTTGAAGTGAATTGGCAAACCATAGGTTGGAGACAGTTTTGGTTAGCTCCAACCCTTATTTGCCCTATTGGGGTATTATGTCGAAGTAGGATTAGAACAAATCAGGAAAGGGAAGTAAGAAGTGTGCTCACCCACATCTTCCTCCTGGTGGCAGTTTTCTGTCTGTCTTTCCCAAAAGTTACTTCCAAGGTTTGGGGAATCCTTTAAAGTGGTATTTAGGGTTGTGAAAGGGGATGTGGTTTTGCGGTGGGGGTTCATGGAAATCAGGGTCTTTATTGACCGAAAGCATTTATGATCATTTATCAAATCTGTGCAGTGTCAAATAGCACATGTGTGGTGGAGGGGCAGTCACAGATCTGCAGGCCTCTTACATAAGTGATGAGATTGCCTAAAATTACAAATGTGATGGTTAAGATAGTGAAAAAAATTTAAATGTATAATAATGTATGATTTACCTTTGGATGCAACAATGCTAGGTTTATTAGATAATGGCCTGATGAGATGTCATGATAAACTGTAAGCTATTGGATTGAGAATGAGCTGTGTGTTTCCTCATTACCCTTCTCCACCTCCCCTTGAGTTGTGGCTTATTAATTTTATAGTCGAATACTATTAAAAAGCTCCCCACTTCTTTACTTCTTGCAGATTGTGACTATATGATAATTGGTATTTTAAGGCTTGATTATCTTGTTTATCTTGGTCCTGTAAAATAATTTTTTACACTTTGGCTTTCTTCTCAGTGAAACATCTCCTCACACATTTCAGTTAGACCTGTTTTTCAACAATGTCAGCAAACCAAGTGCCCCTGTATTTGACAGGCTAGGAAGGTAAGCAATTCTTTCATAATCTTGGTGCCATTTTAAGACTTAAACAGGGCTAAGACAAGCCGTGTGAGCCTGGCTACTAATTTCCTTGTGTCTTGTTTATGAAGAAAACAGTTGAAGTAAATGAAAATATAGGCTTTGAGTTTCTCTATTCTACTACTAAATATAAAAATAGATAATTATCATTCTCATTAGATATTGCTTGAAAAAAGTACCATTGTGAATCTGGTTGTAAAAGATGTTGGTGCAGTTTCTTTGACCTTTAACACATATTTCTGTTTTAACAGCCTGGAGTATGATGAGAACTCTTCAATAATTTTCAGACCTAATGCCAAGGTAATGATCGCTTGTAAATTCTGAGATTGACCCTTCTAGTGACAACTCTTGTAGAGAGAGAGGCTGGTAACCTCTACACTGGGCTGTGTTGTGATGGGATGTTCTTGGGGTACTTTTGAAGTCTTCTCAGAAAGTTTCATTAGTGCAAAACATAGTTGCTAGGTTTTTCACTAGGGCCAACTATAGAGAGCATCTCTCAACAGTTCTTAAACATGCATACCAGTGGCTAGTCTGTTTCCAAGAGCAGTTCAGAGTGCTGGTTGTTACCTATCTGAAGGACTGCCATCTACCTCATGAGCCTGCCTCAATCCTTTGATCCTCATCAGAGTCCCACAATCATTTGAAATAAGGAGGTGATGAGCAGAGCAAGTGCCTTCTCAGTCTTGGAGGATCACATGTGGAATGCCCTTCCCCAGAGGTGCTCACCTGGTTCCCACTCTTTATTAAAAACAAAGTGTCATCTAAGAAATGCTCTAGGGGGAGACATGATTAGCTTTAGTCCATTGTGTGATGCAGTGCAGGCCATCTGAAGCCCATTAGAAACATTTGGTCTGAGTGGGCCAAGTACACATGGTAGGGGGACCAGCATTATGCAGCCAGATGCTGTCTCACGTGTGTGTGTGTGTTAGAAAACTTGTGCATGTAGGCCAGCCGTGGAGAACCTCTGGCTCACAAGCAGAAGGTGACCTTTAAGTCCTCTCTATCTGACCCATGGGACTCTCATCAAGTCACATCCCTCTGCCCAGCCCATGCCCCTCACACCACAGCTCACCTGTCTTTTTTATATAAAAAAACCTGAGGCTTTCAAAACTATTACAGGATTCTGTGCCTCATGTATTTGCAAAGTGCATTTATATCCTACTGTAACATGTAAGTGAAATCTAACAATGGCATAGCTGGAACTATATTTCATTGCAAATATATACTGGTACTGAGCTTGTAGTGTAGGTGCAGCAAGTTAAAGGTTTATCATTGTTTCTTTTATGCTCTCTCTCCTCCTTTAAAATCCAGGTCAACACTGACGGATTAGTTCTGAGAGGCTGGTACAACTGCTTGACGCTTGCAATATATGGCTCTGTTGACAGAGTAATAAGCCATGATAGGGACTCTCCCCCTCCGCCGCCTCCGCCACCACCCCCTCCTCAGCAACAAGCAGCTTTGAAAAGAACTCCGAAACCTGGTAAGCATTCCAAAACTAAGCCAATTAAGAAATGCAAATAGAAGTAAGTGATTCCCCCCCACAGAAGTTAAATCATCTACGTCTAAAACGCTTGTGTCTCATTACTTCTTTCAGCTGAAGTTTTTGTCTGTGATCTGTAAGTTAATGCATGCACCACTACAGTTTTTTACTGAGTGGTTCATTTTCAGCAACTTCCCAAGTGATGCCACAGGCTTCCCATGAATTTATTTATCTTTATTTATAAGCTCATTTATATGCCTTTTTTTTTTACAGCTGATGGAGAGAAAGAGGATCAGTTTAATGGCAGTCCTCCACGACCACAGCCTAGAGGCCCAAGAACTCCACCAGGCCCACCTCCTCCTGATGATGATGAAGATGAGCCAATGCCCGTATCAGGTACTTTGGAACGTAACTTTCTTTCCATTTCTTTCTCACTTGTGTCCACATGCATGCATAATTTAAGTGAGGAGAAAGTGTTGCTGTTTTTCTAGCAGTAGGTATATTTTCCAGCTGCAACTGAATTCACCACTGGGAAGTGGCAGTTGTGACAGGAGATATGATGCATCTATTAGGCTGTTCCATACGGGAGAATTGGCAAACATCTGTATTGGTCCATGGAGGCTAACCTTACCTTAAAACTACAAAACCAAAGCAGCAGTTTATTAGCATCCTAGCTTGAAGATTTAAATTTTATGGAAAATACACAGAATTCTCTTAGCAGAGTATTAAATTACACTATGGGTATTTGTTGTTTAGCTTTTGTTGTTGTCTGCTTTCTCTTTCTTTTTGAAAATGACAGTTGTTTAAATTAATTTTGCTGTGGATTCCATTCTTTCCAGTGGTTGGGGAGAAAGATGACGATGTTGATCACAGAGAGGATTACTTTGAGCCCATTTCCCCTGATCGGACGTCCGTTCACCAGGAGGGTCCATATTCTGATGAAGCAGAAGTGGAAGAAGACCAGCCCGAAGAAGTGGATGATGAAGAGGGGGTGGATGTTGAGGAGGAGGAGGAAGATGAAGAGGATGACGATGGTCAAACAGTAGAGAGTATTCCAGAAGATGAAGAAGAGGATGAAGAGGAGGAGGAGGAGGAGGATGAAGAAGAAGAGGATGTTGAAGAAGAGGAGGAGGGTGAAGGTAGGCAAATACAGAAACTGCTGAGGACTGAGTTGCACGTACATGTGTTCTTCCATCACTTCATCACAAAACAGTTGATTTTCAGCTGACTGTGTGAACAGCCTAATGAAATATATTGAGTAGTGTTCAAGCTTTCTTGATAACAGATCTATTGAAATTAATGCACCTAATGTTATATTCATTAATTTCAGTTGGTTTACCTTGAGTAAAATCACCCATTGTTTGATTTGACTGTGGGGCATGCAAACGTTCTGTGTTACTTAACCTGAGTTAGTCAGTTCACACTAGTTGTCTCTAGAAGCTAATAATGATAAGTGGGGTGTGGGTGTGTGTGATCTGGTCCTGAGACAGTGGAATATATGTAGTATTTTGGGGGGGAAGCCAAGCATGTCAGAGGACACTAGGGAAGAGATTTTGAAGGTTTTGTGGCATATAGGTTTTCTACCTTTTCTGTCAAAATATTATTTGTGCTATAACTGTAGTTGTGAGTCATTGTCTTTTTATGTTTGCGGTCCTGTGTTGATGGGCATGGTCTGACATTCATTGACACAAGAGAGAACCTTCTCAGTGGTGGTGCCCTGATTATGGAACTCCCCTTCATTAGGAGATATGACTGTCTCCTTTACTCATGAGTTTTAGACGTCAACTTAAATACTTCTCCATGTGAGGGAGGTGCAGAGGGTGGTTACACAAGAGGAGAGTTTTTCAGTGGTGGGTCCCCTTTTGAAATACTCTCCCTAGGGAAACTTTCCTGGTATCATCAGCTTTTGGGTGATAGATGCTTCTGTTTGCTAGACTTCAGTTAGTCTCTGTTGTGCTGCTCATCTTTTAGTGGGGTACAGTAGGGCTAGTCCTTGGATGAGCATTTTAAGAGTTTTGTATTGTACATTGTTTTTCAGTTTGACTTTTAATTGATTTAAATTATTCATATTTTATCTTACATTGCTTTATACTTTTTTTGTTTAAAGTGACTAACAAATACTACAAATAATCTTTTCATACAGTCCTTTGGGTGAGGTCTGCAAGCTGGATATGGTGGTTTGAATGTTGCTGCAGACTGGATTGAGTGGTTTCCTTGTATTTTAGTCTGGCTGTATTGTGGTATTCACCACTTCAAGATCCTACGAGATAGAGGGTGGTCTTGAAATAAATAAAAACCAAGGTTAAGAATTCTCCTTGTGGAGAAAATCTAATTATATGGTACAATTATATATTTCTCCTGTTAGTTGATACTTTTTGGTCCTGCGTGTGAGTGTGTAGCTGATGGGTTGGCAAAGCATCCTGCAAATGTTTTAACTGCTGGGGCTCCCATGTTTATGAGCAAAAGGGGAGAAGATGGTTTATTTTTCAAAACTGTAATTAATGGATGGGTGTTATTTGTTGCTTATTTTGGTTCAATTGATTCAACAAGGTAATTATAAAACTTTTCTTTTCAGGGGATGATGGTTATGAGCAGATTTCAAGTGATGAAGATGGAATTGCTGACTTGGAACGTGAAACGTTTAAGTACCCGAGCTTTGACATTGAGTACACCGCTGAGGATCTAGCCAGAGTGCCACCTGTGACCTATGATCCTTTTGATAGGGAACTTGGGCCTCTTCTGTACTTTAGCTGTCCCTACAATACAACTTTTGAAACCGAAGTTGCTAAGATGAAAGATACAGATCCAGACAAGGAAAATTCAGGGGCAGTTGAGACCTCTACTAAATTGACCGAACTCCTAGAATTATATCAGGAGGAGAGGGGTGCAAAGTGGGTCACTGCTCTGGAAGAAATTCCAAGTTTAATAGTCAAAGGGCTAAGCTACTTGCAGTTAAAGGACCCGAATCAGGATTATATAAGCCAGTTGGTTGACTGGACAATGCAGTCATTAAACCTACAGGTAGCCCTGAGACAGCCGATCGCTTTGAATGTCCGTCAGCTTAAAGCTGGGACAAAACTTGTCTCCTCACTGGCAGAATGTGGAACTCGAGGGATAATGGGCCTGTTGCAAGCAGGAGTAATTAATTCTCTATTTGAACTGCTGTTTGCGGATCATGTCTCTTCTTCTCTTAAACTCAATGCTTTCAAAGCTTTGGATAGCGTTGTTAGCATGACTGAAGGAATGGAGGCATTTTTGAGGAGCGGCTCAGAGGTGCATGAAAAAAGTGGTTACCAGAGACTACTGGAGCTCATCCTGCTGGATCAGACAGTAAGGGTCGTCACTGCCTGCTCTGCAATTCTGCAGAAATGCCACTTCTATGAGGTTTTGTCCGAGGTCAAAAAGTTTGCTGACCAGTTAGCGGAATATCCTCCATCTCTTCCTAATCACACTGAGCCTGAGCAGGATACGGACACTGGACTCGAAAGGGGTAACCAGGAATATGAAAATGATGTGGACACTCCAATGGATATGGACAGCCTTCTGGAGTCCTCCAGTATGAGTGAAGGAGAAGTGGAGAAACTCATTAACCTTTTGGATGAGATCTTGCATTTGATGGAGACTGCCCCTCACACTATGATCCAGCCACCGGTGAAATCTTTCCCAACAACAGCACGTATTACAGGGCCACCAGAAAGGGACGACCCTTTCCCAGTGCTCTTTAGGTGAGTGGCCTTAGTTTTTTTATATGTTTCAAAGGGATACCTGTTTGTTTGCTTTCTGCCACTTGGTTGTTGACATAAGTACTTGTCATGCATGTCATGTGTGCTGCTTAATAAAGGTCTTTCAATGTTGGGAGATGTTCCAGCCTAGACTGTTGTCTCTTTCCCCCCTTTCCCACCGTGTGTCTTCTGTCATGCCATCTCATAACTAAACAAAACTCCTCCACTGTCTTCATCAAGTCTCTTCACTCTAATCCTTTAAGTCAGTGAGGTGGTGGAGAACAGTGTCAGACTTGAACTGAGAAGATCTGGATTCAAATTCCTGCTCACGTTTGAAGATTAGTGAGTGCTTGTGGGCACATCACAATTTCTCAGCTTCTATTGCAGTGTTCATTAATTCCACTGGGTCTGTTCTAAGTAAAACTTTATTGAATCCCACCCACAGTTGTACACTTCTGCAGCTATTTCACATACCATTGCATTGAAAGTAGTAATAAAAAGTTCTGCCAATGTACTATATTTTGAAGTGGAATTGAGCATGCTGCTTCTTACATATTTCCAGGTACCTTCATAACCACAATTTCTTGGAATCTGTCACGTTGCTGTTATCTAATCCAATAACGAATGTGCACCCTGGGGTGCTGCAGTCCACCAGGGATATACTGAGATTTTTGGCACAGTCCCAGAAGGGCCTTCTTTTCTTCCTCTCTGAGTATGAAGCCACAAACTTGCTGGTTCGAGCCTTTTGCCATTTCTCTGACCCTGATCAAGAGGAAGGTCTCCAGACTGATGGGGCAAGCGATGAAGCCTTTCCCCCATGGCTTCTTCATTCAACACAGACTCTGCAGTGCATTTCAGAACTATTCTGCCATTTCCAGCGCTGCACAGCCACTGATGAAACTGACCATTCGGATCTCCTGGGAACGCTTCATAACCTTTACCTGATCACTTTTAACCCTGTGGGAAGAGCTGCTGTCGCCCATGTCTTCAGCCTTGAGAAGAATCTCCAGAGTCTTATTACTTTAATGGAGTTCTATTCCAAAGAAGCATTAGGGTAATTATCCTATTTTTTTAACCTTGCTTTAGGTTTTATGCTTTTAAATGGATGTTTGCAGGTTGATGTGGGTTTCACAAACTTTTAATTTGGGGTTGTTCCTTGTTATGGAACTTTGCTGCAGTACAGAATCCAACTTCTTACCCTCCTCATTTTTCTCCTTTTACGAAGCCTTCCCTTTAAAGAAGTGAACCAGGCTTTCCTTGTTCTGGGATGGTACATGCTTATTCCTCAGCATAGTCTGAGGATACGTATGGGGTGGCCCATGAGTTAGTAACCTCTTCATCCCAGTCAATGCTTGGTGATTTGGCTCTGATTGCAGACAGGAAATCATTGAGATGTTTAAACAGATTTTTCACCCCCACTCTCCAATCCCTGCTTTTAAATAGGTGGGCTCAGTGGGGCACAACATAGAATATGAAAAATGGTCAAAGCTGTGGAATGAGGGAATAAAATTTACGGCGAGTGTTGCAATCAGAGAAAACTTAGAGAAGATGATATACAGATGGTATATAACACCAGAGAAACTAAATAGGATGTATAAGACTGGTAATAAGGCCTGCTGGAAATGCAAAATAAAAGAAGGTAATTTTATACACATGTGGTGGACATGTGGGGAAATAAAAAAATTTTGGGACATGATATATAATGAGTTAAAAAAAATATTTAGATACACGTTCCCTAAAAAACCAGAGGCCTTTTTATTAGGTATGATTGGGGAGGAAATTAGGAAAGAAGATAAAACTTTATTCCAATATTCAACAGCAGCGGCCAGAATGTTAATCGCTCAAAATTGGAAAAGTACGCATATACCAACCGTAAGGGAGTGGCAAACAAAACTATACGATTTTGTTGAATTGGCAAAAATGACGCAGAGAATTAGAGAACAAAAGAATACAAAGTTGAATAACGATTGGTCTAAATTCATGGCATATATAGAAACTAACTTTAAAAACCTACCAACTATAGCAGGTCTAATATAAAACTTCCGATGTGCAAATTAATAATCAGTATCAGCGGTAAAAGTGATATTTTTAAAAAAAATTAGAAATCCGAAATCAATAGGGAAGGAAGTCAAATAGTGTGTGATTTGTATTGGTCTAATGTTTATTTTTTATTTCTATGTATTTATTTATTTTTTTTCTCTTTTTTGACCTGTCCCCTTTTTTTCTTTTTGTGATGGTGCCCTTATATTTTTTATTTAATGTTTTGTGTTTTACTTTTTTGTGAGTATGTGAAGAATGAAACTTAATAAAGAGAAATTAAAAAATAAATAAATAAATAAATAAATAGGTGGGCTCAGGATAACTAGGTTTGAAAACATAGTCTGAAAAAAACAACATAAAAACACCATGGATGACATGAAAGAATAGCTAAAAGCAAAGCCAAACATTTTAAAACCAAGGAACAAGGGGAGTAGCGAGCACGTTCTGCTTCCTGCTCATCTTAATGTCCTGTCAGACTGATCTTTGGCATATCCACCAGGGTGGAGATTTGCAGGTTATCTGCACAGAGGTTCTATGTTGCATGTGACAGAAATGTGGTGGGACAAGGAAGTGTAAGCTGCATGGCTGTTTTCTGATTCCTTCATGTTGTTATGAGAGCATTTCATGCTTGTCTGAAACTGGCTGCACAGATCAAGAACATAATTTAGATAAACATATCTTAGATGCTGGAGTTAAATTCACAATCGAAAGAGTGGGGTTTTCAGATCAAAGTGGCATACACAACTGTAGCTTGTGCTAAGGAGCTGAATGTTTGCCTGTGGCATGGCTTGTATGCATTTGAAATCAGAGCCGTTCTTTATCCCTCCTGCAGGTTACTGCTTGATTCTGATCAATATAATTGACTTTTCTGTTTTGAGTTCTGAAAAGATTATGAGAAACTAAGTGGAGAAACTAAGAGAGGTTGAGTCAATCAATCACATGCCAATCATTTGCAAACTCCCACTTGTAGCATGAACTTTTTTCTTCTCCATACAAAATAATCGTTTTGTAAATGAAAATCTGAATAGTATTCTGTAAGTGTACGTGTAAGGATTCAAATGTGAAGTGTGTCATAATTTTCAGAAAAATCTGTTTCAGCGATTCCAAGTCAAAGAAGTCAGTTGCCTATAATTATGCTTGCATCCTTATTCTGCTGGTGGTTCAGTCCTCCAGTGATGTCCAAATGCTTGAGCAGTATTCAGCACCCCTCTTGAAGCTTTGCAAAGCTGATGAAAATAACACCAAACTACAAGGTACAGTATGTGCTGTTATTGGGGCAGTTGCTGGAAGTACTTTAGGAGAAATCTTTTTGGTGTCTGCTATGGCTCTCCTGACCTTCTGGTTTTTGATAATGCGAGTAATGAGATTCCTTTGGTAAATACAGATTACTAGAAAGGCTCATTGAAAAACTGTGTAGCTTTTTTGCTAGTATCAAAGAGGCTTTGTGACACAGAAAGTTCTCTTGTTTGTGTAGCGTACTGTTCATTGGTGGGAGTCATTCAGTAACTGCAGAAAAATGTTCAGTGTTTGAAATCTTCTAAGGAAGCAACGTAGGGGGCTCCTGTTCAAAGAACAAACTTTAAAAAGTCACTGGACACTGATGGTGACATGAGAGCTTCCACTGTAAGTGTGTTTCTCAAATTGGAGCTGTTGTAATCTTGTCATGCCCACTTCAAGACAATGACTGATGAAAGGAGACCCCTTTGTGTGCAGGCTTTTACATTGCACGGACTGTTTTACTATAAAAAGCTATGTAAAGTCCCAAGCAGCCTTGGGTCAGAATATCTAGGGAATCCCACCTGCCCATGTTAGCCTGCCTGGGACCTTCATTCCACTTCAAGGATCTCCTTCAGTCCTGCATCTGAAACAAGGCAAATAGGAGGTAGGAGAGAGAGCCTTTTTGGCTATAGTGCTGAAGATTTGTAAAGACCTCTCAATAGGTGTGCCTCACTCCTTCATGACCTGCTTTTAGCCTGGTGATAAAGGCAACATTACAAAAGTGTACCTTTATTAGAAACTTGATTTTTATCATGAATCGTGCTGTTTTAAAATGCTGTGCTGATTCTTTGTTTTTAAAGTTCTGCTTTGGTTTTCCTCCTGCCAGTACTTCCATTGAATTTTCAGTCTGTTTTGAATTTGAGAGACAAGATAGCTTTGGCTTGCATACAATAAAGACTAAGAAATTCAAGTTATTCTGAGCTGAGGAAAAAACTTTCATTTTAGAATATGCACACAGGAGGCCTTTGTAGCTAAGATGGGGTTTAATATTGAATATTCAAGAGATTAAATATTTGAATTAAGCTGGGCAAAATTGCCTTTTGGGATAAATAGATTGTCATGGTTCAGATAAAAATAATAATTAATTAAATAATAATAATAATAATAATAATAATAATAATAATAATAATAATAATAATAATAATTTATTATTTGTACCCCAGCCACTCTGGGCGGCTTCCATAGAAACCAAAAATACACTAAAATACCACACATTAAAAACTTCCCTGAACAGGGCTGCCTTAAGATGTCTTCTGAATGTCAGGTAGTTGTTTATCGCTTTGACATCTGATGGGAGGGCGTTCCACAGGGCGGGCGCCACTACCGAGAAGGCCCCCTGCCTGGTTCCCTGTAGCTTTGCTTCTCGCAATGAGGGAACTGCCAGAAGGCCCTCGGCGCTGGACCGAACGATGGGGGTGGAGACGCTCCTTCAGGTATACTGGGCCGAGGCTTTTTATGGCATCGAATCCAATATTAAAACATTTTCAAAATCCTTGTAAGTCTCATAAAGCTGCAACCACATACATTGCAGTAAGTTGAATTGAAATCATAGGGATTTATTACCACATAGGATAGTAGCCCAAGTCATACTGATTTCCCCCCACTACTGAATGGAAGTGAACCTTTTTGATTGTTTTAATGCAAATAAGCTAACTTTTGATAAAGACATCCCTGGACCTATAGAAATAGATCTTCAGCAGTGTTTTTGGTGCTTTCAGCTGAAGAAATCAACTGAAATGTGGTATAATAAAGAATAATTTCAGACCAAATAAAAATTTGGCTCATATGTATTCATTGAGTCTTTATTCTTTGAATTAAAGCAGTTTTAATGTTGTATTAAAAGTTAACTTGATTTATATACAAAGGCCTGTAGCTCTAATGCTTGTCACTGTATTTTTGGAATGCATCATTTTACATAATGCAACATTCTTCAAGTTTCCTTGTTTGTTTTAGAACTTGGCAAATGGCTGGAACCCTTGAAAACACTTCGGTTCGAAATTAATTGCATCCCAAATCTCATTGAATACATTAAGCAGGTTAGTAAAAACCATTCTCAATGCCTGCATTTTCTTAAAAATCCACGCCTAGCTATTTCATTTGTTGATCTTTTGCAATTGTATATACAGGAGGCAAAATTCTTTGTTTTCACAGTTCTGATGGCATAGGGTTATCATAAAGTTTGCTTGGTACTCCTTTATCCAGAAATGTTTTGTTACAAGTACATTCTATATTGGACCATTTTGCGTGGTGTTTTTAGTATAATCCTCATAATAATATATTTTTTTTAAGTAGTCAATGCATTTCAAGAAGGAATTGTTGGTTCTCTGTTTCTAATAGTGTCCTTTTTGAAGAGCAAAACTAGATGTGACCTTATTAATGGAACTGCTAATTCAATGCAGTTTTTTAAAAGTAAATTGCAGCCATGGGGAGGGTGAAAGATCAAGTTATTAGCTGGTTTTTATTCACATTGGGATTTCTACTGGATTGAAACTACAGCTGTGGAAAGAGAGTATAGCTCCATTTCTCCCTTATGGCTCCAATCAAGATTGCTTCCTTCCTGGTTGGTATTTACTTAAAACATTTGTCTAATTATCTAGTTTGGTTCTAAGGTGTTGTGTGTTTTGTGGTGACCTTCCATTAGAATTTTCAATCCTTGTGTTACTTTTACTTGGATGCCTCTTATAGAAAGGGTGGGAAGAAGTTTTGTAGACCAGTGCCCCACTTCTGATGAATCACCTAAATACTGGCAAGTAGATTGGACCAAAGATGGACATTGGTCTGATGCAACAAGATGGTACTTAACATTCCTAAGCCAAAGAGTGCACAATCAGAATAACTTAGCCTAGATTAGTTATTCTTTAGATGCTAAAAAAAAGTTCCATGTTGTATAAGTCAATAGATTAAAGGGATTCTAGTAAAAAAACCTAATGGCCCTAACACTCAAGTTTGAAGTCAGCCTACCGTTTGTTGCTCAGAAGCAAGATAAAGTTCTCTACTGCACCCATTTTTGTTGAATATTGATCTTTAATAACACGAGTCTTATTTTTCAAATTTTATTTTAAAGAATATTGATAGCTTGATGACCCAGGAAGGAGTTGGTCTTCCTACTGCACTTCGTGTCCTGTGCCATATTGCATGCCCTCCACCACCTGTTGAAGGTATAATACTTGCTTTTAACATTGTTCCATTTCCTTTATACGAGTACATCAGATTTAATCACCACCTCCTATAGCCATATTGAAGTAAATGGTTTCTTTGGACCATTTTCTGTTGCTGACAGAGCACGTAGAATTTTTGGATGGGAAAGTTAAGAGTAAAATGTAAGGATTCTGTGCCCCATAATAAATTTGGTGTCATGTAAAAATGTATGTTCTTGGTCATGGACAGAAGTCTCATAAAAAGGAACCATTGCACCTGATCTATATTTTCCTAGTGACTGAGATAAAGGCACAACATGGTTTTTCTCTTTCCTCCCCATCTCCATTCCCCATTTCCTCCTAAAGGTCAGCAGAAGGACCTGAAATGGAACCTTGCAGTCATACAGATGTTCTCTTCTGAAGGAATGGACACTTTTATTCGTGTTCTGCAAAAGCTAAACAGCATCCTTATTCAGCCCTGGAGACTCCATGTCAACATGGGGACTACCCTCCACAGAGTCACTACGATTTCCATGGCCCGGTGCACCCTCACCCTCTTGAAGACCATGTTGACCGAACTGCTGCGTGGAGGGTCCTTTGAGTTCAAAGATATGCGTATTCCTTCCGCACTTATTTCTTTACACATGCTCCTGTGTTCTATTCCCCTCTCTGGACGTTTAGACAGCGATGAACAAAAAATCCAGAATGACATTGTCGACATTTTGTTGACTTTTACCCAGGGGGTTAATGAGAAGCTAACCATCTCGGAGGAAACGCTGGCCAATAACACTTGGTCGCTCATGCTAAAAGAGGTCCTCACTTCTGTTTTGAGAATTCCTGAAGGGTTTTTCTCTGGTCTTATACTGCTTTCTGAGTTGCTGCCTCTGCCGCTTCCCATGCAAACCACTCAGGTATGTAAAAACTATCAATTATTTGTAAAAGGCAAGAAAATTAAAAGACTGATTAAGAGGATGGGTAGGTAAGAACTGACTGATAAAGAGTTGTGCAGTGGATCTATCAATTTGATGGATTGTATACCAACCTCCCTCAACCTGGTGACCTCCAGTGTCATTGGACTCCCATCAGCCCCAGCCAGCATAGTGAATGGTCAGGGATGATGGGAACCGTAGTCCAGCCACATGTGGAGAGATGCAGGCTCACCATCTCTCATTTAAAGGGCTGATAGAGGGGATTCGTCCTTTTGATGCTGGATGCTGAGTGAGGATATTTCTCTTTAGCTGGGAGGCAATAACTCTATATATTGGAGCACATATATTGGCTACAAGGGTTTTTATGAGTGCCTAAAGAGCACCAGGTAGTGTGCCTTGCATGTGGTGTTGGAGAAGAACTCTACGTTTTGGCACTCTCATAGAGTTAATTTTGCTTTTCTGACAGGTCATTGAACCGCATGACATATCGGTGGCTCTCAACACTAGGAAACTGTGGAGCATGCATCTTCACGTTCAAGCGAAATTGCTGCAAGAAATAGTACGGTCCTTCTCTGGCTCCACCTGCCTGCCTATTCAGCACATGCTGAGACGCATTTGTGTTCAGTTGTGTGACTTGGCTTCGCCAACTGCTCTCCTTATTATGAGGACTGTTTTGGATCTGCTTGTAGAAGATTTGCAAAGGTATGTTTTCATACTTTGTCCTAAGGGTCTTTAAGTAGCAGTGCTAACCTGGTGCCCTTCAGAAGTTTCTCACCATAGCTGTGCAGATTAAGGATGATGGGAGTTTTGTTGAAGGCTTCTGTAGAACCTTTGCATGTTGAGGCTGGAAAATGGGCTATGCCTCTCCTATCTCATTCATGAATAGGCAGTGGCTGCCTTGGAGTTAGGCCTTCTGTTTCTCTCCATGCATGGTGATGGCTCTTGAAGGATGGAGCTGTGTGATGGCTCCTCCAGCTGGGAAATCCTGAGGGCTGCAGTAAATTGCTGCATGTATGGCATGAATATGACATGGAGAGGTGGGCTTCATACAGTTGGTGATAAGAGATGCCTCCACACATGGAGAGGACTGAAACATAGCATTTCTTTTCAATACTTTGTTAGGCTTACTGACTTCGGATACCAAAGTCAAAACTGTAGTGGTTATCTCATCTTTGCTGGCAACTAGATACACAGTTAATTAATGACCACAACCTGAAAACAATCAAATTACAGTGGTACCTCGGGTTAAGAACTTAATTAGTTCCAGAGGTCCGTTCTTAAATGGTTCTTAACCTGAGGCATGCTTTCACTAATGGGGCCTCCTGTTGCCGCTGGGCCGCTGGCGATTGTCATTCTTATCATGGGGCAAAGTTCTTAACCTGGAGCAACCTGGTTAGCGGAGTTTGTAACCTGAAGTGTCTCTAACCTGAGGTACCACTGTAATGGTAATAAGCTCATTTGCAACAAATGCAGATAGATAGATAGATTTATATTATATTATTATACAGTGGTGCCCCGCAAGACGAATGCCTCGCTAAACGAAAAACCCGCAAGATGAAAGGGTTTTCCGATTTTTTAGCGGCTTCGCAAGACGAATTTCCCTATGGGCTTGCTTCGCAAGATGAAAGCCCATAGGGAAATCTCCGGGGACAGCGGGGAAGCGCAGCGCGCCTTCTCCTCTGTTCCCGGACCTGTCCTAAGGCTTGCGGTGGGAGGTCCGGGAACAGAGGACAAGGCGCGAAGGGCTTCTCCTCTGTTCCCGGGGCTTGCGGTGGGAGGAGGGTTTTTCCTCCCCACCGCCAACATTCAGAACAGCATTCTGAATGTTGGCGGTGGGGAGGAAAGCCCTCCTCCCACCGCAAGCCTTCAGGACAGGTCCGGGAACAGAGGGGAAGGTGCGCAGCGCTTCTCCTCTGTTCCCGGACCTGTCTTGAAGACTTGCGGTGGGAGGAAGGTTTTCCTCCCCACCGCCAACATTCAGAAGGCTGTTCTGAAGGCTGGAGGTGGGAAGAAAAGCCCTTCTCCCCCGCCAGCCTTCAGAAGAGTTCCCGCCTAGGCTGCGGATAGCAGCCTGCTGCCCCGCGCGAGGGGCGCTCTGCTTAAGAGCGCCCCTCGCGCGGGGCAGCAGGCTGCTATCCGCAGCTTGGAGAGCCCTCTGGACCTCTTCTGAAGGCGGGCGGGGGGCAAAAGTCTTTGTCCCCCCTGCCTGCCTTCCCGGGGGCTTTTAAATCACCCCGGGACAGTGGAGAATTCATCCGCTGTCCCGGGGCGATTTTAAAATGCTGGCGGGTGGCAGCGAAGGCTTCGCTGCCGCCCGCCAGCATTTTAAAATCGCCCCGGGACAGCGGAGAAGTCTCCGCTGTCCCAGGAAGGCAGGCGGGGGGAAGCAAAGACTTTCGCCCCCCCGCCGGCCTTCAGAAGAGGTCGGGGGACAGACTGTCCCCGGACCTGGTCTGAAGGCGGTTTCCATAGGAACACATTGATTGATTTTCAATGCATTCCTATGGGAAACCGTGCTTCGCAAGACGAAAAACTCGCAAGACGAAAAGACTTGCGGAACGAATTAATTTCGTCTTGCGAGGCACCACTGTATTTATATTATATTATATTATATTATATTATATTATATTATATTAATTATATTATATATAAATACACACACACATGCACACGTATATGAATCTTTTAATGGAAATTTCAGATCTGAAGTTTGTTTTGTCATACATGCATGCAGTATATTTGTCTTTTCTAATAAGAGCATTGGTGTCACTTCAGCAACCCAGAAGACAAAGAGAAGCAATACACTGGCCAGACTACCCGCTTGCTTGCGTTACTCGATGCCCTGGCTTCACACAAAGCTTGTAAACTGGCTATTTTGCACTTGATTAATGGAACTGTGAAAGGGGATGAGAAATATGCTGAAGTTTTCCCAGAGCTTTTGTCTTTAATGCGAGCTGCAGGGGACAACATTATTCACCAGCAGTGTGCGGAGTTCTTGGCTTCTATTTTGCAGTCTCTCTGCGATCAGGTATTTAAAAATGAAAATCTAAAGAACCCTTAATGTCATTCTGTATTGATTGTGCACATGCATGTGGGCAGTGGGGGTGGGGCTGCCCTGGAAGGAGCGCAAGGCTCCCCTTAGCAAACAAGTCAGGCTTGTCCAAGAAAATACGAAAAGGATGTCCCTACTCTCCATCTCCCCATAACACCTAGTCAGCATGCCTTCAAGGAAGGAGAAAAATATACATGGAGGAAAACCAATGTAAGCTAAAAGTTGTGTGTATGTGTGTGTATAAACACTTTGTTTGTTTCCCAGATATAAATCTCCACTCATTTCAAAACTCAAGACACATTCCAATTGGTTCTCTCTGGTCACAACCCCTGAACAACTGTACAGTGGTGCCTCGCAAGACGAAATTAATCCGTTCCGCGAGTCTCTTCGTCTTGCAGTTTTTTCGTCTTGCGAAGCAAGCCCATTGACAGCTTAGCGGATTAGCGCTATTAGCGGCTTAGCTGCTTAGCGGCTTAGAAAAAGGGGAAAAAAGGGAAAAAACTTGCAAGAACTCGCAATACGTTTCATCTTGCGAAGCAAGCCCATAGGGAAATTCGTCTTGCGAAGCACCTCAAAAGACGGAAAACTCTTTCGTCTAGCGAGTTTTTCGTCTTGCGGGGCACCACTGTATTCATTAAAAACCTGTTCTTCATTAATTCACAAATTGTACCAAGGCTGAATCTTCTTTCAGGAATTCACGAGTTGCACCAAGATTGAGTCCCTCTTCCTTTAATTGCATTCCTAAGTCTTATAAAACTATGCCATACCTATTTCCTGAGCCAGGAAGAAGAACCTTGAAACCGTTTGGTTTCTGGCAGAGAGGGATTGTTGCTGCCATCAACTCCTACCATAAATCTACCTCTCCATTTTCGAACTAATTGCATATAGGCATATATTTGCACAGCTATATAGTATATCCCTATCTATTCTCGCTGAGGCTGGTGGGAGTTCATTGTCACCAAAGGGCCTCAGATTCCCAATTCTTTTAGTAGCTGCACTCAAGAGCAGGCCGTTTCAAGTTCCGCTTTATAGAGCTTAATGAAACGGCTGTCGAGTGACACTTCATGTTTCTTTGCAAAGCTAAATGCTTTTCAATAAGGTTGGCCAGGAATCAGAAATTAGTGCTCAAGAGATCTTTCGCTTAACAGGGGTCAGCAAACTTTTTCAACAGGGGGCCGGTCTACTGTCCCTCAGACCTTGTTGGGGGCCGGACTATATTTTTTGGGGAAAACTGAATGAATTCCTATGCCCCACAAATAACCCAGAGATGCATTTCAAATAAAAGGACACATTCTACTCATGTAAAAACACGCTGATTCCCGGACCGTCCATGGGCTGGATTTAGAAGATGATTGGGCCAGATCCAGCCCCCGGGCCTTAATTTGCCTACCCATGGCTTAACAGGTTGTGAACAGCACTCCC
Organism: Podarcis erhardii; assembly: GCF_964252035.2. NCBI lineage: Eukaryota > Metazoa > Chordata > Lepidosauria > Squamata > Lacertidae > Podarcis > Podarcis erhardii. The sequence goes on from NC_138499.1 coordinate 26,159,000, forward strand.
TGTGCTGCATGGCAGACATTGCAGCTGTGGACAGTCTTGTAACTGTGAAGTCCTGTGGTGTGTGATAGTAGAGCTTTGCTTTTTGAAAACCCCCACTCGGTTGGTGCAAGCTCTAAAGTGGCTTTTGCCATGGCCCCAAGGGATGCCTGTGTGCCTTTCTGCCTTTTGTAATACTGTGATTTCTCTTTGCAGGACATTGCATTGGTCTTGCCCAGTTCCACGGAGAGCACTCTCTCTGAATTGGAGCAGCTTTCAAATTCGTTGCCAAGCAAGGAACTCATGGCTTCCATCTGTGACTGCCTGATGGAGACATTTTCTAATGCTGAAAGCAGCTATAGCTGTTTGCTGACTTGTATCAGGACAATGATGTTCCTTACTGAGCATGATTATGGATTCTATCACCTGAAGAGGTACATTCCACAAACATACTCACACCGCAGAAATGTTTAGTTCAGCTCACTTTCACCCCCAGTGGGGCTTACAAAGCAGAAGATTGTGCTTAATGTAATGTCAAATTTCACAGGCAATGGTAACAGCAAGAACATACCAGTGTGGCATTTTTTGGTGCTATTAATCTTCTCTTTCTCTTGGAAAGAATTGTTCAAAGCTAACTGTATAATAAAACACTCAGTTTGCAAATTCCTTTTAAAAAATGATCTGGCAGTGCTCTTGTATAGTACAAATACTTTTGTGAAGATGTTAATTAGGGCTGCTGGCTGATTAAAGAAACCTTAGTCAGTTCATCACATGGGTTTCACTAAGTCATCATATTTGCTTTAATGTGCATGTAGTTGAGCCACAATTCTGAACAAAGCGCCCTTGTTTTATTTCAGGTAGTGTCTGATATGACGTAAAAGGTATTATCTTAGAAGATGTATTCCCTCCTATATGTGAGAGGAGGAATTGCTTCTTCTAAGCTTTAATTTGGGATTTAAAACATATTTAAATGCTGTTTAATTAATCAAGGACATCCTTTTAATTAACTGAAACATTGAAATACATATAAGTTCATTCAGTTGTGTTTCTGAAACTGCCTATGTTTTAAGTGCTTTAGATTTATTAATCATATTTTTTTCATATGCTGTGTCAAAAACTGGATTGTTAACAACCTTTTTCTTTGAAACGAAAACAGCTCTCTAAGAAAACACTGTGGGGCTCTGCACACTGGATTGAAGCGAGTAGTGAGCAGCTTTAATAAGGACCCTGGAGAACTTGCGTCTTCATTTCTGGATTTCCTGAGGCAGATACTGAATTCTGATACACTGGTGAGTAAATGTGTACAGAGGGCTTTCTGAAGCTTTGCCTTTATTGCATTCTGTTGCATTTCAGCTCAGGAAAAGTAGCTGCAGTTTTCTTTAAAGCGTACAGCTGTAATACTTCCATCATACTTCCAAATTATCGTTATCTAACAGAATCCCAAAGGGCCAATTTTATTTATTTATTATTCAAGGGGATTTATTTCCTACTTTTCTGTTACAATAATAATACTTAAGGTGGCTTACATCACTTTAAAAATGTACACACACAGACACACACACGAACTTGAAACAACAAATAAGTAAACATTAAATCAGTAAAAACAGAATATAGTTTGCAGCAGGTGAAAACGAAGGAAACGTGAAAACCATTCAACCTTGTAGGTTATGTGCTGGCAGGAATAAAAATGCCTTAATAGAGTAGTGAAAAGCCATGAGAGAGACAGAGAGAGTTCTAGCAAGAAATGTTGGAAGGTTGGAAGGACAGGGAGATGTCAAAAAAAGATGTCATCAGTTAACTGCATTATGGTGCTGTGGTGTTACTGCTTTTGTACTCACGTAGTGTACTTAATCTTCCTTAGGGATGTTGTGGGGATGACGGAAGTCTTGCAGAAGTTGATGGAGCCCATCCTGCCAGAACTTTGGGTCTTACCACTGCAGAATTAAAATACCAATTACAAAACAAAGAAGAAACTCCTGAAAATCTGCTCCTCGAGCTGGAAAAGCTAGTGTTGGTAATGTAATGTTCATATTTTTTGGTGTTGGTGCCAGATGTTTGAGAGTTAGGAGTCTGATGGTTTCTCATTGCTACTGTCTTATTTGATTGTAATGCATTTTATATGTCTTTTTAAACATTCGTGTATGTATTCATTTTTATGCAGTGTTTTTGAACACTGTCCATGTATCTTAACTAGATGTCAGGCTACAAATATTAATAATAATTATAATTTGTAACTAGTGATAAAGTTAGGATGATTGTGTTGCCATTGTTTAGTACTGTTAGGAATGATCACTGTGGTTATTAGTTATGCATATTAAGCTTAGCTTTACATAAAATTATCAGGCTATACCCCTTGAACTTATTTATCACATTTTTCCTGCCCCTCCTCCCATGGCCAATTGTCTCCACCACGTACAATTTGTTTCTCAGTAGCCCTGTACACATACTGGATAACACTTCAGGCACATGATCGACTGGGGCCTAGTCCACAAAAATGTACACTATAATAAATCTGAGTAGACCTATTGAAATCAGTCCATTGATTTCAGTATGACTGACTTTATGTCCATGATGCCATATGTCCATGGTGTCAATTGAACATGTATTTATTGAAAGAGTTGCTGCTAGTTTGCTGCATCTTATCAGGTGGCAAAAATACTTACATTTTGCCTGAGCTGTTAGTGATTGCAGTGTTTCTTACACAGGAGCGCTCAAAAGAAGATGACAGTCTGGAATCTTTATTGGACAATGTTGTTGGACTTCGGCAGATGCTGGAATCTGCTGGTGATCCTTGTCCACTGAATGATCAAGATGTAGAGCCAATCCTTCCTGTACCAGAATCTCTCCAGCATCTTTTTAATAATAGGTAAAGTGCTGAATGTGCATCTCTGTGTGTGAAGAACTAGAATCTCTGAAAACCAGGTGTGTGTGGTGGTATATTTGGGACTGTGTTTAACTTCATGCATTTATCTTTATGGGCTATATGCATTACAACAGAGACTACCCAGTTCTCTTGTCTCAGTCCATCACCACACCTCCTTTCCCCCCCCCTCAAATGATAGGTTGAGGTTCTGAGAGTTGCCCAATTCTTTCAAGATCTTGTGACACAAGTATTGCACAAGTATGATGGATGTGCTTCTTTGTCAATTGTGATCTCTCCCCTTCTTTTTGTCAACATTGCTAATCCTTTTTCTGATCCTTCTTTATTTGGAAATAATAGGCGTTGAGTAGTCCAGCTTTCCTTTTATCATTGATCAGTGTCTTTCTTGAACAAAGCATAGACTCAATGTGTCCTTTTCGTTTGTCTTGTTTTAAACATACATAAAATTGTTTTCAACTTATGCACCATTACTTATCACAGTATTGGTTTATCACAGTGTTGATTGTGGACAGTGTCCCTGGACAGATAGAAGGACAGGGCGTATGTTTTTAAAATAACAAAATAGATAGTGTACCAATTGCTAAACAAAATACAGATGTGATACGGTCCCTGTCCTAGAAGGCTGTCAGGCTGTTTTTGATGACACAGGAAAGTAAAGTGCTTGATAGACATTGCAAAGAATAGGAGACAAGAGCACCTGGTCATAGCAGAGGTTCAAGCCATGTTCTCCATTGGGCATTAGGATGCTCCAAGTGGGATTGTGTCCTTGAGGAAGGAGGTGGTGAAGCCATGGCCCTTTAGGAAATGTTTTATTGGAGGAGTGGATGATGAATACCAGTGGGTAACATTTATTTCATATGGAGACAGCGAACACTGACCACTATTTTTAAAAAAATACATTTGATATTACAGGACTGCATATATCTTGGCAGATGTAATGGATGACCAGCTGAAATCTATGTGGTTCTCGCCGTTCCAGGCTGAAGAAATTGAAACTGACCCTGACATGGTAAAAGTCTTGAGTTTTTAATACTTGAATGGGTGGGAACTGGAGCATTTTTTTTTCCAGAAGTTCAAAAATAACTTTATTGAAACTCAGAGCAAATGAACCAAGTCTGCATTTAGAAGAACGTGTTTGGTCTCTTGGTGGTGAAGCGCGGCTTATGTTGACGACGCAGAACTCTGTGTGGCAGAGGGAACTTGATTTTGGAATCATGGAACTGCTTGACAGCTGATCTGCGGCACTTGTTAGCAGCGATCTCTTCAACTTTCATGATCTGAATTGAGTGAGCACGAGCTCTATGACGGGCTCCCATATCGCGATAGCACTGTAACAGTTCCAGCAGTTGTCAAATCCCTGTACTTCCTGTACATGTTATGAGTTCCACTACGAGAATCATAGCGCAGCCAGATACCGAAATTTTTCACCTTCAACGGAGACTTCTTAAAAACCTGTCCACAGTACACAATTTCCCCAGAAGATTTCTTCATCTTCTTCAGTTGAGAGACAAAGTACCAGAAACGGGACTTTGCAACAACATGATTAGGAGCAAAGATGCGCATCCGATAGAGAGGTGGTGTTGGGCACTTAGGAGTGGGGAGGCATCTCCCAATAACTTTGTACTCCCTCAGGGTGCCTGACGCCTTCATGGTGCTGCCTCTCTCGCTGCCACCCAGAAAAGGGGAACTGGAACATTTATAGCTTAATTGTCAGCAGTATTTTTGAGACCCCATTCATAGTGTAAGCAACAAAGAGGAATGTTAGGAATGTAGACAGATAAAAATGGGCTACTCAATTAGCAGCAGCCTTCTAAGAGTGTTTCCTGTTTGGGGATGCTGACAGTTGTCTGGGGGAATGATTAAAGTGGAATGAATTTCTCACTCTTACAGGTAAAGGTTGACTTAATTGAACTGTCAGAAAAAGGATGCAGTGACTTCGACCTGCAGGCGGAGCTGGAGAGGTCATTTTTGACAGAGCCTACTTCTCCGGGTCGGACAAAAACCACAAAAGGCTTTAAACTTGGCAAACACAAGCATGAGACGTTTATAACTTCCAGGTAACCAGTGGTTTTGATTGTGACTGTGTGCCTAAAGGTGGATTTTGATTTTTCCACTGCATTGGTGATGTATTTGTAATCACGGCATAGTGGGATCCAAGTAGATTTGAGTCACTTGAAAGGGTCCCGCCTACAAGTTGTTCTGCTGCAGCACTCTCTTTGAAAACCAAAATTAAAAAAAATAGATTTTACATGTACAGATTTTGCTGGTGCAAGGGAAGGGAGTGGAGAAGGAATGGCTTCTGTGAACGATAGAACTAACATGGGTTATAAAAGGCAGAATCCAGTTCTACCCAGATGAAATTTAAAAGAAGCCTGGGTTGGAAAAAAGCATCTTACATCCTCTAAAATGCTGCAGACAGGTGTGCCCGAGCAAAAACAAGAAAATTGACTGTGATAGGAACCTTAGAAAGCAACACCTTTTTGCATATTGTGCCATATAATAAGGGAGTACACAGAAAGGAAGGGATCTCTTCTTCTCAGAAGCCTGCCTTCATCCTAGAAAGTGACTTAAGTAACTTAACTCCTGGAGCCAAGGGATGAGGGCATCAAAACTAAATTCTTAAGTCACAAATGGGCAACCTTCAGCTCAGGTGCCACATGGGGTCCTTGAACCTCTTGAAATTGCCCCCTTTCCCTGTCCCATCACAGTTACTTCCTTTCATTTTGTCCTTTTTACCCATGGATTTTTAAGTGGTCTATCCTCATTCCTATGTAGTTTCCGAGCAATTGGAAGGGACAGAATTGTATTTGATAAAAAATTGTTTTTGACTTATTTCATGGTTGGTATGGCTTGGGGAAAAGAATAGTTTCCCTCCCAGCTGCCTGAGAACAAACTGTTAGGCTTCTGCAGTATATGTATATGGGATAGAGTGGGTTAGCATGGAACACTATGCCAAACTATACCTTAGCTTAATGTTGGTTTTCCAGAGAGGAGGTTATGGCCTCTGAGGTCCTCTTCTTTCTGCTGCTGTGATGTGATATGGCTCAGCATGTTGTCTGAACCCGGTTTCTTGGTTTGTCTAGCTCCAGACAAACCACAAACCTGGGTTTGGAGAAGAAACTAGCCCAACCATGGCTTTGCTTGCAGCAGGACAAGGGGAGGTGCATATTGGCTCTGATCTTTGCTTTCTCAAGTTTGACACTTGTGCGATTGCACTAAGCCACTGGTCTTCAGCTGGTGGGTCAGAACCTACTAGTAGGTCACAAGACCTGTTCCAAGGTGGATTGCAACAGGTGCATTGCCACCATGCAGATAAATACATGGTGAATAATTAGGAAATGTGTCCCCAAGTGCATGTTTGGGTGCAAAATGCATCCTGGGTTTGAAAAGGTTGAAGATACCTGCACTAAGCCATAGTTCGGCTTAGCCTTATGTGTGAACTAGATCAGAAAGGGAGGTTATTCACAAAGAAATTACTTTTAATTTCCAGAAGAGTCATGCTGTACTAAACAAAATAAAAAAATTCCATGCATATGCACACAAAAGCTCATACCTAGAACTAACTTAGTTGGTCTTTAAGGTGCTACTGGAAGGAGTTTTTTTATTTTGTTTTGACTATGGCAGACCAACACGGCTACCTATCTGTATGCTGTACTAAAAACATCCTCTATATTCTAATATGAGAGTAACTCTGTCAAATCTAATCTGGCTACCTTGAATCTGAAAATTTAAAAATTGAAAATTGAAGAAGGGATGTCTTTATTCCAAATTATTTAATCCAGAACGTTTTTGTCTTTGGCTGTGCCTATCTTTGGTTCAAGCTCCAGCAACCACCATGCCATTTGGATTAATTGCCACTAAAAATTTTGACTTAAGAACTAACACTAATGCAGATGAATAGCGAGAGACAGGATAAGGGCTTAGAAAGGATAGGAGAAAGAGACCTATTTGCAAACCGCACGTCCGTATGGTTTTTTTAGTTTGTGAAGAATTGGAAAAGGTTCACATTCTCCTGTATATGTTAATACCTGTGTCCTGCTAAGCAAAATACCTCTTGTTAATGAATTTACCATGCGAAACTTCTGGGCCTTAACAGTGGGAAGTCTGAATACATTGAACCTGCCAAGAGGGCCCATATTGTGCCTCCTCCGAGAGGAAGAGGCAGGGGAGCATTTGGCCAAGGCATTCGGCCCCACGATATCTTCCGTCAGAGGAAGCAGAACACAAGCAGGCCGCCCTCTATGCACGTTGACGACTTTGTGGCTGCCGAGAGCAAGGAAGTGGTTCCACCAGATGGGATACAGCCTCCCAAGAGACTGCCTAAAGTTTCACAGAAGATCTCTTCACGGGGCGGGTTCTCAGGGAATCGAGGAGGGCGAGGAGCCTTTCACAGTCCAAACAGATTCTTCACGCCACCTGCTTCGAAAGGTAGGTTTCCTGGTCCGCCTGAAATATGTGAGCTTTGTGCCTTCTGGAGGACAGATTTGAGGTTCAGCGTGTTCCTTAAAGCGAAGTTAGTTGTAGCACTTCTGCTACTATTCACCATTGCAGTTATCTTTTTGGGGGTTTGGAGTCATGGAATTGTAGAGTTGGAAGGGATCTTGAGGATCATCTAGTCCAGCCCCTTGCAATACAGGAATATGCAGCTGTCCTTTACAGGGATTGAACCTGCAACCTTGGCGTTATCAGCACCATCCACCCAGCTGAGCTATCTTTGCAGTAAACTTTGTCCACAAAGGATGCAATCTCAGGCTTTGGCCTTCTAGCCGCAGTCCCCTACAAACTGAGATGTTGTAAAAAAAAGTTTGACGTTCTTTGATTCTCCAAACAGACCTGTTGCTGTCCCCATTTTACAGATGGGGAATTGAGAGGTAGAAGGAATGGCTTGTTCAAGACTGCTCAGTGCGTCCATGATAAATTTAGAACTTGGGCCTCCCAAATTAGCGTCCCGTAATCTGGCTGCCTGGCTAAGCTAGGTGCTACCTTCCATCCAGCATATATGAAGCCTTTCAACTCAGATTGTGGAGCTGAATATTTAGAAACAAAGGCAATTCACAAATGGCTTATTTCTTGTGCTTTTTCATTCAGGAAATTACAGTCGCCGTGAAGGAGCTAGAGGATCAAGCTGGAGTGCACAGAGTTCTCCGCGAGGCACCTACAATGAAAGCAGAGGCGGCCAAAGCAACTTCAACAGGGGCCCACTTCCACCTCTAAGGCCGTTAAGTTCAGCAGGTTTGTGATTTCCTTCCCCTCACAATACTTCGTTGAAATTATATGCACAATCAGTTCAACCAGTGGTATTTTTCTTCAGTTTTGATTTATGGCACTTATTTCCTTCCTTTCTGTTTTACATAAAGCACCAAAAGACACCTTAAAAATTAAGTCAAAAATAATAAAATAGCTAAATGCAAACTCAAAAGAGATTGGATCCTCAGACAAAAATGTCACTTTAAAAAGTTGGTCAACAGTGATGGGAGGTGTAGCAATATTTAGAGGGCCACAGGTTCCCTGTTCCTGCTTTATTGCATTTATTTACTTTGTTTGCCAAGCATGGATTACAACTGAAAGCAAAACAAACAGTTCAAAATATAGATTTATTTTTTTTTGGCAGTGGGGGGGTGGGGGGAGAGTTTCAGGCTGCTGATGTCCCTTCATGAGCTAATGACCTGATCTGCTTTGCATGGGCTTTTGATTCTGGGGTTGATCCACTGAAGGATAATTTTCATGTTTTACTTGCCAATGGTTGAAACTACTGCATTGTAAATAAGTGTACATGTATGATGAAGAATACCAAAAGGTTGTGCTGTTCATTTTGATCTATGATCTGCAGTCTTAGCAAGATTAATTATATCACATATTTCCAGCCTGATTTTATAATAGAATCAGAGATGGAAGGGAACCTGAGGGTCATCTATGCAGGAATCTCAGCTAAAGTGTCCATGACAGATGGTCATCCCACCTTAATGGGGCTTGCTCAGTAGTAAGCCTTAATTAATGAAGCTTAAGTGAAACTAGGTGTGCTTAGGATTCTAGTATTAATAAGTTTGCCTCGGTGTCTGTTGTATAGTAGGCAAAAAACCTGGCCATTATGATGGCTATACATTGTTGGTTAAATGTATATTGAGTTGTTCTGTATTAATATTATAGGTTGGAGGATGTTTCTAAAGGCTTCAGTATAGTTGCAATGCATAATTTGGCCCTTATTGTAGGAATCATCACTGTACTGTTACCAGTTATCTCTCTCTTTTTTTAAGGCTACCGGCCAAGTCCTCGTGATCGTGCTTCCAGAGGCCGTGGTGGAATTGGGCCATCTTGGGCAAGCACAAATAGCGGCAGTAGTGGTGGCTCAAGAGGAAAGTTTGTTGGCGGAGGCAGCGGAAGAGGGCGTCACGTCCGCTCTTTTACTCGATAAACACACCATTGAGAACATTCTGACTGTGAACCTTTCAACATGATGGCAAATTGCTTAAGTGCTTGAGGACCAACGCTAGACTTACTGGTTATCAGGGGGGCAGAAAAGAGACTTTTTTTTTTGGTTTGGAAAAAAATCCCATTTTGTTTGATACAAGATCTGAGGTTTCAATAAAACTGTTTTTTGTGTGTGTTAGTGTGTGTGTATTTATAGTTGCCTATGCTTTTATGATACTTACGCCAGAAGTACAAGTTTAGATTTGGTTTTAACAGTCTTGCAACATAGCCTTCATTTGGGGTAAGTAGAATCAGCCATTCCAAGGCAACAATGTTTTATTTAACAGTTTATATCCCACTTGATCGTAAAACAACCACCTCTAAGCTGTTGACAAAAATATAAAGTAAAACAATTTTTGAAAAACAGGTATTTAAAAGCATTTGTTAAAAAATGATTAAAATCAACAGTCACTGAAGAGGGAGAAGTCACATGTGACTTCTGCTTGCTTCTATGAAAATGTTTAATAGTGGAGCCATGCATGTAGCTGCCTGAGAAGCAGTTGTTTTCCTTTGCATGTATTTTCCATCTCTGCATATAGTGTGCACTCTTACCAAATATCTGAGTCCTTAACTTCAAGAATATATAATCTGTAAGCTTTCACTTCTATATATACATACACCCACACACAACACGCATATGTTATATTAGTTTTATTAGGTCAATTCATTTCGTAGGATACCATAGCCAATGGTATGGGCCATCTCTTGTCAGCTGACACAAGCAGGAGCAAAGGCTTGTGGGAAGTTGGTTCATTTCTCTCAGGTTTTTTTCCTGCCTGATGCAGCAGTACGTTCCTCCTTGGCTCTCCTGGCTTAAGCCAAGTTTCATTAGATTCCTTCATTTTTCTATTTGCTTCTTTTTTGTTTCTTCTCCTGAGTACACAGAACTTTGTTCTCTCCCCACCCCCTTCAGATCTTATTATTATTATTATTATTATTCCTAAGAGTAAAACTAAAAAATAGTAAAACCATAAGACAGGAATTTAATAACTCAAAAATAATTGAAATAAACAGCTAAGCTAAAAACAGACCAAAATGTTAACTTCTTCATGTCTGGAAAGAACTTGCCTGAACAAAAATGTTTTAGCAGACACTGGAAAAAGTGCAGTGAAGGTGCTTACCTGATGTCAATAGTCATGGAGTTCCAAGTGTGGGTGCTGCCATGCAAAAAGAGCTTTTTTTTTTACAAGTGTGGTGCAACTGTAATAGTGCCAGTGCTGCAAATCAAATTGACTGAATAGAAATATATGGGGTAAGGCAATTCCTGAAGTAAACTGTTTCTAACTGTTAAGGGCTTAATATACTAATGCTAACAGCTTGAAGTTGGTTCGGTAACAAACCTGCAATCAGTGCAGATCTCTGAGTGGAGGTGTTACCTGCTGACAGAATCTTATTGCTGTCAGCAGGTGGACTGCAGCATTCTGCACTAATTGTCACTTGCCAGATCCAGCAAAAGGAAGCACCACATAAAGCAGACTGCAGTAATCTAAATCTTAAAAAACAGCCACCTATGGCTTTCACTTCATGCTTTCCAGTCGGGTCAGAGGTCGAACATGTGTTGCTTTCTTGCTTCCATCCCTAGTCAACCGACAGTCTTCCTGGAGAGTCTTCACTAACTCCAGTAATTCTAGCTTTTCAAGCTGTGCCTGCTCCAGTTCTTGGTGATGCTGCCTCTCTGTTGCCAGCAGGGTACGCATGTCAGACGACATCCTGGACATCTGGCTCTGAAAAGCGTAAGAGAGTTTTTCAAGTGTTGCATTGGGACTGCCTGTTAACAGTTAGATGCTCACAATTTCCTATCTATTACATTTGTTTCTTCCCCTTCCTCCAAGGACCCGAGGGTAGCATACAGATAACAGAGCCTAGATTTCATGGATCTGCTCCTTTCAGGTATCCAGACGGCTGCAAAACAGATCTGTTTCTGCCTGCTCTCCAAGGCAAGGGAAAGAGGCTGCATTGTCCTGGAATGACTTGGGCCCAGACCCAAATGCTTCTGTACCCAGAGTTTAAAGGTAAAGGGACCCCTGACCGTTAGGTCCAGTCGTGACCAACTCTGGGGTTGCGGCGCTCATCTCGCTTTATTGGCCAAGGGAGCCAACGTACAGCTTCCGGATCATGTGGCCAGCATGACGAAGGAAGCCGCTTCTGGCAAACCAGAGCAGCGCACAGAAATGTCATTTACCTTCCCACCAGAGCGGTACCTATTTATCTACTTGCGCTTTGACGTGCTTTCGAGGGTAAAGCAAAATGTGCATGGGCATTCTGAGGGCTATTGCAATGATTATGCTCTCCCTGTTATCCCAGTAAATTTGGGGAAAGAACTCAGCAGGTGGGGGATGTGTGGTAGGGAAGACTCTTCTAGGCCAACTTGGAAGTAGTCTGATTTTTATTAATGGTCCATCTCCAAATTAATATAATATTAATGGGACTGGAGGAAGTTTGCCAGTCACCAATAGCAATGCTTCCTTGCTTATGCGAATTGTAGTTAAAATACCTGCTGCTGAAACCATTGGTTCTAAGATAGATGCTGTAGGTGAGACTTCCCCAATTTGATGCTCCCCAGCTGTTGTTGGACTTCAACTCCCATCAGTCCCAGCTGGCTTGGCCAGTGAGTGATGATGGGAATTGTAGTCCAAATTACCCGGATAACACAAGGTTGGGGAAGGTAGGTGTCAGGGGCTTGAGGACTGTGGCTACCCTCTGGAAACTGAAAAAGAGTACAGCATAGAATAAAGCTGTCAGGAATACCAATTCACCAGAGGCAATGTTTCAAGGGAGGGAGATGACCTTGTAGCTAATGGCAATACAATTTGTTTACCTTTAGCTCTTCAATCTGATTTTGCAAAAAACTCTCCTTTTGCACCATATGCTTCCTTTGAGAATCTAGTCGAGATTCCATCTCATGTTTTGCCTCTTCCATCTGGCAGATCATCTCTGACCTTAAAAAACAAAACACTTCATTACTCAGCCTATCTGTCTTTAATCTGAATACACAGGAAACTTGAAACGTACGCGCATTCAGTTTTATGCGCTTGGCAATTATTATTTTTAAAAGGGGGCGAATGTCTGGGGGAAAAAGACTGTGGCAATCCCTCCCGTCATTGTCTTATCTTACTGTTCATCCTGCTTTAATTCTGAAAAGGATTGCTTGGACTGAAACAAACAACAGGCACCTGTTCGTATGTAAGCTAAGTTAATACGCTGATTTGTTTCCGCTTGGGAGGAGGGCAGCTGGTGCAGCCGAACAGTGTGCACCAGCAAAGTGATCATTCACAAAAAGAGGTGGTTTGTTTTAGATTGGGACTTACCATTATACAGGGCCACTAATTAACAGGAAGTAGTGTTTAATCCATCAGTTTTGCGCTAATAATTCTGTAAGTCACAAACAATATCTGTTTTTTTAATCTTCCATCTGTTTTATGCAATATCTGCATCTTCCTTTGGCCCAAGATAAACATCTCATTTTAACAGCCCCAGCTTCACTCACATGGGCAGATCCCATAAGCTAGTACTGGCAAAGAAGCTTTTCATTTATGATTAACTTAGGTTTCAGGTTACCACCAAGCAACGCACAAGCTTATGTTACACAAAAAAGATGTCAACAAATCTTTTATTTCAATCAAATCAGGATGATAGAATACCAGGTGTAACTCGGGTGGGAAGATAGGAGGAAGAGATGGTGATGGCAATAGAAGCAATTTGCCAAGTTACCAAACTGGTTTCCTGAGCACCCAGGAAATTGCAGCAGTATTGAAGAACAGTCCCCTTGTGTATGTTTTAGAGAGATGGGCAAAATATTTAAGTGTCAGTTCATGCTTTAGGCATGGCCACACTTGGCCCTCCAGATGTTTTGGGACCACAACTCCCGTCATCCCTAGCTAACAGGACCAATGGTCAGGGATGATGGGAATTGTAGTCCCCAAACATCTGGAGGGCCAAGTCAATCCATGAGCAGCCAAGGTAAGGGGAAGAATAGCTTTACCTGAGCAGTTCTAGTTCCGTTCTCAGCTCTGCCACACAGTTATGTTGCGCATCATCAGCACTGAGGATGGCATACCCACAGCCTTTGGGGCACTCGCGGCTTCTGTATTCGCACACTGCCAAGTGGCTGTCTAGGTTACGTCTTTCAACCCGAGCTGGGCAACCTGATTGGAAAGCAGAAGATTGGAGGAAGTGCAACACAGAGAGAGAATTATTTCATTTCCCCCATAATCTTCTGACATGGAGACCCCAGAGAGGTCACTTCAGTGCTGCTAATGCAGCAAAAACAATGTGGAAGGCAGCAGTGACAAGCTACTGGTTTCTGCAGTCCCTGTGATTCTCCAGCAGTTTGATTTACCCCATTGTCTCTCAAGACAGAAGGATGCTAATAACAGCACCACCACCACTCTTGAGGAATCTAGGTTAATGTTTCCTACTGTGTGCAGGTACAAGGATTCTCCAAGGGGGCACTGGCACCATCAGCTGCCTTTCAGTTCCCCAAACACCAACACTGAATCCATAATTTGCTTTGGCTAGTGTTGGCAACAGGTAGAAATGGAACAGGAAGGGGTGTTCCCACAGGAAAAGAAACCGAGAAGGCCCACTCTGCAACAGCCACTAACTCTGGGAATTCCCTTTAGTTTACATTCCAGAACCGTGGGACTGAATTCAGGTGAAAACGGAGATCTACCATCTGTTTGCAAGATAACCATCTCTGCATTCTACCTACCGCTATTTGAACAGGGGACCCGGCTGCATTCACACTCGCGTTCATGTCGGTCAATGGATTCCAGTGAACACACCATTTCACAGCCACACTCTCTGTTCCTGCAGTGCATCTGGAGTCGATTGAGATCGTTCTTCATGTATCTGGGTACAGAAGTGAATTATTTTTATTCTTCCAATACTGCTTGCTAAGATATAACATATCACATGCTCCCCAGTTCTCCGAGTGGTAAGACATTCCAGAGTCAGTGCTAACTGCTTCAGTTTTCTTTGAATGAGGCCACATAGCAGATTAACCATGATTGCGTAATATTTGGTTTCCTTGAAAGTATACAGGCAGAGCACAGGCGAAGCTAAACAGCAGATCCCCAGAAAGGCAACTTGCACCACAAGGCATTTCTAGCCTTGATGTTAAGAGCTTCCACACTCTACCTTCTGCCTGTCTATCCCCTAAAACTGCTGCACTAACTTTACATTACATTACACCGGCCACCCACTTCAGCTTGGCTGTGGTGTCACCCTCCTTACTCCTAACGTTCTGGAGAAATATCTGTATCAAGAAGCCATCTTCTAACAATTAGATCCCATAGAAAGACATCCCCTGGATACTGTGAGCCATTAACCATAATATCCTTTCCTCAAAACTTAATACTATGATCAGCCATCGCTTTAAGGCAGGGGTGGGAAATCACAGGTCTGATCACCAAATGTGACCCTTCAGACCTACCTGGCTGTCAGGATTTCTTCCCTGCTATACCCCCCACTGGCCCTGCTCACCACTGGAATGTTGCCCCTGGAAGGCAACACCCCCCTGTCACAATTAAAATGCACGTTTCCAGAAAGTTGGCAATCCTAATGAAGCAGAAGCACCATGGCCAACTTGTGTTATTTGGCAACACAGTAAGTCAACACTTGTTTGTGACATTTATGTTTAAGATGTGTTCATTCTTTATTACATACAATACTTTAAAAACATGTATCGTGGGTATTACCACTTATGCTGTCCTATCCGTTTGTTTTCAAAAGTTGTGTTTTTAAAACCTTAGCTGTTAATAGGTTAATGAAGCTTGAAGCAGTTTGCTCCAACCTTGAGAAAAGGAGATTGGTCAAACCAAAAATTTTCCTAGCAACTGCACAGATGTCCTAGCAGAAATTATTTTTGTGTGTGTGTGTGTGTGTGTGTGTGCGTGCGTGCGGTTCTTCTGTGCAAAGCAGCAAGGTTAAAAAGAGTGCAATCAGAGGTGTGAATTCAGATCAAGCCAAAACTTTGTGATGCAAGCAATCTGGACTTTGCTACTTACTCTGGACCTATGTAATAGGATTATGTTTCCATGTACGAGAAGAGGACAATATAGATAACTGGAACTTGGCACTGGATCCTGTGGGACAGAACATTCTTGTCTATCCTTTATTTCTATAAAAGCAGTTCCCTCATTATTCGAATTTGGAAAAGGCTACACAGTAAACCCCCAAAGAATTAATGTGTCTGCTGCCTCACTCTTTTCTTATACAGTGGTACCTCTGGATATGCACACCTCTGGTTGCGTATCCCTCAGGATATGAACGCGGCAAACCCGGAAGTATTTTTCTGAGTTTTGCCGCGTGCGCATGCGCAGAAGTGCTCTACCGCGCTGCGCACAGAACAGGCACCTCTGGTTGCGAATTCCTCAGGATTCGACTGGAGCTCCGGAACGGATCCCGTGCAGAACTGGAGGTACCACTGTACATCTATTTCCTTGTAGGACATTCTCTTCTGAGTGAAATAGACCAAATCTAGGCTTACTAAACCTAGTCAATTTCATTAATTTGCATGACATATCGGGTAGTAACTTTAGTAAGGAAAACCAATCCAACAGGATGCTCCATCCCTCAGCCTCACATTTGCTCAATCTACTAGTGTAGGATTAGATTTCATGATAGCGGCAAGTTGGACTCAGAAATAATTACGCACCTGTAAAGCGGTCGAAGGACAGACAGATCAAGTGGCTGACGATCTTCTGGGCAGTTGCTGTGATGAACAAGCCACCCGTGTATGCAGGAAGTGCAGAAAGCATGTTCGCAAGGAGCCTGCAAGGGATCTTCCAACACATCTCGGCAGATGCAGCACAGGAGACCTTCATTCACGTAACCTACGAAGCGCTCAATATCATATCCCATTTTCTCAACGACCTCTAGCCTGCTATGGAAGTGAAAGCACAGAATTAGTAACTGCGGCCACATTGCCTTTGAAAGTCAAGTGAGCACATTATCACCCTTGCACCTTAAGATCTGAAGAGATATGATGCAGAGGGAGTGAAGTGGCTTGCGAGTTTTATGCCGTGGACCGTCAGAATCTGGATGCAATTCCAATTTGCAACCTTTCCCCAAGCATGCAAAGCTATAGCATAGACAAGAGCAAACTTACACTTTTTTGTTCATTTAGTTGCATCTCAACCCTCAAGAGGGCCCTTTTTATAGAAAAATGCATGCAGGCATTGATTTCAAGCTTCTTTGCAACATGTCACAGCCCCTCAAAAAATAATACATTGCCTTTTCAGTATTCAGTTTCTTCTCAGAGAAACCCTAATTAGACTTAGGAGGATTAATGTTTCTTTCTCCATTAAGCACGTAAAGCAGCCAGAGCACCTGATCAAAGCAACTAAGCGCCACCTGCTTCTTTCTCAGGTGTCATTCTAGAAAGATTCTCTGGATTAAGTGGCATATGGAATGGGTTCTAAACACTGAGTTTACCAAGTGTTTATAATGTAAACTGTGCATGTGTTTTGAGATGCTAAAAAACTGTTGAACAGAATGTACTCACTCTGTAATAACACAGTTCCATATTTTTAATGGTGAGGCTATTTTTCTTTTTTAATATGGAACATTCTGATACTTTCTGCTGGAATATATATATATATATTTAGTAAAGCATAATGTTATAGAACAGGCACGTCCAACTCCCAAGAGACTGCAATTTACTCCCAGTATAAAAAAACTTGCCAAGGTCCATATAGTTAAAGCCATGGTTTTCCCAGTAATGATGTATGGAAGTGGGAGCTGGACCATAAAGAAAGCTGATCACCGAAGAATTGATGCTTTTGAATTATGGTGCTGGAGGAGACTCTTGAGAGTCCCATGGACTGCAAGAAGATCAAGCCTCTCCATTCTTAAGGAAATCAGCCCTGAGTGCTCACTGGAAGGACAGATCCTGAAGCTGAGACTCCAATACTTTGGCAACCTCAGGAGAAGAGAAGACTCCCTGGAAAAGACCCTGATGTTGGGAAAGATTGAGGGCACAAGGAGAAGGGGACGACAGAGGACGAGATGGTTGGACAGTGTTCTCGAAGCTACCAGTTTGAGTTTGACCAAACTGCGGGAGGCAGTGGAAGACAGGAGTGTCTGGCGTGCTCTGGTCCATGGGGTCACGAAGAGTCGGACACGACTAAATGACTAAACAACAACAACATAAAAAAACTGGCAGTGATCTACCCATTGTCATTGGAGAGAGGAGGAGTATGAGTGGGGTTGGTGGATTGCATGAGCATTATTGTCTTGGAAGATGTTTAGTAGGGCCAATTCTGGGGTGATTTCTAATACTTGCTTAGTTATTTTACATATTTCTTGTATGGCTGTTGTCCAGAATAGTTGAATTCTGGGGCACTCCCACCACATATGGAGGTATGTGCCTGTGGAGGTGCATCCTCTCCAGCATTTTGGTGAGGTTCCTGGGTGTATTAGCGCTAGTTTTCTTGGTGTTAGGTACCACCTCTAGGTGAGTTTCAGAGTGAGTTCTTTTCTTTTTGTTTATATGGATTTAAAGGGGGGAGGGGTTTAGACCACATTTTGGTCCATTAAGTGGGGTTAATATCATAGCCTATGTTATCCTCCCATTGTTTTTGATTGTGTCTAGGGGGTTCGTGGGATTTTGGAGTAGTATTTTGTATATTGCGGATACCATCCTTTTACCGTGTCCCTTTGTTGTTAGGAGGAGGTTTTTGAAGGTTGTCAGGGGCCTAGTTGCTGCTGATTTTACTGCTGGGTTGTTTAAGAGGGCATGTAATTGGTGTTGTGCTAACCAGGGCATTTGGGTGTCTTCTAGTTTGTCTTGTATTTCTTGTGTTGACAAAGGTTTGTTATTTTTATAGAAGTCTATCAGGCGATATAAGGCTTAGGTTTTCCAGGTTTTTATCTGAAGGTTTTGTGCTGCATGGTGGAATAATGAGTGGTACGCCAGGGGAATTAGTGGGGATGGGGTTGGGGATAGTTTGCCTATTTCTGTTTTCCATGCTTTGAGCATGGTCTGTGTGTACCTGTTAAGTGTTGTGGGAATTTTCCTTTGTTTGGGAGGAGTGGGTATGCTGTGGTGCAGGTATTTTCAATTGTGTCCCTCTCTAGGTGTATCCAGTGTTTTGTCGCATCTTCTAGTATATACGGGATTATATGGCGTTTTTGGTTGGCAATGTAATATGCTTCTATGTTGGGGATTCCCCATCCTCCTTCTGAGGTGGGGAGGTGCAGGTATTTGGGGCTTATTCTTGGTTTTTTATGTGAGAAGATAAAAGAGTGTAGTTTTCTCTGCCATCTGCAGAGTTGGGTTGGGGGAATCCAGATTGGGAGGGTTTGGAATAGGCAGGTTAGTTTTGGGAGGGTGATCATTTTGATCATGGCTATTTTGTCTGAGAGTGTGAAATTCATGTTGTTCCATCTCTTTAGATCTTTGTTAATTTGTCGCCACAAGGGCTTGTAGTTGTGGAGGTAGAATTTATTGAGGTTTCTGGTTATTTGTACCCCTAGGTATCTGAACTTGGTGTGCCAAAGTTTTATTTTGGTGACATTAGTGAGTTCGTTTTGGGTGTGAAGAGGTGTGTTGACATCCCTGTTACAGAACATAAAGTAAGCAAATTCTTACATTTTCCTATCAGTATAGCGTGCTGTGTTCCCTATAAAGATTTCTATGTTATAAAAATGGCTCTGTACAAACGGTGATTTTTAAGTGTCTCACTCTGCTTCATCGCGCCTCTTTCCAAGAACATGGAAAACACGTTTATTTGTTAAGCTTCCTAAGTAAATGATCCCTGCACTCAACCCACTGGTCGCAATTAGCTACCACCTCTACTTTTCACACAGCTACAGAAAACATATTCTAAATTTTGACAGCAGGAAACAACAGAGGAAAGGGGAAGAAAGCAGATGGGAAGCAGCATATGACTGTTTTGGTCAAAGGGGCTTAGGGCCAGCCTTTCCAACCCTATTTTGCACATCTATGCTCAAAAGTTCAAGCCAGCACAGTTGGTCAAAACATTTGGAGGGCAAATGAGCCAGTGTGGTGTAGTGGTTAGAGTGTTGAACTAGGACCGGAATCCTCATGTAGCTCACTGGGTAACCTTGGGCCATTCACCCACTCTAAGTTACCTCACAGGAGAGAACTATGTATGCCACCTTGAGCTCCTTGGAGGAAAGGTAGGACATAAATAAAATAAGAAGAATAGGTACAGCTGGGGATGGGAACTAGGCTAGGGGACATGCTATCTGGAGATGCTGGAGGGGCCAGGCAAGCAGATGCTCTTACCCCTCAGCTACGGCACTGGAGAGTCGTATTTTATTTTACTTTATTTCACAGAATTTATAGGCCGCTTGAGTGTAGAAGAAAAAACAAACCCCTGAAAGTGGTTTTACAGAAAGCCACGACTCCTCCATCTTATGCTATAACAACTGTCAGCAAAAGCAGACAAAGGCAGCTGCTCCAGATTCAGGATGTCAGCAACTTGGTATAGAACCGTAGTTCCCAATGTGGGGCACATGCCCCACAGGGGGGCAATTTGATTTTTAAGGGGGGGGCAATTCGAGAATGAGTTATTAACAGTTCATGGTCTTTTAGGCTTCCTCCACGGGAATAGCTCACTTTTTGAATAATAAGAATTATATTTCAAGTGGGAGGGGGGCGCATCAGGATTTTAAAGATGCTTAGGTGGGGCATGGCCAAAAACGGGTTGGGAACCACTGGTACAGAATCGCAGAATGGTACCCAAGGTGCCTTTGACAAAAGTGGGCTGCTGGTTCCCCGAAGTTCACACTGCAACCTATTGTTAAGTCTCTTAAAAAAAAACAATACAAGCTGAGCACCCTTGCAAATTGGTTTTAGTCTTTTCTCTCTTTTTTTGGGGGGGGGGGAGGGTTACTTTTTAAAAGCATAGGCAAAAGCGCTATCAGAAAACAAGGGGAGCCACCTGCCTCAAAGCTTCCCTCCCAAGGCAGGTTTCAGGGTGGCGATTCCTCTCCTCCTTCCCGCCCTCCAAGCGAAAGCCCAGAAACGGCTCTTCTTCGCCTCAGCCGCTTCGCGAAAGCGCGCTTCCGCAACATAAATGCTCCCCACAGGCCACCGTCCAGTCCCTACGCGCCTCCACCCCCGCCAATAAGAGGAGTAAGGGGCTGGCCTGGCCCCGCCTTCTTCGCACGCGACCGCTCAGCTGGCCCCTTTCTTCGGAGTAGACTTAGAATATAACTAGAGCCGCACGTGCTTTGCAACTTCCGAGTTTTTCGTGATGCTTTAGGATTTTAGAGCAGGTTTTTTGTTTGTTTGTTTGTTTTGCAGGCAGGGCGCGTTCTGCTAAAGCAAAAGAAAGCAGGAGCCCTTCCTCTTTCCAACTCGGATCTTATTTATTGCAGTGTGGGGTGGGGGGGATGTGACAAATTTCAGAGGAGCCATTCGGTTAGACGACAATGGATCGCAATGGATTGTTTTTGAAGTCATTTCAGCACCGGGTGGAAAAGAAAATCGCCACAACGCCTCCGCCCTATCCTGGATTTTGGCAGAACAAAGGTGGCAACCCTAGAACTTAACCCGGGAGGGCGCAGGTTGGGAGAGGCTAGGCTAATAAGAGGCGTTTAACAGGGAAAGGCGCTGCCTGTAAATCCACATTAAACCTCAGCGCCACCATCTGAGCAGCAGTTTGAACGATGGGCTACACTGCAGGGCCGCCCTAAGACGCTCCCCGCACCCCAGTCACAACTTACGCTACTATCCTGGCTCTGCCCGTTGTCTTCTATGGGTAGCTCTGAGCGGGGAAGAAAAGGAGAAAAATATACCCTATGAGTTCCAAATCTGTGTTGGAGTGAGTTGCTCTATATTTTTTATCTCTCTGACTCTCGGCAATTCATCCTCTTCGGCCTCGCGAATTGGTTAACGCCCTCCTCGGCCAGCGCCGTATTTTCCTTCGAAAACGAGTAACCTAGGCAACGGGGGGAAGGCGAGGAAGGCACTTTGCGACAAATACGCTTGATGGCCGTGTGTCGCAGAGCGTAAGCGTACCCGGCGGCCCGCCATGTCGAGCGCGGCAAAAGCACCAGCGGAGCATGCGCAGTAGGGTTTCCTTCGTACCTCCTGGCAGCCCTCAAGAGAGGCGAGGCGGAGGCGAGCGCCGCGCATGAATGCTGGTCATGCGCAGTGGGGCGAACGGAGGGCGCGATAAATTGAGAGCGGCCTGGGGCGATCGGCTGCGCATGCGCCGTTTGGCGAACGATAGGGCGACGGTGCTGTCTTGGCGGGACGGTTAAATTGCAAAGTAAGTGCGGCGTCGTGTTAAGACTGGGAGGGGGCTGAGGCAGTCCTTCCTCAGAGGCTTAGGGTTGGGGATTCAGTAACTGGGCTGGCTGTATCCAGTGCGCTTCTGCTTTTCAGGTTTCCGTTTCCACAAACACGAAAGATACTCTGCACATGCTCAGAAGCTCTTGCTCCCTCGGTTCAGTTTTAACAAGACCGTGTTTTGTTTCCTTCGGTGGACAAATATATGCTTCTGGTGCTCGCTGTAAGAACCTGAAGATGAGTTTTGTTCCTGCATATATGGAATTAATAAATATAAGCAACTGACGCAAATGGCCAGCAGAGGCCTGAGAAAATAAATAGAGGGCTTTATGGCTTTTTATTTTTTAAGCAAGCACCTGGACAACATTGCTGGCATTTGCCTTGGCTCACAGTGGAGGTGAGGAGAGGGTTGCCACCAGAAATGAAAAGTTGCTATGAAATGAATCTCTTCGGACTGTGGCAGAGTCAGGAGATGAATGTAGTGGGTTGAATGTAGTGATTGGGCAGGTTGATACAAAAAAAAAAAAAAAGGTGCTGCCATGGGTAGTCTGGTGCTTAAGAAATCATGATTAAAATTTCAACTTAACCTGAGAACATAAAAGTCTTCACCTGGCACCAAAATAGTGGTGGGTACCAAGTTAGCCTCCCTCAGGACTCCAAAGAATACTGAGAATGGCTTGACCACAGCTGCCCTCTTCCTACCACCCACCTAATAAGGCTGGTACACCTGGAGGAGAAACAAGAGGAACCATACTTCCTAGTTTTTTGGGTATTTTCTCCCTGGTGTGAGAACAGGAATAGGATATGTTCTGGGAAGTATTTAAGAGTTTCTTTCTCTAGGGCTTGCTTTTTAAAGCAAACTTCTTTTTTTGTGCTGTTTTTCAGACGAACAGAACTGAACATGAGACGATCAGCAGCTCCTAGTCAACTGATGGGAAATTCAGTCAAAAAGCCAAGGTTTATACCTCCAGGAAAAACCCATATTTTATCTCTGAAAAAAGAATCTGAACAGTCAGGCTCAGAGGTAATATTAAAAGGGAGGAAGAAAGCAAGTGTAATATTATTACTGAATGAAAACTGAACTTGAAGAATCTATGTCAAAAATCTGTGGAATCTTAATTCTCACTGAGTCAGATGCTTCACTCACAAATTCTTCCATATAGAAGATAAGCTGTCAGGGAGTGCCAGTATCACTTCCACTCTGATGCTTAACTTTCTGTATGCAGGGATTTATTTATTTTTTGGTGGGGGAGCATGCAATCATGTATGCTGCCACTTGCAACCTGAAGCTGTCCAGCCCAGATGCATGTTTACTTGTAATTTTGCATTCTGCTCTGTTAGCCATGTGCAAAAGCGTCCTGAAAGCAAAACTATAGACAAATTGTCTGAAAAATGACTCCAAAGCTAAACATCAGTGGCATTGGTGGAAACTGGTTCACGCAATGGCAGCGTTTGCATGTCACAATAGTTGATGGTTTACTGTCAACGTGCAGAAGTCTCCCACTTCATTCCTCCCTTCTAGCCAGTAGAAGGAAAAAAACACAATCCCTGGCTTACTGTTACATTCAAACTAGAGATTGTGATTTGTTTCATTCAAAGCAAACCACTATGTGAAGCCAAAGTTTCTAGGTTTACCAGTGAAATAAACAATGACTCCCAGTTTGGATGTAATGGTAAGCCAGGGATTTTGGTTTGCTGCACCCATTTTCCCCAAGTGTATGAACAAAATGGAAGTGATCACTTTGTGCATGGCAAACTATTACCTTTGGCATACTAAAACACACAGACCAGGCCTTGGTTCTTTTACATGTGTGCTAAGAATGTTCCATGGTTTATACAGTATCTTTATATTAATATGGAACTTAGGGATGCTGTGTGAACACAATGCTTGGTACTGAATAGAGCCACAAATAATAGATTCATAAGTACATATGTGCAGAAGGTCGATGTTAGCCTTCCTGTCCTAGAGAAGCCTTTCTCTCACTACTTCAGTTTTCATATGTGTTCTTTCCCCAAAGTTCTCTTAAGGATGGCTAGAGAAATATATCTGCTCCCAGTAACTCTGCCCCAGTCCCAGAAGTTCTCCATTGGGCACTTCTAGGATAGCCTCATCCTTATGTTTTGACCTTCTCTTAGAATGGTAAGGCCTGGGAATGCACACAAACCACTCTCCACTGGCTTGGAAATTGTGGAGAGAGCATAGTTCAAGCTAGGCTTCTGACGGTGCCTTCTTCCCTCCTTGGAGCTATCTCCATCATATGAACTTCTACTTCTTTCAGGCTTCAGCTTGTATTTAAATAAGAAAAAGCTACACACTTATTTTGATACTGTTGCATGAAAAGTTGTGTACAATCTAAACTGTTTCAATGTATTGTAGGTACATGAGGGACAACTGAATGGCTCAACATCTGTAAACATCTGTTCTACAACTTGTGACTTAAGTTCTACACTGGCTGTGAAATCTGATCAAGGAGAATTTTGCTCTAAAAATAATAATAATGACTGCCATTTTGTAACTGGAGTGAAATCAACATATAGAACTAAAATAGGTAAGAAAACAAACATTTGAATGTTATCCTAGTAGACTGTTTTAATATAAAGCACAGCAGTTTTAAAGATTGCTTATGAAGGAAAGCTGTCAGGAGCTTGGGAGCATCTGGCTGAGGATGAGTTTTTTCTCTCAACAATGATACTGTCAGTGTTTCAGGTTCTCAAAATGAGGAAAGAGCAAAAATGAATAGATGAAAACAAATAGCAGCCACTTTCAAGGGACCAAAGAGTCTGACAGGCACTTAAAGAGGGACAGTATATAGGTGTTTATATGATACTATTGACACTCATCTGTCTCAAGAGACAATGGAGTGCACCTCTGGGGGTGAAGTAAAACCATTAGCAGGGATGGCCAACTCTCAAGAGACTGTGATCTACTCAGAGTTAAAAACTGGCAGTGATCTACCCCCTTTTTGTTGAGCTTTTTTGGGGAGGAGGAAGGCCCGTTTTTTAGGACTTTTTTTTTAGGACTTGGGAACATGAGTTCTGAGAACTGTAAACAATAAATGAAGGTTAACTCCATCAAAAATAAATCTATATCTACTAACTGTAGACTGTGACATAATGATTTCTGTATTTTTTCATAGTAGGGTGGTATGCGTTTGAATAAATTAAAAACCTGTCAGATCCCACACTTGCCTTATTATACCCTTTCAGATTTGTTTATCCACTTGCCCAATTTTTTGATGCTTGGTGTTCGTGCTGCTTTTGATAAATTGTACTTTGTTTGAAGGATCCTTTTTGTTGTTGTTAAGGCACGTTTCTGACCTGCATGATGCTTGGTTCTGGTTTTCTGGTTCCATTTGGTTTTGTGGTTCTTTTAATAGCCTCTCTGGCACTCTTTTTGTTGGATTGTTACATTTGTTTTTCTGACCCTGTTTTTAAATTGGCTGCTTTGAATGGTTTGTGACACAGTTGTACTCCCACTTACCTGGTTAGAAGTTCTACCTGATTGAATAGGACTGACCTAAGAAGAGACATGTATAAAACATCGTTGTATCTTCCAAGTCCACGGGAGCTTCCCCTATTTCAGAGGTGGAAACCGTTTTTTTCCAGCCCAAGGGCTACATTAACTATTGGCCAACCTTTCAGGTGACACATGCCATTGGTGGGCAGGGCCATATCAATGGATACAATAGGCTTGCTTCTGCATCCATACCACCCTCTCTGTTCTCCAGCCAGGAATTACCAGACTTCAGGGACTCTCTAGCCAGACAAAAACATTTGAGGAGGTTGTGAAACAGGGTTAGTAAGAGGTGTAGTCTGGGAAAGGGTGTATGATGGGGGCAGGTCTGGATTGTCCCCCCCCCCCCCAGCCTGAGATTCTTTACCTTTGCCCTATTCTATAATATATGAAAGGTGGGGGATGGAACATTCGCCTTACTCATACACATGTTATTTTATTTGCTCTCATTATATTTTTATATCGCCCTTCCTCAGGGGTCAGCAACCTTTTTCAGCCACGGGCCGGTCCATCATCCCTCAGATGGGCCAGACTATATTTTGAAAAAAAAATATGAACAAATTCTTATGCCCCACAAATAACCCAGAGATGCATTTTAAATAAAAGGACACATTCTACTCATGTAAAAACACACTGATTCCCGGACCGTCTGTGGGCTGGATTGAGAAGGCGATTGGGCCGCATCCAGCCCCCGGGCCTTAGGTTGCCTACCCCTGCTCCAGAGAGCTCAGAGCTGAGGTCATGATGCTCTGCTTGAACTATGAGTTAATAAAATTGCCAATGAATATAGGTATAAACATAATTAACAGGCAAATTGTGGGTGAACCTTGCTTGAAGTTGCCCACGCCAAATAGCTAACTTTTAAAAAACTGTTTATTGTTTGGCTTCCCTCCACATAATTATTAGGGCTAAAGTAGCAATTGGATTAAATCTTCCCTCAGATCTTCTCAGACTTTGATACAGGGTAAAGATTTACAAATCCTAATTACAAATGGAATGATCTGTCCATTTTGGTTCTCTTAGGGTCCCCCCCCCAATCTTCAATTCAAATCAGTTGCGGCAATTTGCATTTTATAAATAAATCATGAAAGTTCCATGCTGATCCATATGAAATGTTTCAGAATTTACACTTGGGCAAAATGTCCAATAGTTAACAAACTTCCAAGAAATCTTCATCAGGCTGGACGCAAAGCAAAATGGGGTGGGGGGATGGAGGGAATTCGGCTGATGATGTCGTTGCCAGGCAGTCTGGATTTGGTCATTGTTTTAAGATGGAAGTGCAGGAGGAGATGGCAAACTTAATTGGATTAGGCTAGGAGGTGCTATGCCGGTTTCAGGTTGCATCAAGGACAAAGAACCGCACAATGGCTGATCTCCTGTTTTTGAAAATGTAAAAAGCCAGATGTCTCCCAAATCTGTCTCAAGTCTTAAGCAAAACACACTTGTTAGATAGAGAACAGGAATAAAGATGCTTTAAAATAGGGATCTTTTCATTTGTTGGATGTGTGTCTCTTTCAGTTTCCTTGGCTTAAAATATTGCCTTGGGCAGGAAAGAATTCTGAACCGCCTGTCTTACAGGATGTCATACTTTATTCTCACAACAACCCGGTGAAGGGAGGAGGCCAGGCCAAGATGTGGTGCTTTGACGCTAGAGAGTGACCTTCATGGAGTGGGTTTTCCAAATCCAAATCCAACAGCCTCTCCTACTTCCTTTTACAGTACTATACATTTTCTGAGAGAAGGAGAGAGAAAATACTGTGTGCGAATACCTGTGTGATTTGGGCAAACAATAGTTAAAAATTGATGTTTTCCATTTGTGCAATGGTTGATTTTCTTAACATGATAATAGCTTCTTGGTGGAAGTTATGAAAAGCCCACACAGTACAATGAATCCAGAGCCCTGATTGAATGTTGTGTTTATTACTTGACTCCCGAGAGCTATTTTTTAGCCACAACCCTGCTGAATGGTGACCATGGATGCTGTGAGATGGGTAGATTACGGAACGGCACAGCTGCAAGGGGTGGCAGAATATGAAAAGAACTTGATGTTAACGTCCCTCCCCCCCAGCTCTTTTGTTCATGGCACTCCTTCTTTTGAGCGACTGCCTCTTTAAAAAGTGTGTGCGTGCGTGGGAAGCCGAGGCAAGCTGCAAAGTGCTGGGGAAGCTTAGCTTTACTGTGAAGCCTGAGCCTGAGTGAAACCTAACTAGCTAGGCGATATGCAATTCCTGATTGACAGCAGGACTAGCATTATGCAAATACTGCCAGAGAGAACAGCAGCTAGGGAGCCGATCAGGGGCTCTGTTAGGGATCTCTCTACACACGCCTGCTCCTAAATCCCCCTGTTTGTTGTTTTCATTTCTCCTTTTGCTGTGGTGGTTCGGCTCAACAATCAATAAATGACCAAAAAAAAAAAAAAAGTTGTTGCTTTCTTGGGCATGAATAAATCCAATCCTCTGTGCAGTTTCAGTTTCTTGTCAGCTCAAAGAGATGTGCGTGAGCTTGTTAACTCAGGATGAATTGGGTAATATTTAGCAGGGTAATGTGCTAATCTTTAAACCTTTTATGTTTTCAATCCGGTGTATGTATGGGTCTCTTGACACAAAAGTGTGTGTTTTGCCTGCTTCTCCTCGTCTCCTTCAATCTGAAGCCTTATGTAGGTCAGGCTTGGCTTAAGCAGATTTCCTGAACCTGCGTCAGCTTAAGCTGAAGGAATTTTAATAAACCCTCCCTTGTAGGCGTGGGCCTAAATGAGACAAGCCTAGTTAAGCCTGATCTTTTTCTGTTTGTGAAAAAGAGCCGAGCAGAGCTAGGATCTGCGTGGTGGTTTCAGGAACTGCTTCTTCAAGCTGGAGAGAACGATGGTTGGGAAGGCCAGGTCCTCGAATTTTACCTTGTCTGAAAAGCTCGATTTGCTGAAACTTGTCAAGCCGTATGTTAAGATTCTCGAAGAGCACACCAACAAGCACTCGGTCATAGTGGAGAAAAACAAATGCTGGGACATCATAGCCGATAACTACAATGCCATTGGAGCTGACCGCCCTCCTCGCACCGCTCAGGGCCTGCGCACCTTGTACAAGAGGCTCAAGGAATACGCCAAGCAGGAGCTACTGCAGCAAAAAGAGAGCCTTTCTGATTATAAAAGCTACATCTCTGAACCGACCAAGAAAGTTGTGGAGATGATCCCCCAGATTTCCAGCGTGTGCTTGAGGGAGAGGAGCAATCTGCCATGGTAAGTTGACTTTTACATTGCGCCTGGATGGCCGCTATAGCGCCTCCTGTCTTCTCTGGCCATCCCCTTTTGAGCTACATGCCTTAGCCTTTGGGAAAAGTTAAAACCTTGTGATTATGGTTATTTTTTACTTCTTTAATTTTTAAACAGTGACTGACTTTTCTGTTCAACTTCCAGCCGCATTTCAAAAGATCTTATTGTCAGACCCTTGGCAAGTGAGGGTTAAGAAAGAATCCAAGGGAAATAGGAGCTCCAACTTTTACCCCTCCCCTTTTAATAGGCATAGCATTCAAACACTGACCAAGCAAAAGGCTGTTCTACATTTAAGGTAGTACTGCGGTCAACTTGCCTCTGCATACGGAAGCTGATGCCTGTTTTGGATAATATCTATCTACATAAAGTCGAGCAGGAGAACAAAGGAGCCTCTCTCAGTACAGTGTGCCCAGTCAAGGATTATGTTAATCTCTCAGGGTGGAATACATTTTGATTGAATTTAGACCTTTTAAATGATTTTACTTCGCATGCTACCATGCCTTTTTAAACAATGCAGATGGATTGTTTTAAACAATCACATTCTCGGAGGCCAGTATGCAAATTAATGCTCTAATTTAAACTGCAAAAAAGAGGGTATGGAGCGCATTTACAGGGGTCGTGCGCAGACGGATCGGAACACTGCAGTCACACAAAAGTCTTCATATTTTCCAGCAGCCTTTTAGTGTAGAATCAAATCGGAGCCTCTCTAGATTTGAGCCAGACGTAGAGCAGGCAGGCTGTCTTCAAGCTTTCTTGCAGGGCCTTTTGCTTATGCCGCCCTCCCCTTCTACAACTGACTTGCAAAACACGGCTGCTCAAAAGCTTCTCAGATTTGTCCTGTGCCTGGATGCAGACATTTTAAAAACCAGGGGGAGTCGAGCAGCTCTCTTCCTTACTCCTGTCGCAAGCCATTTAAATTCATGTCACTTACTGTGCAAAACAAATATGTTAATCTGAGTTTCCGGGAAAACTGGCATGTTTGTGCACACTGGCCAGTCCTTGATTTGTACTGCCTCTGGTTGCTCTGAATGGTAACAGTCGTCTAAATCCCACCATGGCAGATGCTGTAAAAATAACATGTGGTGGTGGGCCTTTTGGTGAAATAATTCTGTATTGCCTAGGGTAAATAAGGTGTAATCAAAATGGACTTTTTCAGCACAATCCTTTATCTTTCTACTCAGAAGTAAGCCCCTGTTGAGTTCACTCAGGCATACTCCCATCTAAGTACTGTATGTATAAATCTGTAATAGCATGTTAGAAGGGTGTGTGTATATAATTTCCACAATACTGATGTAGATTGAAATGGTCAGCATAAGCCAGAAGTATGGGGCCACTTTTTGGGTGGTCATATACTCTTCCTTTAACCCCTTAGCCAATACAGCAGGTTTCTTTTGTAGCTTAATAATTTTGTAGTAGTGGAAATGGGTGGATTTGTAATTAGCTGTATTTTATTTTTGTATTGTGTAAGCCATTTTGGGTGCTGTGTGAGCAGCACAAATGTGGCACACAAATGTTTTGAAAACATTAATAGCTTGCACCTTAAAGACCATTGAAATCTGAAAGAGTTGTTTTTTTATTCAATAATAAATGTTTTCCAAAAGCATCAGTTCACTTACAGTTGGAGAAACAATCCCCTGATCCTGACCATATTATGTTGGAGTAAATTTCATTAATCTGAATGACACTGACTTCCCTGTAGTTGTTTGGGATCTAAGTGAAAAGCTTTTCTAAATCCTTTTTATACATAATATATTCCTTTTTTTCAAGAGAGAACTTGTGGACCAAATTGGCCATCCTCCCAACCAACCGAGGTTCTGCCTCTTCATCTCTCCACCGCTTCCCATGACTATTGTTTCCGTGTCAGTCTCTGCTGTCTGGAAACCATTAATTTCTTCCTCCCATTTGATTAACAGAAACCTGATACGTAGGACCATTGAGTCATGGAATGGGGTTGGCCAACAGGGATAGATAAAAATGATGCATAGCTCCAAATTTCCAGTTCCCAATCAAAAGTCACAATTGAGAAGTAGAAACACAATCTGCTCTGCCTCATCTCTCTAAAATACTCCAGTGGCTGGATGAAGTGGTGGGTTGGATGAGAGTAATAAACTGAGTCTGAAATCATAGCATGATGGAGGCTCTGTGTGTGAGTCCAGGAAACTGGACTCGTTGAAGGAGCAGGTGCGCCATCCAGGGTGTCACTGGAGGCGCAGGTGTCCTCAGTGGCTAGGAGGTCCTTTTAACAGCTATGACCACTCATGCATTGGTAACCTCAGGGTTGGAGTACTGCAATGTCCTCTGCACATTTGAGGTTGTGTTGGAGGCTTCAACCAGTGTAGGACGTGGCAACTCGGTTGCTTGTGAGAGCAAACAACTGCCAGTATTTAACACCTTATCCACTGCATTTTCACTGGTTGCTAGTCTGCTACCAAGCCAAGTTCAATGTTCTGGTGATAACATATAGAGCCCTATTCGGCTCAGGATCAGGTTGTTTGCGAAACCTTCATAACCCTTATGTACCTGGTAACTCCCTGCGTTCTACAGGAGACTTTCTTCCCCCAAATATCAAAAGCCTGCTTCACAGTAAGTTGAAGCAGGGCCTTCAGTGCGGCCGCCACTGTTTTGTGGAATAAGTATCTCTATTGAGATACCAGAGCTGCCCACCCACTACCTGTACTTTCCAGAAATAATGGAAGACATTTTTTGTTTTGACAAGCAGCATTTTTTGTTTTTCCAGCAGGTTGAAAAGGTCGCTGCCTTAGGTGTTCCTTTTTACTGTTTTTGAAACTAATTTGAGCTGTTTGTAAATTGCCTTGAGGCACATGCAAAAGGAGATTCATAACTTCATATTACTGATTAATATATTTACCCCCCCCCCAAGCTCACATTGCTTATAACAAGAGTTCAATTCGTAAGCAGCCATATGACTCATATTTTTCCTATATCCACGGGCTGGCCTATCGTGCAGTGTCATTTGACTGACATTGCCATTGTCTGTTGCCTGTTATGACCCTGAGCGGTGCTTTTGTGGGTTTTTTTTTCTTTTCATTTTGTGTATCCTGAACTGCAGTTACAATTAAATCATTATAGCTTAATTCAATTGAAAGGTGTTTGAAAAATTATTAGAGTTGCTTTGTTACCTCTTGCCAAGTAGTTAGAAAGCTCAGGGCATCCTTTTTGAGGCCAGTTAGCTTAAGGGGCAAAAAGTATTGGGCTTTGTGCTCTCTAAGTTAATGATGTGAACCCTGTGGTCCAGGGAAACCATGGGGGGATTCACTTTGGAGCCCTAAACTGGCAGATGAGGAATGCGGTAGGCGCCTTCCTGGTGCAACGTCTCTCAAACCCCAGCCCAGCAGTTTTTCTTGCATAGTCAAGAATCAGGCCTTTGTTTACCAGTAGTCAAGAGTTAGAAACTCAGATATATAATCTAATTGCCAAATGGCATCTTAAACTTAGGTTACGGTCATCACAATGGACTGTCCAGGCACCTTCTTTTGCAATGGGGTTTTTTATATTTATTAATTACATTTTTATACCTATTTATATTTTAAATGGCAAGTCTCAAAGCAGTTTGCAACACATTAAAACATCAAATAAAACAATCCAGAATAAAATGAATTCAAGCTTTGAGGAAAATACTCCAGAGCCTTCTCTAAGCGATATTTCGCTTTCCCCAGTTGCCAGCCTTGCATCCAGAAATCTCCACATGGCTGCAGTTGGACCTGGGACAGTCAAAAATGCTCCTAGCTAATTTCCAACTGCCTGTAATATGCAGTTAGCCCCTAAAAAAACCAGTGGGTATCAAATGGTTCTCTCCCAAAAGGTAAGTAAGTATGCAGGCCTTGGAGAGTAAATCTTCTATGAAGAAAGGTTCCAGGATTTGGAGCTGTTTCGCTTAGCAGAAGGGAGACATTAAGGAGGTATATAAAGTTACACATGGTGTAGGGAAGGTGGATAGGGAGAATCTTCTCTCTCTGAATACTAGGGAGGGGTCATCCAGTGAACTGGAAGGTGGTAGATCCAAGACAGAGTAAACAGAATACTTATTCATGCAGTGCATAATTAAACTATGGAATTTATTGGTTTGCACAAGATGTGGTAGCAGCCACCAACTTAGATGACTTTAAAAGGGAACTCTAGACACATTGATGTCAATGACTACTAGTCATGACGGCTGTACATTACCCCCAGAATCAGAGGCGACATGTTTGTGAACCAGCATGCTTGTTCTCACATCCTTCTTTCGGGCTTCCTGTAGGCACCTGGTTTGCCACTAGGGGAAAGAGGATGCTGGTTTAGATAGACCTTTGGTCCTGGACTAGTAGGGTTCTTATGCTTTTAATACTTAAGACTCCTTGCATTGCCCCTACGAAAGCAGATTTCAGCTCCATCCCTGGACTTGCACAGTAATCAAGTACCTATGCTCTGTTTTTACAGAACACTCATGCTCTGCAGGTAGCTGACTAATATAATAGGGTTGGGCCACCCTAGTGAAACACACCATTGAATTCTGCTGTTACCCAATACCCTTGTCGAAGACGGTCACTTCCTTATGAAACTAGTAACAGCAGATTTAGTCTGGGTGGATCAGCATATGGTTTATTTGGAGGCAGTGCAGAGTTAGGAATCTAATTTGGCATTTGATGACCAATTCCAAGCTCTGTTAAAACTGACATAACTGACTCATACTAAACAGATGCCTGAAGGATTCTGAATACCAATTCCGCCATGGTAACTGTCTCTCTTAATTCTTGAATCCACACTTGTGGATGAAAACTTGCATTCTTCTTTCTTATGTTTATAATATAAATGTGAATCTTTGATATAAGCTAGTTTTTGTAAGATAGCCAGTTAGCACACACTGAAGGCATTTTGTGAGAACATTAATGCAGATTTCCAGCCCCATCTTCCTCTCTATTAATGTAGTAAATTATATTTCCAGCTTTCAGAATTTTGGTCGGACTGTTCACCCCAACATTACTCTGTATTGTATCTTGTTTTTCATAGATGTTTTAAAAATACTTAAGAAACAATGATAAATAGGTAAGTTGGTCCTGGTGCTTCACCAGACTGTCCAGTGTCTTTTATAGCTGCTTAGCAGCTTGCTGTCCTGTTAAAGGACTTTTTGCATGGACAGAAAGCCTCCAGGTTTTAGACTACAGCTCCCATCTTTCCTTACCATTGGCTGGCTGTGTCTGATAAGGGAGGGGAGTCCTACAACATCTGGACAGTCACAGATTCCCCATCTCCAGGCTTGAGTCACAACAGTTTCTATCCTCTCTGGTTCTGGTGAGGCTAGGCTCTCCAATCCATACTACGATCTACTTGGGCGCGGGGGAAGATATGTAATTTGGTGAAAGGGAGAAGGAAAGAGGAAGACATCTCCTTTATTGGAGGTTTTTAAGCAGAGGTTGGATGGCCAGCTGTCATCAATGCTTTAGTTGAGATCCCTGCATTGTGGAGGGTTGGACTAAATGATCCTTGGGGTCCCTTCCAGCTCCACAGTTTGATGATCCTATGATCTTCAGTAGTCTCTCCCATATCTTCCTCCATACTTTCAAGGTCCTCTGGAAAGGTGAAAGCAAGAGAATCTTTCAGGATTTCACCTAATCTGGAGTAAGCTGAGAAGCTGATCTCGAGCCCACCTCACAGGTCCTCTGAAGGGTAGGTTGATTCACTTACCTTGCACTGTACTGGGGAACATTTGGAAGCAGCTAGAAATTTTCTCACCACTTCCAAGTGCTTCCCAGCCCAGTGCCAAGTAACCAAGTTACTCTGGCCCTCCCCACCTCCCTAGACAACCTGAGAAGTGAAGAGTTGGAGTAGCCACAAATACCGTATTTTTCGCTCCATAAGACACACCTAGTTTTTAGAGGGGGAATGCAATAAAAATATATTTCACGAGCCGCATGGAGTGTGTGTGTGGAGTGCACTTACAGGCTTTTCCCCAGGAGGGAGAAGGGCAGCCCATCACTGACGGGCTGCGCTTCTCCTTCCTCGGGGGAAAAGCCCCCAAGAGCCGCACACACGCTCCAAGCAGCTCATGAAAGGGAGTGTGGCTCTTGGGGGCTTTTCTGGGAGGTGGGGGAAGGGACTGAGGGGCTGCCCTCTGTCCCTTACCCCACCTCCCATAAAAGCCCGCAAGAGCCGCGCGGAGCGTGAGTGCGGCTCTTGGGGGCTTTTCCTGCCTGCCTCCCGCCTGCATTCGCTCCATAAGACGCACACACATTCCCCTTTTTAGGAGGGAAAAAGTGCGTCTTATG
This sequence comes from Podarcis erhardii, assembly GCF_964252035.2. Taxonomy (NCBI): domain Eukaryota; kingdom Metazoa; phylum Chordata; class Lepidosauria; order Squamata; family Lacertidae; genus Podarcis; species Podarcis erhardii. The sequence goes on from NC_138499.1 coordinate 26,193,635, forward strand.
GAGCGAAAAAAACGGTAATCGCTGACTACTAAAGCCAAGTAGCACTTGTGACCCCCAGAACTCAAGTGCTAAGATACTTACTTTGAATAAGGAATTCTGTAGGATGTGTGGAATATAGATGGAGAAAGAAATGCTTTGAGATAAAATATTATTCAGGCCCTCGGGAAAGGAAGCCATACAAAGCCCTTAGAGCTACACTGGCAGGAATGGTTTGAGATTTTATTGCTCCTTTCATTCAATCAATATGATGTTGATGTTTAAAATAATCTACACTCCTCCTTTTCTCTGTATTTCTTTCTTCACTTTTTCAGTTAAATTTTATTATTCATCATATGACAAAGTCAGACAGCCTTATGCTCTATGTGTACCCCTCTCAGTGACAAATCTACATGTGAACAATGGTAGTGTCTTTTATCAAATGTTAATTCACAAGTGGTTTAGGACAGCCTTCCCAACCTGGTAGCTTCCAGATGTGCTGGCTGGGGCTGATGAAAGTTGTAGTCCAAAGCATCTAGAGGCCACCAGGTTGGGAAGGCTGCCTTAGAAGTTGAGTTTTTGCCTTTTTCGTGGACTAAGAAGATCCTTTTTCTTTTCTGTTAATGATGAAAATATTATTTGTCTGTTTTTAGTGCTACACCGGATAAAAAAATAGTTGCTACTACCAGCTCACCACAGTCAATGTTGGAGCACCAACCTGCTGCTATCACACTGGAGCTGGATGAAGATGAGGAGGATGTCAAGCCACCTGCATCGCTGATTGTAGAGTTACAAACACAGGAGAGCTTAGAGCAAAGAGAAGAAGAACATTTGGTCCATGGAATGGAGAGATCTCCTTCAACTTCCCTGTCTTCTGTGGATATAAGAATGTTGTCTCCATCTCCCATCCCCAGAAGAGATGAATTTTTCAGGCTTGACACTGGAGAACGATTTAGACCGGCATGTGGGGGATATGATCCCCAGATGTTGCAAATGCTGAAAGAAGAGCACCACATCATTTTGGAAAATCAAAGGAAAATTGGGCTCTATATCCAAGAAAAAAGGGATGGCTTGAAAAGAAGGCAGCAGCTGGAAGAAGAGCTATTGAGAGCAAAAATTAAAGTAGAAAAGTTAAAGGCGATACGACTACGTAGGGATCTTCCCGAATTCAACAATCTTTGAATATTTAGCAATTCTGCTTAAAAACCAGGGTTATTTCACAATTCTTTTTGATCTAGAAAAGAAGTATTTACCCAAGTTTTGGGGGTAGGGGTATGCATGTTTTTTCCATTTTGTTTCTCATGCAAATTTGCAAAAAAATTAAAGCCATTTCTCACTGGTCTTCCCAGGTTTTCTGATTTAAAGTAGAACCAGATCTAAGACTAAAAAAAAACCCCTTTGAAATCTTATGACCACATGACTGTTAGCAAAAGCAAATGATAACTTATACAGCTGTTGTAAAATATGCTGATCTTATTCTTTTTCATTTTTTTGGTGAATCAGTTCTTATCTGTCCTTTGAAATACTCATTTATTTGTGAGTCAATAAACATATGCAAAATGGAGAAAAATACTATCTTTGTTTCCTCCTTTCATAAAACTTGTGGAAATGGCTGTAGTTCAAATGAAGTCAAGGAAATATCTCACCAGCAATTCCTTTCTATGTTGACCTGAACAAGGGTGGATATAATGGTGGCATTCGTACATCACAATAAGCCATAGGTAATGGAATACTTTTGTGTGTGCACTGCAGAGGGCTCCTCCTTGACTCCTCTAGACTACGGAAGCAATAAATCATGATATCTGGATCAGTGTTACATCTGAACTAGGGATCTTCATTTCAGACACACCACACTGTTAAAGCAAGTTTTGTTCTTGGCTTACCTACTGTGGTTTGTTTTGAGCAAAAGAAACTATGATTCCAGGTTCGCAAATAATGCTTTGCCAGGGATTACAATTAGTTGCTCCTACTGGGTATAAAGGAGAAGTGAAGCATGCACAATATTCATGGTAACTATGGTTTATTGCAGCACTGCGGTACTTCTAATAGTCGATCAGCAAAGCCTTTTGGCCCAGATGCATCTTTACCTATCCTGCCTCCCCTTCCAGAGTCACATAAGATGTCAAGCGTAGGGCAGTTGAGCATGGCTTAGCTAAAATAGCCACAAGGGCCAAATGGGAAGTCCTAGCAGTCCTAATTAGGTTTGCAGACCAAAAGTTCCTTGTCACTGGTTTAGGGCTTATCCATACTTGACTATTGTCTTGCTCTTCCAATCAGAGGTTTGCACTTTAATGCTCTGTGTCCAAGCGGTTTTAGGGTTTTGTTTTTGCCCCAAGATTTCCTCATGGAAACCTGCTCTTTAAAGTTGAATTGGAGCAAAAATAAATTTGGGTTTTCCATGGATTGACGGTTCCTCTGACTGAGCTTCGAAGAGCAGGTTTTTGCAGGGAAAGCTCCAGGGGGCAGGGGAAAGGTGCTCAGACACTGAGTTTTAAATTGCAGACCATGTCTGGAATGAGCGGAGGAAAGGTAAGTGTGGACAAGCCCTTACTTAGGACATGCAAACTGGGCCAGAACATACTAAAATGTAATTATAAAAGTACAATAGTGAGAGTAGGCTTTTGAAGGGGAAGTACCATAGCCCAATGGTAGAGCCTCAATAGAAGGCAGCTTCCTCTGCTTTTTTAAATGTTTCTGAGTTTTAGGTGTGAAATAGTTAATTATTTGTCTGTTTCTGAAGCTGCTAGCTTCTACTTGCCTAACAGTTCCAGTTGAACCAGTTTCCTGCACACACACACTTGAATTTTGGCTTCCTTTCAGGGGGCCCTCCGCCACCTAGATAAAGCTTCTTCTATTTCTGATATGTGCAAAGGATATCGCCCTGTAAAATAAGAGGCAGGGAAAGAGATTACTTCCACGTAATCTTGTTTGGTTTAGTCCTTTCATCCTTTATCCTTCTTTACCTACACTTAGGGAGCATTGCTTGAATACTCTCAATCTCCCTGCCGCCACCCCCAATCTGTGTTTCTGGGTTTTTTGTTTTGTTTTCATGAGCTCTTTATTCCTGGAAATAAATTGGCCTTAATAAAGCTTGTAAACAGTTTAGGAGTGTAGAGATCACTGATTAAATATTTTGGAGAAGTTGCCGTAATCTTGATCAGTAGCATATATAAGTCTAGCTACCTGGTGACAAAATATGTATCCCCCTACTCCCATAAACTTCAAAACCCTTTAGAGTGCAAATATTTATTTAAAAGATTATTGTGTTTCACCACTCCTGACTTACGGCAATTAACATCTTTATAGATCAGAAATTTTCTGATTTTATGGTTAATTTAAACTGATTTTATCTTTTGTAACTTGATTGCTTAGAACTCTGGTGTTAAGCAATATATACATAGCTGACATAATAAATGAACAAATAACCATAACCACTGCATTATTAAAATGAGCACAGGAACTTTCCTGCCCACCCCCTTGGTATCCCTGTGCCCAGTGCTCCCCACCCCCCGCCAGAAAAATAAGTGCCGGTATTTACCATGAAGTTGTTACAGTAAGTGCTACAACCAAAAAAACAACCAAACAACCAAAAAAAGAGGTGCAAGGACTGCGTACTCTTGAATACCCCCTGAAAAAAAGCACTGATGTGCCCCCTAAATCTGTTCTGGGGTTTCCCTCAACCCTCTGCAGCCAATTTGGGGAGGGTGTGGGGGAAGAGGCAGGGGCAGGGAGTTTATGACCATTGCCTGGATTGTACTCAGCCTCATTGTTTTAACATCTGAGCTCCAGCTGCTTCTTAGCTGCTAGGACAATTAAGCAAGTATAAATGGAACTTCAGGCAAGCTTTGAAGCAGAAACTCCAGACTTTCAGATTCATGGCTGGAATTATGGCCCTCAGTCCTTTTACGTGGACCTGTTCTTGGCTTGGTTGCCTTCTGTTTGATAACATGCCTTAAAGCATGTTGAATTTGATTAGGCACTTCAGTGTTTATATTACTTGGACTAGCTATGGTTCCGGACTTTCCTTTGTTCTTCTTTGGCTTGTTTTTCCTGGCTCCTCTCTCCACACCTGCTCTGTTCCTCCACTTGTCTCTCCCCCACCCCTGTTCTCCTCTTACTCTTTAGCCCATACCAGGGTCGTCTTCTCTTAGAATCATAGAATCATAGAGTTGGAAGAGACCACAAGGGCCATCGAGGCCAACCCCCTGCCAAGCAGGAAACACCATCAGAGCACTCCTGACATATGGTTGTCAAACCTCTGCTTAAAGACCTCCAAAGAAGGAGACTCCACCACACTCCTTGGCAGCAAGGAGTCTTCTTCACCTGTTTATTTTTTGGCTATAAGGTTACCTGCTTAAGCACAAATTGAACTGATGAGGGGGTTGCCCTGCCCACCAGGTGTACCCTATCAAAAGTCTGACTTCCTGCCAGTGGAGAGGTGGGTAGTGACAACCCCACTTCCTTCCTACAGAGAAGGAACTTATCACAGTAAGTACCAATGTTCACTTTTCTCCAAGAACAATTTCTGAAGAGGTTTTTAACAAAATAGTTTGTGGAATTGGACTGACCAGAGATGACAGTGAAGGAATGGTAATGTCATCTCCAGAAGCCTGCCTCCAAAATCCATTATTTTACTCATACCTTCAACAGTGGTTGTGTTGAAAGCCTGGACAACTGGTGAAGAGGCTGACAGGTCGCGTGGGTGGAATCTTTTTTGATGTTGAGTGTTTATTCAGTAGTCATTGAAGTGAAAGCAGAGGTTCATGAGTAGGCAAGAGAGGACAGGGATTGAAAATCAGAAAAAATGTCAGGCAGGGTAAAGATATTCTCAACAAGTCTATCAAAGACTGTGTTTGATTTTAATTGCCACCATTATAAGGGTCTCGACCAACTGGAAGATAGGGCTGGAGAAACAACAGTAAGAGCAAGGGATGTCAACTCTTTCAAAACATTTTATGCTGCCTGAATAATGTAAATATTTGTCTCTGGAACACAGTGTGCCTAGAGAGGTTAGTGGAAAACAAAACTTGTCATAATCCTGAAGTCCAGCAGTGACCAGGACAATGAGTCAAAGGCTATACTGCCACTGTCTGAGAAGCTAGACCAGATTCCTAGCTTCAGAGCCTCAGGTCTCATGTTTGGGATCAGGGGGTTCACTGATCATGAGGCTGACTGGCAGGAAGTCACTAAACTGGATCCCATGGACCAGGGCCATAGAACTAGAACTGAGACCCTCACAGGCGGCTAGTTCTGGCCTGAGAAACTGAGTGCCTCCTATGCTACCCCACCAGTCTGACAGTGCATGGGACACCTGGAGCAAAGGAGAAGAGCCTATCTTCAGCTCAAAGGGCTGGCCCTTTAAGAGCCTCTAGTGCTCCAATAAAAGAGGTGGAGGATCAGAAAGATGGACATGGAGGCAAAGGCTCACCTCCAACCCTTGTCAAGCACATTGTTCATTACAGATAGGTAGCCGTGTTGGTCTGCCATAGTCAAAACAAAACAAATTCCTTCCAGTAGCACCTTAAAGACCAACTAAGTCAGTTCTTGGTATGAGCTTTCGTGTGCATGCACACTTCTTCAGATACACTGAAACAGAAGTTTCCAGACCCTTCTATATAGTGAGAAGGTGGGGAGGGGTATTACTCAGAAGGGTGGTGGGAATGGGTGATTGGCAGATAGCTGATTGTTCATTAGGAGCTCTCCATGGTGCTGCAGCAATCAACCTTCCTTGCTCTGTGGGTGGCACCTCAGGACTAGAATAGGATAAAATATCTGATGCAGTCCAGAGATAAAGTTCACAAGTATCCCATTCTTTCTTTCCTTCCCTGTGCTGCAAAAAATATTGAAATATTTTGGAGTTAGAAAAAAATACTGATATGGATAGCACTTGCTCAGGGATCTTACTAACTACTTTAGTGCAAAATGATAAGGTTAATGGGATTTTAGGAAATCAAGGAACATTTGGGTGCTTAGTTACGACTCCAGATTAGTAAATTCTAGAAATTTTGCTTTTTTAATTTACACTAAAGGAAGTTGGTAGACAGGATGGGCAGAACATGAATATTTAGATACACATGACTACCTTTGAATAACTCTTATTAAAATTGGTCTCTACTATTAGTTTCCTGTTTAAATTATTGAATGAATTACATTTATGTAAATCGGGTTTATGTAATGTGGTTTGGAAAGATTATGTCTTCCCCTTCCAAGAATGTCTTTGGCTTGTCTATATGGAATTGCTTCTGCATGGCATATTAAAATGCTTAAAAAATGAATAATCTTTCTGACTTCTTCCAAGGTAATCCCACACATTCTACACAGGCAAGGATGTTCAAATTATGTAGATAGTGAGTACTAGAATAAACCATGTTTCTGCTCCACTGTAGAAAGCATGGTTATTATCAGAGTAGACCCACTGAAACCAGTGTACTTGAAATTTTATTGCTTGAATTGCATTTTTCAGTATACAGTATGGTCATTTAAAAAAAATAAAATAAAAAGAATTATGCTACAATGTGGACAAGATATACTAGATGGTATTAATGACCTGTCTGGGTTATATTTAAATAGGCTCAGCATTGGTTCTAGTAAAATTTCCCCCTTTTCTTTTGAAGTTATGGGAAGTACCATATACACATCTCAAATTTAGTGTGCAAGTTTCAATTTTTTTTCTTAAAGAAAGAAAGGCATATAGCCCATCTAAAAGCACGAAGAAAGGGAAAAGACTGACAGCTGAGCTAGCACTCACAGCTGTCATTTCATTTGCCTCTCTGGGCTCAGCCTGAGGGACGTGTTACAAGCGCTCTCCCTATCTTTCCCCTTTTTTGTGTGTCTTCGCCTCTACAGGTCCAGCGTGCCCAGTGACAACAGCAACAGTGAGGCACCAGGAGGAGCCTGGCTGCCTCACAAAATACTTCAGCGTAGTGTGGTGCAAGGCCTCCAAGAAAAAACACAAGAAGTGGGAAGGTGATGCCATTCTTATTGTGAGAGGGAAGTCGGTGACCCTGAAAGATACAGAAGGCAGAGAGATTGGAAGAGGTAATGCCAAATTAGAGTGCAACTCTGATGTGTAGAAGTTTAGCACTGCCCCCAAAGGAATGTGTGCTTGAATTAAAATGAAAACAGTTGTTTGTATGGTCGGCATTACAATGGAGTAGGAAATTTGGCAGTGGCGCAGTCTTTGTCGGTGACTGGCTGAACTGTTCTTGTGTCACAGAGAAGTAGGAAAGCCAGAATTGTCTCTGGCTGCTTGTTATTGGTTATGGGCTCAGATCCAAGAGAGAAGGGCCAGGCAGGTGCATGGGATTGGGAAATGAAGAGTAAAAGAGGCAGAGGGGCTTGAGAAGGAAGTAGGTCAGAAGGAACAGAGGGACTTAGTGTATGAGTATTGGTGCTTGAGAAAGATCTGGAGGAATGTGGGGAAGGACAGGGAGGAGTCTGAGAAGAGAACTGGGAGAGAGAAGAGGGTAGTTAGGAAAAGATGCATGTGACCAGGAGCTTCAGAGGCAGAGACCTGTTACGATATGGATGCAATGCAGCTGCAAAGTGCTAGCTTGAAAAGTAAACATAATGGGAATGTTGGGACTGCCAGTGGGAATCAGAGGGACAGTCTATTCACAGTGCGAAGCACCGGAATTAGCTCAGAGTGTAATATGAGCTCTTCCGTTTATTCCTATCCAGGAAGTGTTTGTCACTGGAGCTTGAAGAGAGCAGTCACGTTTTTGTAATGCTGTAAAGACAGAAATAAAGGCATGTAAATACGTTTCTGTCTATCTCTTTCCCCTGCCCAGGGGGGCAGGGAAGAGGGGGCGTGTTCTTCTCACGTTTGAGAAGAATTGCCGATCGAGACCTTGCCTGCGCCTGCTGGGGAATGCAGCCAGGGAGGTCAACAGGGAATCAAGCCGGGTGCCTAGGATTGTTGCCAGTTCCTCCTGATAAAGGGCTTGATATCCCAACAAGACCTGCCTCTTATTTGAAATAAGCAGCCAGATCTCAGTCTGAAGGCCCCTGAAGGCTCATGTTTAATGCACCCCGCCATCTTGGTTTTTTTTTTTACTCTAACTGAGAAATCCAACAAATTATTTGCTTTGTTCTGATGGTTCAAAAGTATAGTAATACTTCACACCCCTTAATTCAGGGGTTCTCAAACAGACATGCATGGAGCTGGTTGGGGGAATCCTCTGGGTAAGCATGAGAAGGGAGGCTGCAGGGCTTTAGAGGAATCGATGAGAATTGCCTTCTCTTTCCCTTCTTCCAGCAAGGAGTCTCCATTGGATCTTGGAGCCTTTCCATTCATGGACAGAGCACTCTGGATCCAACCTAATGTGGCCAAAGTCTTCGTCTAACTTTTACCTGACAGCTTTATTATTACTATTATTTTAATTTTCCGTTCATCTCAGCTAAACATTTTGCGGCCTTTCTTAGGTGCTGGATACAAAGTCAAAGACCTGGAGAATTTTGACCAAGGCCAGACTCTGATGGTTGGAGGCAAAGAAATTGAAGTGATGGGCATAATTGCAGAAGAGGACTTCAAAAGCGGCAAGTGTTTTCAGTCTGGTGTGAAGACTGCCGAGGAGATTTGGAACGTCTCGCAAGCTGCTGCAAAACCATTCTGCAACCCTTTCAAAAATGTATCCAAAACTAACACTGAAGGAAATCCTCCCAAAGGCTCCCAGAACTATAACCCACGTCATGATCCATGCGCACCAAGTGAGGATTTTTATGGTTCACCTGCTTTAATCTGTTTTTAACCTCTGTTTTATCCTCTTCTGAATTTGAATAGACTGGCAGAATTAGGCCCTGGTTTTTTTGGCCTCCTCTGCTCCAATATATTGGGGTGAATATTTTTTAAAATAAATTTCGAATCTACATGAGGAGATGTGCAGGGGTTGCTAGTAACAGGCAATAATACATTTAAATGGACAATCTGCAACTAATGCCCCCCCCATCTGATTAATTTGGAGAGGATGCTTTCTTTTCTGCAGCAGCCTAACCTTTCCCAGCGAGGGGCCCTCCAATTGTTTCTTCTTATTGTTATAAGAAAAAACTGCTCCTTTTCCCTTATGGGGTACCCAGGAGCCCATATAGAGTCCTTTTGTAGGTTCTCTATTGGTAGGAGAAAATAACAGAGGCCAACCAAAGAATATTGAGGAGCAAAGCAGCTAGTAAGCCTGATCTTTATTAACTGTTGCAACAGGGTGCTCACTGTCACATGCAAGAGACAGGAGGGACTCCGAACCATGCGCTCAAGCCCTTTTGAACTGCCCACCCTGGAGCCCAAGACCACCCCCTAGTACATCATCCATACATCAGAGAAGGGGTGTAGCCCAAGACCACCCCCTAGTACATCATCCATACATCAGAGAAGGGGTGTAGCCCAAGACCACCCCCTAGTACATCATCCATACATCAGAGAAGGGGCGGACTACAACAGAAGTCTGAGTGCATTGTTTTTATCCTGTCTGCCAGGTTACCTGATTGGATTACCTGGGCATCCTGACCACTCTTTTGTTATGATAACTACTCAATTCCTGAATCCAGGTCACAGGCTCACCCTATTCATTTCTTAAATGTGCCCTTGAGACAGGATTTGTGAGCATAGAGACAATGGGGAGGCTCCCCATTTCCTTCGACCTTGCAGAGAAATATTTGAGGTCGTTTGGGAGAGACAAAATGATTTCAGGATTTTTTTTCTGTGGGGTTTCAGATATGTGGTTTATACGTTTATGTATGTGCTTGCTTGGTACATTTATGAACATTTATTATATATATATGACTTTAACATTCTTATAACATTATAATTCACATCAGCGCTAACTGTTGGGCTTGCTGGCTGGTGCTGATGGGAGTTGGAGTCCAACAGCAGCTGGTGGGTACCAGGTTGGGGAAGGCAGCAGTGGCTAGTCAAATATTCCTTCATACCTTGAGGGCATATCCACACCATGCATATAAATCAAAACAAGAGTAAAATCTATTTAGGTAACATTGACAATCACTTGCTGTTCTGCTGCTTTACTTAATCTGATAATTAAAAACATAACTGTGTTTGCCAGCTGTCGATTCTCCCCCAACCAGTAGCTTTTACTGAATAAACAGTAATGTTGCTTTCATGATTCCTGTGCTTCAAATTTAAGATTGCTTAGTTATGCTGCGCCCATCCCCAAATCACCAGCGGTTGTTCAACAAGTTGGGCTTGCCTGTGGTGGATGTTGTTGTGGACCCCCACATTGTAAACCATCTTCGACCGCACCAACGGGAAGGGATCACATTTCTTTATGAATGTATGATGGGAATGAGGTAAGAGGATAATCATTTTGTACTTCTTTTTAAATTGCGTGAACAAAAGCTGAAGTATGGCCTTTCAGTCATCTGCAGTAAATCACACAGGTGGGCAAACTTTCTTTCTGCTTTCTGATTTCATCGGTCTTTTTAGAACCTTGGCATGGGGTGGGGGGGGGGCAGGCTGGTATCTCCGAAGCTTATTGAGAATTGGCCTATATGTCATGGGTATGCTGTAGTGGTAGGAAATGGCATAGCCCTGGTGGTTAATTCGGTTGAATTGCATTTGGACCAGCTGCAGCAGGAGGTTTCTATTAATGAATAATGCAACCGATTCTCTCCTAGCAAATTCCGCCCTCAGAGAAGCAGGGCACTCATTCGAGATACACTTGACACGTTACATATTAACAGGGAAGTTAGTGAGAAAGCTCATTGTTGAAATTGCTATGCCATTTGCTTAATATAAACTCTGTAATTTGAAGTAGGGATTTTAAACTTCAATCCTATACCCACTTACCTGAGTGTAAGCCTCATTGGACTTCTGAATAACAACAAAGGAGAAGACCACAATGAAAGGAGAAAGTTGGGATATTGATTCCTGTTCATTCAGTAAAACTGTTCCAATCTCATTCCCTTATCAGAGTAAGTTGAGAAAGCTTTTGCCAAAGTTAGGAGCTTTCTACAAATTTGATTCAGGTTGTATAAGAAAACAGCCTCAGAAACTTAGAAGGAGGTGTATTCTAAGCAAAAATACTAGATTAAGCTAATAAACATAAATGTTATTTTGTTATTCATTTTTGTAGCCTTTTCTGTATATTAATGTTTTTACCCTTGTGGGGTTTTTACCCTTTCTGGTTTTGCACTAAATTGAATTATTTGATATGCACCTTGTAACAACATTGTCATATTATTGAAGGTGTGTGACTGAACCAACACATACAAATAGTAAGTAAATGAAATAAAAATCTAAGGCCAGGCCTCAATACATATTTTTGTGAAAAAGAAAAAAGGACTTGCATAGCTTAACAATATGGATTTTCCTAAGAATGGTTTGCAGAGAATTGCCAAGCTTTAAAAGAAGAAGAAGAAGAAGAAGAAGAAGAAGAAGAAGAAGAAAAAGAAAGTATCAACCATGCAATTGTCTTTTTTCAGAGTAAGCTGTAGATTTGGAGCCATTCTTGCAGATGAAATGGGTTTAGGAAAAACTCTGCAGTGCATTTCAGTCCTCTGGACTCTCCTGCGTCAAGGGCCATATGGATGCAAACCTGTAATAAAACAGGCACTGATAGTCACTCCTGGGAGTCTGGTGAAGAACTGGGGGAAAGAATTTCAAAAATGGCTGGGAAGTGAGAGAATCAAGGTGTTCTTAGTGGATCAGGTGAGATAATAGTCTGCTTTGTACATCATGTTAAACCATTCTTAAACCACTGTTAATTGAAAAATGCCAAAGAACGTTCTGCAGATAGAATCCTAGAGCTGGAAGGGACCCTGCGGATATTCTAGTCCAACCCCCTGCAATGCAGGAATATGCAGCTGTCCCTTGTGGGGATTGAACCTGCAACCTTGGCATTATCAGCACCACACTTTAACTGTTTTGTCATACACTATCTTCTTTCCACGTGGCCTACTTCTCGCCCTGAGCTGCCCCTCTTCCTGACTTCCCTTAAGGCTTTGCAGTGCCCAGCTGCTAGCATTGCCTCATCATGTCACCATTTCCCTTTCCATTGGTCAGCTCCAAGAGCGAGGGTGTGGGAATCTTAGCAGTCTTTAGCAACTTTAATCAACCTGCAGTGTTCTCCTTACATTCTCCCAATAAAGAAATGTCCATATTCCTTTGCAGCATGTGTTTTTTAGAAATCCTTTTCTCCCACTCCTCTGGTCTACCCACTGGGTCCTTGACAATTGACCCATTACCATAAATTTGAGCTCAGTAAACTTGCCGATCAGAAGGTCGGGGGTTTGAATCCCCGTGACAGGGTGAGTTCCCATTGCTCGGTCCCTGCTCCTGCCAACCTAGCAGTTTGAAAGCACGTCCAAGTGCAAGTAGATAAATAGGTACCGCTCCAGCGGGAAGGTAAACGGCGTTTCTGTGTGCTGCTCTGGTTCGCCAGAAGCGGCTTAGTCATGCTGGCCACATGACCCAGAAGCTGTACGCTGGCTCCCTCAGCCAATAAAACAAGATGAGCGCCGCAAGCCCAGAGTCGGCCACGACTGGACCTAATGGTCAGGGATCCCTTTACCTTTACCTTTAAACCTTACCTGTGTTGGAGCCACCCCCCATCTCCCATCCCCATCTGCTCCTGGATGGTTAAAAGACTGCTTTCAATAATGCACACTTAAGTATTTTCATCTGTTTCATTTGTAATCATCAACAGGAATAGAACCTTTCTTGAATTCCTTCCACTTACTTGGCATTCTCTCTTCTATTTCTGTGCTTTGCTATTCAGGCATAAAGTTGCTGCTACTGTGAGCTGTACCTACTTGGATAAAGTAGGTAGAGCTCAAAGCGATATGTCAAAGAAATTCCCTTTAAGTTTTCACCTCCAGCTTGAGCTGCAGCTGTGAATTGAAGTGGGGCAGGGATGGGGGTGGGGAAAGGCAGAGTTGGATGGGGAAAAGGATCCTGTTATTAGTCAGAGTTAGCAGCAACGTGAACTTCAGGAAATTTTCTAGTGAGAGTTGCTGAATGCTAAGATTGGCTTCTCTTGCTTAAAGTTGCAGTAACCTGGTGGGCAATTTGGGCAGGGCAGCAAAACAAACACACATAAACCATTGTTAGGGAGGTACTTACATTCACATGTAATACTAAGCCATAGTTAAGGTCAGTAAAGCAACAACAAACCATGGTTTGTTTTCACAAAGAAGGTATAGTTAAGGCATTTTACTGGGTTAGTATGTAACGCTAAGCCATGGCTTATTAGCTAAGATTTCTTTAAACCATTGTTTAACATGATGTGCGAACCAGGAACAATGTTCACCTGTCACCTGTAACAATGCTAGGTACTTTCCTTGGTGTTTGGATAGACCTCAGTTCTATTTTTACTGTTGCAGAGCCTGTTAGCTGGTTTGAGGATGTTTACACTGCGCCTTGTTAGCATTTGTATTCCTATTGTAAAAAACAGTTGAAAAATCATTTTGAGTGTTGCTTTTTGCTGCTTCCCCATGTGGGGACAATAAAATCTAGATGTAACTTTACAACTCTACATTGTCATGCTGTGTGGTGTTGTCAATGGAGCCACCCAAGGACTTGCAACACAACTGAGTAGAAGCACCTCACCATTTGTGAATAATGAGGGGCTTTTTAGCATCTTTCTTTTCTTTTCTTTCTTTCTTTTCTTTCTTTCTTTCTTTCTTTCTTTCTTTCTTTCTTTCTTTCTTTCTTTCTTCTTTTTCCGATCAGTATTGCCAGGAGGAGGATAGCATTTCCTGTTATGGGCCTACCGCGATCTGTCATTCCACCTTTCTCCTCTGCTGTTAGAACAAATGTAACAATTGATACGAAAAAGGGCAAAAACCCCCAGAACACTAGGATGCCTCCCCCTCACCAGAGCCATTATTCTGCTTTGCAATTAACAGAAGGTGCAACATTTTCTGATTGGAGAGTGTGCATGTGAATTAGGATGTTTATATGCACATGCATGCATAAGAAGCCCACATCATGGTCAGTGTGAGAAACAAGATGCTGGGCTTGACAAACCACTGCCCTCATCTAGCAGGGCTTCCCACATGAAAGCAATAGCCCCCTCTTGCTCTTCTTCCCCAGTGGCTGGTGTTCAGGGGCATGCTGCCTGTCATCCAACAGGTAGTGTGCAGCCATCATGACTATTGGCCACGGATAGCTTTCTCCCGTGTATATTGGAGTAATCATCTTTGAGAACCATCTAAACTAGCAAACTGTGCCCATGTCTTATGGCAGTGACATACACAGATTAACTAACTGCTGTGTGAGGAAGTAAACACACAGGCGTTTTTGTTTCTTTAAACTGCCAACTTTCCTGACCCACAAAGCATTATAATTCTCTCTACGATCTGCAGGATCACAAAGTAGAAGAGTTCATCAATTCCCCACTTTATTCAGTCCTGGTCATTAGTTATGAGATGTTTCTACGCTCCCTGGACCAAATACAGAAGGAGCAGTTTGGCCTTGTCATTTGTGATGAGGGACATCGCTTGAAAAATGCTGCTATTAAGACAACGACTGCACTTGCCAGTCTGTCTTGTGAGAGGAGAATTATTCTGACTGGTGAGTACTTAATCATCCTGTTGCCACCAAACGGACTAGCATGGGGATAAAATAAGTGTTTGTCACATTTATGAATGTAGCTGGAGAGGGAACACTTCTCAGGATACTACATGAAGAGTTATTTGTGTCCAAACAAGATGTTGAGATCAGACCCTGTAGCTGGAAGCACTGTTTGCCATACAGTAAAAAAGATAAATTTACATTGTAATGCAAAAGATGAATAAAATGTAATCAGCTCGGGGGGGGGGGGAGAGAGCCCTTCTGAAGGTGTAAATGCATTCCTTTTCTCTTCCAAGGTACTCCAGTACAAAATGATCTGCAAGAATTTTATGCATTAATAGAGTATGTAAATCCTGGAATACTTGGTCCTTTGTCTACATACAAAAAAGTATATGAGGAACCTATTCTCAGATCCCGAGAGCCTTCAGCAACAAAGGTACATTATCATCAAAATCTGGAATTGAACAGTGTGATTTAAAATTAAGGGGCACCCGGTGCTTCTTGACAATATGAGGAATGAACCGTTCTTTTGGATGAGATTGTACAGAAAGGCATTACTTAACTTTACCCTTGCAGTGTTACATGTGTTCATACTTCTAAAACCTGAGTAGGATTTTCAGAATTTATTGTACAACACAAACGGCTCCATTTGGTCTTAGCTCCCTATAGTGGCTTCCATTGCTGAATACTATTGAAAACTGGCAAAATGCTCATAACTTTTGCTGAGTGGGGTGTGCACAGAGGCACAACATATTTGGCATGATGAGTGGGAAGGGGCCATAACCTAGAAGCAGAGCCCATGTTTTGCATGCAGAAGGTTTCTAGTTCAAAAGGGGTTGGAAAAGATCCTTGCCTGAAATCCTAGAGAGCCAGTCCCCATAAACGATACAGTAGTAGCTGGACTAATGGTCCCATCTGTTACAAAGGAACTTCATATGCTCATAATATGCTCATATTTTGAGGATCCCTACTGGTATTGGATGAGTCACGCAGTATCAGGGGTGGGTGGCAAGTTTGGTGTTCATTGCAACAGTTGTCCTCAGGCACAGTACTTTACTCTTCCCTATAGGAGTGAAATGACAACTATTAACTTATGCAGGAGAAAGTTAAGGGGTGTATGTTAACAGTGGCTAAGTCTGCTTCTTCCTCATGGAAACTCTATTGTCTTAACTCTGCTCCAGATTGCATTTCTTAGCCAAGGTAGAGTGGTATGCGAACTTGAGAACTGGATTTATCATTCCCTCTACTTCTGAAATTCAGGTGTGGGTGCCATTGCTTTGTGTAGCCAAGATGTCACCACCCACCCACAGTAGGGGGATGTATCAGAACTGCACATGTTCTGTACTGACTGACTGGGGAGGGGGTGGATGGAATGGAGTATCCTGGAGGGGGATGTGTCTGCCTGACTCGAAGAGGAACACTCCTCAATACAACATTGCAGGTCTCTATATGTATAAAGGTACCCCTGCCCGTACGGGCCAGTCGTGTCCAACTCTAGGGTTGTGCGCCCATCTCACTTAAGAGGCCGGGGGCCAGCACTGTCTGGAGACACTTCCGGGTCACGTGGCCAGTGTGACGAAACTGCTCTGGCTAGCCGGCACCAGCGCAGCACACAGAAACGCCGTTTACCTTCCCGCTATAAAGCGGTACCTATTTATCTACTTGCACTTAGGAGTGCTTTCGAACAGGAAAGCAGGAGCTGGGACCGAAAGACGGGAGCTCACCCCGCCGCGGGGATTCGAACCTCCGACCATGTGATCGGCAAGCCCTAGGCGCTGAGGTTTTACCCACAGCGCCACCCGCGTCCCTTCACTCTATATCTATAGACCATTACTATTAAGCTGAGATTGCTTGTATGAGCCAGATTGACTGTCCTTTTCATTTACTTAGGAAGAAATTGAACTGGGAGAGAGAAGAGCAGCAGAACTGACTCGCCTCACTGGACTCTTCATTCTGAGAAGAACCCAAGATGTCATAAACAAATTCCTCCCTCCTAAATTGGAGAGCATACTTTTCTGCCGCCCAACAGCACTGCAGCTCGATCTCTATCGAAGTCTGCTGAGCTCTCCGTTTGTTAGATCTTGCCTTCACGGTAGTCTGGAAAACAGCTCCCATTTAATATGCATTGGAGCTCTGAAAAAGCTTTGCAACCACCCCTACCTTCTCTTCAAAGCAATAAAGGTTTGTATATTGTGCTTTGTTTAAACACATTGTTTACAAAGCATCTCACATTATCGGTGCCAAGAAAAACACAGTGGACATCATTTCAGTCAACATAAAGACCAGCAAGTATCAAAAACCACATAAGCATATCAATAAATTCACAAATTACAGTAATTCAAAACGTGTTTATCACAAAAATACAGTGAAACTATTCCCAATTATATTAATTCACCTAAAAAACCTGATTCAGCAACATGATAATCTTGTTAAGAAAGGTGCTGCTTCTATACTTTCTAACGAACCACCTGGGAGTAGGAGCAAACCTTGAAAGTTGTGAATAACTATGGTGCTTGCAGAGTCAATAGATCTGAGTGGGCAGTCAGAGGAAGAAACAAATTACATGCATACATTGTGTGGCAGGCACATCTCTTATTTCGGGCAGTTCACCTCCCAGCTTTTATCTGAGCTTCCCTTGTAGCCCCACCCCCATCTCTCACCTGGGGTTCAGATCATTACTCCCTCTAACACAGCCCTAATGCCCTTTGATGTTTACCCTTTGGGAGTGACCTGCCCATGGCAGCTTTGGGAAAGATGCTTCCCTCCCAGATACTGCTGCAGATATATGCCCCACCCCTCTCTCTCGGTTTCTACTTTCTCACCTGAGCACATGGAACAGCTCTTGAGGGTTGTTAGTATCAGCAGCGGCAGCGGCAGCGGCAGTTGAAGGCATTGGAGGCAAGGATCAAATTCTTTTCCAGCCCTTCAGATGTTCTGGCCGCTGTTACAGGACAGATGAATTTTCTTTGTCTCCCTTTCCCTTTGCCTCGAGGCTGCCCTGTTTGTTACTTACTACAGCAGTGCCTGCTGCTGCTGCTGCTGCTACCAGCAGATCAGCAAAAATCCCTTGAGAAATTATGTACTTCAGAAAGTAGCCGCACCTTTTGATTTCTTCAAAAACCTCAAGCCTGGAAAGTGTGAAAATGAAATGCTAACCTTTATCAGTTCCATTTCTTACAGTCTTTATTCTCTTAGCTGGCTTCTGCACTCATTATTAATTGGGCTTTTCTTATCCCGTCTCCCCAACTCCCTCTCAAACTAGTTAATAAAAGATGTCAAGAGATGCCAGCGTATTTTATCTTGTCCTTTTAGAAAGCAATGCCTATTGCTTCTGTTGTATTATATTGCCAGTAGCAGCCATGATTCCTTCAGGGCAATCTTTTAAAAATGTATGATCTCCTTGAGGTTCCTGCATTCCAGCGGGTTGGACTAGATGACCCTCGAGGTCCCTTCCAAATCCCTACAAATCTATGATGCTACCTTTATGGAATCTTTTCCATGCTGATTTTCCTGCCAAGGACCTGCCAAGCATCCCCTGCCTAAGATGCTTCTGTATTTGCTTTAGTGGCAACTTTGAACCTTCTGCTTGGAAATACATTATATTTATATATATTTGTGTGTGTGTGTGTGTGTGTGTATATATACACACACAAAACGTAGTCATTTCCTCTGCCTTCCCCAACACACACACACACGCACACAGTGGATCAGGCCCACAGGCGGAGGCAGGATGTGTCATAGTAAATTTTACAGGCAGCTCTCTTGTTCCACCATGATGCTGCGTGTGTGCAAAAAAGCCACGGTACATAGTGTGATACCCAATTTATTAGTACTGGAATAATTGCAGTCCTGTATATAGTTTCATGGGAGTAAGCTCCATGGAGCTAAGTGGTGCTGATTGCATAGTTTAGACTTGTAAACTTTACTGAGCTTTAACAAGAGTTTTTTCAAGCCATGCAACTTTTTGCCTTTAATTAGAAACACACACAATCCTACAGGGAAGCGTTGTCATTTAAACTGCTGGCATGGAGTGGGAGCTCTGTCAAAGGAAAAGTAAGAATTAATACTTGCAGTATTATCTACGTATTCAGCATTTTGGGATATTCTGTCCTCAATGCTTTATAACATCCACTTTGGCTACAGCATCCTTTTATTCACTTCAGAGCAGCTGAAGAAGGAAGAAGCAGAAATGTTTTGCTGTAAGGCTTTAATAACTTTTGTTTGTCACTGAAGGGGAAAACAACAGCTTTACTGATTAACTGCACCCTTCCAGGATCCAGAGTAAACTTGTCTGAAGTGTGGTGCTTGATGCTTTAAAAATAATATGTCATGTTAACAATAAAAGCCACCCAACTTTTAATGAACTGTTCTTTTTCTAGGACAAAGGATGTGATCCCAGTTGTGATGTACAAGAGAAACAGAACCTCCATGAGGCTTTGCTTGATATTGTTTCTCAAGAACATACCCCAACCTCTTTCTCTGAGACTGACTCGGGGAAGTTGAACGTACTGACGCAGTTGCTGGCAGCAATTCGGGAACTGAGCCCTGCAGAAAGGTAGGAAATTGGTTTGGTCAGCTTCTCTCTCTCTCTCTCTTTTTAGTGTAGTTGAATCTTTTGATTTAATCTGATTTCTCTCAGATGACATACACCTAGAACTGATGATCCTAACAATCGATGTTATAATAATAATAATTTATTATTTGTACCCTGCCCATCTGGCTGGGTTTCCCCAGCCACTCTGGGCGGCTTCCAACAAAGACCAAAAATACACAAAAATGTCACACATTAAAAACTTCCCTGAATAGGGCTGCCTTCAGATGTCTTCTGAATGTCAGGTAGTTGTTTATCTCTCTGACATCTGATGGGAGGGCATTCCACAGGGCGGGCGCCACTACCGAGAATGCCCTCTGCCTGGTTCCCTGTAACTTTGCTTCTTGCAGTGAGGGAACTGCCAGAAGGCCCTCGGCACTGGATCTCAGTGTCCGAGCAGAATGCTGGACGTGGAGACGCTCCTTCAGGTATACTGGGTCAAGGCTGTTTAGGGCTTTAAAGGTCGACACCAACACTTTGAATTGTGCTCAGAACTGGGAGCCAATGTAGGTCTTTCAAGACGTGGTCTCAGTGGCCGCCCCAAGTCACCAGTTTAGCTGCCGCATTCTGAATTAGTTGTAGTTTCTGGGTCACCTTCAAAGGTAGCCCCACGTAGAGCGCATTGCAGTAGTCCAAGTGGGAGATAACTAGAGCATGCACCACTCTGGTGAGACAGTCCGCGGGCAGGTAGGGTCTCAGCCTGCGTACCAGGTGGAGCCCATTTTGCATGGGCAGGAGTAAAAACAAGGCAAACCCCCTCCCTCCTGAACCACAACAATGCACTTCTTAGAACCATGCAGGTGGCATCTGGCTAAAACACTCTTGCTCAACCTCTGCCCCATGGCTATTTGTCACCCTGTGCTCTTTGAAGGAAGAAGGCTAGGTCTCTATAATGTTGTTCATCTGATAACCTGGCATTCACTGAGTTTTAGCAAAGTTGTAGCCTGGGAAGCAGGCTAGTATTGAGACAGACGATTGGTCCAATCTAGCTCAATATTGTCTACAGCCCTCAGCTGCTATGATGACCCCCCACACAAAATAACCTCTTCCACATAGCATATGGGACCTTTTTAAAAAACTAGTTACCGCAGGGGAGTGTTACCCTCCCCTCTAATTCACCCTGCCGCAACCTGGGCAGGAATTAAGAAAATATCTCTCATTTGTGTGAATGGAAACTTTATTTGGGGGGGGGCAGCGCTGAGGAGGGGATGCTGCAGGCCAGATCCAGAAGTGCTGCAGACCGCATGTGGCTTGTGGCCTGGCACTTACCTGGACCTGTTCTGTGCTAAAAGGAGCCTTTCTCGACTCTATACCTAGAGGTTCCAAGGATTTGAACCCTGGACCTTTTTGCATGCAAATTATGTACCCTGCCCTTGGTACACACACTAACGATATATACGTTTTGGAGATTTAAATGCAATGAACATGAAGGAACTGTATTAGCCAGTAACAGATCTACTGTATTCTGGATTGACAGAGTCGTGGTGGTATCCAATTACACACAGACCCTGAACATATTGCAAGAGGTGTGCAAACGCCATGGATATTCCTATGCAAGGCTTGACGGCAACACTCCCGTCTCCCAGAGACAGCAGATCGTTGATGGTTTTAATAGTAAATTCTGCCCATCTTTTATCTTCCTGCTGAGTTCAAAGGCTGGTGGCGTGGGTCTGAACCTTGTTGGGGCCTCCCATTTAATCTTATATGATATCGATTGGAATCCAGCCACGGATATTCAGGTTTGTTGTGAATGTCTGAAAAGCCTTTTACACCAGGCATCATTAGCAGCAGCTGTTTAATGGCACACATTTTTGTTCAAAGAAACATTCAGATTGATACCATTTTGTATGCAGGCCTGTGCCCTGGGTTTGCTGAGCATACTTACCAAAGATGGATGCAGGTGGAATTAATATTTTCCATTGCAGAAGTTTAACTCACTTTCTCACAGGAAATTTCAAACAGGATGCTCAAAGCCCATTTCAAATAGGCAAACTTCTCCTTTCCGAGGGCTATATGGTAGTTACTTTGAGAATAGCTAGTTGCATAGGGGTCTCATTATTTTGAGCTCAGCTGCAAGGAACGAAAATGCCATAACTGATTTATGCAGGATGGTTAAAATATCTGAAGTGCTGAATAATTCCCCTTGCATTCGTTGTCTGAACCACGCTTTGAAGTAAGCCATTGCCATTATTATTATTATTATTATTATTAATTTATTCAACATATACACTGCCCTATTCCTGGAGGTCTCAGGGCGGTTCACAATAAGACCACAACATATAAAATCAAACCAAAAGCAGTAACCCAATAAACCCCCTCCCCCCAAAAAGCACTAGTTCCTCATGTAGCTCACTGATCTTGAAACCGAGGAAGGTTAAAAAGAAAATTTGTGATCTGACATGGAGGCCTGTTGCTCAAAGAAGTTAAAAAAAAAGTCGCTGGGCTTGCCAAAGGCCTTGCACACCTAAAGTTGTTCTTTGGATCTTAACCATTGTTTTGCACATTATGCACACACACACACACAGGGTAAAAAAATTGTAGAGATGGCTGCTGTTTTTAATACTAAATTACTTTTAAAATTAGATGTGTATGGAGGAAACGGGCTTTCATCCAGTGGAGTCATACATTATCTTGATTTGTTGGGAAAGGGTTAGGGATGATAGAGATGCTGTAATCATAATAAAGGGGGGAGGAGCCTGTGTAGTTTTGACAATTCAGTTTGGTTGGTCATGGCCACTGGATGCTTTGCTCTTGAAATTGATGATACACATTCTGTTGGTTTTAATGGAGTCATCTCAAGGCCATAGTTAATATGAGTTGTTCTGTGACTGGTGCTGCCACAGCCTCAGGGAGGCCTGATTTGGAGTGGCACTGCAGAGCCGGGGAATGGGGTTTTAACCCTTTACCATTGTGCTGAGTCTCTGATAGATAATCCCTCATGCCAGAAGCTTCTATTAGCTGTGGAAGGCCTGTGTGTTTTCCTCTCCGTAGCTAATAGTAGCTATAGGGAGGGGTGCTGATTTTTGTTACGCAATTGGCAGGTGGAGGTTCAGGCTTGCACTCCCCTCCTGCCATGCCTCAGTCCAAATACGGCATCACCCACAGCTGTTTATAAGACAGGGAAGAGATGTTGGCAGCCTCAGTTACGGTTTTCCTTCACATGTAGTTTTGGCCGGTGGGATCCACATTTTAATAAACATATATAGGTTTATGTTGCACTTGGTTTTCCTTATAAATTCCAGGACCTGATAGTTTGGGTCCCTAAAAGAACTGACAACCAAATGTTAGAGAAGCGGGTAAATTTAAATAAGGTGAAATGCTCTTGCCAGCCACATAATACAGAATAGTGTGCTCAGTCATATTTCCCTTCTCCTTCCCTTTTAGGCAATGGCCAGAGTTTGGAGAGATGGGCAGAGACATACAGTGCATATTTACAGACTGCTTACTACAGGTCCGCCGCATATTTGCAAACTCTTGTTTGAGTTTGGTTCGCAGGAAACATCTCTAGATGTATCCGCTCTTAAGAATTATACAGCATTTTCTGTTGGCTTTTATTTCAGGCCCTCATTTCCAGAAATAAAACCAGTGTCTCTGCTTTTTTCAATGCAGGCACAATAGAAGAGAAAATCTATCAGAGACAGATCAGTAAGCAAGGGCTCTCTGGGGCAGTTGTCGACTTTTCCAAGGGATCCGAACACATCCGTTTTTCTGTTGAAGAACTTAGAGATCTGTTCACCCTGCATGAAGAGTCTAGCTGCCTTACCCATGATTTGCTGGAGTGTAAATGTACAGAAAAGGAAGGCGACCTAGGTGAGTTTTGTTTTGCTTTCGTTCCTCCTCTCCATTGGCCACTGGCTCCTCTCTAACTCGGTATACAATTTGGTTCCCAGCATTCCCTCAATGTCTTTATAAATTGCAAAAATAGGGATTGGTAGCTTTCAGTGGTAATTGCTTTTATGTGAATAACAAATTGCCTCTTTGTGGAACCTCTAAATCAGGGATGGAGAACCTGCTGTTGCCCTCCTGATGACTAACATCCAGCATGGCCAATGGCCAATAGTTAGAGGTGATGGGAGCTGTAACAGAATAGATTAATAGAATTGTGGGATTTGAAGGGACCCTGAGGATCATCCAATCCAGGCTTCCTTAACCTCGGCCCTCCAGATGTTTTTGGCCTACAGCTCCCATGATCCCTAGCTAGCAGGGCCAGTGGTCAGGGATGATGGGAATTGTAGTCTCAAAACATCTGGAGGGCCGAGATTGAGGAAGCCTGAATTCTAGCCCAATTCCCTGCTTTGCAACTCTCTGATACAGGGATCAAACTTGCACCACGCTCTAACCAACTGAGCTATCCAGGCCAACAGCAGATTGTGGGTACGCAAGTTTCCCAGTTTGTGATCCAAACTATGCCTTTTGTGCAATAATTTGACCCATGTTGAATCATAATCATAGGTGGTAGATTGGGGACAGATGAAAGGGAGGACTTCTTCTCACAGTACAGAGTTAACCTACGAAATCCACTGCCACAAGATCTGGTGATACCCACTATCTTAGATATCTTATAAACAGGGATTACAGTGGTACCTCGGGTTACAGACTCCGCTAACTTCGGTTAAGAACTTTGCTTCAGGATGAGAACAGAAATCGTGCAGCGGCAGCGGGAGGCCCCATTAGCTAAAGTGGTACCTTGGTTAAGAACAGTTTCAGGTTAAGAACGGACCTCCAGAATGAATTAAGTTCTTAACCCGAGGTACCACTTTACACAAATTCATGGAGAATGTTATCACTGGCTATTAGTGAGGATGGCTGTGTACGTATTATCTCCAGGATCAGAGACAACATGCCTCTCAATTACCACTTGCTGAGGAGAAAAAGCAGAGGACACATAGTGCTTTCTTGAACTGCTTGTGCGCTTCCAGGTACATAGAATCTGGTTGACCCCTTTGGGAAAGAGGATGCTGGACTAGATAGGCCTTTCAGTCATACACTCACACACACACACACACACACACACACACACACACACACACACACCTACACATGCTTAAACACCTTAAACAGGGACAAATTAAGGACTTGTTCCCGTTTCATAATTTTCACACTCTTCTTTGTCAAAAATAACAGATTTGGCATTTGATGTTCTTCCCTGCATCTCTAAAAATGCCATTTCTTTCAGGTCCCTCGGAAAACCTTTCTCTACAAGATTGCCAGCTTGGCCACAGCAATGTGAAACCTGACTCAAAAAAGCCTCTCTCTATGTCACAGTTGATGCAATGGAAACACTATTCTGGGAATCACGAAAATCTTCCCGATCCCTTTCTTAGAAGAGTAAAAGAAAACATTACATTCGTTTTCCAAAATATGACCAACTAAATGATGCCATCTAAACAGGGACATTAGTTTCTCCCTTAGTCACAATGGACATTTGTGCCTTATCTTTTACAAGCAAAGCAGACTAATGGAATTGTTGGGGAATTATGAAGAGCATGTAATAAGGTTTATATTGGGGAAAGATTTAAGAATAAATTATGGTTGGGGAAGACATCTTGTTTACTATTACTTTTTCTGATTTGGTGTCATAAATAAAATTATTTTGTAATATTTTACTTGGAGCTAACCCAGCCCAAGGGTTTCCTTTATGTCATACGTAGAAGAGACCTTCCTATTATCATGGCTATTATTTCCGTAGCAGTAAGCCTTCATTTGTTGCTCACAGTTTCCATGTCTTCACAACGCTGTGCTATCGTTGCGTATTCCAAGGGCTGAGCACACTCTTATGTACTTGGGCAAATACTTCTCTTATAACTTATTACTAATGGAATCACCATAGGAATGTTCTATACATGTCATGAGCCTCTTTTGGATAGTCCCTTTGATGCAGTTATTGACAAATGACATAACACCAGCTGTGCGAGGACTTGGGGGGGGGCGGGGAAAATATTATTAAAGTGTGCCTTTCTACAGCACTTAGTGAGTTACTATCAAATGATCTACCATTTGCATTCATTGGTCCCACTCATGGGGTGTAGTTATTAGTCATGATCATTTCCCCTCAGCTTGTGTCCTTGGGGCTGCTGGCTGAAATCCCACTTTCTTCCCTGACTTTCATGTATTTTAAAGAAATGTTTAAAGGAGAAGACCACAGCTCAGTGGAAAAGCCTCTGCTTTGCATGCAGAAGGTTTTAGGTTCAATTCCCAGTAAGAAGCAGTGGTGGGAAGGACTTTGGCAAGTCACCGACGTTAGTAGACAGTGATGGATGAGATGGACCTGCCATAATTTCTGAGGCCTCAGGTACGTCGCATCAGCAAGATGAAAAATATCCTCTAATAATATTTTCCATCCCAGGATGTTCTGTGCTATCACTTTGATACAGTGAGCAGACATATCTACCAAGCACAATGCTTTTCACCAAATGCTAGGCAGTGTTTGTGTTGAAACATAAAACTGCCCAGAACACTTGCTACAGCTTTTGTATTCCAATTTCATACTATTTCATATAACATCTGACTAATTTCCAACAATAATTCTGTGCATGTTTATCTAACCTCTTGGTTTTATTCAATTATATCCTATAACCCAGTGATAAATGCAAACAGAATGAATACTATAAATTAAAGGACATATTACTCCACACATGCACACTTCTTAATTTATTTTGAAATGTATAGACTGCTGTTGGAGGAATTTTCTCCACAAAGTGGACAACAATCTCCAGTAAAAACCAACTCTTCCTGACAACGAAGTAAGAATGCATCTTGAGAACAATAAACCAGCTCGGCACAACTTTAATATATCTGGAAAAAATTATCTGAGCGTTTGTTGTTCTATTTTTATTTTTATGTAATTGTATGTCATATGCTGTTATTTAAACAAAGATGTATATCAGTGCAACCACGTTAGCTTTTATTCATTTTTGTCTTTAAACTATGTTATAAAGAAGAACAATAAACTAGCATAAACAATAGACTACAGAAACAGAACATAAACTTAAAACAGATGATAAAAGCAGTATTAAGAAATAAAAAACAAGAATTAAAAACTGCAGAGGAAAAAAAATGTTTTCAACAAACTTCTTCCAATGGATGAGAATTCCAGAGAACTGGTGCCACAACACTAAAAGTACATGCTCAAGTCACTGCACATATAATCTAAACCTAATGGATCCACTTGGAAAGAATCACTGCTTCAGTCAGTACAGCATGAGACTCTTAATCTCAGGTTCGTGGGTTCAAGCCCAACATTGGGCAAAAGATTCCTGTACTACAGGAGGCTGAAGTAGATGATCCTCATTGTCCCTTCCATCTCTACCATTCTATGGTTCTGCCATAAAAGATAAAAATGGGAATGTGTTTCATCTGCAGATATTTAAATCTGCCTAGTTTATATCAGTTTTAGCTATTTCTTTGTGAAAACGCTTAAAAGTGAAGCTGCAACCCTAGCCATACTTACTTGAGATCAGTCCCTACTGAACACAGTGGTATTTTACTTATGAATAAACATGCATGGATTGTGCAATCAAATAATCTTTGGCACAGCATTGCCAATATGTAAAAGGAGGTTGCTGTCATTTGAGGTGCCTTTTGTATATTCATTTCCAGACCTGAAACGGTTTTATTCCGCTTCCTTCCAAGTGACCTGATGGTGGCAGCAGAAGATCATAGTATATCATGTGGGCTTACTGAAGACTGCATAACAGAAGTACAAAACCAGGTTTTACTCAGAGTTAAATTTATATTCAACACTGCATTGTCTACTTCAGAAGTTCTCAACCTCTTCCTGCTATCTTGGACCATTTGAAAATTGCCAGGCCCCCTCGGTGGCCATTTAATTTTTAAAATTGTTCTGCAAATCAAAGCATGCCTTGCCTTTCTAATGTAATGAATATGCCTCTGAATTTTTGAGAAGGGCTGTGGCTCAGTGGTAGTTTTGCATGCAGAAGGGCACAGTTTCAATCCTGCATCTCTAGGTAGGGCTGGGAATGTTCCTATGTCTGAAATACTGGCAAGGCACTCCCAGTCAGTGTTAGGGCAGCCATATTTCAAGAAGTAAAAATCCGAAAACGCAAAAAAACCCCACACCCCATGATTTCTCGGATTACAGTGGTACCTTGGTTCTCAAACTTAATCTGTTCTGTAAGTCCGTTCTAAAACCAAAGCGTTCCAAAACCAAGGTGCGCTTTCCCATAGAGAGTAATGCAAAATGGATTAATCCGTTCCAGACTTTTAAAAACAACCCCTAAAACAACAATTTAACATTAATTTTGCTATCTAACGAGACCATTGATCCCTAAAATGAAAGCAATAAACAATGTACTGCAGTCACACAATCAATCCATCAGTAGCTGAACTGGGTTCCACACAGTCACAAAAACAAAAGCAAAAGAGAGGCAAAAACAAAAATGCAAAATAAATAGCAAAAACAGACAGACCTCAGCGTAACACTCAAAACGGAAGTGTGGCACTCGGTCGGAAGTGTAACACTCAGATTGGAAGCATAACATTCTAAATGGAGCATGTTTGGCTTCCGAAAAAAGTTCGCAAACTGGAACACTTCTGGGTTTTCAGCATTTGGGTTCCAAGTTGTTTGAGTACCAAGGCATTTGAGAACCAAGGTACCACTGTAAATGCTGAATCTTCAGGACAAACCTCTGCCCCGAATATTGCTTCTGCCTTTGAAATTCCAGTAATGTCTAGGATATCCCTCGTCAGTGTAGTTAGTGGTGAGCTAGATGGACCAATCAAACTTCGCATAAGGTAGCTTCCTCTGCTCCTAGCTGATTCCTACTGTGTGTTTTAATCTTGAAACCGGCTGCTGAATATCCAAATGAAAGCCATTTTGGGTGCCCTGAACTTGCGCAATTCGCAATGCGATTTCCCCTGGGGGGAAAACTCCCCCCCCCCCCAGGCCTGCAAACCCCAACCACATGTTTTTGGGTGCTGTGAGTTTACAGCACCCAACATCTGTGTAGGAGACAGATCAGAGTGGTTTTTCTTAGGATGTGAGGCTGAGGAATGGGGGGAGACCTCCCAGGCTGGAGATGGGAGATTCAGCTCTCAGTATGCAGATGGGAGATTGAGATAAAATGGTGATAAAGGGCTATAGATTTTTATATATAATTGTGTTTTATGAGGATCATGAATATTGTGTATTATATTTTTTCTATATTATTTCTTTTGATACTTTGCCTTTTGTTATCTTTCTATAGAAGAGTTTGGATTTTATTGCTTAATATGTTAAAAAACCTCTAATAAAATCACACACACACACACACACACACACACACACACACACACAAACACACAAACACACACACAGAGTATGGCACCCAATATGGCCACCTCTGTTTCTCCAAATAGAATGTTTCTCCTAAACCTATTTGTTTCCTCAGACCTCTTTTTCTAATTGTATATCCATTGCACCTGAGGAATTACGTACTATATCTAAGTTCTAATAATTTCCATGCAGGCTGGGAACGTGAAACTTTGCGCATTCATAGTTCACTTTTGTTTAGAAAACCTTCCCTCTCTAATGGAGAGAAGAGAGACTGTGCATACTTAAATCTAAACTGTGTACATAGGCACCATTTGCTTACCAATAGTCACCACTAGATAAACACAATTTTACTTGCTTCAAAGCAAGTAATTGCAAATAATGTCATTGCTGTTTGCTGTTAAGGTATTGACCAAGGATGCAGCCTTTTGGGAAGAACTGGAGAGTCTGGTAACAAGAGTGTTTTTCCACCACCAGAGATGGTCAGTTCATTCCAAGGCATCTACATGGCTGGTAATATCCAGTCAGGAAGCTGCTTAATATTGCTGCTTCAGAAGAACAGTCATGGCAGTGCATCTGGGTGAATAATGTTTCCTTTCAAACCACCTGTGCTCTTAAAAGCAGGGTTAGTGTGACTGTGTTGCTAGATGTAATCAATATGTACATTCATTTAAATAATAATAATAATGCTACAACAGCAGCAAGAGTACTCATTGCAAAGCATTGGAAGACGCAAGATCTACCCACCTTGGAAGAATGGCAGATGCAACTAATAGACTATATGGAACTGGCTGAAATGACCGGCAGAATTCGAGATCAAGGAGAAGAGCAGGTGGAAGAGAACTGGAAGAAGTTTAAACTTTATTTACAAAAACACTGTAAAATTTTTGAATGTTGAGGACATTGAAAAGGAAAAGAAGGGGTTCTAGTGATTAAGTTAAATAAGAGTACAAAGGGAGGGACGAAGGACGAAAATTAATAAGAATGATCTCGCTGAACTAATTATTACATAGAATACAAGACGGGGGGGGGGGGAGAGAATAGAACTATAAAATGTTATGTTTTGTTTTACTTGGTCAATGTGACCTATAATTAATATAATAAAGGGAAAATTTGTGGAGGGGAAGTTAGATCGACCTTAAAAAAAAAGAAATTAATGATTATAAGAGAATTGGATAAGTTGAATATAGATAAACAAAAAGAATTTAATTTTTAAAAAACAATATGAATATCTTTAAGAGGTTAGGTAAGAACTTGCTGAATTAATTTTGGAACTGGGATGTAAGAGGAGGGGGTGGGGGGAAGTCAATGAAAGTGGGTAAAGAAAATTAGGGTATGTAATTGTATTTGTGTGTTTGTGTGTTCTTGTCTTTGTGTGTGTGTTTGTTGTTATAAAATGTAAAAACCCAATAAAAATTATTTTTTTTAAAAAAAAAAAAGAATACAAGACCGGGAGGCGGATGGAAGGAAGGAAAATAAGGTTTTGAACAATATAATTGGAATGTGAGGTTTTTTTTTTATATGCTAAAATTTTCTTTTTCCTTTTTATTTGTGTATCTTTTTTCTTTTATCTTTATGTAATGTTTGCTTTTTCATGTTTTTCTGTGTAAAACTTAATAATATATATATATATATATATATATATATATATATATATATATATAAAATAATAATAATAATAATAATAATAATAATAATAATAATAATTTTATTATTTATACCCCGCCCATCTGGCTCGATTTCCCCAGCTACCCTGGGTGGCTTCCAACAAAAGATTTGACTCCCTGAGAGGTATCCCCCAAAACAACCCATTTGCTAGGTAGTAAATGAGGCTGTGATGTTCTCTGCTGGCTGCTGGTACAATGTGGGGAATTCCAAGCAGAAATCTTGGCTACCATTGCAGAACACACTTGGGGCTGTCTTTTGAGACTCCACAATAAAATAAGTATAAAAATGCCAGTGTATAGTGCTTTCACCTAAACACCAATTTACCTGTATGAGATCTAGTGTGATGTAATGGTTAGATGTTTAGAGTAGGATTGGGCAGATGTGCACTTAAAATCCTATTTGTCCACAAAGCTCACTGGGTGACCATGGACTAGCCACTAACTCCTGCAGGCCCTCCAACATTTTGAAGCCAAAATCTGGGACGCCAGCTTCCTGGATGTCATCTTCCCATTTTTTACGGCAAGAGCATGGTGGCCCCTTGGGTTGCTGTGATTTTGCTTTATTTCCAGGCACAGCTTTCAAAAGCACGTGTGAGATTGCAGCCCCACAAAAGTGCTTTTTTTGGGAGGGGGAATTGTGCTGTGAAATAGTGGCAACCAAAATGGTTCTCTTGCGATAAAAAATGGAATGTCCCAGTTTTTCTGGAACACTTGCAGGGTACGCTCCTGGCATAATTCACTTTATAGCCTTGGTATGTGTGGTGGTGGTGGTGGTGGGGGAATAAAATGGGGGGAGGGTACTATGTATGCCATCTTGAGCTCATTGGAGGAAAGTTGAGCTACAAATTTAGTATGTGGAAGTGTGATTAACAGGGCGGGATCACAAAAGCAAATTCATTTCATGATTTAGGACTAGCTAACTCTCATCAGAATGTGTGATGAATAGTCTCTGATGAATATTATCACTGAGTTAACTGCAAGAGACATGAATGTTCCATTGCCATTTGTTAGGGCTTATGTGTGCCATTGCTTTGGGTTGTTAAAACTGCAAAACTGTATTCAGTCTGCTGGAATATTCAGTAAAGTGTCAGTTTGCATTTCTTAGTACAGAAAGTATTGATCTGATGTGTAGGAGATCTTTCCTATTCTGAATAGGAGGGTTCTGGAAGCTTCTCTGCGTGAAATAAACTTCATGATGTTTGGGTTATTCCTTCAGAGAAGCTGAGTACAGCTGGTTTAAACTGGTTCTGTTATCTCTTTCAGTCAAGATCATGCTGACTATAATAGTGAGGCTGGAAGGAGCTTGGGCTCATTCTCTCTTTCTGTCTCTTTTTCTTTCTGGTGTTCTGTATGTAGTGTTAAGGTTTAGTCTCATTATAAGTTTGTAAGTTGAAGTTAAGTCTGCTGCAACTTGATTTCTTATGGACAATACCAATCCTGAATGTATTGGATTTGTGACCATTATGCTCATTTGCCTTCAGTAGCAGTAAAGCTCTGCTAGATGAAATGCCTCTGGTCTATTTTTTGGGAAACTTGCAACATATTTAAGTTTTTACTCTGCTAACTATACATTGGAATCTGCTCTGGGTCAATATTGTGTATAATTTCAATGACAAAGAATATGGAAAGTGCTTTGTTGGAAGAAGCAAGGGGATTAGTAGACATAGTCACTGAGGATAGATTTACCACTTGCTATTTGTCCTGACTATTTGTCAGGATTATTTGTCAGGACGCGGGTGTCGCTGTGGTCTAAACCACTGAGCCTCTTGGGCTTGCCAATCAGAAGGTTGGCAGTACAAATCCTCACAATGGTGCTCGGTCCCTGCCCTTTCAACCTAGCAGTTCAAAAGCATGTCAAAGTGCAAGTAGATAAATAGGTACCGCTCCAGTGGGAACAGTGTTTCCATGTGCTGCTCTGGTTTTGGTGTTCCATTGAGCCAGAAGCAGTTTAGTCATGCTGGCCACATGACCCAGAAAAACTGTCCGCGGACAAACGCTGACTCCCTTGACCTGTAAAGCGAGATGAGCACTGCGACCCCAGAGTCATCTGCAACTGGACTTAACTGCCAGGGGTCCTTTACCTTTACCTTTATTTGTCATGAGTCATGATAGCGATATGGAATCTCCCTTATAGTCTGCCACTGAACATCCTGTGATGGGGATCAATACCGAAAAAGAGTGATTGCCCTGAAGCTCTGCTGCCCACTGTGGGAACTAGATAAACCTTTGTTCTAGCAGGGCTCTTATATATTCCTACATTCTTGAGGGTTTAAGCATGCAGAAGTAGGCAAAGCTGTCTGGGCAGAATGTGGGAGAAAGAAGAAGCTCCTGCAATTTAGCGTTGCCTGCTCAGGGACACATCGGATCTTCCCAAAACTGTTAATGGTTCAGGAGGAGCATTAAAATCTTAAATCAAGGCTCATGTTTCATGTTGTTTTTCCAGCCTATGATGCCAACCGTCCAATATTTACGGCTTGCAGGATTAGTGAAATAAACACTCCTGCAAGATAGCAGCCAAAGTGACCCTATTCTGTAGCTACAGTAAATCTGGAGCTGGATTTCCCCCATACACTTCCAGAAAAGGAAGGTGAATTGCTGCTGTCAAAATACCTTTGCTTCCTTTGGAGTTTTTGAGCCTGGTGGGAGCTAAAGCAATAAGAGGAAAGGTGTCCACCCATTTAAAGCACAGTGCAAGCCTGCTTATACCTCACAGTTGTAATTACATTAAAAAAGTGACCAGCTAAAATTTAAATTGGGTGCTTAAAGCATTTTCCTCAAAAGAGTGCCTTGCGCAACTTCCTGAATGGCTGGGTCAAGCTGTTACCATTACCACCATGTATCTCAATACAATTTATCGTCTGCCTCAGTTTATCCAACAGTAACTATGGTTAAGAATTGGCTAAAATAGCACAGTGATCCAAATAATAATAATAATAATAATAATAATAATAATAATAATAATAATAAATTTTATTTATATCCTGCCCTCCCCAGCCAAAGCTGGGCTCAGGGTGGCTAACAACAATCAAAATAATTCAGCATTCTAAAAACATTCATTATAAAATTAATTAAAATCAAATTAATGGCAACCATTAAGCAAAATTCTGTGCAGATTGCCAGAGGAGGGGGTCAGGCTGCGCCCTGACCAAAGGCCTGGTGGAACAGCTCTGTCTCGCAGGCCCTGTGGAAAGATGTCAGGTCCCGCAGGGCCCTAGTCTCTTGTGATAGAGCGTTCCACCAGATTGGATATAAAATAAAAGTGAAAACAATATTTTATGTACAATAGTTATTAATATAAAATACGGTGGTGTTCATATGTATGGTTTATAAACCAAATGGCTAACTTTGCTTTGTTACAGTTGTTATACAGTGGTACCTCGGGTTAAGAACTTAATTCGTTCTGGAGGTCCGTTCTTAACCTGAAACTGTTCTTAACCTGAGGTACCACTTTAGCTAATGGGGTCTCCCGCTGCCGCTACACAATTTCTGTTCTCATCCTGAAGCAAAGCTCTTAACCCGAGGTACTATTTCTGGGTTAGCGGAGTCTGTAACCTGAAACATCTGTAACCCGAGGTACCACTGTATAGGGTTCCTGTCCCTTTGAAATGATGGTAGTGCAAACCTCAGTTCTATTTAAACCTAAAGCCAACTTCTTTATACCACCTCTTCCCAGTTAGCACTCCTCAACTAGGCACTGAGGACTACTATGCTTGCAGTCTTCCATCAGGTCCACAACCTCTTCCCTCAGGAGTCTCTCCTCAGGGGCAGGGCATATGCCCGTGCTGCCCAGGGTGGGTGCGTGGCACGGAGGGTGCCCTCCCAGGTGCATGATAGGTGCTCAGGTGCCTGGAGTGGTGCGCATGCCCTGCAGCCTGGGGCAGAGCAAGCCACCCATGGCGGACATTCGGCGCACCGTGTGCCTGCGACTTCCAATCCTGCCCCAAGCTGCCAAAATGAAGGGGGAAGGGGGATTGCTGCTGGCAAAGCAGCACAGCTCCTCTCTTCCCCTGACGGCTCAGGGTAGGCTTGGTAGTCGTGGATGGGCGGCGCGCCAAATGTCACCCCCCCAGCGAAGAGACTTGGGGCGGTTTGCCCCCACTGCATCCCCTTCCTCTGTCCCTGTGTCTCCTGCTGTACCTCCACAGCTTTCAGCAGGAATTCGCAATAGTTTACAGACAGGTAAAACATTACATTCACCTATATGAATACCTTTATACGTTAAAAAATAAAAGCAAAAACTTTACCACACCCATTGAGTCAATCTCCCAATCTCTTTCTGAGAAAAACCCCACCCCACCCTCCCACTATGTATAAGGGTCTGGTGACTTCTGTTTCAGTGTACATGAAGAAGTGTGCATGCACACGAAAGCTTATACCCAGAACAAACTTAGTTGGTCTCTAAGGTGCTACTGGACAATTTTTTAATTTCTTTCAACTGCGTCAGACGAACACGGCTACCTACCTGAATCTACAAATACCGAGAGTAATTCTTCAGAAATAAGACCCTTCACAGTAAAACTGTACCTGTATAGGAATCTTTGTATATGCGGTTTTTGTTTGTTTGTTTTACAATTGGTTAAAGTAAATCTGCATCATAGTTTTGTGTTTGAGGAAACTCAGCTTTCCCAGTGACATGTACCAGTATCTTTTTTCTTCTTGTTCACATCATGCACAAATGACATAGCAGCTTTTTCAAAGGGAACAGACAGCGATGGAGTGCACGGCAAACTGTTTAAACAAGCTGAACTTTTAAAACTACATGTACTGGGAAGCACAGGCGCATGTAATTAGTTTTTTAATTAAAAAAAAATCTACAGTGAAAAACAATAGATACAGTGTATCAAATCTATGTAAAAGCGCAATCCTAAGCACAATTTTTACTTTTTATTTAGTTAAAGAATGTATAACTTGCTCAATATAAAACACATAAGTGATGAACAACAGTATATTAATTTACATAAGATAAATATTGATCACTAAATAGAATTACAAAGCATATTTTTTTTAAAAAATGCTGTACATTGTGCTGTGTGCAAAGTTCACCAATTCCTCGTGGTGATTGGATTGTGTGGAAATGCTTCATGGCATGAATTACAGCCACTACTCAATTGCTCATCTAGGTCAAGGTATTTTCTCAGCTTACTTGGGGATGTCCCTGATTATAAATAGCTGGGGTGTTTCTTTTCAGCCACTAGCCAGAAGGATTACTATTAAGTCTAGTTTGTACGCAGGGACATATTGGCAGGTGATGCTAATAAAATAAATAAAAATTGAGTAAGAATAAAATATCTGTATATAGTGGGCTTCCTTCAAGCTACAGTGTGCAGGAGTTTAAAAGCCAGTTGTGATGGCTTCATTATTAAGGCATGGGTCACCAGAATAGTGCCCACAGCTGCATGGGTGCCTACAGAACTGTTCTCTGATACCCACAGGGTGTTCTCTAATGCCCCACCCCTGAAATTAGCCTTGAAACATATGGTAGTTTCCCACCCCCAAACCAAACAGCTGTGGGGGGTGTAGTCATAACTGGGGAGAAAAAAATTAATTCCCCTCTTCCCAACTGTCAGGACCGTCCCCATTGAAAATGCCCCCTACATAACAATTAGACTTCAAAGAAGTGCGGCTGGGCAGAGAGACCAGAGAAGGTCTCTGAAGTACAGTGGTACCTCAGTTTACGAACTTAATCTGTTCCAGAAGTCCATTCTTAAACCAAAACTGTTCTTAAATCAAGGCGCGCTGTCCCTAATGAGGCCTCCCGCCACCGGTGCCCTTCCACCATTCGGATTCCATTCTTAGACCAAGGTAAAGTTTGCAAACCGGGACACTACTTCCGGTTTAGCAGAGTTCGTAAACAGAATCGTTCGTAAACAGGACTGTTCTTAAACCGAGGTACCACTGTATACGTGGGTCTCTACAAAGCAACACACAGCGTTAACAGCAAGAGACTTTATTGAGCTAACAGAGAACAGGACAACCAGGGCAAAGCAGCTGCTTATATACATTTCTGAACGTCTGGGCCACTCCCACTCTCAACGTGATTGGCTGCCTAAAACCTCGAGCTTCAAATCATAACTCAGAGCTTAGGAACCAATGCCAATAGCCCAAATCCTGATAATGCTATGTGATTGGATATTGTGTATCGAATCAGAATCCTCTGTCCAGACTGAAGCTCAGGAGAACACAGACTGTGGAATACGTCACAGTCTCCACCTTTGCCGCTCTAGGAATAGGACAGGAAGATAGTGATAATAGCAGTGAATAAGTTTGAAGGCTGCTATATTAAATAATGAAGGGAAAAAAGAAATGAGAAGTTTGAAAGATACGACTTTCAAATGAGAAGAGCTAAACACAGCGGTCTGGCTCTGTTTGGAACATGGCTATTGTTGCTTCTAGACACCAGTGCCATATCTGATTGCCAGGGCTCACTGGCAGAGGCAAATCCTTATCAGGAGCTGCAGCTTTTATAAGCCACTGGGAGCTCCTTGGAAGATGTACTAGGTATATTCATTGATGTATTTCTTTAAAAAATTCCAGCTTAGAAAATGACTCTCAGGAAACAGCTACTTGTGATCTGGCAGGAAGAGAATAATATAGTTTGGGGTTACGAATAGTAGCAGTCTGGTGTCAGAAGTTATGGGCGTGTGGTTGTAACTAGGAGACCAAAATATTTTCCCTCCTGTCTGAAACAGGGTCGGTCTACAAGTGGTGGCGTTTTTGAGGGCATTATCTCCAGTTTGATTGCAAGGATAGATTACTCTCTCTGGGCCATGTTTGCGGTAAGCTTGTTTTTTTTTTTACTTTTGTGATCTTGACAAGAGTCGTTTAAAATGAATCAGGCGGTGTTTCCAAAGCGTTTGCCGTTATGGGAGTGATGTTGATGTTATCTTCTCCAACTTTTGCTTTAAACTAACAAGATTGCCCAAAGCTTAAAGCTTGAGATTTGCCTCAAAATCAGATCAGTTCTGGGTATTGTCGGCCAGAAGGTGTTAAAGAAGGACCGAACATTCTTTATGTATGCAACAACGGCAGCAAGGATACTCATCGCAAAAAACTGGAAAACTCAAGATCTACCCACACTGGAAGAGTGGCAGATGCAACTGATGGACTATATGCAACTGGCCGAGATGACAGGCAGAATCCGTAACCTGGGAGAAGAGAAGATGGAGGAAGACTGGGAGAAATTCAAGAAGTATCTACAAAAACATTGTAATTTGGTTGAATGCTAAGAAGGATGCTAGATTATAAAAAACTGGCCACCACTAAATTAGATTTGAAATTTGATGATAAGTGAGACTAAAGAAAATATAAAATTTTTTGGAAGAAGTGCTAGATTATATTTGAATGAGTGGACATGAGATTGTAAACAAGTTGATAATTTGTTTGGAAAAAACTTTTAACGATGTAAATGGGAGCGGGAGACGTGAGGAAGTCCAAAGAAGTGATGAAATTATGTCTGTGATAGAAGTAAGACTGTGTATTATTTGTGCATTTATATTTAAAAACTTTAATAAATATTTATAAAAAAAAAAAAAAAAACAAAATCAGATCAGTTCTGAGCTCCTCTGCTTTAGAAAAATTGCAAAATATATCAGGTGGTTATGTTAGTAAGCTTAACAATGCCTTTGGTCTCCTTCACACATTAATACCTTGGCCATGTGGAATTGATAGCTCAGCTCAGCTCAGCACAGCCAGCCCACCTCCCTTTCGGTGTCCTCTGTCTTATGCAAGATAAAATACTGTACTACACACTCTCTGAGCCAGACAGGAGGCTGACATACCAGATGAACTTTTATTCTTGTAAATCATTTTTAATAAGCTTATAAAACCTTTGGTTTCCCCATCTGAGGTGGCACTAGGAGAACTCTATAGGGGAATTTTTATTATTATTCACGAGGCCCGAGTCTTGGGATCTGTTTCTTTCTTTTGTTGCTATGCATTTCTGAGATCATTTGACTCATTACTCAAGAGAGTGGGCTGTGTGTGCGTCTCTTGCTATGTGCAATTGTTGCTCTCGCTGTTCTTTGCTGTGCCACTCATTCCTGGCTCCTTTGGCGTAACTGAGTGGGAACGAAGCCAAGAGCGCTGGAGCTGCTGGCATTTATTGATCGCGTCCTTCATTAAAGTACTGGCTGTGTTCACCCCTTGTTCGGGAAAAGTGGTTCCTGGATTTCATGATGTATATGTGGGATTCTAACAAGGTCCTTGATAATTCTACCAATGGACAAAATGACATTTTAAATAAAGGCACCCAATAGTCTGCCAGCCAGCAATCAAAATTCTGGAACCATTCTTTAGAACGTTTGTGTTCTACAAGTGGGGCTTGTAACAAAATGTTGCAGCATGAAGTGCTCCTGTTAAGTGTTCCAGCCAATCAGGCATGTATTCTTCCAGGATATTTCATTCTATTCCATTCCATTCTACTTAGTTTTATGTCCATCCATTGCCCTCCGTACCTGCACATCAGCTAGTGAGCATTCCGTAATGATGATAATGGTGATAATTTACTTGGAGATTCTGTCTACATGTAAAGCAGACTGTCTGCCACTGAGCTACAACTCCCATTTTAACAGTCGTGACTTCCTCCAAAGAATCCTAGGAGCTGTATTTAATCATATACCTACAGTTCCCAGCACCCTTAACAAAACAGCTCCCAGGCTTCTTTGAGGAAGCCATGACTGTTAAAGTAGTATAAGAGTGCTTTAAATGCACAGATGCAACATGCGTGATCGTCTCGGCTCTTCTGATGAAAAGGGCAGGTTGCACTTCTTCTGAAGATTTAGAAACTGGGTACACTTAAACGATAGCCAAAGAAACACAAACTCCAGATCAAGGTATTCCAACCACCCAGTCAGCCATGTGGTCTGCAGGCAATGGAGCAACCAATCACCTGCAAAGCTGGAAGTGACGCCAACTGCACAGTCAGCCAAAGAACCCAGTGTACTTTCAGTAACATCCCATCTCAGCACTGTCTCTAAGCACGGCAGAAACAAATCAGCTGCCGAGGGATTTTCGAAAGCAAATGAGCACCACTGTTTAAACAAAGCAAGTGGGTCTGCAGCAAACCTATATTTGCAATAAGTAAAATGATGCCATTTTAATCAAATGAACATTTCAAAATCAGGGTGCTAGAGTTGTGGCCTGTTTGTTGTGCCTGCCAATATACAGCTATGGAAACCATTTGGGATACGGAACTAGGAAACTGATGTTCAGATTTAACTTTTCCTTGCTGTCTGCAAGCATTTTTCTCCAGCACATCTGTTCTTTGTGATTTGAATTGCTTTAGTTGATCCTCAGGTGGCAGGTGAATGCACCAGTGGCGTAGCGTGGGGGGTGCAGGGGGGGCCGGCTGCACCAGGCGCAACATCTGGGGGTTAGGGTTAGGGGGCGCAAATCCACGGGTTAGGGGGCGCAAATCCACGGGTTAGAGGGCGCAAATTACTTGCCTTGCCCTGGGTGC
This sequence comes from Podarcis erhardii, assembly GCF_964252035.2. Classification (NCBI taxonomy): domain Eukaryota; kingdom Metazoa; phylum Chordata; class Lepidosauria; order Squamata; family Lacertidae; genus Podarcis; species Podarcis erhardii. Next base: position 26,233,118 of record NC_138499.1, read on the forward strand.
TGACAACCCACGCTACGCCACTGGAATGCACTGTCTTTTCTCCCCAATGGCATTTGGGCTAGGTGCTTAACAATGCAATCCTATGCATGTGTTCTCAGAAGTAAGCCCCACTCAGGTGGTGTTTATAGGATTGCAGCCTTTGTTGTTGTTGTTTAGTCATGTCCGACACTTTGTGACCCCATGGACCAGAGCACGCCAGGCACTCCTGTCTTCCACTGCCTCCTGCAGTTTGGTCAGACTCATGCTGGTATCTTCGAGAACACTGTCCAACCATCTCATCCTCTGTCGTCCCCTTCTCCTTGTGCCCTCCATCTTTCTCAACATCAGGGCCTTTTCCAGGGAGTCTTCTCTTCTCATGAGGTGGCCAAAGTATTGGAGCCTCAGCTTCGGGATCTGTCCTTCCATTGCAGCCGTAGTTGCTTTTAACTCTCTTAGTAAATTGGCATGACAAAGTTACATAAGTTTCATGTCAGATTATGGCTTCCCCCAAAGAATCCTGGGAACTGTAGTTTGATGGGGGTGCTAGGAATACCTGACTAGAGATCCCAAGCCATGCTCATAAAGTAACAGGGAATGGTTTAAACCCATGGTGTACATATACCCTCAATTAAGGACCTTCCAGATTGATTCCCACCCAGAAATAGTGACAAACACATACTGGCAAATGAAGGTTGTGGAATTAAAGTTGGTTGGGTGTTCTTGCCCACCTGACCCGCTCCCACCCACCCTCACCCCAAATTGGACTTTTTGCTATAAAGGAAGTGATGGGGAAATGCTTTAGAAAGTTTGGGATAACAAGTGCTTGACATTACATTGTATAGCCTACCTGTCAACAAATCAGAATGCAGGCCAAATAAAGAGCCGCTACTGTCAAATCTCCGCGCAAACTTTGTGTAAACAAATCAGGATGAATGCTTATTAAACAAGTTGTCCGGAAGCCACCTTGGTAGCGTTTTCCTTTGTAACTTGCGGGCAGCAATGCTGGTAAAAAATGGGATATTCTGCACAATTTATTCTCTTGTTGAAGGAGGAGGTTGCATTCTTCTATTCATCTAAGGGGGAAAGACTAAAATAACATTGTAGAAAAAGAGTAATTTTCAGTCTAGCATGGTCTTAAGGTCAGTTAAGACGTTTGCGACATTCCTGTGTTAATGCTTCCAAAGTGATTTTTAAGAATCGGTGGTATCACCAGCATTTTAGAGCAGAGCAAGAAGGAACTTATGGAAGTCTTTCCCTCACTTTTTTTTTTGCTTTGCTCTTGTGAAAAAGGTTCTTTACTTGCACCACCGGCATTATGTGCACATACAGAATAAGTGACTGTATGCCTGCAAATAAATTGTTTCGTTAGCAATAGTAACTCTCTCTCTCTCTCTCTCTCTCTCTCTCTCTCTCTCTCTCTCTCTCTCTCTCTCTCTCATGCACGCCTGCTTCCGTCCAGCTGGGGGCTGGCTGTCGGGCGGACAGGCCAACGACGTCACGGAAAAGCCCTGTCTCTGATCAGATGGGCTTAATATAAACCAGGTTTGCTGAGAAAGAATTAGAGAGGCAGCCCTTGGACAGAAGAAGGATTTCCAGTGGGAGAGTGGATCGGTGTTCAACACTCTCCTGAGAACTAGGGAGTGAGATTAACGGAGTCGCCTGTGGTTGGAACAGAGAGTAAAAACATCAACAAGGTAGTGTTGACTTTAATGAGCATTGATTCGAATGCATTGCTTTAGCACTGCTGGCATGTGAGTAGATAGACAAAAATGTGCAAGTTGAAAGGGTGTTCAGAATTTGCGTCAGACCAAACTTTATTTCTTTGTTAGACTATTAAAGTAACAGCATAGTTAGCTGCACATTGCAATGAGACTGCTCTAAATGCATCAAAGGAAAGGCAAGGTGTCTTATTCTATCCCTTTTTAGAGAGCACAGTGTTAACTAGAGCCATAAAATAGTAGTAAATGTGTTCATATGTCACATATACAGAGATGAGCTTGATATCTGTTCACTATCATCTTTGGCTGAAAAAGTTGAAGTGACTGGTCAGTAAGGGAGAAAAGGAATAGTCTAAATTTGCACTGGATGCTGTTTTTGTTTCTGACCAGCATTCCTTTGCATCTCTCAACCCAAACAACAGGCAAGGCCAAATACAATAGCTTTGCAGGTTGCTGCAAAATGCATGAAAATGTGTGCACCTGAAATGTCATGGAGTGGAGTTTCCTTCTTTGCTGCATATTTCGGTTTTTAAATTGTTTGAAAGCCTCCTGAGGAAGTTCTCACGGAGCTTGTCTGAATGGCAAAACAAGTGCATTGCTTGAAAAAGAGTTGAACTTGTGAATGCTTCTGCATCTGAATTTTGAAAATGGCCTTCAACAATCTTTTGGGCAAGTGCTCTGTTTGTTAGATGGAGAGAAGTGATGTGAACTGAGAAAACTCAAGCATAAGCTTGGATAAGCAAAATGTCTAACTTAGCTGTCATGTTGGGAACTGGAGAGCATCAAAGCAACTTTCCTAAAAATGGTAGCTGCAAATGAGAGTGGCCATCAGGAATTAACTCGCTGCATTGTACCGCCCACCAACACTCAACAGTCCTTCCTGCAAAGTGTAATTAAAAGCCATCTTTAGACAAGGGGAGAGCACCCAGCTTACTGCTCCAGAGATGAATTAGGGGCTCCCCAGTTTGACTGGACTTCTTGGGCAGTAAACTGTGGTTACATATTTGTAGTGTTTCCTCCTCCTAACTGACCCTTTAAGGGGCAGAAAAAAAGGAACTTAGGCATTTAGAAAAACCAAAGCAGGGGGGAGACCCAATGATGTAACTAACACCCTAGCCTCTGACACATCTATGAAGAAATACCCTTTTGTATGGTGTAAAACCAAGTTTCTTGGTTGCTTTGGGTGTTTCCCCCCCAGATGCTGAGAGGTGACCACAACACAGATTCAGAGCATCAATCACACATGAACCACATGTCCACTTTTTAGATTGCTGCTAGTCCATATGAATGTGCAAGGTTTGCAAAGGGGGAGAGTGCTGTTGTCATGTGCAAACAGCAAAAAGATCTCAGAATAAGAAATAATATCAAGAGGTACTTCCTATTATCATCACTCCAGCACCATTGATACTTCCAGGTGTCAAGTATTTGCAGATCTCGAGAACTCACCTGTTCAGATATAGTACGCAGAAATTCAACGGTACAAATAACACTTGTGATTTTACTGTTGTTGTTTTTTAACCAGGGCTGGGAAAAGCCATGACTCTGAACAATGTCACGATGCGTCACAGCAGCAACACCTTACAATCGCAGCAGCAACGCTGGAGCATCCCAGCAGACGGGAGAAACCTGGTGGTCCAGAAAGACCCCCACGAGTGCAACCGACAGAAAAGGTACACCGTCAACCCTGAAGAGTATTACCGAAGAAGCTGGTCGTCGGAGTCTTCTGACTCTGTCATCTCCTCCGAGTCAGGAAACACCTACTACCGAGTGGTACTCATCGGGGAGCAAGGAGTTGGCAAGACAACCATTGCCAACATCTTTGCAGGCGTGCACGACAGCATGGACAGTGACTGCGAGGTGCTCGGAGGTAAGTCATTACATTCCACGCTGCAGAGGTTTATTTAAAGCCTCTTGTGTAAGCGGCGATTAGCTCTGAGAACTTGGAGCTCCTGATATTGAGGCCGTGATTCCCTTGGCTCTTAGCCTCCAAGACGATTTTGGCACGTTGGGTGCCCAGTGATGTAGGGTGGAGATTACGGTGGAGATGGTGGAAGGAGATTCTCTGTTGTCAGTGCTTTAAATCTGGCCAAGTGCACATGAAGCAGAGTGGGGAACATTTTCCCCATGGAAGGGCTGCTTCTGCTTCTGGGCAGCTTCCCATGGGCCACAGTGGGACTGGGGGGTGGGGCACCAGAGACATGAATGGGAGGAGGAACACTTTTATTCAGTAGTAGGCTGATTTCTGCACACAGACCTCTCTGTCCAACCATCCAGGCAAGAAGCAAGCCACTATCAGAACTCAAAGAGACAGGGAAAACACCCAAGGAAGGTGCAAAGCAGATTTTGAGAGGGGTGGCATGGAGGGATGGGGGTGGGCAGGGAACTTTGAAGGGCCAGATAGAGACACTTGAAGGACTTCATTGGCCCCTGTTCCTGAGGTTCCCCCCTGTCTGCATAAAGGAAGGAGATAGGGTTTATTACACCGCACCAGAAATCAAATCTTCCACATATTTATTTATTTTTAAAACAAAAAACCCTGTCATTTCCACAAGATACTCAGGACAGCTTCTCCCAATAGTGGTGGCTGTGGAGTCCATTTATCACTGGGCCTTTGGTTGTGCGAGTGCTCCCTGCTTCGAATCAGTGTGTGCCTTCTCCTCAAATATTCTCAATTACAAACCAGACTGACTTAAGTGACCATTGACTTTAACAAAGTTTACAAGTTCACAAGCTACAGATTAGACTGATATGCAAAGTAGGATCGTCACATACAGAAACACAACAGCTACGAGCTTAAGAAATGTCTTCTTAGGGCAGAAGTAAAGGTTCCTATAAGTCACAGTTGATCCGACAAGAAATAAAGAAGAAAGAGGAAATGAGAAAATAAACGTAGCTTTACGAGATTAGTACTGGCCTTGATCTAAATTAACAACCCTGTTGCAATATTCCTACCAATATGACAACAGAGTTAGAAAATTAGCAAAATAAAGAGGTTGCATGAAGAGAAGTTGGAAATCCAAGAGACTAACAATGGAATCCTATAGCTTTCATCTTGGATTCCCAGCTTGCAACATGGAGCCCACTCTCACATTTTCATTTTCTGAGTGGTTTTCAACTAAATATTATTCAGAGTAGACCCACTGAAATGAATACACCTAACTTAGTCATGTTCATTACTTTCACTGGGTCTGCAAAACTTGACTACAGTACTGCTCTTTGGGGTGGAATTAAACGTGGCACTGTTTAGGGAAGTTTTTAATATTTAATGCTGTACAGTATTGTTTTTAACACTCGATTGGGAGCCGCCCAGAGTGGCTAGGGAAACTCAGCCAGATGGGTGGGGTATAAATAATAAATTATTATTATTATTATTAACATTTCATCTGCACAAGCATCGCAGCTTGCTTTGTGGAACGATTTCCCGCTCTCCTCCCTCCTGACCTTGTGCTGGGGGCTCTCTGAATGCCCCCCCAAGCCAATATTGCAGGGGGAGGAGTGGAGGCAAAAAACAGCAGTCCTTGCACAAGGCTTCGGCTGATGGGGCAGGTGCTAGGTGAGTCCCACCCTTTATTATCCCTGGACAGTGCTAATAACACACATGATTAATCCCAAAATGTTGAATTCAAAGAACATTTAGTAGTAATGATATTCGTAGTAGCAGGCACTTGGGAGCAATGATATAGCATTGCTAGGATCTCATAGGGAGTTTCTTTTTATCGTCTCTCTATTACTCAGCAGCGATTGGCAGGGTGGCCGCTGTGGGCTTTGTTATGTACTGAAATTCTCACCCTGGGCCAGCAGGGGAATACTGTAGATAACTTTCACTCAGGTCCACATATGCAAATAAGGGATTGAAAGTGATGTTCAGTGATTGGATAGTTACAGAAAGTGGTTACTGTTGCGTTGTAGTGGAGCTCTATATAAGCAGGCTGACTGAACCCTTCAGTTCAGTTCTGTTCTGGCCTGTGAATAAACAAGAGCTGTTTGAAGAATCGCTGTGTTGTCTGATATGTTCACCCACAACTTAACAGGCTTCGTGGCCACTTTCCTTTCTATTGCCTTCTTTCACATCCCTCTCTATTGCCACTTGTCTGCCTGCTGCCTTTTCCTCTCTGCTCACTCTTCTCCCCACCTTCCCTTCACCACCTCAGGCCTCTTTCAGGCTTTTCTTTCCCCTTCCCCTCTTCTACTTTATTTTACCTGACGCTGTTGCCTTTCTTAGATGAGCGTGGTGGGGGAACCCCTGGTTTTCCACACCTCTTGATTTGCCCTCAGGCCACCCACCATCCCCAAATGCGTTCTGAGCTGGCTGTTCTTCTCACTCTCTTTGAGCATTTTTGCCTGGCTGGAATTGGTCCCGGAACTCTTAACAACGCCCTCGCTGTAGCTTCCCTGGATGGAGGATTGAGGGGGCTGTGTGTGTGTGTGTGTGTGTGTGTGTGTGTGTGTAAAATGTAGCCCACTGCACAAAGGTGAAATTTACATTCGTTGCACCATCTACAAGAGGCAGATGAGCCACATTAGTGACCAAACACTTGCTTAAATAATTTTATTTTGCCTGCTGGACTTGTTTCAATTAATTGCCACTGAGATTCTGCCTTTCAACAAGGCTTGTGTGGCATCATATTTATACAGTGGTACCTTGGGTTAAGTACTTAATTCGTTCCGGAGGTCCGTTCTTAACCTGCAACTGTTCTTAACCTGAAGCACCACTTTAGCTAATGGGGCCTCCTGCTGCTGCACGATTTCTGTTCTCACCCTGAAGCAGAGTTCTTAACTTGAGGTAATATTTCTGTATAAGCAGGCTAGCTGAACCCTTCAGTTCAGTTCTGTTCTGGCCTGTGAATAAACAAGAGCTGTTTGAAGAATCGCTGTATCGTCTGATATGTTCACCCACAACTTAACAGTAACCTGAAGCTATGTAACCCGAGGTACCACTGTATACGTAATAAAGAAACAAGAGAACATTACACATCGGCTCCAGCAAGTGGATTGTTCCCATGAAGCATTAGCAGGGTTTGCTGCTGCTTTCACTGACAAGCTAACAGGAGATAAAGGCTGGAAACCCTCTTGTACGAGTCACACCATGGTGAGAGAGCTTGGTTGCTCTTTGCCAGAGGCTTTCCCCAGCAGGTCTTACTGTGTGATTAAAAGGAGAGCCTCGGATATTAGTTATTCTTTGAGCTAATAGGCATTGGGCTGCTTTTGTTTACTATGAGGCAGGAGGGGAGACTGGAAGGGGAAGATGGAGAGATACACACACAACACCAGGATCCTCTACTTGAAGGTGATTCTCCATGTTGTGGTGGTATTGTGAAGGATATACTGGGTGCATTATGTTGTCCTCATATATACTAATTCCAGTCTTCAGTGGGAGAGGGCTCTAGCTCAGTGGTAGAGCATCTGCCTTCCATGCAGAAGGTCATAAGTTCAATCCCCAGCCTCTCCAGTTAGGCCTAGGAGAGACTCTTCCCTGAAGCCCTAGAGAGCCACTGCTCATCAGTGTAGGCCATATGGAGCAAGATGGACCCATAATATAATAATAATATTTTTTAAATTTATTTATACTCCGCCCCAGCCACTCTAGGTGGGTTCCAATGCATATAAAAACACCAGCCGTTAATAGTAACAGTCTGATCCAATATAAAAAGTCGCAATAACTTTAAAATAAGCAACTTATATCAAACAAAGAAACATGCAAGAATCCATCAGAATCTAACAGCAAACAGCAAAATCAAACACAGGCAAATAATAATGAAACAGTTTGCGCTTATCATCCACAATAAAAAAATTACTAATCTATATTCAATTAAAAAACCCCCAGCAAATCACAATGCATAAAATACCACCAAGCATTCTAAACCATGTAAAATGATCAAATTGAGAAACAAGGCACACAACTGATATGGTCTGACTCAGTATAAAGATAGCTTTCTATGTTCCTAGACTACTGTTGCTTACATAAGCAAAACTCAAGAGGGTTTCATCAACAGCTTAAAGGAATGTGGACAAAAATGGGGGGTGGGGGAATTGTGATAGACTCCTAGGGGGTGAAGGGAACATGAAAACAGTCTAAGGCTCAGTGACCATTGAGTACCAACACTGGTTGCGTACACACCATGCATTTAAAATACACAACTTCCCCCAAAGTATCCTGGGAACTGTAGTTTGTTAAGGGGACTTGGAATCAGCACCCTTAGCAAACTGCAGTTCCCATGATTCTTTGGGGAAGCCATGGCTGTTTTGATGCCATTTTAAATATACAGTGCAGATGGGGCTCCAACTTTCGAAAGGAAAAAAAACGAAGAAAAAGGAATTAAGATTGCAGAGATGGGGGCAGGGAATCAATTTATCATATTGTCTGGGGAGCTTCTATAGACCAACCCTGGGGCCTCTAAAATTCTCTGAATTATAGGTTGGCTTTAGTACATAATCCTTGCCCTAAAGATAGTCGGACATGGATCACAGATGAAAGAAACTTGCAGGAAATACATTGCTGTGTCTGGCGTTTTCGCACATTCATCATATTTAGCAAGAAGCACTAATGTAAGGAAGAGTTATTGCCGATTGAACATCCTACATGGGAACTGCTTGTCTCTTTTTGAAAAAAAAAAGGCCAGCGTCCCTTTGCTTTCCACACACTTTTGCCCCAGGCGAAAGCTGCTCGCAGCGGCAATGCCTGTTCACCCATAAACTGAGTGAAAACAAATATTTTCCATTACTAAGCCTAGCTGGAGCCTTTGCGTCTGTCTGAAGCTCCCATGGGGTCAAACGTTCAGTATTTGGCTTATTTCTTCCATTGGGTCTTCTTCTTCCTGCTCTTATTACTCTCCTTTGGATAAAGATAACTTCAGAAGAGTGAATGTAATCGTTTGTCTTACCAGCTTCATGATGTCTACCAAGGAAATTATACGTCCATGTAGCTCATGGAAACTATAAGATCTTTGCCAGAAATTGTTATTTCAATGACAAATTGTTGGAAGATTTGCATCAGAACTGAAAGAACTATATACACCCCCCCCCAACACACAGCTATTTGCAAGTCTTAGAAGATGCAGGAGAAGGAACAAAGTTAATAAAAACATTTTTGGTCAGCAGTACTGCATTGTTGGTATAAATAAAATCACAGATTTGGTAAAAACCTTAAAGGTCTAGTCCAAATCCCTGCTGATGCAGGAAATCTACTGCTAGAGCACCCCTAATAGATTGCTATCCACACAGAAGCTGCAAAGCAATGGATTTTTATCTGACCTTATACGAAGGCTGAATTTGGTTCCCAGATGGAAACAAACAAATCCTGATATATTTTTCATCATTGCAATAGAATCACAGGAGATCCAAAATAATAACTTGTTGTCAGAGCAAAATTATGTTGGCTCAAAAATATCTCAGCTGTTGAGTTTCAGAGAATGCTTTCCATTACGTTGTGTGGACAGGTATGGTTTGTCTGATGAAGAGTTCTCTGCAACCCCAAAGCCTGCACACTCTTACACCAGTTTAATTTGTTTTATACAGTTGTAGGATTGCTGGGAGATTCTAAATAGGAATCTTCTTTATAACAGCCTATGACATTTCCAACAGCTTTCTCTCCAGCTTTCAAGAACATTTTTTTAAAAAATGACACTGTGTTGTTTTTCTTCTAGAAGATACCTATGAACGAACCTTGCTGGTAGATGGTGAAAGTGCAACTATCATACTAATTGACATGTGGGAGAACAAGGTAGGATGAAATATTCATTTTGCCATGCTGAATTTTTCAAACATTGCTTTGGAAATTTGATTTTAAGGGATCTTAAAAAACAAACATCCAAATGTTAAGCATTGCTAAATTGTAAGGCAAAGAGATGAATCATATTCAATAGGTTTGATCTCTATCTTTATTTCATTTTTAAGCTTATAAATTCAACAACTGCTATGCTTGGGAATATATTATGATTACTATCAACATCATCATCATTTCTATACTGCTTTAATTCTTTAAGGAAAAAATCTCAAAGCAATTTACAGCCTACATGAAAACATCAAATAACACAATCCAGAATAAAACATTACAGAAGAACGTCAACTATAAAGTGTATATTCAAAGCAGCATAATTAACAGGAAACTAAAACATTATCTTAAAGATTTCAAAATTAAAATCTAATCTAAAACTAAAACATTCTCTTAAAAGATTTCAAAATAAAACATTACAAAGGAGGTCAATTACAGAATGAACATTTAATGCAGCAAAAAACAAAACCCAAACCTATTTGAAACATTTCAAAAGAAAACATTACTAAAGGAAGTCAGATATAATGCACATAAAATTATCAAGAAACTTAAATTTTCTCATAAGCATAGAACATCTGTGCTGCTGTTGCTACCAGTCCTGCCAATGGTGGCGGCAGCTCAGGCTCAATGACTTGTGTCTGGACTGAGAGACAGCCAAGATGATCTCTGGCCTCTTCAGCAGCCTCAGCTTTTGTAGCTGGAGTCAGTCAGCGCCCCACCCTCCCAGGCCAGGTGGGAAAAGGCCTGCAAGGCGGCAGGGAGCAGGTTTTCCAAGAGCCAAGATGTTCTCCAATATTGAGAAGCAAAACTTGAAAAAGTTTCAAGGGGCCTTTGTGATGATTAGAAGTCTCTGAGATGAGCTCTTACTTTGTGCAGGGAAAGGTTGAATAACAGCAGCTGGTGGGCTGGATCAATCATATTTGCCTGGTGCTCCCATGTGAACCTAGCCTGACTTTGGGATCAGCCTCAGAGTCCCATCAGTCTGTTCGTGGAAAAGAGACAGGGCCTTTTTGGTGGTGGTATAAGGACTATGGAACGTTCTCTCGGGGAGATTAGCCAGGCTCCCTCTCTTCTTATATTTAATAGTAAACTGACATTGTTGTTTAAGGGTAGCTTTCAGTAACCTGCATTTAATGATGTGTTTTTTATCACATTTTAGTACCGTTGATATCTAAGTAAGTCATACTGAGTGCACACCTATTGAATAGGTCCCACTTGTCCTCTGTTTTATGGTTGTTTTCTTTAAATTGAGCAACATTTTACTGTTCTTTTATTATATTGCAATTTTGTGGAGCATTACTTTGTTCTTATTTGTTTTATTGCAGTGTGGTTATTTCTGTTTTAATAGAAAAATGGTATATAACTAATAAACAACTAAAGGTTGAGTTCCACGGGGCCACTGTTCGTGGGCATTTGAAATAACCACCACTGAAGTGTTACATATTTCATCCACTTCTGCAAATCTGGTCTTTCAAAGATCTAATCTTGCACAGGGTGGCAGTTCCACACCATCAGCCGGCATTTGTGGGTTTTTTTAAGGGGGTGGCACATTCCTAATGGTTGCCTGAACTGGCCCTAAATTTACTTAAATCTAAGGATTGTGGTTCGAGGACCCATGGAGGAATAAAGACACGTGGACATAGTATGTAAGGTTAATGGGCAAGAAAAGGCCACAACTTTATTGATTACAGCAAGTGAGAAGGTATTGGCTTAGGCATTGGACCACGGAAGATTTGACTCCACCCACTCAGAGAGGGGTGAGTCTGAAGAGGGGTTAACCACGAGTAGGGGGAGCCTGTTGTTGCTAATACAACTATAAGCTCTCCCCTGATGTCACCGAGGGTCGTGCTATGGCCCCCCGCCACACAGGCATCGGACAGGATCCACGTCCGCCAGATTCCTTTAATGGAATACCCAAATTTGAAGGGGTAGGCGATGGCCACACCTTGCCCTTCCACACACCAAAAACACATTCCAATGCCTAACCGCTAAATACCAAGAAAGCTGTGACGATTGCTACGAGGTAGGCAAAAAACCCCAAAAGGCCGGTGCCAATTTGCCAGTTGGAAAAAATTCCTACCAGGCCCCCTGGGCAACCAACCATAGGTCCATAGCAAGGTCAAGAGAAAAACTAAGCCCTAAGCCCTAAGGGAGTGGTGGGTGGGTGACTCGCGAAGAAAAGTTGAGCAAATGGGCTGAATGGCTGGCGCGGCTGCATCTTGAGCAGCAAACCACGCCCCCACCAAGCCGCCCGATTGGGTCCCCGACTGGGGGCGTGGCGCGCCAGCCATATGAGTGGGGCAGGGGGCGTAACGCCCCCTGCGTGACGAAGGAATTGCCTCCCGTCCACAACACCTCCCCTCTGGAAGGAGGAGAGGCCCTCTCTTAATGGGTCTTTGAGCTGTAACTTAAATCTCAATGCAGATATAATGCACCGTTTTTCTGGCAGCCATGCATTGCTAGAACTTAATAGGCGTTGTTAACGGTGCACTTATGGAAATAGTGGCAGTGGTCGAGGAAAGATTCATGACCTAGGTTTTAATAATAATAATAATAATAATAATAATAATAATAATAATTTAATTTATGTCCTGCCCATCTTGCTGGGTTTCCCCAGCCACTCTGGGTGGCTTACAACATATATACAAACACAACAAAGCATCAAACATAAAAAAATAGAATATCCTACAGTGGTGCCTCGCAAGACGAAATTAATCCGTTCCGTGAGGCTCTTCGTATAGCGGTTTTTTCATCTTGCGAAGCAAGCCCATTGACAGCTTAGCGGATTAGCACTATTAGCGGTTTAGCGGCTTTTAGCGATCAGCTGTTAAGCGGCTTATCAGCGGATCAGCTGATAAGCGGCTTAGCGGCTTAGGAAAAGGGGGGGGAGGGAAAAACCCCCACAGGAACTCGCAAGACATTTTCGTCTTGCGAAGCAAGCCCATAGGGAAATTCGTTTTGCGAAGTGCCTCCAAAACGGAAAACCCTTTCGTCTAGCGGGTTTTCCGTCTTGCGAGGCGTTCGTCTTGCAGGGCACCACTGTGTATGAACAACAAACAAACCAATAAACCAATAGAAACCAATAATAACAATAACAATAATAGCAATAATAAAGAGTTTACAGTTATATCCAAATTAAAATAACCGCCAACCGCAACTAAACATTTAATCAACATCAACCTGACGAAAGCAAAACAGAGGAACCAAAATTAGACCCGTTTAAAACATTTTGAAACATTTTAGCCCTGTTGTAATCAGGCCTAGTTCCAAGTAAGATTATGGACGAAAATAAATGGCCTGATGACATCCTGGAATGAAAGTTAATGGGACAATGTTAATTTTTAAAATGGAGCATCTTGAGTCAGCAAAGTAGGAACTACATTTGTACTGAATTAGTTGGACCATTGATCTACCCAACCATGATTAGTAGATGTAGCCATCACCAGCTGAAAAGTTGGTGGTATGAGCTGTGGATAAAACATGCTAAATTAATAAAAAATTAAAAAACAAAAATCTATGATGCTTCTCCCCATAATCTCCATAAACAGGCAGCACCAGTTTCTCAGGCCCTGACTGATGCAGTACTATTTGGTGACTATTCTTTCATCGTGTAGAAAAAGCAGACATTACTACACACACACACACCATCGGAACCTGCTTTATACTGAGTCATATGATAAACCACATGATAACCATTGATTTAATTAGCTCAGTATTAGCAGTGGCTCTCCAGGGGGTCAACCAAACATCTTAACTAGCCTTGCTTGAAGATGCGCGAGATTGCACATGAGATTTTCTGCATGCAAGGCAGAAGCTCAACCACTGGGCAATGGCCTTTTGCAAACGTACCCCATGGACACCCATTTACTTCTGTTGCATCTTTTGATGGATTACCGTTGTAAACTGCTTTGAGAGACAAGCAGAGTATAAATATAATAAATAAATACAATAAACCAAGAAGGTAGCAGAGAAGATGTACATTCTGAATTTCTCCTTCTACCCAACCCAGGTGCCTTGCCTTCCTTTGCATCTGGTCTCCCCATGGGGTGCAAAGTGTTTTTCGCTATATCTCTGCATAAACGCATCCAGCTACTGTATGTTTGGAAGCAGAGAAAAGGGAGCAAGAATTGATTTTTTTTAAAAAAGCCTTGATGTTGATATTCCATTTTGTTAGTTCCCTTTTCTCTCCTTGATCTCAAAGGGAAGCAAATTGGGGTTTTTTTTACCAGTTCCTATAAAAATGCAAAGCATTTCCACACATTACACATATGTATATTATATGCACCCCACATTTCCTAAAGTAACAGCACATAAACACACCCAACAGTGCATATAACATATAAAATACTTATGTATTAATACTTATAAACTTATGCTGCAGCAATATAGTAGCACAGAGGATTTTACTTTTTTATACATATTCAGTGTATAAATATATGGAGGGTTTGCATCTCATTTTGCATCTAATTAGTCAATCGTATATTGACAAATGCGAGAGCAGCTTAGACATAATTGGGCACTTGATGCTGCTAGAGACAGTCTGATGATTTGAAATGGATCCCTCCTCCATCTCTCAAAGGATATATTGAAGGTCAAACGCAGAATTTAGATGCAGGCTTCAGCCACAAGTTAACCAATGACCACATAATGCAGCACTCATTCTGTAACCCTCAGCTACATACCAAAAGTAATGAAAACATGTTGTGGCAATATTTTGTTTGTTTCCTGTGGAGACGCAGGTCTTCCAGTTAAGATACCCAGTATTTGCTGACACGCAATACAATTTATTATTATTATTATTTAAACAGGGTGAAAACGGATGGCTCCAAGAACACTGCATGCAGGTTGGGGATGCATATTTGATTGTCTATTCCATCACGGACCGTGCAAGCTTTGAGAGAGCATCTGAGCTCAGGATACAGCTCCGCAGGGCACGCCAGACAGAAGACATTCCCATTATTTTAGTGGGCAACAAAAGTGATCTCGTTAGGTGCCGGGAAGTCTCTGTTTCAGGTAGGAGCTACTAGATGTCAACTGTTAGTGCTGTTTGCTTTGCTTCTACGCTTTTGACACTAACCCTGCTCGGAGGGTTTGTAATCTTAGATATGTCTACACTACAAATAACAACGTGTTCAGCTGTGTCTTTCTCCCAAGAAACCTCGGAAAATTTCATTCTGCATGGGAGATGGGACAAGGGCAGAGCCACACCATATGTTTAGAGCACACCCAATGCACACCCTTAAAACCCCATTGATCCTGGGAACCACAGAGCTACAATTTGCAGTACCTTTAAGAAATGTACTGTGGTTCTGTGGTCTAAACCACTGAGCCTAGGGCTTGCTGATCAGAAGGTCGGCTGTTCGAATCCCTGCAACGAGGTGAGCTCCCGTTCCTCAGTCCCTGCTCCTGCCCACCTAGCAGTTCGAAAGCACGTCAGTGCAAGTAGATAAATAGGTACCGCTCTGGCGGGAAGGTAAATGGTGTTTCCGTGCACTGCTCTGGTTCGCCAGAAGCGGCTTAGTCATGCTGGCCACATGACCCGAAAGCTGTCTCTGGACAAACATCGGCTCCATCAGCCCGTAGAGCGAGATGAGCGCTGCAACCCCAGAGTCGTCTGTGACTGGACCTAACGGTCAGGGGTACCTTTACCTTTTAAGATATGATAGTTCTCAGGATTCTTTGGGGGAAGTCACCTGCTTTCAACGTGTGTTGGAGGTGCTTTAAATGTATGGTGTGGATCTTCTCAAATGTCAACGGTCTGACAAAACCTATAGCCATAAGGCAGGGATGGGAACCTGTCGCCCTTCAGATATTGATGGACTCCAGTGCCCATCAGCTCCAGCCAGCATAGTCAAGGATAATGGGAGCTGTAGTCCAGGAACATCAGGAGGGCCACAGGTTCCCCATCCTTGCCCTAAAGGTTTCTTGGGGAAATTTCATGGCAGCTAACTGAATTAAGATAAGCCCTGTTTATAGGTACAACATAAATACTCTTTGGGTTGGACAATGAGTAAACACTGAAGCAGGGGTTAGAATATAATTATTAACAAAAATTAGCCATGGAATAGGCTGTCTAAGGCAGCTGAAGAATCCCCATGACTGGTAGCTTTCACAAAAGTGGTGGAGACACGCTGGGTGCCTGGGATTTTCTGTTCTTCATTCAGCTCTCTTCTTCAAAGGCAAAAGGCAAATCTCTAGCAAAATTTGAAATCTCAGAAGCCCAAAGTGTGGTAGCTGAAAAGGAGTTCCATTATTTAGATGGTGGAATTCTGTGCCACCATGGATGGTGAAAGCGGACAAGAAAAAATATTTAAATTTGCTATATTTGCATAATTTATGCTTGGCTCTGAATTCAGCTTTTCCTGTCTTAGAATGTGAGTATGCTGGGGTAGAACTTTGATCACTTAGCACAGCAACCAATGTAGCCCTGATTATATGATACGTTTTCTTAAGGCAAAGGATTGGAGTGGGTGATTCTCTGGGTTGTTGTCAACACCAGTTCTTGTTTTTATGAATCTACCCCAGCTCATTAGCTCTTTGTCCATTGTTTAAAATAATGTGCAGTCACCTGAGCTCTCCAGCTAGTACAATGACAAATCTCCTTCAAATGTTTTGCAGAGGGCAGGGCCTGTGCTGTTGTGTTTGACTGCAAGTTCATTGAGACCTCGGCGGCTGTCCAGCACAATGTGAAGGAGCTGTTTGAAGGCATTGTGCGTCAAGTGCGGCTCAGGAGAGACAGCAAAGAGAAGAACGAAAGGAGGCTGGCATATCAGAAGCGGAGGGAGAGCATCCCCAAGAAAGCTAGGCGATTCTGGGGCAAAATAGTAGCCAAGAAGAACAAGAACATGGCCTTCAAACTTAAGTCCAAGTCTTGCCATGATCTCTCTGTCCTTTAAGGAACATTGGATCATCCCGAGCATTCTCTTTCCTGGAGCTTCTTCAACTCTCTTCTGAACAGTAAACCAATCTATATTAGATTGGTCAACAAGAAACACAAATCTGACTTGGACTCACAGTTGTGATTATTCTGATGAAATGTGCCAGCAATAAGGACAGTCTAATGCATGCAAGGATGAAGAAATGCCATTTATACTTTCCAGTTTATAGTTTAAGTGTGTGAGTGTGTTTGGGTTGGGGCGGGACAGAACTTTTGTCTTATAAACAATAACATTCCAAACTTACAATGAGACGTGTCCAAGGGGGGAGAAAACTGTTTCCCTTGTTGCCTTTTAAATAATAGTATAAGAAATCGGAAAGCATCGTTTATAAAACGGATGCCATCTTTTTGTTATTCTTTCTTACTAATTCTGTAAGCCAATAAAAAAGGGTTCCCACGAGATATGCCTTCTCCCTAATCAACCAGTTGACTTTCTTAAGTGCCCGCAGCTGAAAATCTTTGTTGGTTTGATATCATTTATCCCAATGAATAGAAAGATATCAACTGCAGTCAGATATTCAAGTGTTTGGTTAAATGGGAGCATTATTTACAGTGGGTTACATTGCCACAGAACACTATGGGAGATGAATGTGAATTTCACTAAATGGATACTTATAGTTAGAATATTGGCGATATTAACTGCTAATGGCTGTAGCCCTAAAAACCACTTACCTAGGTGTAAGTCCCAGTGAGCTCAGTGAGGCTTACTACTGTGTAGGCACGTGCAGGGTTTCACGGTAACTGTATAATAAGTGTTGAAGTGTTTCCTTGATGCATCTGGAGCCATTTGATTCTCTTAAAAAACATAGGTATAGGAGAAAATTGTAATACAACTTTCTGTTGTGTTGTAACACAAAATTGTTTATATTGATAGAATAAGTAGGAAATGTAAAACATAAAATCAAGTGCAAAATGCCAAGTTTTGGGAAAGAAAATCTCCTTTTCTAATAAACCACAAAGAGATTTTGTGCTGAAATCTCACGTTTGTATTATGCCATTGTAACTTTCTATTTATTGTCTTTCAACTATTTGCATTTTTAATGGGTGAACTGTTAGGAGTGGGAGGGAAGGGGGAGGCATATTGTTGAAATGTATTTATTAAGTGATTTCTTAAGAAAAACGATTTTATTACTGTTTTCTATATGATGTCTTTTGGACTATTTACATGCCTTGTAATAAATCAATAAAAGGTTTCACTGCCTTTGAACCTAGCAAGAAATCTCAAACTTGATTGAAGCTTAGCTCATACAAGAAAAGTTGCTGATTTGGTGTTACTTGTGAGAATGGGAAGAGAAATTAGATAGGTTCACATTTTGATGCGAAACAGCCTCATTCACAAATCAATGCATGAATTGATAAACAGTTATTCTGTAAAAGTCACACTTCAGATTTTGCATTGCTGCTTCCCAATGGAAAAAAAATGTATTTAAAAAGGGCACAATGGGGAAAGGGGCATGCAAAAACGTATATATTAGTGAAAATAACATGAGCATATTAGGAAATGCATTATAAAATTGCATTTTATTGGGGACTGAAATTGGCTTCCATTACTTATGTGTTACTTTTTGTTTCCCCTTAAACCCCCCCTACTAGCAAAGCTAGGAGGCAAGGTAAAGGTAAAGGACCCCTGGATGGTCAAGTCCAGTTAAGGGCGACTATGGGGTTGTGGCACTCATCTCGCTTTCAGGTCGAGGGAACCGGCGTTTGTCCTCAGACAGACAGCATGACTAAACCGCTTCTGGCACAATGGAACACCGTGATGAGTACCAGACCAAAGGGAAACACTGTTTACCTTCCCGCTGGGAAGTACTTTCGAACGGCTAGGTTGGCAGGAGCTGGGACGCAGCAGCATTGCAGGGATTCAAACCTCCGACCTTCTGATTGGCAAGCCCAAGAGGCTCAGTGGTTTAGACCATAGCACCACCCACTTCCCACAGCTAAGAGGCATGCTAGACTGGATGGTTGCAGCCACTGCCACGTCTATTTTCCCTATTGCTTTTGGGGCTTACTCTCCTCCCCACCTCCCTGTAGCAAAGCTACATCAGGATCCAGAGGCAATAAAGTTTTGCAGCATTACAAAATAGGGAAGTCACTGAGAGAAACCAGTGCTCGTATCAACCTTAGGAAAATGACAGCATGCCTCTTGAATTTGCACCTTAATCAGTGAGTAAATATTGAGGTTGTGAGATATCGAGATTTGCTTTGCTAGGCAGCATTTATATTTTGCTTTGGAATGCAGTTTTAAGAAAGTGCTCGTGATAACTGACTTCCGTGCTGGTGATCTCTTAATGAAGGAGCGATGTGTGATGGTTGTGGGAAGACCCGTATTTTCAACACAGGCCACACCAAACTGCTGTAGAGCAGGAGGTGACCAGTATTGATCAGGTTGCAGGTAAGAAGTGTTTTAGAGGCCCTTCCACTACTTCTTGTATGGGAATATACAGAGCTGTCCTATACTGAAGACATTGGTCCATCTAGCCAGTACTGTTTGGCAGCAGGATTTCAGATACGAATCTGTCTCAGCCCTAGCTGGAAATGCATGTGATTCAAGCTGCAACCTTCTGCACACAAAGCAGTTGATCTACCACTGAGCTGCAGAACTTTCCTTACAGCCATCCCTCTGAGCCACTTTTCTAATAACACACTTTAGAGACCGGAAATGCCCTTGGCGAGGTGAAAAACTGCTTGCAGGAGTGGCTCTATTTACGATACAATAATCTTTATTGTCATTGTCCCATACAGAACAATGAAATTGAAAAAAACCTACAAAAGACATTCAAAAACCAACAAGCCTGCTATCCCAGCTATCCCAACCTGGTTAGCCCCCTAAAAACTCTGATACCCCATTTTTAAATACAATATACTCCCATAGAGACTCCTTACACTAAAACTAAAACTAAAATCGCATTTGGATAGGTGGCTAGTTCTAGTCTTATAACCCTGTACCTTCTTCCAGAAGGCAGAAGCTGAAAGAGATCATTTCCAGGGTGCGCATATTGTCCTGCGCTATCTCTGCAGCTTTCTTATGCCACCTGGAAGCATAGATTTGATCCAAGGTGGGAAGAGTGTACCCAATTATTCTCTCCACAGTCTTTACAACCCTGGACAGCATTGTTTTTCCCCTGACCGTGCAGCTCACAAACCACGGACACAAGCCATAAGTTAATACACTCTCAGCAGTACAATGGTAAAATGCCATCAACAGGTCCTTTGAGAGATTGTTTTTCCGGAGGATTCTTAGAAAATATAATATATTTATTTAAGGTTATTATTCATTTTAATATGTATATGCTGCCTTTTGGGCAAAAGAGGAAGAAGAAGAAGAGTTTGGATTTGATATCCCACTTTATCACTACCCAAAGGAGTCTCAAAGCGGCTAACAATCTACTTTCCCTTCCTCCCCCACAACAAACACTCTGTTAGGTAAGTGAGGCTGAGAGACTTCAAAGAAGTGTGACTGGCCCAAGGTCACCCAGCAGCTGCATGTGGAGGATCAGGGAATAGAACCCGGTTCACCAGATTACGAGTCTACTGCTCTTAACCACTACACCACACTGGCTCCCCATTGCAATTAAAGCTGTTTCAATGCTGTTTCAATGCTAAAAACAATGGCTGTACGAAGTCTAGGTTGTAGTTCAGGATGGGGAACTTCAGGTCCAGGAGCCAAAAGAGTTTCCAGTCCTCTCTGTATGGCCTGTGGGACTCTTACCAGGCCACACTCCTCACTAACCCTGGCAGGATGGAATGTGTCTTTGAACTCTGATAGGCTTCTGGCTTGCCTGGATGGAAGAGGGAAGATGTTTGCCGTGTACAACTTAGCCTACTGTACAAAAAAAAAAAAAAAAAAAAAGCAGATTCATTGCTCTGCCCTCTGGCCCAGCAACCACTTGCATGTGGCCCCCATAAACTTCCCCAGAAGAGAATGTGCCCCTCAGGCTGGAAAAAAGGCTTCCCCATCCCTGTTGCAGCTGGTCTCTCTCTAAAACCTGTTGCCGCAGTCCATTTCCAAAGAACCCTTTACAAAGGAAATCCTCTCAATATTAAAATTTTCCTTAAACATTAAGGTTTTGTTCAAAAGCCCAGCCATGTATCTGTTGGGCCTCGTTTCTTAAAGAATCGTTCTGATAGCATGAAAATAAAGTTAACCCTCCTGAAGGGTTTTCTACAAAGGGATTGGAGAAGTAGATCGGAGATCTATTAAGCAGCCAATGGATTTGAAAAGGAAAGGAGCAGAACTGGGTTTGGGTCAGATGATCCAGTGACTCAGCTTAACGTGCTTCGAGAGACATAAACATCAAGTTTCTGGGACAGAAACTAATAAGATAATTGCAATGTCATCTATAGAGATCTGGCAGTGGCTGTGGAATCTGTGAGTCATAGTCCTGACTGGATGACGGCAGTGATACTAAAATATATGCAGCCTCTGTATAAGGCAGGAAACAGGAGCATAGAAACTCATGATCATGTGAAAAGAAGAGCTGCCATAATAACTCTGTTTGGATAAGAGATTATTATCTATTAAACTTGTCAGATGCTATATCTTGCCCAAGGCAACCCAAAGCGACTTACAGTCCATTAGGCTAATAACATGAAATAAGAATAGTTAGAATATATTAATTTTTGGGAAGGGCTGCAGCTCAGTATTAGAGCATCTGCTTTGCATGTAGATGGCCCCCAGGTTCAACCTCCAGCACCTGCAGGTAAGGCTGGGGATGTCACCTGGATGTCACGCTGGAGAGCTACAGCCAGTTAGTATAAACTAAGCTGAGCATCTTAAAGACTACATCTTAAAAAGCAGAGACATCACCTTGCCAACAAAGGTCCGTATAGTTAAAGCTATGGTTTTCCCAGTAGTGATGTATGGAAGTGAGAGCTGGACCATAAAGAAGGCTGATCGCTGAAGAATTGATGCTTTTGAATTATGGTGCTGGAAGAGACTCTTGAGAGTCCCATGGACTGCAATCTAGTCCAACCCCCTGCAATGTAGGAATATGCAGCTATCCCATTTGGGGATTGAACCTGTAACCTTGGTGTTATCAGCCCCACACTTGAACCAATTGACCTGGGTCATTGGGGTATCTGCGCTGTTTTAATTTGTGTAAGCCTTCTTGAGTCCCTGCCCGGGGGAAATGTGTGATGAGTACACGCAGCTCCTTATTTGTGCACCCACACTTCGGTGCAACAGGTGTGACCCGAGGCTGTCACTGTGAACAAAAGGAGCTGCCATTCTGTGAGCAAAAATCTCATTCCGTTCCCAGACGGATTCCTTTGAATCCAATGAAAACAAACCATTGTTTCGTTTTTATTGGCACACACGCTTTAATGCAAAGCTGAAATGTCTGTGGAAGCCATCCTACAGGAAAGACTCAGTGGTTTTAGCATACCCTGCAAGTGTCCCGGAAAAACTGAGACGCCTTGTTGTTTATTGCAAGAGAACGGCAGACATTTTGGTTGCCGTGACCTCATGTGATTTCATGGTGGGATTTTCCCTCCCTGCCCAAAGTGTGGTGTGCCCCCCAAAAGTGCTTTTTATGGGGGGAGGGGAACCCATGGCGCAAAATTGTGATCACAGCAACTTAAATGGCCACTGTGCTCTTGCGAAGATGGCATCTGGCAATATGGTGTCCTGGGTTTTGGCTTCAAGGTGTTGGAGGGTATGGTTTGGGGGAGAAAGCTCCTATTAGCACCAATGGGAGCTTCCCCCCCCCAAGCCTTATAGTTGTGAGGAAGGGAGCATTTGTTGTCAAAGTCGCCACTGGGATGTAGTAAACACTCTCTGCCCCATACACTGCAGTCCCACCCACTCGAACTCCGCCCCTTATTGTCAAGGGCTGGGCAGAGGAGGATGAGTGGTGGAGACCACCTCCCCATCCTGACCCTTCCAGGGAGGAGGAAGGGGAAGGCAGTATAGATTCGCAACAGGGGTTTGCGGGAGGTCACAGCTCAGAGACAGTTGAGGTGGAAAGTTGGGATATAATGGGAGAGAAGGAGCAGGCAGAGCTGGAGCAGCAGCTGGCTGACACATTGTCACTAGAAAGCATTTCAGACCCACCATCTCCCAGAACCCGGTGATCCTTAAAAGTAGGAGAGCAAAGAGCTCAAAGACAGAGAGAACTTAGTGGCACCCATAGAGGAGGAGGTGATGATGATGATGAGGAATGAGGAAGTGGGAGAGGTGGAGCTGCACTTGGGACAACACCATTATCCAAGAGGCTGGGTTATATAGCCTCTCTCTGTAAAGTTTGAAATAAAAAAGGACTGCAATAAACTTTTCCTTGACTTTATTCTTTCCTGGGCAACCAGCTGGGAGTCGCTGACAGCATCCTGACACCTATGTCTGTAATAAAATAAAACCACAGGTTAAGGTGCTCATCACCCACATAAATACCAAACTGATTGCTGTGCTCTGTAGGTGAGGACCTCTTGAAGATACTATTGCATCAGGAGTTTCATTCCATTCAGTAAAGGAATTGTGCCTTTAGTGTTGTGGCACCCACTCCTTGGAATGTCCTCCGACTGAAGATTAGACAGGAGCCACTCTTTTTTGGCCCCTGCGGAATTCCTTCCTCTTCCTACAAGCCTTTTAAAGTAAAGATCTTTCCCAACCTGCAGCTGTATTGGAATTGCTTTGAAGATCTTTTAACTGTTTGTTCGCTTGCGTGTTTTCTGCCCTGCACACCTTTAGGAGGAAGAGCCAGCTATACCTTTAATAAACAAAATAAAATAATGTCTAGTTTCGCCCTGATGGCGCAAATCAGGTCATAAGCAAACATACAGAACTGGATATGGATAAATACACACACACACACACACACACACACACACACACACAGACACACCTTTGTTTGCCCTGCCAGCATCATGGCTTTCATAAAGAACTTGCCCTCTCCTCATGCTATCTTCATACCTTAGGGAAGATAGGCCATGTGCGTTTCTCTGCTTCAGGACCAAGAAGAGAATATCCTTTCTCAGATGTGACAACCAGAACTGTACACTGTACAGTATTCCAAATGTGGCCGTCCCATAGATTTGTAATCTTGCAGAACCCATGCCTTTTTCTTTTATTTGCATAATGGCAGTATAACTTGCTTGTAAGAGTGCTGATAACGTCAAAGTTGCCGGTTTGATCCCTGTATGGGACAGCTGCATATTCCTGCATTGCAGGGGGTTGGACTAGATGATCCTCAGGGCCCCTTCCAACTCTGTGATTCTGTGATTTCATTATATTGGCAGTTTCATTTTTGATTCCTTTACTGATGATCCCTCGCATGGAATTTACCACTTTCACAGCCACCACACAATGGGTCGACATCTTCATTGAGCTATGACCACAAGGTCTCATTCCTGGTCAGTCACCACCAGTTCAGTCACCATTAACATATTTGTGAAAATCTTTTTTTTTTGTTTTGCCCAAACGTGCATCAATTTACACTGGTTTACACTGAATGGCAAAGCAGTTGTCTCCAAGAACACTGGAAACTGCCTTTGGGCTCATACTAGTTCAGTGGCTCTCCAAGGTTCCATGCAGGGATATTTTCTGGTCCTACCTGGAAGAGAAGGGGAACCTCTTGCTTACAAATAATGGGTGCTATCACTGAGCTATTGGCCTGCCCGAGCCATATTTGTCTTTCCAGCACAGATACTGGGGGGGGGGGGTGCTCACAAGCATCCTGCACTTAGCATACATGCAGAAAATGCCAAATGGACAGTTATACTCACAATAGGATGTCCAGGCTGAGGCAGTAACCCACTGAGTGAAAAGTGAAGTATGAGACTCCAAACACTCCCTATGATTGGTGGCTCTTAGTCCTTTGCTGACTCATTCACTATCTAAACAACTGGGATAGACTTTTATATACAGTGTGTGGGTTGGCTGCTACATGACTTTGGAATGAACCGTGGTTTTCAGTAATACAGTGCCTCGTTTGCCACCTCCCACGTTTACCTTAGGATGGGCCAACTGGCATCCAACCCCAGAATTTCAAAACACGAACTCTTACAAGCAAGGTATAAAAGGGAAAAAAGCACGGAGTTCTGCAAGATTCAACTTGTTTCCCCACTCCCTGCTGAATTGTTCTCTTACGGGTTAAAATAGTTCAAACCGAGAGCCAAAGTACACTTTACACCCAAACACAATTAATTAATGAATACATTGAAACCCCACCCATTTCCTTCAAGGAGCTCAAGGTGACATACCTGGCACTCAAACCTTTCATATTATTCTTACAACAACCCTGTGGTGCTGGTTAGGCAAAGAGTTGGAGACTGTGGTGTAACTGACTTGTAAAAGCGATATGCAGTAAATGTTTTGTAGAGAGATGTTTGCTAGCTGTAAGCTAAGGTGTGAGTGCAAGGGGGAAAGGGAGAGAGGGATGGGATGTTGGGGTCGTGCGATGATGGGCTGGATGTGGAGTTAGGACAGGTGTGTGTGAAGGAAAGAGGCAGGTGAGAAGCAGAAGGGTGGCTGGTTTGGGTGCTGAGGAGCAGAGGATAAAAGACAGGATTAGGATTTGCCTTGGGTATAGATAGAGTTATAAGCACATATTACAGAATACGAAGCATCCAAATACTATTGGAAACAAACCCAGTGTGTGATCACATTTATATTTCTGGTCACCTTACCTCAGAAAGGATATTGTACAGTTGGAAAAGGGCAACCAAAATAATCAAGGGGTGGGGGGTGACTCCCTTAGGAAGAAACATTGCAGCGTTGGGGACTTTTTAGTTTAGAAAAAAGGGCAAGTTAGAGTCAACATGAGCAATAAAATTATGCTATTTCAGCTCTGTCAATTTCTCATTTCCCCAGTCTTAAATTCAGTTCATCACATTTCTGCATCAATTTGCGATTATGTATTTTAAACAGAAAAAGCCTTCATGAAAATTCACTGGCGTTTTAGTGTAAATTTCTCCCAATAAACCCACCTCTGGTGGAGGAAGAAAAGTGAAAGCTCCATTGCAGTAGTGCAAGTCTGCTCTTGCAGCACCAGGATCCTGCCCTATCAACAAATTTTGTAAGCTGTCTTTGTAAGTTTTAAAAACTGAAAAGTGGTACATACATTCCCCCTTTTTTATAAACATTGAAGCATAAAATTTTGTTTGATTTGTTTTTTTACAAGGGTGGGGGACTGAGGAAGTTTTACAAGATAGTTCTGAAAGAACATTAATAATTTTTTGTTTTGTTTTGGGTTTTTATTTTGGAGAAAGAAGCTGCTGTTTTGGAGATCTTTTAAGCTCTGTGTAAAAGGGTGGCTCAGCTGTGATGTCATCCTAGGAGCCTTAATGAATGAAATTAACGGATAATGGAATATCAGATGAGGCAAGAATACGAGGGAAAGGGACGTCAATATTCAAGAAATGGGTAGGTGGAGGAAATTATAAGCAGGGAGGAAAGCTGTACAGTATATGGAAAAACTGACTCAAGCATTAAACATCTTAAGGCTTGGGTTCCTTTTCATCATTTGCACTCAAAGAAACTGCCAGAGAGAGACATTTTGCTGCTGAATTACTTCCATTAAGAGCTACTTCAGTCGCTTCTGGACTTTGAAATATTTTTGAGACACTTTGATCTTACCCCCATCCTGCCTCAGTCACATGTACGTCCTGGGCGGTGGGGACACACACACACACACACACAGAGAGAGAGAGAGAGAGAGAGAGAGAGAGAGAGAGAAACTTCATACAAGGCCAGCCTAAGACATTTTACAGCCTGAAGTGGAGCAGCAAACCAAGTTGTAGAGCGGGGGTGGGAGCTGTTTCAGGGGTTGGGTTGGTCCCATATTCCTTTCTGGGGGCCAGATGGCAGCGGTATGTGGGGCCAGAGGCAAAAGTAGACAGAGCGGTAAATGTGATTTTTTCCCCTTTGTGCAGTAGCTTAGTTTCCACACACAAACAAACACTTCTCTACCTCCATCTAGGAAGCGAGAAGCAAAGATATATTCTAGCAACCAGGCAAAGAGGGTGCAAGCCAGACTGGCAAGGGGTGTGTCTGTGGCAGGGGTGTGGCAGGGGTTCCCCATTGCTGGTATATATTACCTCAGAAAGCCAGTCAAGTTATTCTGGTGCCTGAAACAAAAAGATATTCCAGCCTCCCACACACTAAACACAGAACAATAATAACTTAATTTTTTTGCTGTAGGAAAGACAAGGTGTCTGATGGCCGTGATAGGACCCAGTTGTTTGGATCCATTCTGCTGCACATATGAAAGCCTTGCAAATATAAGCTGTACCATTAACAGAGGGAGCAGATTTGGGAAGATGAAGCCATGTGTAGTGTACTAGGGCTGTTTGTTGGTTCCAGCTGAATCCCAGCTCCAAAACTAAATTGGGCCAATTCAGCTCAGCCCGAGGTTTGGCTGGAGTGGGCTGAGGTAACCCCAGATCAACTGGGCTCAGTTCGGGTCCATCTGTGGCAGTCTAGGGCTGGCAAAGGAGGGAGACACTCAAGTGATGAGAACTGAGGGTGGGGAGGAGATGCAGGGAGGAAGGGGGCCTGCGTGCATTCCTGTCTCCCTCCATGGCATGTTTAATTAAGGTTTGAAGAAGAAGAAGAAGAAGAAGAAGAAGAAGAAGAAGAAGAGGAGGAGTTTGGATTTGATATCCCGCCTTTCACTCCCTTTAAGGAGTCTCAAAGCGGCTCACATTCTCCTTTCCCTTCCTCCCCCACAACAAACACTCTGTGAGCTGAGTGGGGCTGAGAGACTTCAAAGAAGTGTGACTGGCCCAATTGTGTGAAAGCACAATTAAATACTGTGCAAGGCCCCCAGTTCAGTTATGGGCCTAGATCTGGGTTGGTTTGGTCCCAGATCATCCTGAGAGGGATCAGGTTTGCTCTGAAGCACCAGATCATGCCTCAAATCAGATTGGGTGGGCTGTGTACAGCCCTAATTTTAACTCAGCTCTGTTTTGTCCATTGAAATGAATGAATGAATGAAATGAATAGGGTATTCAAGTGGGAGAGCTCCATTTGCACACCAAAACTGTCACCTCCACTGATCCAAAGGGAATGTATCTGTGCTAAGGGAATGATGCTAGAGGACATATTTCTTATGGGCTTCTCAGCAATGTGTAAAGGGCTGTATTCCAGCCAAAGAAAAAATTGCAGGCTGCATTCATTCTTATACAATGATTGGAACCTGAGCTGCTGACCTGAGCCCTGAAATGCATGTAAAAGGCCAGAGGAAGAGCATTGGTCCTTCCCACATCCTCTTTCAGTTCTATGTGTGAGCTCAGTTCAGCACGCAAGCTGCCGACCAGAGCCTTAAAAAGCACACAAAGCTTTCCAAGGCTCAGACTGTCGTGTGTCTGAACAGTGGAACAGAAAGCAGAACATCTAAGAGGGTAAGAGGGGAAAGGAGCCTAGGGCAATGAAACAAGCTGGGAGACAGCTGGAATGCGAGTGGAGAAAAGATTCGGTCGAATGCAATCAAACACTGGCGAGGGCTCATGACTGAGCCTACCTAGTGGCAGTGAAGGCAGCAAAGAAGGCATACAGTGGTACCTCGGGTTAAGTACTTAATTCGTTCTGGAGGTCCGTTCTTAACCTGAAACTCTTCTTAACCTGAGGTACCACTTTAGCTAATGGGGCCTCCTGCTGCTGCCGCAGCGCGATTTCTGTTCTTATCCTGAAGCAAAGTTCTTAACCTGAAGCACTGTTTCAGGGTTAGCAGAGTCTGTAACCTGAAGTGTATGTAACCTGAGGTACCACTGTACTTTGTTGTCACCATTGCAACCATTGGAGAACTTTCCTGGGTAGTGCAGGGCCTCTTCTTTCAATCTGGCCTGAAGGATTTGGTAGAACCGACGGTAGCTTGCTATGACTTGTTTGCAAAGCATTTCGAGGACAAAGCTGCTTATATCCACTAGGATCTTGACTCCACTGTAGTAGCAGATAAGTCTCAAGGGGTGTCCAGAGCACTATTTAGTCCTGTTGTGTTGGATGAGTTTCAGTTAGTAAGGGACAATGATGCAGACAAGGTGCTTTGATCAGTTAAGGTGGCAACGTGTGCTCTGGACCCTTGCCCAACTTGGCTAATAAAAACTAGGAGGGAGGGGACAGTTGGCTGGGCCAGGGAGGTGATTAATGCTTCCTTGTGAGAGGGGGTGATCCCTTCCTGCTTGTAACTTCCGACCAGCTGCTAATCTCTCCTTCTTGGGCAAGGTTCTTGAGCGGGTGATTGCAAACCAGATCCAGGTGTTCCTCAAGGAAACTAATTTTCTAGTTCCATTTCAATCAGCGTTTACACCGGTTTGGGCACAGAAATTGCTTTGGTCACCCTGTATGATGACCTCTGTCAGGAGAGAGACAAAAGAAATGTGTCCCTGTTAATTCTTCTCAACCTCTCATTTGATGCCATCAACCATGGTATACTTATGGAGTGACTGTCTAGGTTAGGGGTGGATGGCACCGCTTTTGGTGGTTCCAGTCCTACTTGGATGGATGTTTCCAGAAGCTGATGCTTGGGGAGTCTTTTTCGGCTCTGTGGAGCCTTCCTTGAGGTTCCTCAGAGTTTGATTTTATCCTCTATGCTGTTTAACATCTACAAGAAACCACTAAGTGGGGTTATACAGAGGTCTGGAGTACGCTGTCAAGCCCTACTTCTCCTTTACATCTGCAGGTGAGGCAGTGGGTGTGCTGGACTGTTGTCTTTCCTGGGTAATGGACTGGATGACAGCCAACCAACTGAAGCTAAATCCAGATAAAACTGAGGTACTGTTAGTGGGTAGTTCCCTAGAACAGATGGATGAGAGGTTGTCTGCTCATGATGGGGTTATACTCCCTCTGAAGGAGCGGGTACATAGCTTGGAAGTTGCTTGAGGCTCAGGTACCCTTCATTGTACAGAGTGCCTTCCATCAACTTTGGCTGGTGGTCCAAAATCCTGAGAAGTGCAATTTGTTGAGGGCACTGATAGTTGTTAGGAGACCCCTTTTGTCTTCACGGAGCTACAATTCCTAGAGTCTTTTGTCAATCAATCCCTCTTCCCAGGGAATTCTGAGAACTGAAGCTTCATTGCCCTCAACAAATTAAGTTCCCAGGATACTTTGGGGAGGGAACCATGACTATTAAAAGGAGTATAATAGTGCTTTGAATGAATAGGATGGTACTCAGCTAAGTTTTACTCAAGAGTAGACCTATTGGACCGGATTCAACAAAATAGATATGCTAGCAGGAGTCAGCACAACAGGGCTTTTACCCCTTTCTCCTCCCCCTGTGTGCCCCCACCCCATCACCTCTAAGGAGTCAGGAGAAACCCTAGAACAACATTTCATATAATAGTTCTTTAACTGTATGGTTTATGGACCTAACCTGGGGAGAGAACAGCAAAGACCTGGTGAAGAGAGCACAGCAGAGGTTATATTTTCTGAAAATCCTCCGGAAAAACAATCTCTCAAAGGACCTGTTGATGGCATTTTACCATTGCACTGTGGAGAGCGTACTAACTTATGGTCTGTGCGTGTGGTTTGGGAGCTGCACGGCCAGGGAAAAAACTATGCTATCCAGGGTTGTAAAGACTGCAAAGAGAATAATTGGGTGCACTCTTCCCACCTTAGATCAAATCTATGCTGCCAGGTCCCATAAGAAAGCGGCAGAGATAGCACAGGATAATACGCACCCCGGAAATGATCTCTTTCAGCTTCTGCCTTCTGGAAGAAGGTATAGGGTTATAAAGGCCAGGACTAGCCGCCTTAGAAACATCGTCTTTGCAAATGCAATTCTGGTTTAAATGCAGCATAAGGGGTCTCTATAATATAGTGTATTTTAAAATGGGGTTTCAGAGTTTTTAAGGGTTTTTAAATGTTTTATGTAGTTTTGCAGTAGTTTTATGTAGTTTTGTGGTAGTTTTATTTAGTTTTTATGTAGTTTTATATAGTTTTTCAATTTCATTGTACCGCATGGGACAATGACAATAAAGATATCGTTATCGTTATCGTTTGGATGTGACTGATTAACTGATTAGCATCATAGATAGGTTATGATGGTACACCAATTCCTGATTTTTTTGAGCTTGGCTGATAGCTATTATAACCAAAATAATGATATGATTGTAACTGTGGACTGTGAAGGGTTATCTTTTCTTTACATTCTTGATAATAGTTGCTCAAATATTACATGTATTGAAGCAACCTCATTCTCAGTATGTTTTTCAACCAGTTCTACAATTCAATCAATAAAAACTAAGAAAGTCACATGAAAGTTCAGGGGGTGAAGGATACGTGACTTGGAGGTGTGTTTGAGTTTGAGTGTGTGAAAGAGGGATTTGCTCTGCTCCAAACTGCTCCTTTGCATTTTATTTACCATGGTTGCCATTTCAAGCCACACCTTTCCGTTTAAGATCGGGACTTGTCAATGAAGGAAGTTAATGTTTGATCAAAACCCTGCGGAGAGGCTTAGAAACTGCCAAGGGTTCTGAGAGACACAGGCAGGCACCACCATCTTGGGCAGGTGTGAAAATACCCTTCAGAACAGATCGAGGTTTTTGTGCACCAGGTAAGAGGTGATCTTTTAAACAAGATTTATTGGGGAGGTTTTCATACCGTACAAGATTCTTTTGATCGTTCTTGTCAGTGAGAATTTGCTTCCCTGCTGCTTGTGAGGGCTGTTTGCTGTTACGAGCCAGTCTCTGTTAGGAGTTTCTTTTGTTTGTTACAAAATCCAAAAGTTCCTTTGTGGAAGACGAGGCTATCAGTGGCTATTAGCCACAATGGGTATGTTCTTCTACCTGCACTGCTGGCGGCAGTGTTTCTCTGACTCCGCTAACCCAGAAATAGTACCTCAGGTTAAGTACTTAATTCGTTCCGGAGGTCTGTTCTTAACCTGAAACTGTTCTTAACCTGAAGCACCACTTTAGCTAATGGGGCCTCCTGCTGCTGCTGCCACACTGCCGCCGCCGCGTGATTTCTGTTCTCATCCTGAAGCAAAGTTCTTAACCCAAGGTACTATTTCTGGGTTAGCGGAGTCTGTAACCTGAAGCGTATGTAACCCGAGGTACCACTTTAGCTGGGAATCACAAGTGAGGAGAGCACTCTTGCACCCAGGTCCTGCTTCCAGCCTTCCTTTGGCTGGACACTGTGAGAACCAGGACGAAATGGGCCTTTGCCCTTATCCACCAGGGCTTTTCTTATGCTCTTATGTCCCTGTCCATGTCAGGTGACGCAATCTATGTTTCATATTTCTGCAGGCAGAACTGGAGGGACCTAGAGGGAGAAAAGGGGAACTTGCACTAAGCATCCTCCCTAGAGGAAGGGTGCAGACGGTGGACTGTATGATAACAGTAGTGAGCCCCTATTATTGCACTCTCAATAGCATCCCTGCTGGGTGTTCCCTCGGTTCCCTGCTCTTTGAAAGCCCTCACTGTTTCTGGGGGAAAGAGTTCCTTAGTTTGTGCCTTGATTCGTCCCTCTTGGAGTCTATTTTCTATCCTTCTTTGGTTATAAAGAACCAAGAGAAACCTCACTCCCTTACATTATAGGGCAGTTAAGACAGGATATTGTTTTTAGGTCCAAAGGTTCTTTTCCTCCAGTGCAAAGAGCTTTCTCAGGTGGAGGAAGCCTCCTTCTGACTGAGGAGGGAAACCTTTGGATCCAATCCGTCTGCTTGCTGTGGGGCAGAAGAAGGGACTTATTGCAAAGGAGACCCTATGCACCATAATCTGTGCTTGTCCTACCTTCCTGCCAACTCCCCTTGCTTAACTGGTGATTTGCTTTGTCTGAGTTCTCCTTTTATCTAAAAAGAAAATCTGATATCTACTACCTCCTAATGAACAAAGGGGAGTCATATCCTCGTGGGAAAGGGATTTTCTGTCTGGAGAGGCCCCATGGTGGTTCGCAGTGGTGGCTGCTGCCCATTGTGACAGGCAGGGAGGCCAACAGTAGATGTCGCCAGAGGGGCTGAACCAGCTAATTCTGGTTTTATTCCTGTCCTCCTCCCTGCAGAGTTCTACCAGGGGCAACACTAAGGAGAAAGCTGACAGGCAGTGGCAGCCCCTGAATTGGTTGTAAGGAACAAAACAGGCAGGTGGGGCTGGCTGAGGGGAAACTGAGGTTGGTGGGCCAGCGCTCCATTAGCCCCTTCCACTGGTAGTACAGTTGAATGGAGTTACTTGCTTGCCTGAACATTTAAACCTGCTCATAAAAGCTACTCGATATCTTTTCTGTGAATGTTTTATAGGAATTGGAATAATTGGAATGGAAGTTCTCACCAAGATGCTTAAAATATATCCACATCACTTTGGGTGTCTCCTCATACTTCATCTGGTAAGTCAAGAAACACCATAGGAACTCTCTAAATAACTATTTGGGAAGAAACACTTTATTCTGGCCATATGCCATGGCAAGTTCAGAGATCACGATGGGAAAAGTCTTTCGTTGTGTGCTTTGTTTGTTAATTTATTTATTTATACATTTTCTAATTTGCGCTAATCCAGAGGATCATGGCAGGAAAATCAATGTCCTTTTCCCACAGCAGCAACAGATAGATAGGAGACAGGGATTGTCCCTTGTTTGAGTTAATGAATGTGGAGAAATTGCTTGTGAAAATTTATCAGCATTATAGAGTGACTTTCTCCTGGTGTAAAGTTTTTGTATGCTTTCTTTGGGCAATATATACATTTTCGCAAGCAATTTCTCCATATGTAATGCGTTTTTTTGTAATTTTCATGAATACAGTGGTATCTTGGGTTAAGTACTTAATTCGTTCCGTACGTCCGTTCTTAACTTGAAACTGGTCTTAAGCTGAAGCACCACTTTAGCTAATGGGGCCTCCTGCTGCTGCCCTGCCGCCGGAGCACGATTTCTGTTCTCATCCTGAAGCAAAGTTCTTAACCCGAGGTACTATTTCTGGGTTAGCGGAGTCTGTAACCTGAAGCGTCTTTAACCTGAAGCGTATGTAACCCAAGGTACCACTGTATGTGTATTTTATGCATTCTTTCCCCTAACAGACACATTTTTGTACAACTGGAGAATCGCACCGCAAAATTTAGAGAAGCATGAGTTTTGAAAGATAATTGCTGTCTGGTTTGTGCATTGCTTTAGGAAGTGAGAATTAAGGAGTCAAATATCTTCCCCATTCCTAGCAATAAGTGATGCCATTCCCACACCTGCACAATTTTGGGAAACATTTTTTTTAAAAAAAATACTTTCATTTTTAAAATTAATCTTCAAGAAAGTTTGGAAGCTGTTCAGTTCCTAACTATACAATACCAGCACAGGAGAAAGCAGCAAACAGCATGAAGACTAACATAGTAGAGCAATGCATCACCCATTTGTAAACCTTTCGTTTTAAATTTTTGGAGAGAAAAAATTGGGATCTGCTTCTTGAGTCCCACCTTGGGATGGGGGAGAAATTTGTTTCACTTTACATTTTTAGACAAACCACCCTAATTTTCACTACCTGAAACAGTATACACAAACCAAAAGACAGCCATTCTCTGGAATTTGTCATGCAGGGCCCCAAGAAGAAGAAGAAAAGTTTTAAGATTTGTATTTTAGGGGAAAATGTGAATAAAAATGCATATGCTTCTGAGAATAACATATTGTTACAGGCCACCCAAATCTGCATAGCAGTGTGAGATTCGAGGAGTTTCAGCTGCATTCACCCAGGGTCTGTGTTTCCTTTCGGACAATGAGGCACAGCAGAGACTGTGGTGTCTTCCTGATATATGGTTTATTTACACACAGTGGGTTTTTTCTGAGGGGACGCAGGGGTATGCATACCCCTAAAAATTTTGTGAACCTAAGTTTGGCCTCATTGAGGGTCAATATTTCAATATGAGTAGGAAAATGAGAGTCCCCCTAAACATTTTTTTTAAAAGAAAAAAGCACTGTTTACACATATATCAAACCTGAGCCGATGATGGAGGTTCTGACAGCACTGAGGCTCCAAGATGTTCTTGCTTCTTCCACAGTCACAGCAGCCTTGAATTTAAGCAGACCTCAGCCATTGCTCCCTGACTCTCCCTCCATCCTGCTGCTTACTATCTCCAGTGCAACCCTAACTCCTAACAGCAATCCTAACACCTCCACTCCGAAAACGCTGGCGCTGGCTTTTAAAACTAACTTTCAGTTGAGGGAGGGAGCCCACTCATTTGCAAATGAGATTTACCCTTGATCTTTTGTCATCCTGATCATTCATTCCATCACCCCCCCCCCCCGCCCCAGACTACTCCCTCAAGTTAGTCCTGGCTTAATTAGCTTTTGACACACCACAGGAAGCAAACCTACACATGTCTACTCAGATGTTTACCCCATCCTATTTAATGGGACTTCCAATTAACTTTGCATAGGATTGCAGTCTGTTAGGACAAGTAGAAATCTGTGTGCCTTTGGGGTAGAGGTATTAGAAGCAATACTTTAGCATGTTGACACTCAACTAAACCCTTTGCCCAGGCGCTCCCTTACAATTGAGCTGTATGTTGTCATCCTTGAGCTGGATATCTATGGAAAGAAATACAATATTTAAAATATATATCAAATTAAGTTAAATTATTCCCTCTATTTCTAAAGTTCAGAGGGGAATGTGTATCCTTATGTAGCCAGAGAGGAATAATATATCACCAAGCTTATGGGAACCCTGAGGTTGGCAGAAGTACAAAAATCCTTTGGAAGAAAACCCCCAAAATAGCCCCATGAAGACTGAAGCAGACTCAGTGGCCATGGAATGCTGACATATTGCTGGGGAAGCGAGTGGGATTGGAATGGAGTATTTTTGAGAAGGGTGTGGCTGGTTAAACAGCAATACTCCACTCTGCAAAAATTTGTTGCAGATCCCACTTGTCAATAGCACAATACCTGTTTGTCTGTGAGAACCAAATGTCCACTTACATTTAAAAAAGCAGATATATTTCATAATTATATTGTGGAACACGCACCCAACAACACTTCCTCACACCTCTGTCTTGATATATGGCATGATTGGATTTAACCTAATTGGTTTTTCAGCACCAAATTAACTGGTTTGTTGTCATCAGACATACGCAGCACAGTCCAGTATCAGTGACCCACACTACATTATGCCCACAAACTACATATTCATCTCCTTGAAGTCCCCATGACTTTTGTGTGTCTGATTCGGGGTACACTTTTCCCCAGGCAGGGGATCTGGATTGGCTTCTCCCTCTGCAAATCAGACAAGCCGTAGGCAGGAGTGGCCCAAGACATTTTGCACCTTCCCAAATCCATGTCCAGAAGCCAATCAGACTGGCAGTGGTATCTTGCTTTAATAGCTATCCTGTAACAGTATTCTCATTGGCAGTAGGGAGCAGCAAGCTACCTTAGACCACACAACACAAGCCATTTGGCACACACAGCTCTGTCCTCCAACACCTGTCCACCCAGCACTGCCGCCTGAGGCAGCTATCTCTGCTGGTATAGCTTGCCCTGGGAGTATAAAGGGTAAAGGGTAAAGGACTCCTGGACAGTGAAGTCCAGTCAAAGGCGACTATGGGATTGACGCGCTCATCTTGCTTTCAGCCGACGTTTGTCTGCAGACAGCTTTCTGGGTCATGTGGCCAGAATGACTAAACCGCTTCTGGCTCAACAGGACACTGCTGGACGGAAACCAGAGCACACGGAAAAGCCATTTACCTTCCTGCCACAGTGGTACCTAGTGTGCTTTCAAACTGCTAGATTAGGCATGAGCTGGGACAGAGCAACAGGAGCTCACCCTGTTGCGGGGATTTGAACCGCCGACCTTCTGTTCAGCAAGACCAAGAGGCTCAGTGGTTTAGTAATGGTCAGTCCCCTACTGAACAAATGATAAGGATGGCTCACGCTTCCTGCATATTCTAAAGGAAACAAATATATCTGCTTTCTAATCTGCTGCAAGAGAACAGGAAACCTTGTTGTAGACATGGAACCATGGATTTTTGTACTATGGCTGCTGCCTCTGCCCTGATGTGAGATCCTATGAATCATCATGCTGCTTTTAAAATATTTCTTGCCAGGGATTTTACTGACGGTTGAAACTGTCCTTTGCTTGCAGCCATTTTATGCAGGCGTTGGAGCAGCTGCCAAACAGTAAATGGAACGAGGAAATAGAAGGAAGTGCCCCTCCTCACTGTTTCATTAAATAATGATTCACCAGGCAGCCCAACATTTTACAGCTCACATAAAACATTTCTAATTGACAGGGAAGGATCTATACACTGATATAAGAACTAAACTTTGAACCCTGGATTTCGGTTAGAGAATTGGACTTTGCTCTTTCCAAACAGACATATTTCCCTATAAAATATGACAAAAGGAGACCTCTATAAACACTTCACCCAATAAAAGATCTTGTTTAATTATACAGAGCTCAGTGTATTCCTTTCACCCATTTCGAAGAAAGGAAATGCTATGAACATCATTGGGGCCTTTGGCACAATGTAAGCTAGTGGAACAGATAAACTAGAGAACTAGAGAACCTAAATTAGGATAGGAGCACACACACAATTTAAAATGGAGAGACATTCATGCATAATTGCTAAACCATGGCTTGGCCATCAAGGGCATGCATATTCCCGTTTCTCCTCACATGTTCTGATTCTGTAACTTAGTCCCACAAATCAAGCAACCAACAGGTTGTCTCTAAGACAGAATCTGAAAATCACTTCAGATCATTGGTTCCAGTTCTGGTTTAGAAGCAATCTCTAGTTTATCAGAACTGGGCATCATAGTAAACTATGGCTTGGCCAAACCAGGAAGTGAAGGAAGAAGCTAGAGCTTGAGATGGTGAGATGGAAGGGGAATAGGAGGAAGGAGCACATAAGCCTGAGCTGGTGTAGTGAGAGAGAAATGCCTCACCTTCTACTCTGGCAGGTGTGAACTAGCAGAGCTTGAGAAGCAGCAGTGTATCTGCCACTCTGCTCTACCTAATAATAATAATAATAATAATAATAATAATAATAATAATAATTTATTATTTATACCCCGCCCATCTGGCTGGGCCTCCCCGGCCACTCTGGGCGGCTTCCAAAAGAATACTTTGGATTGCTCTGAAATTAAAACAAAGGTTCCCCAGCTGTAAGAACTTGTAGAACAGATGATTGTATATGTATTTATAATGAAGGATAAAGGCAAAGAAGAAAAGGTAAAACAGTTGATTAAAGGACAGAGAATGATACTCCTTTTCAAGTATTCATTCTTTGGAAAAAAAATGGAACTAGAACAAAAATTTCCTCAGAACACAGTGTTAGTTGTGGGCTGTTCTATGTACAAGCAAAATATATTAAGGGGTGGGAGGTGAGGGATCACTAGAAAATGGACTCCATGCCAAATGTTTGTCTTTGGCAAAAAAGACCACCTTAGCCTTCGCAGTATCAGTCAAATGAAAGTCTGAAAGAAATGTCCCATGTGCCTTTAGTTTAGAAGGGCAATAGAGCATATGCATTGGAAAAAGCTTTGCTTTACAGCATCTATTATCTCTACA
Source organism: Podarcis erhardii (assembly GCF_964252035.2). NCBI lineage: Eukaryota > Metazoa > Chordata > Lepidosauria > Squamata > Lacertidae > Podarcis > Podarcis erhardii. The sequence continues at coordinate 26,270,927 of NC_138499.1, forward strand.
GGAGCTCTTGCAAGATACTAGGTGGGGAATCAACCTTCAAACAACATGTGCACATGCAACACTTTAATGGACTGTTGAACTTGAGTCATTCCACCCACCCATGAATGCTCTGTAGTCACCCTAGCATTTATGACAAAAGGCAATATACCCTGATCCTATTGTGGAAACAGCATATAAGAACTATGCGTCTGTTACAAAATGCATGTTTGGCTCCAGAAGGTAGCTACTTGCATTTCATGAGCTCAGTGGGACCAACTTTCAAGTGTGTGTAGGATTGCATCTTTACTTACACAGGCTTCATTGTTCTAAGCAGCATGATTGAGTTTGCAAATACTCACAGTAATGCTAAATCTTCCATTTTCACCATTCACATTTTCTAGTGGGGAACTGCAAAGGAACGAAACCAATTCACATTCTATATCTGATTATTTTTGAACTCTAAAATCTGAAAGTCAGATTCTCTTGTGGGCATCTCTGGATTGCTTAGACTTCTGCAAATTTCACAAATAAAAACTTAGAAGCTATGTTACTGCTAAATATCTATCTATTCATCTATATTATTGTATCACACAGTATCTATCAAATGTTGTAAGGAGAAATTTCCTTTTTCAGCCAATGCAGTGTCACCACTGCTGCAACAATGACAGAAAATTACAATTATATCACCCTGGTAGGAGGACCAAAGTTTTATTAATTAATATGGACAATATTAATAATCTGGGACCCTTTCTCATTTTTCCTGCAGGTCATTTGCCAAGGTACAGATGACCCAAATATAAGTGGGCCTCTGGAGGACAAGACTTTTTCTGTTCAAGAGGGGAGGACAGGAATCACCTATATCTATCGGGTAAAAGGATGTCTAAAGTCTTCACTTTCAAAACTGTTTGATATTTGAGAATGGGAAACTGGAGTTCTGATTTGTTTCTTTTCCTCATGTACTAGTTTACATTGCAACCTCCGACTGTCAGGCTGAGACTGACTGGTGTGACAGACGGCAAAATATCTATTTACTCGATAGATACTCTGTATGTTAATGGGTCTCTGGACTGGGAAACCAAAAACGTCTACAATCTACAGGTAAAAGAAAGATGTGACATTTTTGTTTCTTTCTAATATTTTATTTAAATACTCCCAGTCAAAGCCCTCTCAAGTTGGCTTCCAAGTAAACTATAATTAAATACAGCCATAAAAATGAATAAAAACCAGTCATAAAAGCAACATCCATCTCAAAAAATACTAACCCATCACAATGACCATAGGGACATGGGAAGCTGCCTTACACACCAAGTTACATCACTGATCCATCTTACCCAGTACTGACTGCACTGGCTGGCAGTAGCTCTCCAGGGTTTCAGACCAGAAATCTTTCCCACTCCTACCTGGAAATGCTAGAGATTGAACCTAGGAGCCTTTGCATGCAAGACAGAAACTCTACCACTGACCTATGGCCCTTTCCCTTAGAACCAATAGGTAAAGGTAAAAGGTAAAGGACCCCTGGATGGTTAAGTCCAATCAAAGGCAACTATGAGATTGTGGTGCTCATATCGCTTTCAGGCTGAGGGAGCCAGTGTTTGTCCACAGACAACTTTCTGGGTCATGTGGCCAGCATGACTAAACCATTTCTGGCGCAACGGAACACCGTGACGGAAACCAGAGCACACGGAAATGCTGTTTACCTTCCTGCCGCAGTGGTACCTATTTATCTACTTGCACTGGCATGCTTATGAACTGCTCGGCCCTAGGAATTGGCTCCTATGACTCAGCTGCAGGCGTTATTGGACTCTTAGGGTATACTCAGGGCTTTTTTCCAACTGGAACTCATAGTAACTTTGTTCCGGCACCTTTCAGGTTGGCACCATTGCCATTATAAGAGAACAAGGGAGACGTTCATGGTGAGTTCTGGCACCTCTTTTTCTAGAAAAATAGTACTGGGTATACTGATTATTTGGACCTATTCCAATTTAGGTTCAGTCCTAGATCCGGGACCAAATGAGCTTTCATCGCCTAATGAATGATCATTATCAAGAGAAGGATGATATGAAGCAGAGGAGGGGAAACCACAATGGTATTTCCATAACACTCCTAACATGCAGATCCATCCTAGCCAATTCAACTCAAACATGGAACGACAAAACTTTGTGACTTACTGTAAACTGCTTAAAGGTTTTGTTACAATGAGGTGGTATCTAAATCTTGTTTGATATACTTAATGAATGACCTTGTTTTGATATCTCTTCTTTCTGCCTCAAATTAGGTGGAAGGTCTGGATGAAAATGGGCAGAGAGTGAAAGGCCCATATTCTATCACAATAAATGTTATCGATGTCAATGACAACCCTCCACAATTTTCGCAGAGAGAGTACTTCGCAGCGGTGAGACAAAACTCCCGCCCAGGTATTTATTTCAACATTTACTTGACATTATTTGGGGCTTGTAATGATTGACAAATATGACATTGAGATTAACTTAAAACTGTGATTGTCAAGCTGCATCTGAGGTGTATTTTGCCAAGTGGCCTAGAACACCACAGGAAGAAAGGGGGGAAAGCAGAGGAGCTAAAATTTTCATAGACATTTCCAATGCTACTCTTTCGTTAATGAAGAGGTTATCCACTTCCCAAGTACAACTTGTGCCATCACTAAGCATACAATTGCAGGGGATCCCTGATCTCATGACTCTCCAGTTTGCGTGCATATGTGTTTCAGTTGTGTGTTTGGTACCTCATCTGGAAAGCTGTGCTCATTGTGGGCTGAGTAGTATATTATCCCACTTCTTTTCAAGTGGATATGGTTGAGCTTGGCCAAATCATCCCACTTCTACATTTTTCCCCCCTCTGGGTACCGCAGCTGGGAACGTGAACCTGAAAGCTGACAAAATGGAGATTCAAATGACATAAAATAAGAGGGCAAATACACAGTAGTCATGAAGCCCAGAAAGGTGGTGGGATTTTTTTTTGTAATTTCAAGTAAAATCAGCCAGAGGTAATTCAACCCTTTATCTTTTTATGTGGCATGGCAACCATTTATTTGTTTTGTGTGCCATGAAGACCAAATGAGAAAGCCACTTTGAACTCACAGAAACTTATGGAGAGATCTACCTGATTAAGGACTCAGGTTATTATTGTGCCTGTCTGATATGCAGATACCAGATTGTCTGTTGTCATTCTCTTAACAGGATCAGCCACTTTTGTCTTTGTTCGTGGTATATGTTTATTTATAGTTAGATATGCTTGTTCCAAGCTGTGAAAATAAAAAAATAAATTTCTAAATAAATAAGCCCAGAAAGTTAAAAATCCCAATGTGAAAGGTCACGATCATATTTTTACCTAGTGTGCTAGAATGCCAAGAAGACCTATTGATTTTCTATTTTATAAACCAGGAATTTTGCTCTTTATTGTTCTGAAAACATTGCCCGGTTCCTTTAAACTAGGAAATTGTGGATTACTGTCGGTGGTTTGTCTTCAGGGGAGAATGATATCTTCTGTTTGTCTTTTTGATATGTCTTTATTTTTCTTTTTACACCCAAACAGGAAAGCCCTTCACATACGTCACTGCTACTGATCGTGATGATCCCACCACTCCTCATGCACAACTGAGCTACAGCATTAGCAAACATTTCCCAGACCCTCATCAAACGATGCTTTTCCAGATTAACAATGTCACTGGAGCAATTTCCACAACTGCTGCTGGTAGGCAAGTCTACTTGTGGAACCAAGTTCCAAACAACTAAGCAGTCTGACTTGAAAAATTGGGCCAACCATTGTTAATAATATAAGGTGGTCACATCCAAACCCCTCCCCTCCCCCAGTTTCTGAACGACTTAGATTTGTGGGCAAGAAGCAGCTTTGCAAATGTGCCTTGAATTTGTGAGTGAATGCCTAGTACAAACCAATAGCAAAACACCCTATATGTTTTAGTGAATGTGAGATCAGATTTTATGCTACTTTTATTAGTTGTTTTGCCCTCTGAGAAAAAGGTAGAAGCCAGAAAAAGACATATACCCCCAGACATTGACTCCATACAGATATACAGTGGTATCTCGGTTTACAAACTTAATCCATTCTGGAAGTCAGTTCTTAAACCGAAACTGTTCTTAAACTGAGGTGCGGTTTCCCTAATGAGGCCTCCCACCGCCGGTGCCCTTCCACCATATGAATTCTGTTCTTAGACCAAGGTAAAGTTCGCAAACCGGGACACTACTTCCAGTTTTGTGGAGTTTGTAAACCAAATTGTTCATAAACAGGATAGTTCTTAAACCGAGGTACCACTGTACTGTTAAGTCTGTATGTAAACCATGGCTTGCAAAGTTGGACATAGATTTAGGAACGTGCATTCCCTCCCTCCTTTTTTTGAATTAAGTTCCTCCTCCCTTCCTTTGCCCGTATTAGGTATGGTTTAGTTTTACATGTGCAGCAATGTAGGTGATTACATTTAAGACCCTTTATGTTTGGGTACTAGATTACTTGCAAGACTACCATCCCTCATATATGAACCTGACTTCTTGCTGAAGACATAAGCACAGGCTCTCTTAAGTGTTCCAGCTATCTCAGTGGTCTGTCTTGTCAGGATCAAGGAAAGAAAGTCTTATCAGAAGTTATATCAAGGCTTTGGACATCTCTCCTAAATAAGGATTGTCTTGCCTCAAACTCCTACAATCTTCTGCCATATGTTAAGATATTTCTTGTTTTACTAAGGCTACATGTCCAACCTAGTTTTAGGGCGCAATCCTAATTTCTCCCCGCTCCTGCTGATGGGGTTTTGCAGAGCAGTACGGCCATGTGGCCAGGTTTGGCAGCTGGCAAGACACCCGCTGAACCCAGATACCAGGGCGGAGGGACACGCTGGGCATAAAGGAGGGATTGGATTGTGCCACCGCCTAGGACAATTCTTTTCCTGCAGTTTCTACGGAATATTCTTTGTTTCAAATCATCATCATCATCTCACTGTTTCAAACTGAAGTGTGCTGTCATTTTGGATCTTATTGTTCTCCATTTATGCTAGGAAGAGGCATGATTTTGTAGGAGAGGCATGATATAATTGTTTTAAATTAGAGGAACGTATACACCAGGCATAGGCAAACTCGGCCATCCAGATATTCTTGGGACTACAATTCCCATCATCCCTGACCACTGGTCCTGTTAGCTAGGGATGATGGGAGCTGTAGTCCCAAAACATCTGGAGGACCGAGTTTGCCTATGCCTGGTATACACCAATGAAGGACACGAGGGAGGAATTCATTCTAGAGAGAAGAAAAGAGGGGGAGGCATGTGAATTTTTAGTGACAGGTGAACCATGATTTTCAAGGAATGAGTATCATGGTTTTGCTAGAAAGCAAAGGGAGAGGTAGAGAAAGGTATCTAAAGGAGACATTATGATAACTGCTGTTGATGTACATGTAACCCAGCTAACAAAATGCTTGTGTTTTTCACCAGGAGTAATGGGTTCAGTACCTGTCATCAGTAGTTATGTGATTATGACATTTACGTGAGCTGCTAAAAAGATAGCCATGGTTAAGGTTGCCAAGCAGTGCTTTTTTCTGGGGGGTTGCAGCGGTACCCATACCCCTAAACATTTTGTGAATCCAAGTTTGGCTTCATTGAGGGGCAGTATTTCAATATGAGTAGGAAAATGAGAGTACTTCTTAATATTTTTAAAGAAAAAAAGCACTGCTGCCAAGTGAAGGGAGAGGGAATTTTCTCTGGGTGAAAAAGGCATGTCATTATTTGCAACCTTTGCAATGCTACATTTGTAGAGGGCTTTTGTCAAGAGAATGTTGGTGCCAGTTCAATAATTGTTTCATGTATTCTCTGTTTGATTTCCAGGAGCTAAGTATTTAAATCCAGCAGATGGGATCAATTATACCATCGCTGTGAGAGTAAAAGATATGGCAGGGCAGTCAGAGAATTCCTTCCCCAGCGATGCTGACGTGATTGTCACCGTGTTGGAAAACCTCTGGAAGTCTCCTCCACTAGTAAAGCTCAAGGAAAATTCTACAGAGCCCCACCCCATGAGAATCACTCAGGTAAGATATGGCAATCGCCAACAAGCCCAGGAATCAAATCTACCATCCAAAGTCCGATTTCCAGTTTCCCCTATTTATATGCTCCATTCATCAATAAAACAATTGCTACAGATGTACAATTAGAAACTGGGTCACATCTCAGGGAAAACCTTTTTAAACAAAAATGTCTCCAATAGGCACCTAGCTATCATGATACTAGGCACCTGCCTTGATTCCAGAGGGCTGAAGTAGCAACACTAAAAGCCCAGTTTCTAGTACAAGCTAAGCACCCCTTTGGGGCATGTGGCACTCTCAACAGTGCCCAACTGAGGACCGCAGTTGCTAGGCATCGATATATGGAGGATTTAAACCTGCTGTTTTACTCTTCTTCGAAATGATAGGTGCAGTGGAATGATCCAGGTGCAAAATATGAAATCCGGCAAAAGGAAACGCCTCCCACTAAACTCCCATTTATGGTTGCCCAGAACGGGACTGTCTATGTAACTGAACCACTAGACAGAGAAGTAAAAGATGCAGTAAGTATTTGGGGACAGGGCTGTCAATATACTTTTAAAGATGGAGGAAGCTACGGTAAATGATTGTAGGCATGCCACTATTGCTACTCCCAATGTTGATCTGGTTTCTTTTTTTGTTTTGTTTGCATTGGCTGCACACTGAATCAGGGGTGGAGAAATGGTAGACATGCACCTATTTTTGGACTCCAACTCCAAATAACCTCTGGGCAGATCCATGCCACACATTTAAAGCACATGACTCCCCCCCCCCCGCCAAGAACAAACTGTAGTTTGTTATGGGCACTAGGAATTGTAGCTATGTGAAGGAAACTACAGTTCCCAGGATACTTTTGGGGAATTCATATGCTTTACATGTGAGCTGGGGGTGCTCTGAAACCAAGGTGTGGATCTGCCACTGGCCACCACGCCTGATGGTTAGCAATGATAGGAATTGTAGTCCAGTAACATCTGGAGGGCCAATGGTTAGGATGGATGAATCTGACGATTTTGGTTTCCTTCATGTCCCCCCTAACCTTAATTTCAATTGGATCCATTTCTACACCAGTTTGCCATTTTTTAACAGAAAAAACCCCTATGAAATTGTGTAAACATTTTTGTATGCATTTCCACTAACATACAGATTTTCGCAAGCAATTTCTCCTAATGCATTTCTATAATACATTTCCTAATATTCTGCACATTATTTTCACTGTTGTGCCTTTTTGTGCACAATTTCCCCTAATGTGTGCTTTTTCTGTACTCTTTTTTTTCTTGCATGGAAAAACTGCAGCGCAAATTTTTAAGGACTCACATATTGATTTGGAAAGTACAAATTTGGTCGATTTGCATTCAGATGCAAATGGAACCAATCCCGTCCCCCACTTCCATCCAGAGCTACATATCTCCCATTGCAGGACTAAAATAAACATTCACCATTGTTGCAATTCCTAATCACAATATTCCCATTTTAGTATTCCTTTTATGTGGTTGCAAAAGATAAAGAAGAAGACATAGCACTATCCTATCCACTGACCATTAACGTCACAGTTGAAGACATCAATGATAATCCCCCTGTGTGTGACAAAGCTTTGACTATATTTGAAGTTCAGGACAACGAACCTTCAGGTAAGGAAACATGACAAAAATTTACCAGACAGCTCCCTTGGAAACCAGATAGCTGAAACCAGTGTCAACCTTAATCACAGTGCCAATCAAATGTGAGCAAAGGTACAATCATTTTGAATTTGGACAGTTGTGCCTCTGATATATTTTACGGTGCATCAGTCCCTTGCCTGCAGGCTTGTATTACTAGCAGCTGCAAGAATAGTGGGGTCATTTCAGGCTCTTTGTTCTACATTATTTAAAATATTGTCTTTCTATTGCTTGGGATTGGTTCCTGAAATATTTTCACAAGCACTGCAAAGTCTGTAATCCTGCACATTCTTTAGCTGGGAGTTAACCCAACTGAACTCAATGGGGCTTACTTCTGGGTAGACACAGGCTCACACCACAACATGTTTTGTTTTCATCTGCCTTGTGTTTATTTGCTGCTCAACTAATTTTGACTTTCTTTGCCGCCACCAGGGAATTTCATAGGAACTTTTCATGCTTCGGACAGAGACCAGGAAAACAGTTTAAACTCCCGCCTATCCTACAGCATTGTGGATCAGAGCCCCAAAGTGCCTTCTGATAATATGTTTCGCATCGAACGTGGAACTGGGACAGTCAATTTACTTACCTCTGCCTTAAACAAGGAGCTAGTCTCTAACTACTCTTTGACGGTGGAGGTGACAGATTCAGGTTGGTATTGCGTGCCAAGGCCCTGTGACCCACAGTTTCCTAATGGATAATAAACACACAGACATGAGCATTTTGGTTTATGGGTTCAAATAGGCCACAACTTTATGGGTTACAGTTGTGAGCAGTTTGCCTTAGGCATTGGATGAAGCCAGGCTATATCTTGACTCCCGCCTGTCTGCAGGGACTCCATCTAAGGGTAAACCATCAATAGGGGGAGTCCTATGACTTACATCAAATAGGGGAACCCCAAGGGGTCCCTGTTAGGGTTGTGGCATGGCCCTAGCCCATGTCTGAGCATCAGACAGAATCCACACACATACATTGCGATTCCTTTAACAGGATACCCTTAATGAGGAGGGGCAGGCGGAGGCTACAAGCTCCCCTCCATCCAAACAAAAGCTTACCCAATGCCTAACCTCACAAAGCTGTGACGATTGCTGTGAGGTAGACGAAAACCAAATGGTTGGTGCCACTTTGCCAAGTGGAAAAAAAATCCTACCTGGCCCCAACAATATGTCCATCACCCATAGATTTCCACTCTGACGACTTCTTCTTCTTCTTCTTCTTCTTCTTCTTCTTCTTCTTCACATTTTTTATTGGTTTTTAAACATCACCAATAAAACGGCATTATCATACTGACAGTTTTATTTTCAGTTCCTTTCCTAATAATCCCTCACATGGAATTTGCCATTGTAAAGATGAAAAACAACAACAACAACCCAGAAAGTTCCCATCGTTAAAATAACACAGTTAGCAACAGAGTAGAATAATAGAATAATCTTCCTAAATATCAAAATAGGCCTGAGTAGATGAAAATATAAGAAAAAGACCTACTGGATCAGGCCAATGGCCAATCCAGCCAAGCTCCCAGTTCTCACAGTGGCCAGACATATGCCCATGGGAATTCTGAACACAGCAGCAGTCTCTCCACTGGTATTCAAAGGTTTACTGCCCCCAGCAATGGAGGCTGACCATAGCCATCATGGCCAGTACCCATAAATGAGTTCTTAAATGTTCTTAAAACAACCAACTGATGAGGCCTTTGGGGAGGGTGTTCCAGAGGCTTAGTGCTACAGCTTGAAAAGCTCATCTCTGAGAGGTTTCTAGCTGGCAATTCATCTGTCTGCAGTATTGCTAGTTGGGTCTCCTCTGATGATCACAAAGAATAGTTTGGCTGGTCTCTAACAGCAGAGGAGGCCTGCTTGAAGTAGTCAATTGAAATGTTTGAGAACCCTTGTTCTACATAGAGCAGCCTTCGGCCTGATCCTGTCCTGTTCTTTTGCCAACAGTATTCCAAACGCTGTGCAACGTACGGATCAATGTCATTGATACCAACGATCAGATTCCAATCTTTGAAAAATTGGACGTGAGTGTTCTTTTAACTGGTTTTGCTTTTGTAGTAGCTAGAAAACGCCTGTCACTCGATCAGGGATCTTGGGACTCATCTACACGGAGGCAGAAAACATGTTTTAAATGTGTTGTAAAGTGCAGTATACAAATGTGACACTAGAGGGCAACAATGAGCTATGCACAATTCAATGTATTTTTCAAAACTTTTTTTAAAAAAAGCATTTGCACAGCGTTTTTTTATACGTGTGTAGATTCCACCTTGATCCAATAAATGATTGCCCCCTGACAATGAAAATGTGATATTGATGTAGAAGCAGGTTTTTGCGTATGCAGTTTCAGTTAGATATAAAATCATAGTGTTGGGCAGATTGTGGTAATACGGAGCCCAGAGTGAGGACATAATTTGGCACCCTCTCCCCTCTTGCCTTCCATGCACATGTTGTCAAATGTACTACGTCATAGTTTTGCATTGGTTTGGCACCTTGTGGGGGGGGGAACCCATCCCCACTACCCTAAACCAGGCGTTGTTTGGATGTGGCCCTTGTAGATGAGCGAGAGCCCACTGTCCACCTTTGTAACTGGTTCCATTGTCAAGCTATTTCTATCGTTAAGAAGTTTCTCTTCATCTGTTCTGGTTGTTGTTGTTGTTTCTTCTTTTCTCTTTAGTATGGCTCTATGACGCTTCCAGAAAACATACCATTGGGAACAGTAATACGGGAAATCCAAGCCACAGATGCTGACGAACCCTTCACTGGAAGCTCTCAGATTGAGTACACAATCAATAAGGGAGACCCCAACAACACTTTTACAATAGTGACAGATCCAAAAACAAACAGAGGATATGTTAAAATTAATAAGGTGAATAAATTTTGTTTCTTTCCCTGATGGATCATGAGTAAGCTTAACATTTAAGTGAGGAGGGCTTAAGAACTTGGCCATCCACTGAGGTAATTGGAGGAGACTCCTCTTGGCTACCCAACCTACAGAAATTAAGCAAGCTGTGACCAAGGGCTGGGCCTTCTCTATCCTGTCAGCAAGACCATGGAATGCTCTTCTCAGAGTTTTGTACCTAACTTCCAGTTTTTAAAAAATCTATTGGTGGGAATGAACCTGTTGTTCTCCAAATGTTGCAAGACCACAATTCCCATGACCCTGACCTTTGGCCATGCCGATTGGGGCCAATGGGAGCTGGAATCCTACAATAGTTGGAGGGCCATTCCTGCTTTACTGCATGGCAAAAACTGGTACAACACTAGTAATAATGCCTCTGAGGATGTTCAGAGCTAAATTTCCTCCGTATGGAGCAGCCATAGGGATTAGAGGACAGCTTTCAAGGCAGAGGTGGGACTTTCAAGAGTGCTTGGCTGCTCCCCCAACTCTCTCTTTAAAAATAAAATAAAATAATAAGCACTACAATGATGAGAGACTGCTAAATTTTCAGGGAGTGGAGATCACTACAGTTTTCCAAGTGGTCTCTTTCCATAGGTCTATGGTCTCATCCGCAATATACATTTGAAGTGCATTTAAAGCACAGGGCTTCCCCCAAAGATTCCTGGGATCTGTAGGCAACCCATCACAGAGCTGCAATACCCAGCATCCTTAGCAAACTACACTTCCCAAGGTTCTTTGGGGGCAGGTATGTGATTTAAACATAGGGTGTGGATGTGACCAAGATCCATTATTTGTTCACCTAGCTATTCCTGATACAGCTGGGTTTTTAACACTTGATTGGAAGCCTCCCAGAGTGGCTGGGGAAACTCAGCCAGATGGGTGGGCTATAAATAATAATAATATATTATTATTATTATTATTATTATTATTATTATTATTATTTATTATTATTATTATTATTATTATTATTCTCTCCCTGCTTTCCTAGACTCTTGATTTTGAAACAACTAATGTGTATAACCTCACAATCCAAGCCAAAAATCCTGAACCTCTTGTGTCTGGGGTACAGTACAATTCAAGCTCCATTGCTTACTTGAGAGTCATAGTTATTAATGTGGAAGAAGCACCAGTTTTTCTCAAAACCACTCATACAGTGGATATACCTGAAAATGCTACTGTGGGTACTTTTTTGACCACAGCGACTGCCTTTGATCCAGAGGGTGACTCAATAAGGTAAAGATGATTTTCTCTCTAAACTTAATCATGGTCCAAGTAGACTTTACGTTAATCATATTGTTGAATTAAGGGGGCCAGCTGCAACAGAGAGCGGGACTCCTGCAACTTTAAAGGTTGTGTAGAAGAGGGGATTTCAGGGGGAAAGAAGATAAACATTTCTCTGAAAGATGGACACTCAGGGCTTGTAACCGTGTAGACGTTGTATTTTTGCCCAGGCTTTCCCTGACCCATAAGATCGGACTCTGCTTTGATCTGTTTGAATTCCGCTCATACATATTTGTATTTTTTTCTGTATTGTTTCATTTATTTAACAAAATTTATATCCCGCAGGATTGTAATAAAACATTGAAGCGGTTTACAAAAAAAGCTACATTTAAATTATCAACAAAAGACAGAAACAGGTTTTTAAAGACATTCAAAAGTTAATTAAAATCAGCAGTAAGCTAAAAAGGAGATTAAAACTCATGTCGACATTTTATATGTCCAAATAGGCTTGCCTAAACAAAAATGTTTTAAGCTGATATTGAAAATAGTGTGGTGAAGGCTCCCAGTTGATGTCAGTAAGTCAGCAGTTCTATAAAGTGTAGTTTCTGCCGCACTAAAAGATCAATTTCTTACAAGAGCAGAAACAAGTATTATGTGGCACTTACTGGGTAAGGCCATCCCGCAAGTAAACCAGCCCCAAGCTATTAAGGGTTTAATATACAAATAGTAATGATTTGTGGATTTGGGACGTTGAGGTCTGTGGAATATACAAATAGTAACACCTTGAGCTTGGGACGTGGGTGGCGCTGTGGGTTAAACCACAGAGCCTAGGACTTGCTGATCAGAAGGTCGGCAGTTGGAATCCCCATGACGGGGTGAGCGCCCGTTGTTCTGTCCCTGCTCCTGCCAACCTAGCAGTTCGAAAGCCCGTCAAAGTGCAAGTAGATAAATAGGTACCGCTCCGGCGGGAAGGTAAACGGCGTTTCCGTGCGCTGCTCTGGTTCGCCAGAAGCGGCTTAGTCATGCTGGCCACATGACCCGGAAGCTGTATGCCGGCTCCCTCGGCCAATAAAGCGAGATGAGCGCCACAACCCCAGAGTCGGCCATGACTGGACCTAATGGTCAGGGATCCCTTTACCTTTTAAAACCTTGAGCGTAACCCAGTCTTTATTTTCATATGCTTTTATACTACTGTTTTACTGATTTTATGTTGTATTTTCGTTTTAGTGATACTGTTTTTATGTCAATTACTGCTTAAATACATACACTTACTGTATTTTTTGCTCCATAAGGCACACTTTTTTCTTCCTAAAAAGTAAGGGGAAATGTCTTTGCGTCTTATGGAGTGAATGTGTGGTCCCTGGAGCCGAATTGCCCAGCGGCAAAAAGCAGATCGTGCTTGCTTTTTTTTAGAAGGAGGGAAGGGAGTGTTGAAACAAAGCCGCTGAGCAGCTGATTGGCAAGGGATCGGGAGGGAGATAAGGGACTCTAGAGATAAAGGAGGCTGCCTGGGAGGGGGAGGTAAAAGGACATGGATCCTCAGGATTTTAGCATTGGGTCACCCCAAATTCACCATCAGATCACATAGCATGTCCATGGCTACAGCCTGCACCAAGAAAATAACCCACCCACTGTTGCCTGGGGCCACAATGGTGCAAAAACATGGTTACAAAGCAGGGATCCACATGGATCCGCAGGATTTTTGCATTGGGCTACCCCAAACTCACTGTCAAATCACATATCATGTCTGCGGCCACAGCATGAACCACAAAAATCATACATCCACTGTTTCATTCAGAATATTTTTTCTTGTTTTCCTCCTCTAAAAACTAGGTGCGTCTTACGGTCAGGTGAGTCTTATGGAGTGAAAAATACGGTATATACACTCAGGGAGTTGTGACCATTAGGTGTGGTTTCCCTTCCTTTCTTTACATTACAGAGAGGGGGAATGAGTCAACAGCGCTATGCAACTGTTTTGATAGGACATTCCTGCATCTGTAACCAGGGTCAGTGAAAGCACATCAGGCTTTATGAATAAGCTGGGTTCTTATATCTTGACCTTCTTCTTGCAAAGGTACGCGCTGAAAAGTGATGCCAGGAAGTGGCTGCGGATTGACCCTCTCAATGGCACAATATATACTGCTGCTCCGCTAGACCGGGAAACTCAACAAACCTACATGGTGCAAATAGTCGCAACTGAGCAAAGTAAGAAAAAGAAAGAAAAAAGAAAGGAACAAAGTGACTCCCAAATTAGAGGTGACCCAGGACAAAGTGCCCCTCCCTGGCAGGCCCACCCTACATTGGTGCCCCACCCCTTGCATATTGGGTGTCGATGGCACCACCATTAAAAATTTCACACAGTTCCCTGGACTGATGCTCTGGGATTTTTAAAAGGATAGCTTATAGCAGATGTTGGTGCCAATTGGCTACATACATAGCCTGGATAGATGATGATGATGATGATGATGATGATGATGATGATGATGATAATAATAATTTATTATTTGTACCCCGCCCATCTGGCTGGGTTTCCCCAGCCACTCTGGGCAGCTTCAAACAAAGATTAAAAATGCATTAAAATGTCACACATTAAAAACTTCCCTAAACAGGGCTGCCTTCAGATGTCTTCTAAATGTCAGGTAGTTGTTTATCTCTTTGACATCTGGTGGGAGGGCGTTCCACAGAGAGGGCGCCACTACTGAGAAGGCCCTCTGCCTGGTTCCCTGTAACTTGGCTTCTCGCAGTGAGGGAACCGCCAGAAGGCCCTCGGCGCTGGACCTCAGCGTTCGGGCAGAACGATGGGGGTGAAGACGCTTCTTCAGGTATACTGAGCCAAGGCCGTTTATATTTAGATGTTTATAATTCCCAAATGCAGAAGCTTCATGCTCTCAAGAAAACATGTTGGATAGACTGGAGAAGATGGAGGAGTCTAACTCTCCCTCACTTATTTTCTTCTTCTTCTTCAGTATCAACTAGCAATCTGTTCATCATTATTTTAAATGCAGAGAGGCTGGCACATACTATAGTCATGCGTCCACATACTCCATCCCACTCAGTGGCAGAGAAGCCTCTGAAACTTTGGTTTTTTTTTTTTTTAATAATTTTTATTAAAGTTTTCCAATTTAAAACAAATTAAATCCAATTTATAATCTTTTTCCAATAACCAGGACTTCCCCTCCCCTCCCCCTCTTGTCTTCCAATTTAACAAATCAATTCAACAAATTCTTATCCCCAAATTACACTTATCGTCAATAACCCAATTTTTCAAAAATTCCCATCCCCTAAGATCGACCTAATTCCCTTCCACGAGTTCCCCCCCTTCAAGAATAATGCAAATAAAAATAAACAAGATAAAAAATAGTTTTGCACCCTTTGGATTCCAGATTTCCCTCCCCCCTTTCCCGGTTGCGTTCCCAATATCCCTCGACATCTGATATCTTCCTGGGGTTCCCACATCTCACTAAACCCAGACCTCTCTAGTCCTTTACCAGTCATTTTTAAATTCGAGTGTCCAATCATAGAAGGAGTCTATCTCAAAAAGGGGCCCATTTCTTCTATCCAGATTTTTATATCCAGGAGCAAAAACTCCAATTTTATTTCTGTAAGCTTGTCAAATCTGAATGTCCCAAATGTTCTCACTTCCAGTTCTGTCCAGATCTTGTTATTTCATTATTCTTATTAATCACACTCCTCCTTTTTATTTTTTGCTTTTTCCCTGCTCTTCTGCCGAAATGTTCTATTTCCAAAAGTTTCTAGTTTCTCTGCAGAGGCTTGTTATTCAGGAGCAAAACATTGCGTCATGTCCCTTTCATTTACATCCATTGTTTTCTGTAGTGTGTAGACCTCTGTAGACAAAATAATGTTCCATTTCTGCAGTTTCCCAGGAGATAAAAAGTTCTGTTCAACTGTTCAAATTTCCAGTCAAAAACACTTGCAATATCCCTCAGCTCCTCTAGATGGATTTCAGTAACTGAGTTCCCTTCCAGATCACATCCACCAATCCAAGTAGCTTGTTGATCCTTATTTGAAACATTTTATATCCAATTTATAACCAATGTAACCGGCAAAGTCCTCATAACAAAGTCTCTGTTTTGTTCTTCCGTTTTGACAGCTCTTTGACAGCTGTCAAAACCTCCGTTTCTCTTCCCCAGGCATTTTCACCGGTCGCTCCCGGGGTTCCGGGGGGGGGGGGGGTTGCTTTTTAGTTCAAATTCCACTTTTCTCCTCCAGCTCAATCTTATATTTTTCCCTCGCGAAGTCACTAATTCATCAAGATAAGGTCACTCTTGATCTTAGTTGTTAAGTCCTTTGTTTTGGCTCTTCTACAATTGGGGGGGGGATGACTTCCTTTTTATACCCCCCCCCCCCGCTCGCTCCGGATTTTAAAAATTTATCCCTCTTTTTAATCCATATTCCAATTACTCACGGGTTGTTCTTTTGGATCCAAATTTTCAATGGAAGAAGCCAGCGCTCTCCACCGAATGGCATGCGGCTTCGCTCGGCAGGGGAAGTGGCGGACTCAAAGCACCACCCCCCCCCAGGCGCCCGCTCTCCAGCCTTTAAAAAGGCTCTTTCGCGGGCCGGGGGGGGGCTCAAAGGTGCCAGCCGAGTCACCATGTCCATGGGGCTCCATGCCCATGGTTTTTGCGGGTCCCCGCGTCGCCGGCGCGGTAGAACCCAACCCCTGCCGAGCCGGCTCCCTCCGGAGCATGGAGGGAGCCCGCCATTCGGCGATGGCGCCAACCCGGAAGTCCAGAAGCCTCTGAAACTTTGGAGAGCCTCTGCCCGTCAGTGTGGAATATTGTTTCGCACTCTGTTCCACTCCACAGCTAAAGCATCTCGAAGCTCCACAGCACAGCTGAGACTGAACCTGAAAGATGTGAATGACAACCCTCCGAGGCTAGACAAGAACGTTGTGTTCTTCTGCCACCCTCTCCAGGGAAACGAGAAAACGAAAATCGAAGTTTCTGATCCGGATGAACGTTCATATGTTCAGAGATTCACTTATTCCCTTGTTGGTGCAGATGCAATACAAAACTGGAATGTTTCTAAACCTGATGGTAAGTTTTTGATCAGTTCCATGGCAAATGCAACCCCAGTGCAACCGAGCTATCCATTTTAGGAAGGAGCTCTATAGCCTTTTTATGGGACTCTGAGTTAATGACGTATATATTTTCAGAGATGGGGAAACTCTGATCTTCCAGGGGTTGTTGAACTCCAACTCCCATCATCCCTAACATTAGGCCATGCAAGCTGGGGCTTATGGGAGCTGGAGTCCAACAATATCTGGAAGGCCTCAGGTCTGCATCTCTGCTTCACAGGTTATCTGTTATTTTTAAAACTGTTCAATATTTATGCATTTGGGTATGGATTCCTGCCTATTGTAGAGACTCGGACCCAGCGAAGACATGATAAATGCAGTCACATTTCTTATTCATGGCACAAGGATTCTTGTCTTAGTTTTCCCAATTATAATGCTACCACTTCTATCATGGAATCTAATGTTCCTTTATGGAACTGTGGCTTTTTGATCAGTATACTGCCATGCCGTACTAAATTTTTAAACATCATGTGATATCACAATGCAAAACTGCCATGATTTTCTGGGTTGACGGGGTTGTAAACATCCCCCCCCCCCCGGAAGCAAGTAACATGGGAGTGTGCACCAAACTTCCTCTAGATTCTGCTAGTTTTCTAGAGGTGCCTTTTATGTCATATGAGAGAAGACATAAACTGTAGAAGCTATCTGGTAAGGAAACTTGGGTGAAACTCTGGGAAAGAGCATGAATCTGCACCTGCAGCTGAGATTCAGGTAACAGGCTTGACCCAGCCCAAGTCCAATAGATTTCCATTGAGTTAAACACATGCTTACATTTGCCGTTTAAATCAACGGGACAATGAGTATCCAATCATTTACTTGGATTGCCCCCCCCCCAATGAATTCCATTTTACAGGTCTTCCTTTTTACTTATTTATTACCAGATAGACAAATAGCACTCTCAGTTCTCTGAGCGCTGGTCCTTACGTAGCCACAATGGCAGTACCCAAAAGAGACATATGAGTGAGCTTAGGGGAACCCTAAGGTTTGCGGAAGTCTAAAAAATATTTAAGGGTGGGGGACTCTTATTTGTTGGGTGAGGATTCTTGAAACAGACCAATGACAACAAATGGCCCTCAGTGGATACTGAATGCTGACTGACAATTGGTGTGTGTGTGTGTGTGTGTGTGTGTGTGTGTGTGTAAAACTGTGTGGGAGGAGGAATGGAGTACTATTGACAAGAGCATGGCTGGCTGGGTGAAATGTCACACTCCACACTGCAACATTTTGTTCCCGGTTACACTTGTCCTTATTATTGTTGCCACCATCATCTTGCTTTTCTGTTAAAAATTTACCATCCACTGTTTATATTCACAGGCTTACTTGCCTACATTTCCCCAAGGAACATGAAGCTTGAAGAGAAAGACTATGAGGTACCATTGAAAATCAATGACAACGGAAGGCCTCCTATGGAAGGAGTTGTTACTCTGAAAGGTACAGTGAAAATGGCGTCTATGCTCTTTGCTCCCCCCCCCATGGCTATTTTCTCTTAAAGGTAAAGGTAAAGGGACCCCTGACCATTAGGTCCAGTCGTGACTGACTCTGGGGTTGCGGCGCTCATTGGCCGAGGGAGCCGGCGTACAGCTTCCGGGTCATGTGGCCAGCAGGACTAAGCCACTTCTGGCGAACCAGAGCAGCGCACAGAAACGCCGTTTACCTTCCCGCTGGAGCGGTACCTATTTATCTACTTGCACTTTGACATGCTTTCGAACTGGGACCGATCAATGGGAGCTCACCCCGTCACAGAGATTCGAACTGCCGACCTTCTGATCGGCAAGTCCTAGGCTCTGTGGTTTAACCCACAGCGCCACCTGCGTCCCTTGCAGGTTTTTTCCTTCTCTCTTAATGCCTGGGAATTTGTGGTTTTGTCCACAGTGAGACTGTGCAAATGTACAGAGGAAAATAGATGCTTCCTGGCAATTGATGACGGACCTTCACTTCCGACAGTTGGGATGGCAATTGGAATTCTGGCTGGTGTACTGCTAATTATTGGTAAGTGGCTGTTTTAAATGGGCCTAATGGTGAGAGGAGGGCTGCCAGTAAGAATGGGCAAAGTTCTCCATTTCAGTTTCTCTTTTTCCCCAATTTTAAGTTCAGCTCTCCACATTTCTGCATCAGCTTATGATTTCTTTTTAAACAAAAGCCCTCATGAATATTCATCAGCACCTGTGTGCTTATTTCCCCAAATATATACATTTTTGTACGGAATGTTGCATAAGTTTGCAAGTTCAATTATTTTTATTCTGAACAAAGCAGGCTGATGATGCTGGACCTCATTGCACTCGACTGGACAGCAGCAGTTGACAGAACTTAAACAACTTGACTGTTTGGGGTCCCCCCCCCACTTTCCAAAACAAGACAAAACCCTTGGGGGAATTTTGAAAATAAATTTAAACACTGAAGGAGCCGAGATGACTGACTGGGGAATTTGGCTTTCAAACATGCAAACAAAAGCAATATATATCGAGCACAGGTCTTTGCGATTTTTGGAAGCCGTCAACTGTTGGAAGCAAATTGAATAAACAGTTATTTGGATTCATAGGGAAAGGCTATTCGAAAGCATGAATTGGATAAGGCAGGCTGAATTTGCAAAACTTTTGCTGCAAGGGGGACAAAGCCTATGAGACACTCCCTCCCATCACGTTTCGTGCAAACTTGGCTTGGAAATGAAGGCTGCAGTCCACAACTTAGTGCCAGGAAGAAACAGTCACCATGGAAGAATTGTAGACCCAACTATGCACTTTTGCATGGCTAGGAACAGTTGCAAATCTCTCACATTGAAGGACATTGCCATTGACCATCTTTCTTTAAGGATGTGGGCAGGGGATTGCTCTATCACATCATCTCTAGGGTGCAAGCCTCACCAACTGGAATGGCTTTGAAAGTGAACTAGACTGATTCATGCAGTATAGAGCTATCAATGTATAGACGATGCAATGCCTTGGCCTACAGACTTATGAGATCTATAGACAGAGTTAGAGATCAATAGGTTTCCTAGATCTATAAGTCAGGGCATTGCATTTAGGATAAATTAAGATGACAGGTAGCAACCGAGCTTGGCTCCCATAGAAAAGTGGCACTGCTGGCTGTCCACCACTAACATCACCTGCAGATCTGACCGAGAGGGCAGTGAGTAGTGGCATGTGCAAGTTGAGTTGGCGAGGGACTTTTCTGAGCATCTGGAGCACTTTGTCCAGTGCCAAACCTGGCTGACTGCTGATGCTGTAAGTGTTCATCAGATTACATTGTTGGGCTGTTATTTTAGGTAAAGGAACCCCAGACCATTAGGTCCAGTTGTGGCCGACTCTGGGGTTGCGGTGTTCATCTCGCTTTATTGGCCGAGGGAGCTGGCATACAACTTCCAGGTCATGTGGCCAGCATGACTAAGCCAATTCTGGTGAACCAGAGCAGCGCACAGAAACGCCATTTACCTTCCTGCTGGAGCGGTACCTATTTATCTACTTGCACTTTGACGTGCTTTCAAACTGCTAGGTTGGCAGGAGCAGGGACCGAGCAATGGGAGCTCACCCCATTGTGGGGATTCGAACCGCTGACCTTCTAATCGGCAAGTCCTAGGCTCTGTGGTTTAACCCACAGCCCCACCCGCGTCCCTTCGCTGTTATTTTAAACACACATAATAGGAAGTAAGCCCCATTGAACACAGAGGGCCTTAAGAGTAAAAATGTTTTGGGTTGTACTGTAAAAACCTGGGCCTGTTTTGCCTGCAAAGTGTTTGCAAAAGCTAATTTTGCTTAAAGTGTGAGATAAATATCTCCTTTCCCATTTTGTTCCCTCAGGTATCATTTTGGGGGTCGTCTTTCTCAACCTGAAACGCAAAAAGGAGTATGAGCTAAAGGCCCAGACAGCAAATGCTGTGAGCCCATCTGAATTGCGGAACTTGACGTAATTGTTTTACCAACAGGAACAATTCCATTGTGGGGTGTTTTGTTTTTTTAACTAGTTTTGTTGTTATTATCTGCACCCATTAATAAATTCCGTATTTTCCACTAATCCGAAAATACAATTGTTACCTTTCTTCCCCTCTTCCCCTTTCATCCAGAAATACAGACCTATACTGAGGTTATCAGAGCCCCCCAAGTCATTTTGGTGCCAGAAGACTTAACTATGATGCAAAAAGTGTGTTAAATGTTTAGTGTACATGTTTTTCATTATTTGAATATTAGCTGTAACTAGGAACAGGAGCATGGCACATAGGGAATGGAGAATGTTCGTGGATGCTCCCCCCAGGATAATTACAGCTTGGGGTGTGGGTGTATTTTTCATGTGGCTGTGGCTTGGAAAAGAGTTAAATCCACTACCTGTGAACTACAGTCCCAAAATCGCATGCACATACACAAGAGTATGTTAAATGGCTTCCAGGCTAGTGCTTAAATACAAGGCTGTGTGATAGGAAGGTTTAAGTCTAAGAAATCTCGTCTCAGTATAGGAAGAACTACATGCCCTAGGAGCCTACATTTATGCTTCTGAGTCTTTTTTAAAAAAAATATTGTGTAATTTTAGCTATTTTCTATATTTAGCATAGTTACAAGCTTTTTGCCAAGGACAATATTATAACATAACAGACCCACTGATGGAATCATCTGAGAATGTGTCCCATGACTCTGCCTCTTAAAACCTTGTAAGGTTCCTTTATTAAGCACAAAGTCAACACAGGATCTTTGTTCCAATTCCCCTGCAATTCACATCTTTTGAGCTTTTAGGTATGACTTCTAGAACTAAAACTATGCACAAATTAACCTGTTACTAATTAGTCTTCATCGTAAATCTGAAGTAAATATATACAGGCGCTTTCGCATCGAACTTTGTAAGACGGCGGAACGCATAGATGTAGCTAAAATGGGGTGGTGGTGATGAGTGTATTTGGTTTAGTAAAGTACAGTACATCTCTGCTATTCATAGAATGTGGAATGTTGACCATAAAAGTGACCTATTAATAATCATGCCACCCTTACGCAGATGGAACAAGTTGGGCAGAGATGTATGCACTTTGCCCTGAAATAAAACAAACATAGAAACTTTGCACCAAAATGGAAGAATTGGGATGGACCAGATTTGTAAGTCACACATGCAAAAGTGACATGGACCAGAAACAGATTGATTTGTTCATTCATTCTTTATGACCCAGTACAGAATTCAGGTTTTGGGGAAATCTCTCACTCTCTTGTAAGAAATATATTTCTAGTCCTTTTATTAGGAGAGAAATCTGGACCTGAGGCTCATATATTGGATGAAATACCTGGGAAGGAGCATTTGAGAGAAGGCAGCTCTCCAGCTGTTAAGAACATTAATGGCAAGAACAAACAACTTAAGACGGGCCTGAGGTTTTTTTTTTAAAAAAAGGTTCTTAATCAAAATAACGGACTGTAAATGTCCAATTTTCCTCTGAAGCAGGGCAGAAATATCATATTTTTCGCCCCATAGGACACACCGGCCCATAGGACGCACCTAGTTTTTTTGGGGGGAAATAAAGAAAAAAATTTTTATTTCCCCTCCAGGCGCTTGTGGGGCCAGCAGCGGGGAGAAGCGCTCTTCTCCCCGCCGCCAGCCTTCAGACCAGGTTGGAGTCTGCACCTCCCCGCTGTCCCCGGAGCTTGCGGGGCTGGCGGCTGGGAGAAGCACGCGTCTCCCCGCTGTCAGCCTCCAAACCACATCGGGAGACAGCAGAATGGCAGCGTTCCGCCTCCCCGCTGTCCCCCGAGCTTGTGGGGCTGGCACTGGGGCTCTCCTGAAGCCTGGAGAGCGAGAGGGGTTGGTGCGCGCCGCATTCGCCCCATAGGACGCACACACATTTCCCCTTCATTTTTGCAGGGGGAAAAAGTGCATCCTATAGGGCGAAAAATACAGTAACTGGTATTTGTTCCCCCAGCTGAAAAACCTGACAACAGAAATACCTGCATTATTTGACATTATCTTCTTTACAATACAAAGTATCATTTCGAGTATTTGGCAAATATGACGTACAAAACTGTCACTTTTGGTTTCTCTAAGATTTTGTTTTTTTCAAATTCAATTTGCACATTTCTGCAACAATTTGTTTGTTGTAGTAGTTGTTTCCTCAGACACACTCTATGCAATTCTGCCCAGTACAATACATTTTCGTATGCTATCGTCACAAATGTGCATATTCGTGCCCACTTTCCCCTAACATATGCATTTTTGTACACATTGTTTGGCTGGAGGCTGTGTCTCAAAATTTAGGGAAGTGTGAACTTAGACTGGTAGCTGTGCTTCTGTTCACATCATGTTTCAGTAAATGCAAACTTTCTTCCCCATCCCCATCGGTGAACATGTGATGAAAATATATAATTGTTATTGTTTTGTAATATGTTATGGGACATATCCATACAAGGTCTTCATCTTTCATCTGTCTTCCTGGAGCTCTAGAACCGTGGAGTGGATTCTGCCACTTGGACTCTAATTTCTTCACTTTGGATATCCTCAAAAGCTTTTCTTCTGTTTCCATGTTGTTGTTTTCTCATGTAAATCAATGAAATATGTTTTATAACAATACGCTTGCTATTGGTTAACATAGTCTTCTTTATTTGTGGCAGCTTGCTGCCCAGTCTGCTCTAGAGCGGTGCTACTTAAAAGTGGTGGCCCATGGACAGATCAGTGGTGCTGATCTGTGAGCCATTGGCTGCTGGTCCGCAACAACTCCAGCACAGCCCAGGTTGGGTGGGATGCTTCAAGGCCTAAATATGGTACCAGTCCCTGGCACTTGGAGAAAAGAAATGCCTGTCCACCACATTGCAGGAGGGGAGAGTGCTCCTGTGCTCGAATCCTGCTTGCTGGATTCCCACAGGCATCTGATTGTCCACTGTGAGAACAGGATGCTGGAATAGATGGGCCATTGACCTGGTCCAACAGGTTTTTCCTATGTTCTTACATCAGATAGTTGGAGAAGTACTGCTCTAGAGGACTGTACTTCCATTCTTGCAATTTTCTCTACTAATTCATTTGAAAGCTCCTTTCTATTTAGCAACCCATTCACGGTCTATGACAATGCATCTCTCGGCTAGCTTTTAAACTATTCAGAAGGTGTTGGTTGTTTTCACGGTCACAGACGGAGCTTAACAAAATTATCTGCTTTCTGTCCTGTACTCATTGCCAGATCCGTCTTACCGTCTAGCCTGATATCTTTTATTTCCCACAGCTGTCATTATTGTTTCACGTCAGCAATCATGAGCAGCACCAGAAAATCCTCAAACCACCCCCTAAATAAACCCCATAGTTCTTTCCAAGTGCCTGAAAGTCCCTTATTCATATAAATATTATCAAAGAATTGCAGACTCCAAAGGAGACACAAAAGAATGTTGTCTCAGAGAGAATTAAAACAAGGGAGAAAATTAAAGTTAGGAAATTTAAAGCCTAGTTGGAAAGCTACAAGACTGGGGCTATTCACTTTTATTTAAGAGTTGAGATTTGCCCATTAAACAGATGGGCTTACTTCTGAGTAAGCATGATAGGTTATCCCATTTCAGAATGGGTTGTACCTTGTGAACAAGTTATAGCAATCCTTGTCACCAAGATTACCTGATACTCAAATGATTATTATCAGCTTATGGTAACACGGAGTTCACTGCATGTACTTTGTTAAAGGAAAATATTATGAAGGTGATGTATAGATGGTATTTGACTCCGGTAAAATTAGCAAAGATGTATCACAATTGTGATAATATATGTTGGAAATGTAAAGAGAAGGAAGGAACATTCTTTCATATGTGGTGGACCTGTCCCAAGGTGAAAGACTTCTGGGAAAAGATATATAATGAATTGAAAAAAATGTTGAAATATACATTTATAAAGAAACCAGAGGCCTTTCTTCTTGGAATAACAGGTTTGGCAATGCCCAAGAAAGATGTTAAACTATTTTTGCATGCCACAACTGCGGCTCATATTTTGTTAGCTAAAAAGTGGGATACCCAAGAAATACCAACAGTAGAAGAATGGCAGATGAAGATGATGGACTTTTTGGAACTAGCCGACCTAACCGGAAGAGTCCACGACCAAAAGGAGGAGGAACACTACGAAGAATGGAAGAAATTTAATGATTGTTTAGTTAAATGTGTTAAGCTAAACTAATCAGAAATAGCTTCCAGATATTTAATGGGCTTAGGATTGTATTTATGTTAAGTGATAAAATAATGTGTTTAATACCACAAGGAGAAGATTTAAAGATGTTAATGTTCAATTTAAAGTGTATAAAAATTGGGTTTTGGAAAACCGTTACAAGGATTTGCAATGAAATTCAACTAAGGGGAAACGAGGAAGTCGCTTTACAAAGTTAATAACTGTTATTTTCAATAAGGTTATGATTTATGTTTGTTATGTTTGTTGTTTTGTGTTTTTGTTTGTCGTTAATATTGTAAAAATCAATAAAATTTTTGAAAAAAAAAATATTGCTGGCTCAAGGAGCATCCCCAGACATTCCCTTAGAATTCTTCCCTGCAGAAAGTGATGTGGATGGACTAGAATAACCCACTTTCTGTTCTTGTGTAGGAACAGTCTGCCAGGGATGAGGCAGATAATAAGTAACCAAACAATTAAACCCCTGTGTTGCAAACAATTATCAGTAATAGCCAAGGCAACACGATGACCAAGTACAACAATGTGATGTCAATATAAACTTTACATAATCTATACAGAACATTGAACAGTATGAAATGCACTCTCTGCAAAACCAAATAAACAGAAATCTTATAAATCTCTGAAAATCATTGCTTCTTTCAGAGACTTGCATAGTCTACAAAGACTTTCAGACACTTATAAGACTTAGGTTTATTTGGTTCTATGTTTTCAAGAGAATCCATCAAGAGTGCATATTTTGTGATTTTCAGAGATTGATAAGATTTCTGTTTATTTGGTTTTTTTCATATATTTCATACTGTTCAAGGTTCTGTATAGGTTATATAAAGAGTTTATATTGGCATTGCATTGTTGTACTTGGTCATCATGTTGCCTTTGATATTACTGAGGGATGAGGCAGAGGCAGTTGTCAGAAGTGAGTCAGGAGCCAAGGTGTCAAGAAATGACAGGGAACAAAACCCAGAACTGGAGTCACAGGAAAAAAGCAGAGTCAGAAATACCTTATTGTTTAAGCCATGGTCCCAACCCTAATAGGAAGCCTTTAAATATAGCCCTTTCTGCCCAAGTGAGGGTCAGGGGGAGGATCAGTGGCTAGCCTTGGTGGCAGGACCTGTCCACAAACCGAGAGAATTTCACTCTTAAGAAGATGCTCCAAGCTGCAGTTCTAATCAATCATCACTCATGGCACACAAATATCAAAGTTCCTGGTTTCATCCCTAGCAACTCCTGATGTACTCTCTGTCGCTCCTTTCCTGGTCAGACAGCCTACAGAAAGTCTTCAAAACAGTAATTAATTCTAAGCTCAGCTTCCTTGAAATCTGTGAGGAAGCCATGACTTCAAGAAGAAAGGGCTTCTGTTCTGTGTTCATAAGCCCTAACAAGGAAGGGTCGTCTGTATTACGGAGCTACAATTCTAAGTCTTCCCCTAAAGATGCCACATCGTTTAACCTGTTCAATGTTTTAATTTCATAATGTAGGTGAATCCTGAGGCCCATCCACCCACAACCGTTACCATGATCTTTAACTGGATGTATAAAAGCACCTTGAAGCATTTTTCAAAATGCTGACTGTTTCCTATTAATAGGGAATTGACTAGTATTCTATTGATGGCCCGTCAGTGTGTTTGGGGTTAATATTTATGGTGTGACACTGAGATGTGCAAACCAAACTGCAAAACGTGAATAAAGGCCTCATGGAGAGGGGTATAAGGAGGAATTAAGGACGTTCACGGCCCCATCTTCTCTGTCATTCCACCTTCAGATAAGAAGGATTGCTTTGTTTATACATCTAGCTCCATTTTTGAAACTAAAGTTTGGCTAAAGCTGTAAATTCCAAAGGAAACAGGAGACTGTTGCTTTTTTCAAAATCTCTTCTAATGTAAACGCTTCTGCTTGCAAAAATCTGATGAAATGTTGCTTTTTAAAACAAACTGTCAAATGCTTGGCAAATGCTGCAAGGACATTTAAATACAGCAAGCATCCTTAGCAATTTGCTGGTGGGGAGGAATCCCTGACACATTCAGTATTTAGGGCTGGGTTCTCACATAAGAAAAGTCCTGCTAGATCAGGCCAAAGGCATCCTGTTCTCACAGTTGTGAGAAGCCATTGCTTTCCCCCAAAGAATTCTGGGAGCTGTAGTTTGTTAAGGATGCTAAGAGTTCTTAGGCGGTCCTTATTCCCCTCCCAGGGGCCACAATTCTCAGAGTGGCTTAATCATAGAATCATAGAATCATAGAATCATAGAATCATAGAACTGTAGAGTTGGAAGGGACCCTGAGGATCATCTAATCATCAAGCCCTGTTCATATAGAACTCTGAAAATTGTGGCTCTGTGATCATTCTCATCCCTGGAAAAGATCTCAGACCTGAGAGCTTAGACAATCATCAGCTTAGCAGAATAACAGACTAGAGCAGGGGTCACCAACCTAAGGCCCGGGGGCCGGATCAGGCCCAATCACCTTCTCAATCTGGCCCACGGACAGTCCAGGAATCAGTGTGTTTTACATGAGTAGAAGGTGTGCTTTTATTTAAAATGCATCTCTGGGTTATTTGTGGGGCACAGGAATTTGTTCATTCCCCCCCCCAAAAAAATAGTTCGGCCCCCCACATGGTCTGAGGGACGGTCGACTGGCCCACGGCTGAAAAAGGTTGCTGACCCCTGGACTAGAGGGACCAGGAGTCTGATGCAGCATAAGGCTGCTGCACATATTAAACAGCCATGTTTCAGATGTGGTCTGTTGCACTATTCTACAAGCTGACATCATGGGCAAAGGACCAATCCTGCCCAGCTGGTTAGGGCAATATGAGCTTACAAGTTTTGGCATCAAAAAACATTTTGAACAGCTTCATGCTTCTATCTTTACATCTGTTTTTCTCTTGCTTTTGGATGCCACTCTTGGAACATCAAAGGGAGCCTCACAAGAGCCAATGAGAAATCGTTTGAATGCTAATTTAATATATTCTGTTTCTGGCTGGATTTACTTAAGGAAATGAACGCAGGACTTATAAAACAGGAAGAGTTTTGAATTGGATGATGCACAGCAGTGATTCATTTGTGCTCTCTGAAATGTAAAAGAAACCTTCTGGACTTCATAATCGTTATTGCTGGTGAATACCAATGCAAAATGATGAAGGGCATTTTCACTGACCCCCCTTCCCCCTTTCCCGAATGAAACTTTTATTATAACAGCACACATATTCGCAAGGGACATATCCTTGCCAGCTTTCTGTCTTCCTGGCAACTGAAAATTCACTCTCCGGAGCTGCAGCAGCGATGGACACAGATCAAAATGTGCTGTGCCAGTCAAAAGGATACATACCACATGATGTGTGACAGTGAAACATGACCAGAATTAAGAACAAAATTATATTCCTGCTGGATCAAGCCAGTGCCCCATTTGGTCCATCATCCTGCTCTCACAGTGGCCAACCAGAGGCCTGTGGGAAGCTTTGAAGCTTAACAGCACTCTCCCCAATTGTGAATCACAGCAAGTGGTATTCAGAAGCATACTTCCCCTGACCCTATAGATGGGACATAACTATCATAGCCAGTAGCCACCAGAAATGGCTCACCAGGTGGGATGTGCAGCAGCTATGCTAGCTTTCCAACAGGTCGGTCAGAGAGTAATTTTTGATTTCTGTCTGAATCCAAGAATGTTGCTATGGGACATTGCATCTTGGGAAATGGATGGAGTATGCATGCACATTCAACTGCCTAATGGTGTCCGTGTCACCCAGGAGATTGCAACTGCAGAGATAAGAAGAGAAGAGTCATTCTGCCATCCAGAGAGGTCACTTCCTGGTTCGCATGGAGAAGCCGTTTTCAACAGAGCCCAGCAACAGAAGCGCACAGGTGTATTTAGGTAGCATCGGGGGTTGAAATGTTGCACCCCTAACCATTTTGCGCTGGAGGCAACCACCGTTGCAGCCTCCCAATGCTATGCCACTGGGTTTTTTGTGGGGAAAGCATTGTGGCAAAAAAGGGGGAGGGTACTCAACGGCACCCACCAAACAGGGTGAGCGAACTTCTGCAGTTGTACCTGCAGTGATAGTTGGCAACATGATTAACAGACAAAATGACTCCTCCCTTTAGGAGTTCCTGAGGAACCCCTGGTCAACTCAGAGCACAGCTTGAAAACTACTGATCTCTCATACCACCTTTAACTCTCCCTAAATAATATACTGCCTTTCTCTGCCCTACAGAAGAACAATGAATTGAGGCAGATGGAAGTTGGAGTCCAACAGCATCCCAACCTGAGGTTTCCCACTTCTGCTTTAAGGCAATATTGACATGTTCACAATAAAGACGGTGGTTAAGTATTTCCCAGATTTGCACCCCACCCCCATGGTACTTGGAAATCTTTCTCAAGGACTTTGCCTGACAGCATCCTGGCAAGACTCTTACCTTGTCTGACATATAAATCTTTGGTGAGCAGAACTTGTGCTCAGCATGCCCACATTCTAGGATATTAAATGGAGCTGGTAAATTTTGTCAGCAAGCTAAAACTTGGGATCATTCCCAGAATTATCTGAGATCAGAACAATGCTAATGAGAATGATCTTGTATGACCCAAGGGGGGAAGAATATGAATAAACCCACGAGGTAAGCAAACTTCCTCTTACTGGAATATAAAGTCTGAGGATATCATCTGTTCAAACTGTACAATATAACATTTTGAAAGGGCAGAACGTCAGGGGGACAGTATTATGCAAATGCCTCCATATCTGCACTGGCTTCCTGCTGCTTTCTAGATACAGTTTGAAGTGTTGTTTGTCAGCCTACGTGAGTGGTCCCAGAATTTGTGGGGAAACTTGAGGGAGGACGAATGAGGTGGTACCTCAAACATCAGTTCCTCTCTACATCCCACCCCAATCTCTGAGGGCATCTTCTGACAGAATGCCCAGAAGACGTCCAATGGTCTGGGCTTATTCTTAATAATAAGGCTAGCATATATATCCTGCCCTTTCTCTCAAGAGAGTGCAGGGTGGCAAACAACAAATGAAACAATAAAAACATCTTAAATACATTTCCGGTGTTGATGTAGACTGGGAAAGATCTCAACTTGGGCTTGTCTTCAGGAGGCACCAAAAAGACAACAGAGATGGCACCTGTCTAACATTGACATTTCAACACACATAAAAATACCTCTTCATCCACAGATACCAGCAACTGTCTTCAAGCTAATTTGAAATGTCAGCATTTGGTCTAACACAACTTATATCTGGTAATGACAAAAATATGCAAATGATTTCATATATTGAATATGGCTTGGATCCAGACAGGAAGTTAGCTGAACCTAGTTCCCATTGAAACCAAAGTGTCATGACTAACTTGCCCCGTTGATTTCTATGGGACCTCAGTTCAATATTTTGGATAAACTAGGGTTGTTGTTACTTTCCAAGTCAACATTTTATTTCATTTTTTTTGCCAGTAAGATTTCTTTTAAGAACAGAAATGGTCCAGTCTTATTTATTTCAGCTGTGCTTAAAAGCAGACAATAGCTATCATTTTAATATGTTTTCAAGCATTCCAGAGATTATGTAAGAGACGAGAAACAGCACATTTCTGTAGAGTATGAACAACAATTCTAGACCAATGACCTTTTCAGCCACAATTGAAAGCTTTTTATTTGGCAGGGGGGAAACAGACCTGCTCTGGATTATACTATCTCTTTGTGATATATAATCCATTCAGACTGTAAATTATAATTTGGAAAGAAAAACATTCTGTGTAGGGTTTTGGAAATCATTTTTGCCTCTTATATAACTAGCACTTTGTCATATTTTTGTTAACATTTTGCTAGTGATGTTTGTTCCCCTCCCCCATCATGATAAATGGAAGTGGATTAATAAAATAAATGTGCTGTGACGTGAATATACATTCTGCAGGCATTTGTATGACTGATAATCTAAGGATCCCTTATTAAATTTTTACTCAGCTCTATGCAAAAATATGGATAGTTGCAAAACCATAATTTTCTATAAAGCAAAAAAGATTGACATGTTCTAACCTCTTAGATGATATGTGGAAAAATGTCCTCCAGTTTCCAAGTCTGCTTTTTTAGTAGTTGTTTCCGAACTAGCTAAACTTCCACCAGAAGTGATCTCTTAGTTTTATTCCTGATGACCTTCCTTCAAACCAGTTACTGGGAATTGTACCAGTAGGAAAACTCCAAAATATGGGGGTTTTGCTTAAGGACAGAAGCCATGAGGAGTACAGGTAGAACCTTTGCTGGTTATGGAATTCCTGTGGAGAAATGTTTAAATAAAAGAGTCTAGTAGCTTAAAGACAGCGCCTTCCCGCTGCCCCCCGAGCTTGTGGGGCTGGCAGTGGGGGGAAGCGCTGCTTTCCCCCACCACCAGTCTCAAAGACCAGACTCTCCTGGCTTCAGCGAAAGCAACGCGAAGCCTCCGGAGCACGGGGGGAGCTCTCCCTCTGCGCTTCGGAGGCTTCGCATTGCTTTCGCTGAAGCCAAGGTGCCTGCATTCGCTCCATAGGACGCACACACATTTCCCCTTAATTTCCCCTTAATTTTTGGAGGGGGAAAAGTGCGTCCTATAGAGCGAAAAATACGGTATACACGGCCCCCCAGTGTATAAGTAAGGTTCAGCTTCTGGTCTGGCTGGCTTTTAAAGATGCACTGGAGAGAGGAGTCATTTTGCCACATAATGTCTTGGGCTGGCTCCGAGTGTTTGTCACAGCTCATCCCCAAAGATTTCTGGATCTTACACAGAGGTGTGTGAATTGCTGCACTGACCTCATGTGAACGAATTCTATTCATTTATTCCATTTTTAGATCTATCTTTTAGCTCACAGGAGGGTTCACGTGCTGCTCACAAAGCCATAATAAAAAAACCGCTTAATGACCAACATAATAAAGCATTCATCCCAAACCAACCAATGGAAAAAACAAACCAGACCAAAATAATTAAGAGTCAGCAGTAAAGTTTTCAGCCTGAATCTAGCAGCAGGCAATAAAAACACAGGGCATCATCTGTCTTCCCCCCATGCAATTAATAATGTTTTGTGGGATACATAAAAGGGGATTCCAGGGTAGATGCAGCAACATTCTTTCTCCATCTGTCACATGTGTTCTTGATATCATGCTGTCACCTTTAAGGACTATCTCAACAAAGTGGCTGGGGAATGCTTTGAGCTGCTTGCCTCAATGCACCCCAAGTATGGGTGTAATGTGAATCACATGAAAAGAGCTGCTCATCTTTCACTAATAGTGACTTTTCCCCCTGCCACTCCGGCAGCAGTGGCTCATGGGACAGTCTTGTGGAGGCATCTGTTGTTGAGCACCATTATACATATAGATTGTGTGCCGATGTCCCAATGGAAGAGGGTCATTAGGTGCAGGGGCAGAGGAAGGGGGGTGCGGTGGGGGTGGGCCCCCCCGGGGTGGGCTCCCCGGGGTGGGCTCCCCGGGGTGGGCTCCCCGGGGTGGGCCCCCCCCCGGATGTCACCACTGAGGGGGTGACAAAATGCTGGGCAGCACTTACTGCAGGGCCTGAAGCACCCCGAGCCATGTGTCTCTCCTGGGAGTGACATGGTGGCTTGGGCACCCGCAGGCTCCGCGCTGCCCCAAACGGTTCACCCGCCGCCTCCCCCTCAGCTGTAGGGTGACTGAGTGGGAGGAAGCAGGCAGACTCCTCGGAGGCCCCACAGAGCATCGTTTCCTAGCTTGCCCCACCCCATGGGGCGGCTGGCCCCACCCCTGGGTGCAGGGCACGCACACAGCCCCAGGCGCCCAATCATCTTGCTCCACCACTGATTAGATGGCGGAGGAGACACGAAGGCTCAGCACCATGCAGACACATGGCTATTAATGGGCTAGCCTGGTCCAGCACAAGTTATTGATATCATGGTCTGTGGCCAAGCTGGATGCTCCTAGCTTCTTAGTAGTGGCACACCTGCACTGTGCTGAATTGACAGCCTCCACGCCACCTCTGTTGCCTCACACAACACCCTTCAGGAAGAGCACCCGATGCAAGGGTGCTCAGGAGCGCTCACTGGCTTGGAGGAGCAAATCACATCACATGAGCTGATGCTGCACTCTGCTCAAGTTTCTATCCAGGATAGCAATATAGGAAATGGGTGTGTACCAAGTCAAACCATGGGTCCATCTCATGGCCATTGGCTGGAGGTTTTTAGACAGGGGTCTTTTCCTTTTAAAAAAAAAAAAAAAATATTACTTTTAAAACTTACAAAAAAGAAAGAGAAGAAAAAAGAAAAAAAACAAGAAAGGGAAAAAACAATACAATACAATATATAAACAATACAAAACACAACATTGACACATTGACCTAAACAAAACAAAACAAAAACAATTTAAAAACATACATCATACCATTTCAGTACTCTATCTTTCATACCCTTGTTTCATCGACCTCCTCTCACCTCCCTTTTTGCATTCCACTTCTATTAATTGTTTCAGCAATTCCTTTCCATCTTTCTCTATTTTCTGTCATATAAGTATCTTAACTTATTTTTACCCTTATTTTCCATTAATACTATAATGCTTATTTATACTTAACTCCTTATAACATTTCTACTAAAGCCATAAAATTTCATTCCAACATTTTTCTAACACTCAGTAATTTTACAATATTTCTATTTCTGAAAATAAACTTTAAACTTTTTCCAATCTTCTTCCACCATCTCTTCTCCCTGGTCTCGGATACTGCCAGTCATTCGTCAATTCCATATAGTCCATCAACCTGGTGATCTTCTGTCCGAGGCTCTTAACTCTTTTCCAAGTCCCTTCTGCAGGTCTTCTTCATATTTATACATGCACTTTACTTTGTCTTCTACTGATCTTGTTCTTATTTTCCTTCCTTTGATACTGAAGAGCAGATCTCGGGGAAGTTCCAACCTAGCAATGCTTTTATTCCTTCTCGACTGGTCAACCAAATCTCCATGGTTAAATCTAAAATCCATAAGGTATTTCAGGACATGTTTCAAATTCCTCCAAATCCAAAGGCCCCCACAGCTCCAATCTCCTCACGACCCAAGTCCAAATCCCAAAAGTCAGTAAATCCCTGCATGAAGGGATCTATCCAACTTTCCTTCTCCAGTCCAGGCAGGGCTCCGATCCTCAAAATCTGACTTTTTCTAAATTCAATCATAAAAGGCCTCAACGTATAGTCCTCAATTTGCCTCTGTAAGGCTGGGGCTCCCACTTGTATTACTTTAGGTTCAACAACAGCAACTTTCTCCTTCGCCTTCTCGACAATTTGCCCTGTCAAAGTAGATTCCTGTATCAGATCCTGAATAATTTCTGTATTGATGTTCACTTTTTGTCCCGAATTAGTCACTTTTTGTCCCAAGTTAGTCACTTTTTGTCCCAAGTTATCAATTTTAGTAGTCATAACATCTGTCTTCTTGTGGAGTTGTTCCAACGAGTGACTTATCTTGCATAATGCAATCACTAAAGCTTCTTCTGTCGACATTCTAAAATAGTCCAAGGTCAATCCCTGATTCTCACAGTCTCTTATCTTGCAGCTGGTTCCCCCAGCTCAGCTCTTATAACAGTTTCGAAGGCTCCCTCTCAGACGGGGGTCTTTTCCAGTCCCACTTGGAGATGTTTGGGATTAAGAGCATAAGAAGAGTCTTCTGAATCAGGCAAATGGTTCATCTAGTCCATGGATAGGCAAACTACGGCCCAGGGGCCGGATCCGGCCCTATCGCCTTCTAAATCCGGCCTGCGGATGGTCTGGGAATCAGTCACATAAAACCGGTCTTGAAAGACCTACACTGGCTCCCAGTACGTTTCCGAGCACAATTCAAAGTGTTGGTGCTGACCTTTAAAGCCCTAAACGGCCTCAGCCCAGTATACCTGAAGGAGCGTCTCCATCCCCATCGTTCTGCCCGGACACTGAGGTCCAGTGCCGAGGGCCTTCTGGCGGTTCCCTCACTGCGAGAAGCCAAGTTACAGGGAACCAGGCAGAGGGCCTTCTCGGTAGTGGCACCCACCCTGTGGAACGCCCTCCCACCAGATGTCAAAGAGAAAAACAACTACCAGACTTTTTGAAGACTTCTGAAGACAGCCCTGTTTAGGGAAGCTTTTAATGTTAAATAGATTATTGTATATTAATATTCTGTTGGAAGCCACCCAGAGTGGCTGGGGAAACCCAGCCAGATGGGCGGGGTATAATTAATTAATTAATTAATTAATTTAGTAGAATGTGTCCCTTTATTTAAAATGCATCTCTGGGTTATTTGTGGGGCCTGCCTGGTATTTTTACCTGAGTAGAATATGTGCTTTTATTTAAAATGCATCTCTGGGCTATTTGTGGGGCATAGGAATTCGTTTATTTCTTTATTTTCAAAATATAGTCCGGGCCCCCCTGCAAGGTCTGAGGGACGGTGGACCGGCCCCCTGATGAAAAAGTTTGCTGACCCCTGACCAGCGTCCTGTTCTCACAGTGGCCAGTCAGATGCCTTTGAGAAGCGCAGAAGCAGCACCCAAGCACTCTGCGTTCCAGTGGTTTCCACCAACTGGTATTGAAAATGGGATAGAAACTGGGGGCTTCTTGGAGGAAAGCAGGTGCTCTGCCACTAAGCCAGGGGCTCTTTCCAGAATTAGAAAGATTGCAAGGCTGAGAATAATGCAGCACTTTGCCCCCTAAATGTTGTCCTTTACCCCGACTGGGTGACCCTCAGGTGATAAGCAACTGCATCACTGGCTCTGCTCATTCAATCCCCGGCTACAAAGGATGTCAGAATGGTATTCGGGTGGGAACACAGGGAAATGCTTCAATACTGCCACCATTAACAGATGATTTTCCCACCAAGTCCTTGTAAGATTTCACTGTGAAATGGTGAGAAGTGTAAACGAGATACTCATCTGACTTCAGTGAAGACTTTCTACCACTTTTCGTGCTTGGCAATTCTTAATTTAGGAGTAATCTCTATATCAATGAAGTAATGCCATGCCCTGAGGCGGCTGAGTGCTGGATTGCACCACTCCAGACCGTATGTTGGGAAGGTGTCATATATTTGAATTCCCTTAATTAATTTAAAAAAAAAAACCCATTCCCTGCATCTAGTATACTAGCACTTCACAATTGGAGCGCTCGCAGGCAAGTGTTTCCCAATTGCTGGTGTTTATACTACATTTTTAAAAATTTGCCTTGAGACAGTCTTTAAACCTCTTTTGTTGACCACCAGCATTACTGTCAGGGGCTCAGGCGCTGAGGCACAGGGAAGATGGGAGATGGAGAGCGAGGGGGAGGAATCCGAAGGGAGCGTAGGAGGGGACAGTGGTCCGAGGGATTCCATGAGCCTCTCCAGTGAATCGGAAGATTCACAGAGGGGAGCGCCAGTGGCCAGGGGCAGGGGGGTCCCAAGGGGAACGCCCCAGGAGCAAGGGGGCAGCAGGGACTCCCAGAGCAGTAGTTGGAAATCAGGACCAGCTTCCCCACCAGAGCAGAGTGGGGGGGAAGAGTCCCAGGCATCGGGGCCAGTGCATTCCCCACCAGGGAGAGGAGACGAGGCAGAGCCTACCACGCCTCCCTCGGAGAGTCGGACAACGGAAGGGAGGTCAGATCCGGCCAGTGTCACGGAAGAGGGAAGCAGTGATAGAAGTAGTGTAACGGTTAGGAGAAAGGTCACTGGGTTGGCGCGAGAAGCAAGTTCAAATGTACAGGAGCGCGGGACAGCAGAGAGTGAGGATTGGGAACCGGGTCCTAAAGCACGCCGGAGGCAGGGGGAGGAGCTAAGCGACTCAGCGTCGGAAGAGTCCAGAAAGGGCAATGCCCCAGAGGGCAGGAGGACCCAGAGGAGAAAAGAGCAGCGCAGGAGGTGGAGCAGGGCTAGGATCTTAAACTGGTGTGGAAGGGGCGGAGACTCAGACGGGACTTCGCCGATCTAGAGTTTAGACGTAGGGCTGCACGCTCTGGCTTTGAAATGGAAATTAAACTTCAATAAAGACTTTTGTACATAACATCAGCCTGGCGTTGGTCGTCTGTGAGCTGGGACCTAGAGGCAGCTCTGACAATTACGCTTTCCATTTTTAAGTTCGGAATAGAGTAGTTGCTTTGGAAGACGATAATCAGGCATCCGCACAACATGACGAAGTTGATGTTGAAGAATCATTGCTTCAACGCTGGTGATCTTTGCTTCTTGTCCCCACTGTGGAAGGAGGTGTGGATCCAGAATTGGCCTCCACAGTCACTTACAGACTCATTGTTAAAACTGTGTTCATGGCAGACAATCTTACTCAGCTATGAGTGATTCCCAAAGAGAAGAAGAGAACATAAATAAAAATAATACTTTCCTGCACTTCAGACTGTGGGAGAGGTGATATGCACCTGAATGCTCCTCATGTTAATATAATAATAGTCATTATTGATAGTTCCCTGCAGCTATTAAATTAGCAATTTGGGGGAAAGATTTAGCAAAGCCATCTCCCTGATAAACTAGTGTAGTCCATAAAGGGAGCTTTTTACATGGCAAACATCTTCAAAAACAGGACACCCCAGTTTCAGCCTGAAGTTGTATGATCCAACATTTTGCTACCTCCGTCAGTTATTAGCCAATAACTTTTATGAGAGGAAGCAGGGATGAGGGAGAAAGAGAAGCATCCTGCGTCAACAAAAACAGTTATCAGAAGGCAAATTCAGTCCTGTGGGTTGTTAATGAAGTGCGAATGACAGAGCTGCTTGTTTTGGAAACCTGACTTCTGGCGTAGAAGTCACAGCTGGGAACGATAACCAGGCCGTAAACTAGAATAAATGCCAGCATTTTTAAAGGACGTTCATATCAAATTTCCCATTTGCTCTCGGTTGTCTGCAGCTAGAAGAGTCTGGGCAATGGTTTTGTCAGTGAACCTGGGGATGCTCCCATACAAACTCTTCCTCTTGCTTGCCTACCAAAATAAGGTTGGTCAGCGGAGGAAACAGACGTAGGATGAAGAAAAGGGAGCCAAGTGGCTCGTGACAGCCGGGCCCTATAAAAGGGAATTAAGAAGCACAATTGAGAGTTCAGGAGAGCAAGGAGTGCTGGATTTGGAGCACTTTTGGCACTGTTGTGGAGGACTGGTGCCTTCTCAGCGAACAGTTGTCTGAGTTCCACAGCCGGGCTCAAAGACAACTCTCTCTCCAGAACACAAACAAAAGTCCTGGCACTCAAACCTTTGGAGCCAGTTTTCTATTACACTGTTAAATATCATTACCGCTCTTCTGTAATGCGTTTCTGTACCTGGTTTTCGCAAGCTGTGTAGGCAAAATCTGAATCTATTCTTCAGCAGGAAAGACTTGCTGTGTTTATATACCTTTAAAGCACACTCAAAGCTCATTCGTTCCCTCAAAGAATTCTGGGCACGGTAGTTACCCCTCACTGAGTTACAATTCCCAGCAACACTTAATAAACCGCAGTGCCCAGAATTCTTTGAGGGAAAGAACTTGCTGTGAATGTGTATCAAATCACAGTGTGTATATAGTCTTAGGACAGGGATAGGAAGCTTGAGGCCCTCCAGGTATTGTTGGATATCTATGGATCGTGACTAATGTCATGTGTTCTAGGCTTCAAACACCAGTGGTGGGAATGCTCTGGAGTAAGCACCACAATGTGTAAAACAGCCCAAGGTGGCCAGGTCTGGTCATTTCAATGGGTCTACTCTGAGTAGGCCTAGCACTGGATACAACCCTCTGCCTGAGATCCTGGGGGGCATTGCTTAGTTCAGCTATGGAATTTGTTCCCTCAGGAAGCGGCGATGGCCATCAACTTGGATGTTTTTAAGAAATGGACAAATTCATGGAGATTAGCGGTATCAGTCACTGCTGCCCATGATGGCTATGCTCTGCCGCCATATTTGTATGGCAGTAATGATTCTGAATGCCAGTTGCTGGAAGGCACAAGGGAAGAGCGCTTTTGTGCTCAGGCCCTGTTTGCAGGCATCCACAAGCCAATGTGAGAATAGGATGCTGGACTAGGTGGGTCACCAGGCTCTTCTTATATCCTGTTCCCATTCAGAGATGGTGATATTGGGCTAGATGGGGAAACAATCTGACTTGGGAGAAGGTAGCTCACTGGGTCACTTTCCCTACAACAGGTGATATCAACGAGCCCCTTATTTTTTTTGTCTGTGTTCACTGTTGGCCTTTCTGTCAGCAGATGCTTCTGCACAGCTCCCAGTTTTCCCTCAATTTTCCTGGACACAGCCAGCAGTCTTGGCCATTGGAAACAGTGGAAACCGCTGAAACTAAGAAAAGCTCAACCACTTTGTCAAAAGAAAAGCTTTTCACTTTTTGAAATATGGCAACCCTAATCTGCAGCAGAACAGGCTGTTCACCCATAGGTGCCAACTCGGAACAACTCGGAACAACATATTGCCCCCCTCCCCCCTTCTCCCCCTTCACACAATTCTGCAGAGCACACCTTCCTCTGCTGTGTGCAATTGGACACAAGCCTTCCCCTTCCCCCCACCCACTCGCCTCTTGCCACCTGCAATAAGTTTCTGCCTGCTCACCCACCTCCTGTCCATACCTGCCTGCTTGCGTATTCGCCTCTCCTACCCGCCTGCCTGCCCACTTGCCTCTCCCCAGCTGCCCTGGCTCAGGCGCACTCAGAAATGGCACTGAAAGCCGGGAGGAAAGCTGGGAACAGAGGGCTGTGCAAGGTTGGTAGGGAGGTGGCTACCCAAGAGAAGGAGGGAGGGAGGCCCCAACTTACAGAAAATATTGGGGGGCCCTGTCCCCCCTAAATATTTTATTGGGAGCTGAAGGGACCCATAGAGTTGGCACCTATGTGCTCACCTATGAACTATTTTGGATGAAAGCTGTTGGGCCCTTTGGAAACAACATGTGCTGGGTAGGGAGAGTAGAAGACAACAATGTCTTGGCTTCTGATTCTGGCCTTGATGTATGTTAAGTCAGGCCCCTCAAGAGCTGCCTGGTTGTGCATAAATCAGCAGACAGAAAGCACAGAGTGGTACGATGAGCTGCAGTTCAAAAGATGAGCAGACAAGTTTCTCAAGGTGCACAGGAACGCATGACCTTGCTGAGGCAGGTCTGGGAAGATAAAAGCATGTCTTTGGTTGCATCTTGCCTTCTGCTGCACACAATTTCACACACTGAAATCTCTTGTTAACCATTGTTTTGGAACTGTTGCCTGGAGACCGCAAGGGTCTGGCTTCAACCAGGCCAGTTAATTTGACATTAAACCTTAAAAACACCAGATGCACGCCAGTGTTGAGACAGGATTCCTAGATGGAAACCATAGCATTGGTAGACAGCGGCATTAAATTGAGGCTGAAGGCACAAACACTTTGGCATGTTGTCCTCCCTAACCACTTTTTTTATTGCACACTGGCAAAGACCCAAGCATCATTAAAAGCAAGTGTTGATGCTTTATATGTACAAATACATTTGCAAGTCGCCATGCACAGTCAGAACTAGAGATCTCCCCACAGCTGGAGGGATCTAGGGACATGACAAAGGCAATGAACAATACGATGGGTGGATAACTTGCCCTCTCGGATAGACCTATTCCCATCCTATAAAGCATAATTGGGTGTGCTGCTTATGCAAGGAGATTCTGTTACGTGCAAAGCAGAGCAGCTGGTGATCAGGCTACAAAGTGTTTCTTTTCAGTTTAATCCGAAACAAAGACCTACAACAGAAGTGAATTCTGAAATTGAAATGGACTTTGAAATGCGTGTGCTCATTTCCACCTTACTACTGATCTACTAAATTGGCAGCTGCTGCCAAAATTATGTCGCACACCACCCCAATCTCTGACCGGTGCAAGATTCCAGGGGTTCCAGGCGCTCACCCAGGGTTCATGTTTCCTTTTGGAATGAGACACAGTGGCAACTGTGGTGTCTTTATGATATATGGCTTATTTACACAAACATAGACAACCTGAGCCAGCAATGGAGGGGGTCACAGCATTAACAAGACGGTCTTGCTTCTCCCATAGCCACAACCCTTGATGCCAGCAGAAATTATGCATGGCTCTCTCTCTCTCTCTGCCTGTCCAACCTGTAGCTTTTGCTTCCAGCATCTAGCTCACATAACTATTTATTCTGGCCTTTTGTCTTTCTAACTACCTGCGAGTTGAGGGAGAGACACCCATTTGCCGTCTCGCACAGATCCACTTCCCCTTAATGCCCCATCACCTCACGGAGAAGCTAGCTGGGCTATTTCAAGAATTAGAATGGGGCTGAGGCATTCAGCCTATCCCCAGCCCCACAACTCACGACACTTAGCATGTGAATTTCAGCATAAGACTCATATGCTTTGGAACCCAAGTGCAGAATGAGAACCCATTAAATCCTGAGATTCTAGGCAATGACTTCTATAGGAGTTGCAAGCATCCTGTCATGCTACCCATTAAACTCCTCAGATGCTAAAACCATTGTCCATACTCCATGTTTCAAGACTAATTATATTTATTACTCTAAATCCAACTGCAATCATATTTTGAATATGTGTTATTTTGCAGCTTCTCGCTTCACTCTGTAAACACTGTATTTCATGTTCACATGAGCAAAAGCAGTGAATATATGTTGGCTTATTTTTCTGCTAGAACTCACTACGATTCATTACTGGAGACATTTTGAAAAGCAGTTTTGAGCCAGGGTTTGTTCCCCTCATTCTTTTTTCTTTTTAGCATTAGACCTTTCAGCTTATACTTACTTTTTAATATACTTTTATCTTCTTTCTGTTGGGTTTATTTAGTTCTCCAACCACCCAACTCCTTCCAAAGCAGAAATAATCTCTTGAGGGTTTGTTGGTTTGTTTTGGCTTGGCACGAAATTAACATTTATTCTCTATTTCCATGTTGCCCCTGCAGGCAGCTAGTGCACAGGAGACATGACAGCTACCAATTACCACTCACCCATCGAAGCGGTGGGCAGGGTTTGCAACCCGGTGCAGGCTTCCCGAGCCTGGATGACACCCCCTTTGGCTTGCTGGCCATTGCCCCGCCCCCTCCCCAGCTAGCCAATCGACTGCTGGCTGGGGGGCGGAGCAAGGGTCAGGTAGGGCAGGCTCCAGCTGACCTCTCTCCAGTCAGTCTTTGGAGTGTCACCAACCATCCCTCCCTCTAACTTCAATGTGGTTTTCCTGTAGGCTAACCTTTCCTTCCTAGCTCTGCGGGCGTTGCTATAGTCACATAATGGTTGATGTTTCCCAGAGCTGGGAAGGAGTTTCCCCTGCTCTGCAGGTTTTGCCTTCCCCGTAGCAATTGTCACAACTTTGGCGGTTTTAGGCGTTGGATTCGGTGGTGTTTGCAGGTCCCGTTAAAGGGTTGATTGCGAGAGTCACTGGCCCTGAGCGGTGGCGTAAGGTCAAACTCCCAACATTGGTGAAGTGGGGGGCCTGCTGTGTAAATTCACATTTTGCAGTCTCCTCAAAACACCTGTCTGCCCTGCATATCCTCAGACCAAAATGAGGCTCAGAGGAATGCCGTCCAATGGCTAAGCCTAGGTTTCCTACATCTGAAATCAAAAAGGTTGTGGCCTATTTTAATCCCATACATTGTTGTCGTGTTATTTATGGGCTGGCTCCCGGGCTGGGGGGTTAGCGCATGGGCTCGCCAAATATGTGGCCTGGCCCACTGCAATGTTCCACTGACATGTTTAATTAGGTAGCATCTCTTCACCTCAGTCATATGTAATAAGCTAACAGTCTGTGGACACAAGAACCAGCTATGATATGCAGTGTAATAAATAAACGCAAAAATAAAACACATAAATAAAAGCAGTTTGTGTTAAGAGAAAAGGTTTGGGGAGGAGATCAAAATACCCTTTTACTATGCTCCCAAAGCCTTGATCACAGCTAGTTATTTGAATCCAACTCAAGCATGTAAATTAATGCTCCCTTTATGTTAAAATGGTTAGAATTTGCCGCTCTCAAAAATGGAATTATAAAGGGAAATTTAATCAATGCTGTACAAACAAAATAAGATAGCTAAAATAAAAATGCAAAACCCAAACCCAACTACCTCTTGATACATAAAAGCAAGATGGCATGATTTCTGTAATCTTGCACTGGCTTTCAATTTCGCCTCAGAAGGCAATAACTTGCCATGGAAAATATGAACCATTGGAATGCAGTTGTAATTCCAACATTGACCTCAGAGCAATATGTTTCAGATAAGGATGCAATGAACAGAACACTTTGGGGATTACTCTAAGAAGATTAGAATAGTTAAAATCACAAGTTGCTAGGCTTTTACCTGTAATGGTAAAAAAAAAACACTTCCCCCCATGATATTTTTGACAACAGATTTATAGTCAATTTTAGACTGAGGAAGATAACTGCTCCCCACTCCATCCCTAACACTTCCTTATTCTATTACAACAGGAAAACTTGTCGGAATATTATTAACTTTTGTGACAGCAATCAGTGGCGTAGCGTGGGGGGTGCCAGGGGTGCCGGCCGCACCGGGCGCAACTTGGGCAGGGGCGCACTCGCACTAGCAGCTCTCTGCCCCTACTAAAATCCACTGGTTAGGGAGCCCGCGCTCGCTCGGCTTGGCGAGGAGGTCGCAGAAGGGGGAGAGCAAAGCCTTCTGCCGCTGGCAAAAAAAGGAGAGGAAGCCGGGCGGGCGGGCGGGCTGGCTGGCTCGCGGGGGTCTGGCTGCGCCTGCTGCTGCCGTTGCCGCTGCTGCCGGGCTTTGACAGCTTGGCGAAGCGGAGGGAGAGGTAATTGCGTCTCTCTTTCCACTGGCCGCCTGGGTAGTGAGCCGAGCGGAGCAGGGAGTCTGGCGAGGGGGCGGGAAGAGACTTTCCCCCCTTTTTCCCACCTCGCCTGGTCAAAAAGGAGAGCGGAGTCTCCTCAGGGTGCCCTCAGGCAGGGCAGGGCAGGGCAAGGCAAGCAGAGCGAGGAGGAGAGAGAGGGGAAGGGGGGGGGGAGCAGCCAGGAAACGACGCGGTGTGGAGGGGGAATCAATTAAGGAGAGAAGCCTCGCTGCTGCTGCTGCTTGGGAGAGTAAATTACTGTACTTGCCTTGCCCTGGGTTAGGGGGCGCAAATTATTTGCCTTGCCCCGGGTTGGGGGGCGCAAATTACTTGCCTTGCCCCGGGTGCTGATAACCCACGCTACGCCGCTGACAGCAATATATCAACTTTATGGGTAATGGGCTAAATTTAGTGTTTAAATCACATTATCTTTTTGAAGATAAATATGTTATTGCTTGGAGAAGGCAGTATCTGAGGGGATTCTCTTTCTTTTAATGATAGTAAAATTCCTAGAATCTGTCTGGCACATAGAAGTCTTGTTAGGAAAGCACTGATTCTTCTGAAGAGATTGCAAGAGAAGCATTTCTTACTAGTAACAGAG
The DNA here is from genome assembly GCF_964252035.2 of Podarcis erhardii. NCBI lineage: Eukaryota > Metazoa > Chordata > Lepidosauria > Squamata > Lacertidae > Podarcis > Podarcis erhardii. Next base: position 26,315,202 of record NC_138499.1, read on the forward strand.
AGTTTTCTGATGGCCTTTCATAGACTGTGGTTACTTGTGAGATGTAAGGCTTTCCCTCCTGACGGCAGGGTGTACAACAGCCCCAGTCTTCCCCAATATGGTGATACGTGTTTTATTTCTATTTAAATTATAGAAATATTTTCTAAATTTGCACACACACATCTGCACGCCCTAGTACAGCTTTAAGCGCATAGACTTCTCTCCCTGCTTGAACCCAAAGCAAAACAACCAAAGCCCTCACAGTCTTCCTGTTTATTCACAAAGGCTCACCAAGTATATTTCTTCCATGTTCTGGAAACACAACATCAACTTGGTAATAGTTTTGTTGACACAGTGGGGGGGAAGGATTAGACCATGGGTAGGCAAACTAAGGCCTGGGGGCCGGATCTGGCCCTACTGCCTTCTAAATCCCACCTGCGGACGATCCAGGAACCAGCGTGTTTTTACATGAGTAGAATATGTCTTTTTATTTAAAATGCATCTCTGGGTCATTTGTGGGACCTGCCTGGTGTTTTTACATGAGTAAAATGTGTGCTTTTATTTAAAATGTATCTCTGGGTGTAATATATAAGGGTGTAATAAAATTAATGAAATTTTCATACATGACTCTGAGAAGCATCTTGTGCTGTTTCCGTGAATGCTGATCAGGTGGGACTACATACAGAAGAGAGGCAATTTATTTGATTAATTGTTACATTTGCACCCCAACTTTCTTCCAAGGAGCTGAAGATGGCATACATGCTTCTCCCCATTTTCATCTTCACAGCAACCATGTCAATATGTTTGTCTATCTATCATCTATCTCTATCTCTATTTTTAAATGTTTGGTGTTTTCGTATGTTCTGATATATGCTGTGAGCCGCCCATAGTGGCTGGGGAAGCCCAGCCAGATGCGCAGGGTATAAATAATAAAATTATTATTATCTTCATCATTATCATCTATCTATCTATCATCTATCTATCTATCTATCTATCATCTATCTATATCTATCTATCATCTATCTATCTATCTATCTATCATCTATCTATCTATCATCTATCTATTTATCTATCTTTTAAATGTGTTACAGAAGGGAGGATTATTGGTTTGTCTTTGTTCTTATTTTTATTTTGTGTTTTTTAAAAATATTTTATTATTTTATGTTGTGAACTGCCCTGAGATCTATGGGTGCAGGCTGGTACCCAAATTTAACAAACAAACAAACAAACAAACAAACAAACAAACAAACAAACAAACATCTCCTGCCTCCCCCCCCGAAGATTGGAAGTCTACAGCTGTTACTATAACAGGCTTTCCCCATCCCTGCTCTAAACACTGAGCCACACTGCCTCTACCAGCTCATAAATGCAACTTTCAGGCTTGGGAAAAGAAAGGCTGGCTTTTCCGACTAGATTTTACTATAAGGTAACAAATAACCCAGCTCCGCGGAGTTTATGCATTTGATCATTTCTCATAATAACACCCAATGGCAGAAGGTCCATCATGCAACAAGCTCCAAGGCACTTACTTAAAAGGGCATTGGCAAGTAAGTCGCTTTTGATTTAGTGGCTTGTCCACTTTAAAACTGTTATGAGCTAGTTAAAAAAAACAACCCGCAGCATCCTGCGGTGTCTAAACAATGCATCCCTTGCCAAAAAAATCTCCTGCTTCTATTAGATATGGGTACTTTTACTTCCTTAACGCCACACTCTTAAGCATGTTTACTTGGAACAGAAGTAAGCCCCATTGAATCCTGTGGAGTTTATCCCTAGGTACATGGGCTTGGAATTGCAGCCTTAGGGGCTCTGACATCTGAGGCTGCATGCTTCTTACCAGAGCTAAAACATGTATTTATTTATAACAATTAATTGTTTCTGTGTCTGCAAAGACAGTCCACTTGTAAGTTGTTTAAAACAGTTTTCAACAGTTTTCATGTTGTAACCTGTCCTGGTACCTTATAGGGAAGGATGGATAATTAATAAGAATAAGAATAATACATAAGCAATAAAGATAACTTTCTTTAATAACCTTTGGTAACTTTATGAAGTTGGCTTATACTGGAATCCACTCATCAATCCCATTCGTAATATTACCATTATTATTTATTGAATTTATATCCATCCTTCTTCCTGAAGCAGCCTAGGGCAACAAACATAGAACAATAGAATTGTGGGGCTGGAAAGCACCCCAATGGTAATCTAGTTCAAACCGCGTCTGTTATGTACTGAAGTTCTCACCCTGGGCCAGCAGGGGGATACTGTAGATAGTTATGCAAATAAGGGATCGAAAGTGACGTTCAGAGATTGGATAGTTTAAGAAAGTTGTTACAGTTATGCTGAATTGGAGCTCTATATAAGCAGGCTGACTGAACCCTTCAGTTCAGTTCTGTCCTGGCCTATGAATAAACAAGAGCTGTTTGAAGAATCGCTGTGTCGTCTGGTATGTTCACCGACAACTTAACAGCTTCCGATCTCAACACCAGTCCCCCATCTAATTATGAAACCATAAATGTGTTTGCAGTTTTATCACCACTGCACCACTTGGAGGACTCCAGCAATTTAAAAATAAGACAAGAGCATTCAGTAAGAGTTAAAACCTTCTGAAAACAATGATGCTTGAAAACATTCTAAAAGCTGTCAGAGATGAAAAACCATTATTTCATCAAGTGATGTTGGTGTTACCAGGAACACACAGTCAACAGCACAATTCTGAGCCCTACTGTTCTTTAACGGAATGTCACAGGGGTTGAAACTTAGCCTTGTGGGTGTAAAGCATTTGTTATCTACTGAACAGAAACAGCTCCACTATTCTGGGGGGAGGTTTCCCCCAAAAAGCTCAACAATATGGCAACCCTAGCTATGGCCCCTGATATGTATATATGGCAGGTGGAGAGGAATGGGAGATCCACATGGGTCCTTCAAGAGGAAGGGCAGGGTATAAATTTAATAAATAAAAACAAAAGATAAGGATCCTGACCTGGTTGGATAGCTCTGTGGAAGAGTAGGGATCTCTGATGTTGCCAGCCTCCCAGATGCTGACTGCTAGTACTTATTATAAGTAAATAATAATAATAAAAATCATTGTAAGCTTGGACAAATCTGGTCTGGCACATCCATTTTTAAAGCAAATTTTAGGAAGTATTGTATGTTGCTGTGAGAACCAAATACAGTGGTACCTCGGGTTACATACGCTTCAGGTTACATACGCTTCAGGTTACAGACTCCGCTAACCCAGAAATATTACCTCGGGTTAAGAACTTTGCTTCAGGATGAGAACAGAAATTGTGCTCCGGCGGCGTGGCAGCAGCAGGAGACCCCCATTAGCTAAAGTGGTGCTTCAGGTTAAGAACAGTTTCAGGTTAAGAACAGACCTCCGGAACGAATTAAGTACTTAACCCGAGGTACCACTGTAGGGAGCATGTTGCTTCTGGAGACAGGTTCCTTTATGGATAAATATTCTGAACAGGAAGAGCCACCCACTGAGTTTGAGGCAGGCCTTCACCCCCCCCCCAAAAAGCCCATCCAAATGTCTGTGTGTAAAGCAACAGAAAGTCATGAGAGAGATGAAGAGACACAGAGAGCTGAGGTTTTGTACTCTGCAATCGGGCAGTATTTTAAAGTACTGGCTATTTCCCTAGAGATCTAGGAGCAGTGCCTTGTTGATTGTCTGTTGGGAGTGTTTAAGACAGGAGTCAGCAACCTTTTTCAGCCGTGAGCCGGTCCACCGTCCCTCAGACCATGTGGTTGTTAGAATTCAGGCTCGGTCAGAGGTATGTGCCTATCTGTCTAGGCACCGGCTGAATTCCTTTGACCTCCCTCCGGCGACTCCCGGCAGGAAAAACACACGAGGTCCGTTCCGGCGATTTTCCTCAGGCTGTGAGAAAAACACACCAACTGCTTCTCCTCCTCCCTGCTCTCCAGCATATCCCCAGGGAGGGGAATCAGACTCAGACAGAAACGTATCTACATGCCTTTATTCCTGTCTTTAGCAGTCATACAGTAAAAGATGTCTGCTCTCTTCAACAAACAGAGAGAAACTCCAAACTCCACCCATGTACATCCTGTACAGGTCATATGACACACACTGAGCTCACATCCTGTGCTCAATAAGGAGAATGGACTGCCCCTTTGTTTCCATGGCAACAGTCACAAGCATCCTGTCTGATTTTGCAGCCACAAGCAGCTGACTGAGCTGCTGGAGCCTTTGCTTGCTGCAGCACTGCTGCTTTAGAATAACAGTGGTGGACTGGACTATATTTTGAAGGGGGAAAAGAACGAATTCCTATGGCCCACAAATAACCCAGAGATGCATTTTAAATAAAAGGACACATTCTACTCATGTAAAAACATGCTGATTCCTGGACCGTCCGCGGGCCGGATTGAGAAGGCAATTGGGCTGCATCCGGCCCACGGGCCTTAGGTTGCCTACGCCTGGTTTAAGCCATGCACCTCCATCTATGATCAACCTATATATCTGTAAATAAATGCAAACAGAAATGCACTCTCAGACCACATTGCCCTGCCACCAGAGCCCACAATGGAAACACTTCCTCACCAACCACTTCCTCACCTGATGTGAGAAAGGGATCTACAGGCGTAAAAGAGCTCTACATGTGTACATCAGTATTTTTGCATATACCCCAATCTCTGAGTGGCAAGAGACGTGTGTGTATGTGTGTGTGTGTGTGTTCCAGCACATATCTAGGGTTCAGTTTCCTTGGAATTAAGGTCAGTGGAGACTGTGGTGTCTTCAGAATATATGGAGGATATACACCCTGAGCATAAGATGGAGAGCCTCACACCATCAACCCTCCAATAGATCTTGCTTCCCCATTAGGTGTCCATGGAAGGCATCTGAAGGCAGCCCTGTTTAGAGAAGCTTTTAATGTTTAACAGACCATTGTATTTTAATATTTTGTTGGAAGCCGCCCAGAGTGGCTAGGGAAACCCAGCCTGATGGGCAGGGTATAAATAATAAATTGTTGTTGTTGTTGTTGTTGTTGTTGTTGTTAAAGCCAGTGATTTGGGTTCAGCACAGAACAAGATAGGCCTCTGTGTCTCCAGCTTCCAGCATCAGCCAAACTTGCACACACAGCTCTGGCTATTGTTCTTCTACCTTACAAAATATTATCTTAACAAAGCAACAGGTTTGGTTGATTTCCTCTTACAGAGTCTGCCCTCACTTACACCCTCACTTACAACAGGGCAAATGCACAGATAGTAAATAAACATTTCTGTTGTGGGCACTGGTGGTAGCGTGAAGTGGTCTTGGCCTATGTCAGTAATGAGGGAGGGGGCAGGGATAGTCTGTGTGCCCCCAAATGTTCTTTCAACACTTGGGGTTGGGTTTCTGCAGAGCTCCATTCTTAAACTTCACCCCAAGACAGTGGCGTTCCTGTCATGTGTTTCTTTAGTACACAAAAGCCAGCCATTATTCATTATTCTGAAGTTTACGTTTCAAGTATTAGGAGGCAGTGATCTCATTGCAATAAAAAACCGAAACCCATATATTACAGACCAGCAAGGACCACCACAGCCCTCAAGTATGCATTCAACCAAGCTGCATTGCTAAGAGATGACATGTTCCCCAGTTAGCAATCCTTAGCCAGTCGCTTTTCTCCTGGTTTTTAAAATGTTATCATTATTTATTATTATTTTAACCCAGGGTAGTTTCCCTGCTATAAACATAAAGCATACACCAATCAAAGTTAGACCCCAAGGAGAAAAGCAGTGGGAAAAACTCCAAACTCATGTTGTGACAGGACTTCGCAAACACTCTGGGTGCGATGGTGGATGCCAACAAATTCTTTGAAGAAGAGGGTTTACTTTCAAAGCAGTCCTTTCCCCTGTCTTAGGGCTGAGTCTCATCGCCACTCAGCACACAGCTGGTTTTCGTTTTGTTCTCAGCCTAGATTGCAGGGTTCACATGGCCAGAGGAATCTGATCTTTCTTTCTTTCTTTCTTTCTTTCTTTCTTTCTTTCTTTCTTTTAATATACAGTGGTACCTCTGGTTATGAACTTAATTCATTCTGGAGGTCCGTTCTTAACCTGAAACTGTTCTTAACCACTTTAACTAATGGGGCCTTCCGCCACCACACAATTTCTGTTCTCATCCTGAGGTAAAGTTTTTAACCCAAGGTACAGCTTCCGGGTTAGTGGGATCTGCCTGAAGTATTTGTAACCCCAGATGTTTGTAACCCGAGGTACCACTGTAATATTTTTATTGATTTTGCAATAATATACATTAAGTGAACACAAAATGAGAACATACAAAGAGGAAATGTAAACACCCCTCCCTTGTCCACTCAGCAGAAGCCAAGTAGATATTCTAGTTCATATTCTATTGTACAATCATTAATTGTGCTTGTTGGCTGTCCATTTTTGCCATTCCTTCAATGGGGGTCTTGTGTATCATATCCTCATAGCCTCCATCTCAGTGCAGGCCAACCAAAAAGTGGTGAATTGCAATGATGGGACAATATCTTCTGCACATGCCTTGAAAAGTGAGCAAAATATATCCATTCCAGAGCTTCATGGCCAAGTTTGGATTTGAACCAAGCATTCCCCAGTCGATATATTCCAACTCTCTGTTCATAACTTTTTGCTATGGAGTTAATCAATGAACAAAGAGAGAAGACCCTCCTAACCCCCCATCATTATTTTTCAATTTGGAAAGATTCAGGAGGAAGGCTTGGCAAACATAAGCAGGGTAACAGCTCCAGACAGATGGCAGGCCAGGATAAAATGGAACAAATTAATCTCTGGGGCAGAGGCAGTTCTTTGATTTTTCTTACACTGCAGAAAAATGCTTAGATTGGCTACATTCCAGGCCAGCAACTAAGCAACACTTTGAACAAGCCATCCAGAAAGAGTATGTGTATCTCCTGCAGGCAAACAACCATTCTACTGGGAGTCTCACTGAAGTTAGACTCAGGGACTTAATTCTGATTAGATTCAGGGTTAAGGTCCATATAAAAGAAGAGTAGCAAATTTCTAGCGGCAGGGAGAATAAAACCAGGAAGGAAGAAAAATTGTGATTGAGACAAAGCAGGCAATACAACATGCTATGTTTGAAAGCAATCGCACCAGATCAGCACTCAAATTATTTGGTAAGGTGAACCACCTTGGGCCTAAAATCTCTAGATGGAGAAGGAGACTCCTTTTAAAATACTGCCGTTGTGTGTTGCTGGGGTTGTCATTCTTTAACTGTGAGCCGCTTTCCAGGGGCTTCTAGGTGTTTTGAAACAAGGGACTCGTGAAGTAATATCTGGATGGAGGAAGAAGTGGGTACATCTTGCCTCTAGTACACACATACGTCAGCACATGCGTATAAACATTTACAGTACATGCCATTTAGTAGCCAGGCAGTCCTTTCATATACTGCGGTGAGTTTTAATATGGGGGAGCTATAGCTGAGCAGCAGATCTCATGCTATGCACAAAGGAGGTCTCAGGTTCAATCTCCAGTAAGGGCTGAGAAAGACCCGTCTCTTCACAGGGGAGAGCTGCTGCCTGCCAGTCAGTGTCTGGTCCTATGTAGTTTAAGGCAGCTTCCAATGTTCCTATTTTGAGCTGGTTAACAGTTTATAGGACGATGCTGTTTTTCTAGTGTGTCTCTAACCCAGGCACCTTCTTTGCATTTAAATAAGGGTAGGTAACACAAGTGTGGACTAAACAGAGTGAACAGCGGGCAGAGAAAAGTGTTAATTAATGCATAATAGTGGGACAGTTGTGTGTTCATGTGAGCTGGCAGTGAGCTGTGGCATGAAAACGGAGGGCCTTGTTTTCATCTGTGAAACCCTGATGACCGTGGGATGAGTGTGTATACACTGTGGAGGAAGCCTGTTTTATACCATCATCAGCTCTCTGAAACAACTGTCTCCGGGCCTTAGAACATGATTGATTACAGAGCATCTGAAGTTGTAACCACCGCTGTGGAACTAGTCATACTGCTTATGCGTTTGTTTGGCTTTTGCCCTCTGCCGGCTTATGTGATATTTTATTTTCCTTTGTGACAGGCCTACGCCGCTTGTGATCCCCAAGATAAACGTAGCCCAGCAGCCAGGGAGGGTGGCCTGCCAGTAGCTTGATGAGCCCACCTCATCTTTACAGTTCCAGGAAGCAAAAACTGGTTGACTGGTCTTCTAGGAGGCCACCAAACATGCTTGGTGGGCTGCATGCAGCTCGGTAGGTCATTAATTGCTCGACACAGCAAGCTGAAAGGAACTAATCATGTTTACAGAGCTCAATGGGCCATCCTATCTGGTATAAATAAACGTCCTGCCACCGACAAACTCATTATTAATTGTTCTGCACTTCAAATGAAATTGTTTGCTGATCAGATTATGCCTCTCGCCTGGATCTTCTCAACAGCAAAGCTGCTGAGTTTCTTCTCTCTGGCTGGTCACATGCTGCCCTCTACCTGTTTTTCCGCTCCTGATTCAAGGTGCTTTTGTTGTTGCTGTTTGTAGGATTATTTCACAACAGATGTAGTGTACACATAGGGGAAACCTCTCCTCATGATCTCCCAGCCTGTGTAAACGCATAATATATGCATTTAAACACACACATACACATGTTTGATTATTTCATGCCTCCTGCTAAAATGGAACAGCTAAAGTGTGGCCCTTATTTTAGACCAAAAAGCCAAAAGCTGGCGGTTTGAATAATTCAGGCATTTCTCCCAAAGACAGAATTCTGGAAATGAACCAACAACCTACAATGTCTGTTGGTTTAACACCATTGAGTTCCTTGGAAAGGCATTTTGCTGCAATATGCAACTAATTACACCAGGCATAGGCAAACTTGGCCCTCCAGATGTTTTGAGACTGCAACTCCCATCATCCCTAGCTAACAGGACCAGTGGTCAGGGATGATGGGAGTTGTAGTCCCAAAACATCTGGAGAGCCGAGTTTTCCTGTGCCTGAATTACACAGAAGAATGCAGTTAGCTGATCTGTTTTTAATAGAAAAAAGCAGGAAGTAGCTTTATTATGATCAGTGCTAAATCACAAGTAGTGAGCAAGCTTTTGTGTTCCCCCAAACTCTTCTTCAAGCTAAATGTTAAAATGAGTTTTGGGTGCTCAAACACTTGGTAATTCATGGCTATTTAGTTGTTTTTAAAATAGGTTTTGTCCTCCCACAATTATTATTTTTTAATGAACAGTTATGACTCCCACCCCAGCACGTAAAACCCTGAGACATTAAAAAGTCACTCTATCCCACAGTTACCCTTTGTGCTGTCACCCAATGCCCTTACATCAGCGTTCACTGTTCTTTGCCAGTGACGTTGGCATCCCTGCGCATTTCTTTACTTTGTGCAGGAGCTCATTTCAAAGCAAGCGATGGCTTGGTCTATTGAGCTTAGGTACCTGGAAGTTCAGCTCCACCTGCTGGCTTATTGAATAAATGACAAACGGTTGTTTATACAGTACAGTGGTACCTCGGGTTAAGAACTTAATTCATTCTCGAGGTCTGTTCTTAACCTGAAACTGTTCTTAATCTGAACCACCATTTTAGCTAACAGGGCCTCCTCCTGCTGCTGCACCGCTGCTGCACAATTTCTGTTCTCATCCTGAAGCAAAGTTCTTCACCCGAGGTACTATTTCTGGGTTAGCGGAGTCTGTCACCTGAAGCGTATGTAACCCGAGGTACCACTGTAATCTGCTATTCCAATGATACAGTCCTAGAAATCAATTGATCCAGAGAGTCGATTTTTGATTTTATTGCATTAGCTGTGGCCATAGCATAATATACATAGAAATAACAACATAAAATGGGGGTGGGGAAATAAAAGTGGATGTCGTCCTGGGTGAAATACTTTGAAAAAAAAAAGGGGGGGTAACAAAAGTAACAGGGGATTTAAAACATCGAGTGACAGAGAGTACAAAAACAGGTTCGATTGTGCGACGAATCGACTACATCTGTGGTATTAAAGAAGAAGTTGGTGCCGCTTTCCTCTTCATCACACTAAGCAGGAAGTTAGCTGTCATCTCGGTAATCCAACAGTCAGAATCCTGCAGAAGAAGGGACACTATCCAAGGCTGGATTGGGAGATGAAGCTTTTTCACGAGAGGAGTTAGAAACCGAGATCTTTCATCTGTCCAGTTGGGACAGAAGAGCATTACATGTTCCATAGTCTCCAGAGCCGTGTCATTGCAGGTGCATGTTCTATTTGCGATGGAAACTCTGGAGTAACGACCCGACAGGACTGCTGTAGGAAAACAGTTGAGACAGGCACAGGTAAAGGCCCTTCGCTTAGCCTCCAGAGAGTCACAAGCTATGAACATCCAGAAGGGTGGAAATGGAAAACTGGGTGAGTGAGAAACAGGAGGATTTGGAAAGAAAATGAACTTTAAGGTCTACAAACATTTTGGAGTTGCAAATAATCTACCTTTACATTAATATGCCTAACAAGGGAATAATAAATAGGATCATAGAATTGTAGAGTTGGAAGGGACCCCAAGGGTAATCTAGTCCACCCCCCTGTGATGCATCCAAGGAAGGCGAGTCCACCACATTCAGAGGGAGTCTCGTTCCACTGTTGAAGAGCACTTCCTGTCAGAAAGTTCTTCCTGAAGTTTGATTGGAATTCACTTTCGCGTAACTTGAAGCCATTGGTTTAGGGAAGCTTTTAATGTTTGATGCATAATATTGTGTTGGGAGCTGCCCAGAGTGGCTGGGGGAAACCCAGCCAGATGGGCGGGGTATAAATAAATTATTATTATTATTATTATTATTATTATTATTATTATTATTATTCGGGTCCTAGCCTCCGGAGCAGGAGAAAACAAGCTTGCTGCATCTTCTGTGTGGCAGCCCTTCAGAGATTTGCAGATGGCTATCATATCGCTTCTCAGCCTCCTCTTTTCCAGGCTAAACCGACCCAACTAGATGGAGAGGCATCTAATACCAACCTTGTTGACTTCTTGTCACTTGCATCTCTTTGCCCAAGGCCATGGGTGTGGGTGTGTGTGGATTTGTATGTTTGAGAACTGTCATAATTACCTCAGTTCAAATTTGTCTCCTGTTGCTGGTTGACCTTAGGTATTTTAAGAATGCTTTGTGATCTATTAGATGTAGTTTTCAGCCAGCTTCTTTTGGATTACCACCCTGGGACCTGATGAACTGAAACTTTAGAAACAACACTACAAGATGTGGTCAATCTTTGATAAGTAGGTTTTGATAAGTAGGTTTATTTTGATAAGTAGGTTTAAGGACCTCTGCCCCAAAGTCCTGCCCTGAAGAGCCCCCCAGTAGATCAGGCCAAAGGCTCATCTAGTCCTGGTCTCACAATGGTCAATCAGATGCCAAGGGGAAGCCGGCGAGTGAGACCTGAGCTCAACGGGCCTCTGCCTATTTGTGATTCCTAGATTTCTGCATTCTACAGTAAATCAGGAGTGATGGGAGTTACAATTCAGCAGCATCTGGAAGGCCACAAGTTCACCATTCTAATATAAATTAATGTTAAAAATAAATACAATATTTCCCCCTTTTTTATTCATTCTTTTATTTATATCTTATACATTTATTTACAGTTTATACATTCTTTTTTTAAAAAAATCCCACAAAGTAATTATCATAAATAAATAAGAATAAAAATGTGCACCCCACCACCAAGACCATTCCATTGTAACTATCCAGCCTCCCAAAATTTCAACACGCAATGGTTTGACCCCTGTTTACTGTTAAAATGGTAAACAGTACAAATTCTACAAACACCCTCCATATCTACTCAAAATCATTTCTCCTGCATATTCCATCTTACTTTAATGGCGCATGTTAATTTATAATTAATTGCTATGCCTCACACCTCTTTATACCGTTCTTCCATTTTATATTCTGCTTGCCCCTTCCACTTCCTAGCTATAATAATTCGTGTAGCTGTCAATAAATTTGTGAGCAAGTCCTTCATAGTCTGTGAACCTTCCACCCCGTCGTAAATTGATAATAATGCTACCTCTGGACTTTTGGTCAGCTTTAACCCAGTGATTTGTGTTATCTCCTAAATACAATAAATTTAAGGGCTGGGTTGTTTCCACGGAGTCTCCAAATGCTCAAGCGAATTCTAGAGCTGTGCGAGGAACTGCCAAGAGACCTTTTTCTCCTCCGCCCTTTAAACATCGTCAATACATAATCTGACACAAAGGGAGTTTGTCTGATGTATTGTCACATTCCTCCACAGACTGACAATATTTGGAATGACTATTTTAGGCACTTGTATCATTTATGCCTTATATCATTCATGTCAATGCAAGGACAGCAATAATCCAAAAAGCCGGCAAGTTTATTTGCTCATGTCTGTTTCTATGGTGATGTTGCTAGGCAGCATTGAGACCCCTCACTCATGTCACTGGCTTGCTGGGGAAGAAGGGGTTCATACATGCACTTAGGGGGCTTATTTTCACTCTTTGCTTCAGTAAGAACCCACAAGCGCTCTTTTCAGTGACATGGTATCCCGACACCTGTTCGCAAGAGCAAGGTGTGCTTCATTCCATACCTCCAGTATAGGGGAAAGCACGACATCAACGAAACAAAGCAACAGATCAAACACACAAGTGTGACGATGTCCCCAGATTGCCTCTCTTTGAAATTTGCTGCCCTCACCTTCTCTTTTCAACTGCTGTCAAATGGCAGGTGACACCTACACCGATGGTACCAATTTATCTGGAAGAATATAAAACGTTGCAGTCTTATCACCAGATTCCATTTTAATTTTTTTGCATTGAGCGTCTGCTGCAGAAATCCCTTTGCTTCAGCAAATGCAGCTTCTTCTAACATTGGGTCTCTTCCAGGACCGGATTTAGGTTTGATGAGGCCCTAAGCTACAGAAAGTAATGGGGCCCTTTATATGTCCAGCTGTCCTTTGTTAACAACAAATTGTTACTGTTTTTTGCTATATGGTAATTTATGAACCTAATAGTTATCTAAAGCCATCTGCACATGCTTTCATGTAGCCAGTCCATGCAGAATGTAGGCACCCTAGATATAGAAAGAAGCAAACCAGTGATATTTTAGGGAGCAGGTTAGCAGGCTCCATTACTTACATCATAGGAGCCAACACAACACAAAATACTGTTGTTGTATGTAGGTTTTATTTTATTTGTTTTTTATCTTATATTTTGGAAATGTACATCAGGGTTTTTTCCCTTTAAATTGGGGGGGGGGGGAGAGAGAGAGTGGGGCCCTAAGCTATAGTTTGTTTAGCTTATACGTAAATCCGGCCCTGGTCTCTTCCAACATGAGTGTGCACTCAGTTGTGATGATTTGTATAACGCCAGGTTTAGGATTTCAGTGTTCAGGGATGTGAGCTGAGAGGGGGAGTTCCCGGTGGGCTGTGGGTGGTGACATTGTCTAAAGGAAAAATTGTGGCATTTTAAAAACATTGGAAAGGGTGGGCATAACACCATTTTGGCACTGGCTGGAGAAGGCTGCCCTGAGAGATCGGGAGCCATGACTGACTGCTGCTTTGGCCCAAGTTTGCTGGAGCTATGGGAGGGGCAATGAGAGACACTATTGGGGTATAATGTTCTGCACCCCCTCCATTACAGACTTCCAGGTGTAAATATGCATTAATAAACCATATTTCTTAAATATGGTTTATTACCATATCACAGCCCCTGCTGTGACTTGATCTTCCCAATAGAATTAAGGTAAATATAAAGGGACCCCTGACCATTAGGTCCAGTCGTGACCGACTCTGGGGTTGCGGCGCTCATTTCGCTTTATTGGCCGAGGGAGCCGGCGTACAGCTTCCGGGTCATGTGGCCAGCATGACTAAGCCGCTTCTGGTGAACCAGAGCAGCGCACGGAAACGCCATTTACCTTCCTGCCAGAGCAGCACCTATTTATCTACTTGCACTTTGACGTGCTTTCGAACTGCTAGGTTGGCAGGAGCAGGAACTGAGCAACAGGAGCTCACTCCATTGCGGGGATTCGAACAGCTGACCTGATCGGCAAGCCCTACGCTCTGTGGTTTAACCCACAGCGCCACCCGCGTCCCTTCCCCCAATGGAAATACAACCCTGGGAAATGCTTGGAACTCGCTGGAAGTTCGTGCATCGCTTGGTAGAGATTGGCATGCAACCTTCATAACAGTATTGCCAGCTCTGCCATCCAGGATTTCAGACAAGCGTCTCTCCCAGTCGTACCCAGAGACACTGCAGGATAGAACCTGGTGCCTTTTGCCTGCAAAGCAGGTGCTTTAGCACCGAGTCATGAAAGTGAAAGGCAAGAAGTTTAAGAAGTCATCCCCAAAGAAATATGAAACATCATGGCACAAAGGGGATAAATGGCGGCTTTGCTGCAGGCTGGGGGATGAGCTCTGTGTGCCTCATGAACAGGGAAGCAGCAGGAATGTTATGCTGGAGTGGAAACCTCTGGCAGGAAATACAGGCTTAAGCCACTTGCATAGTTGCAGCAAACATGGCGACCAAACTGGCTCTCTCACTGCTTCCTCCACACAATTCTGGGAGGAATAGTGGAGACGAGAGACCACAAAGTGGTGGTCAGTATCCGTGTTGAAACTGGCCCTCAACATTATGCTCTCATTTCCCCCTTGATACTCTTTCTCTAACCACTTTTTTCCACCAGAGGGAGCCATATATGCAAAATGAATAAAGAAATCAGTATTGTTTTCAATGGTACCACTGAGCATGCATCCTGATTTGTTTGCAAGGAGATTAGATGAGGTGGACTATTTAATGAGCATCCAGTCTGATTTGTTTTCAGAGAGGTTAGAATGCTAAATAATGTTGCATCAAAGGAAGCACCATCCCACCTTTTCCACTGCATCTCCCCATCACTTTCCTTAGCACAAGAAGTCCAGCCTTTCAGGGAAGCAGGTTTGTTGTGCAAGGCCTCCCAATCACAAGTAATCAGGCAGCCTGAATTTGCCCATACCTGCCTGAATTCCACCTGAAAATAGTGACAGTTTGGAAGTGCTCTTAATTACAGCAAACACACATTCTCTAAGCGTGGATCCTTACATAGCCAGAATGCTGCTATCCATTCAAAGGAGGGAGGAGCCCTGTCCCCCCCCCCAAAAAAAAACTCGGAACAATTCAGTGAGAACTGCTCAGTCGTCCTGGAATGTGGACTTTTTTGAGGCAAGGAAGCATAGAAAAGCAGGCAGGGGGAGTGGAATGTAATGTAATGGCGTATCCTGGAAAAAGGTTTGGCTGGCTGGTTGGCTCAAATTACGAACACTGTGACAGTCTGTTGCAGATCCCACTCGTATTTATCAGAACGCACATGAATAAATTGCCATTGTGCTGCCTGAGTTGTTATTTTTAAACCAGCTAAATCCTTTGTTTTCTAAAGATGTGTTTCTTCCTTACATTATCTCAATTTTCTAATTATGTAGAGAGCAGATGTTTTATGAGCAGAAATAAGCACATTGGAGAAGGGGGCATCAAAGCCGAACCAGCTTTGATCAAGAATCAAAATGAAATGAAGAAACCAGCAAATTAAGCAAGGCAATTATTATAATATTGCCTGCCTGGTCTTCCTCTTCAACTCAATTAACTGTTTTGCCTATCACATTTGCTGACATTGGCCAGAAATCAAGATGAAATTAGCTGTGTTTGACTCTTGTTGTTGCTGCAGCATAAACACTGAAGGAGACCAACAGAGATTAGTTAGAAAACCTTAAAAGTCTAACCACTCTTTCCTCTGTGCAGTAGGCCCTAGTATAAATACATCATAATACCTCTCCCTCTAAATTTCAATACTTGCTTTGCAGCCCTTCACACGCAGTTACCTGGAATTAAGTCCTGTTAAGCAAAGTGGGATTTACTTCCCAATAAACATACATAGCATTGCACTGCACAACTGCACTCTTAGGCATGCTCACTCAGGAGTAAACCCCATTGAATTTAGCAGGATTTGCTTCTGAGTAAATGTGCATAAGGTGCCATCTGCACTATGCATTTAAAGCAGCATGAAACCACTTTAAATAGTTGTGGCTTCCTCCAGAGAATCCTGGGAACTGTAGTTCCTTCAGGGCACTGAGAGTTGTTATGAGACACCTTCTCCCCTCACAGAGCTACAATTTCCAGAGTAGTTTAAAAATCAGCCCTCTTCTCAGGGAACTCTGGAGACTGTAGCTCTGTGAGGGGAAAAGGAGTCTCTTTAACAACTCTCAGAACCCTTAACAAATGCCCTGCAAGCAAATTGGGATGAATGCTCATCATCATCATCATCATCATCAAAGCAGAGTGAAAATTCTACAGGACGTGCACATATTGAAAACAAAGCAGTACATCCTCCCTAAAACATTTGCAGGTGCAAAACTTATTGCAAGCGATATCGTCAGGAGGGACCCATAGTTTTGTAGGCTTTGTAGGAGGAAAGCAGGATGAATGCTGAATAAACTGTTGACATTATTTATTTGGAAGAGTTTGTGCGAAAGTGCTGATAGTTCCTTATGGAACAGGACTCTATCAAGCTAGGTTACTTCCTCAGAGCAAAACTTTGGTAAGTAAGCAGCCACGACCATTGTCTCTACCAGAGGGGTTTGCTTCAGGGTAACCTGGATAGATATATCAGCAGTAGATGACCACATTCACCAGTCTAGATTGATTTGCATTGTAAAAATGAAGGAAATATTTCCCCAGGAAGTAATTATCACTGGTGTTTTCCCAATAACACTGTGTAGCAAAGATTGTTTTTCCCACCAACATAGTGGACATTTCGTAATGAGCCCTGCAAACGTGCCAGCCAGCTAAGAGAAGTTTGGCCTCTTTTTGTTTTGCTCCCTATACTGTTGTCACCTTGAGGGCTCACATTTGCTCCGCTCTGGTCACAAAACGGGTTTTGCTTCCTCTGAGGGGTTTGTTTTCTGCCACTGAACCCACTTGCCCTCTCTGGTATGTACTGCAATGTACAATTATTTTCCCCTCAGAGGGAGAGAAGCACTTTCTCCCAATCCCTGCTATTTTCAGAACTTGTTAAGTTTTAGCTTTTTTTTATTGCATTTCTAGAATACGTTTTTCTATGAAGAACTGGAAGTGGGGGCACATGGTTGCCCCCCACCTCATTCACCACCACCACCCCACAACATTCCTGTGAGGTAGGTTAGGTTGAGAGACAGTGGCTGGCCCAAAGTCAACCAGTGAGCTTCATGGCTGAGTGGGGATTTGAACCCATGGCCTCCCAGGTCTTAGTCCACCACTCTAACCCAGTGGTTCTCAAAGGGTGTGGCATGTCTTGGCTTCCTCTTTAGCCGCACGCCACTTCTCCGGCCGGGAGAGGCTGCGAGCGGCTATGGCAATTCCCCCACCTCCCGCAAAAGCCCACAGGAGCCGCACACCCTTTAGGGAACGCTCCTGCGGGCTTTTCTAAGAGGAGGGAGAAGGGACTGACTGGCCGCGTCAGTCCCTTCTCCCTCCTGCGGAAAAGCCCGCAAGAGCCGCACGGAGCTTGTGTGCGGCTCTTGGGGGCTTTCCCCCCCTGCCTCCCCCCTGCATTCGCTCCATAAGATGCACACACATTCCCCCTTACTTTTTAGGAGGGAAAAAGTGCGTCTTATGGAGCGAAAAATATGGGAATTACATCAAATATTTTTTGGACTGAGCACAGCCTATTCAATGCCAGGGGGTGTGGGGACAAGCTCCTCTTCCAGACAAGAACCCTGGCAGCAGTTCCTCCATTGCTAGACCCCTGGGGTGAGTTGACTGACAGGCAGTTTTCACATCCTTTGAGTGCCTTATTTTATTACCATCAGTCAAAATACATGAGCTCCCCAAGGGCTAACTTCTGTTTGTTGTTAACAGAGCTGGGGGGGGGGGGGACTTTGGAGCTGGAAGGAAGCAGATGGGCTCCCTTCCAAGCAACTGACAATGTCACACAACCGCCAAAGACAACAGGAAATGAGAAGAAACAAGCTTGTTTACTGCAGGGCAAATGAAATAATCAGGAGGGAAGGGGAATTTTTCCAGCAGCAGGAAATTAAAACTGAAACAGCATCACACTTCCTGAAATCCTGGCTAGCCAATCAGTGCAGACACGACTAAGCTAGATAGACCAATGGTCAGGCTCAGTATATGAGGCATTTTACTGTGTTTCCCAGCACACTTTCTTAGCTAATGACATCAAAGCCAACATTTTATCTCTGTTTCTTATACTGTAGTGTTTTTTAAAAATGTTTTATACTGTTGTATACCACTTAGTAATGCTTAAAATATTGAGCAGTTTAGAAATACTTTTAAATAAATTTGGATAAAATATTTAGGGATGGGGATGTGAAATGTGACATATTTTGTTATTTCACTTTCAGAGCCAGAGCACTAACATGCAGGGCAAAATTTACCTCCTCCCCATGCAAAAAAACAACAACAAACAAACTTGGCCCCTTCTTGGCTCCCAACTCCCACCCCAAATATTTATTCTGGTGCCACCACTGGATCACAGGCAGGACTTGGGCTGAATCTTGGCAAAATGGTAAAATGACAGTTGTTTTGTGGTTTATGTCTCCTCAGCCATTTTAAATGCCTACAAAACTTATAGAAAAAATTATATGCACTAGATACGCCATCAGTTTTTGCATATATTCCTTATTTAGGCTATTTCAAGGGCAGCTGCTTTGGGTACATGAGGTCTCCAGATACTTACACAATAGCCTTGCCTAACTTGTTAACCAGGACCATCTGGTTCACTTGCACTGTTAATCTACGCCATGTTCATCACAAACCTTGGCCTCCAATGACATCATCAGCGCAAGCAGAGGCTCCGTGCTCTGTGTCTCTGATGAACAAACATATATATTAATATGCCACACAGATCCAAAAGGAGACTCTCTCACATAATGAAAACTTGCCTGTGTCAGATAAGTGCCAGGATTAAATATTTGTTTGTGCCTCTGTGCCGGGAAAGAGAGGTCACCTTTTAATCTAATGACTAAAACTTAAATCAAAACTGATTTAGAGGGGAAACCTTAATTACACCAAATTGCTACTGACTGAAGAACACTAGCTCTAACCCTTTTGTCCTGGTCCTGTGCATAAATCTCAGATGTCTTAAACTGAAGTTACTGCAGGAGGAATAGGAAGAACAACTTTCAAGCAAAAAAAAAAGCTTTTATGTGTAAGGGGGAAATAACTGAAAGGCATTATTGATGCAGCTGGGCTGTAGACACAGAAAATATACACACTCCGTTCCTCAAATGCTGAAACACACTATAGAAGTTACCTGCATTTATAAAAACTTGCTTTTAGTAAAGCTGAGATACCCTAAATTCTATACCTGTTGTCCATTCTGCCAGATTCTGGAAACTTACTGCCCAGGAAAATTACTAGGACATGGTGCTTGTTTGCTATTCTGATTTTGTTGTTTGCTGAAAGATAACCATCTTGAATATCAAGCCTTCACCAGGTGAAAAGGTTATGCTTTTAAGGCTGAAATATGGAGCCTCCAGATGGTGGCTTAACACTGTCAGATGAAACACTGAAAATAAAACACTGAAACACTTCTGTTTCAGTGTATCTGAAGAAGTGTGCATGCACACGAAAGCTCATACCTAGAACTAACTTAGTTGGTCTTTAAGGTGCTACTGGAAGGATTTTTTTTTTCTTTTATTTTGTTTTGACTGTCAGATGGGTCTTTGGTAAAACAAAAAAACTTCTCAGATTTCCCCCAGAAAAGGTAAATCAAGATCAAATGATGTTGGTGCCCACAATATTGTGTGGATACTGTGGGGAAAAACCTGCATGCATGTGGAGCATCCATCCCACAATTAACACCCTTAGACTTTGTATGTGTGTGAAATCAATCTGTAAAATATCTATCACCTTTTCTGTACCTGGCTTTTGAGGTTATACAGGAATGCTGGGACCTACCTTGCACTGAGATGGAGCATACCAACCTTTCCTAACCTGGTGCCCTTCACATGTTTTGGACTATCATCCTTGACCATTGGCCATGTTGGCTGAGGCTGATGAAAGCTGCTGTCCAACATATCTGGAGGACACCAGATTGGGGAAAGCTGGTCCAGTTCTCCTCCAGGGTTTCTGGCAGGAGTCTTTCTTCACTCTGCCTGGAGAGATGTCAGTGATTGAATTTAGGAGCTTTTGCATCTGGTCTATCACTGATATACATACAGTCTTCCCTTTTAAGAACACAGAAATCTGCCTTATACTGACTGAGATAGACCATTTGTCTACCTTGTGCATTATTGCCTCCAGAACGTCGGGCAGGAGACTCTAGCAACCCTACTGGGACATGCCAGGAACTGAACCAGGGACCTTTGCATACAAAGCAGATGTTCTACCCCTAAGCTATGGCTCTTACCCTTAATGTCCCCCTTTCACATATCTACAGAGCATCCATAGAAGGTATGCCGTAGAAGTGCCATGCTTAGAGCTGCAGATTTGCATGCTGTTTACATCCTGAAAGATGCCACTTCTGGGAAGCCACCATCCAGTTTAACAAGCAGACTGTTTCTTCAGCAGCAGGAACTTTGCTAAGTGTTTTTGTCCCAAATGTGCATAGCCTTTCTTTGAACCTGGGCAGGGCCAGCCCAATACATTCTGGCACCTGAGGTGAACCATGAAATGGCTCTGCTGCCTCTGGGCTAGGGAAGAAGGGGTGAGTGAAGGTCTACATCACAAACAAGGGTGGGAGGAGACCAGCAGCGCCTTGTTTTTGCCAATAGGCTGCTTTAGAGGCGACACAGGGGAGGGGACTGCTGAGAAGATGGCAGATCCAGCCTCTAAGGAGCACAACACAGATGTTTCTGCCACCACGACAGCAGCAGCAGGTGATGCATTCCTTAGAGGCTGGATTTGCAGCTCCTGTAGATCCTATGGTCACCTCAGCTTGCCTCATGGATGGGCCCGCCCTGAATCTGGCTTTATGTCAATATCTTTTTTAAAAAACCACCTTAAGACTAACACATTTTTTATGGTATGTCTAAGATTTCATGGGATAGGTTCGCGGTTGGCGCTGTGGGTTAAACCACAGAGCCTAGGACTTGCCGATCAGAAGGTCGGTGGTTCGAATCCCCGCGACAGGGTGAGCTCCCGTTGCTTGGTCCCTGCTCCTGCCAACCTAGCAGTTCAGAAGCACGTCAAAGTGCAAGTAGATATATAGGTACCACTCCGGCAGGAAGGTAAACGCCGTTTCCGTGCGCTGCTCTGGTTTGCCAGAAGCGGCTTAGTCATGCTGGCCACATGACCCAGAAGCTGTACGCCGGCTCCCTCGGCCAATAAAGCGAGATGAGCGCTGCAACCCCAGTCGGCCACAATTGGACCTAATGGTCAGGGGTCCCTTTACCTTTACCTTAAGATTTCATGGACTATATCCTACTTCATCAGGCACACAAAGCGTTATCCTGAGTTGCAGAAAGATATACACATGGTTGGATGGGGGGGATTGTGAAAAAAAAAAAAAAAAGAGGTCACCGGGAATCAAAATACAGAAAAACAGAGTGATAATTACGGTATTTTTCACTCTATAAGACGCACCAGACCACAAGACGCACCTAGTTTTTGGAGGAGGAAAACAAGAAAAAAAATATTCTG
This sequence comes from Podarcis erhardii, assembly GCF_964252035.2. Lineage (NCBI taxonomy): Eukaryota > Metazoa > Chordata > Lepidosauria > Squamata > Lacertidae > Podarcis > Podarcis erhardii. Next base: position 26,336,697 of record NC_138499.1, read on the forward strand.
AATCTCAGAAGCCAGAACAGCAAGAGGGATCACTGTGCAGTGAAAGCAGCAATCCCTCTTGCTGTTCTGGCTTCTGGGATAGCTGCGCAGCCTGCATTCGCTCCATAAGAGACACACACATTTCCCCTTACTTTTTAGGAGGGAAAAAGTGAGTCTTATAGAGCAAAAAATACGGTATGTACTTAACAATGGTAACTCACAAAACCCTTCAGCATTTCATTTCACTCACTTTTTACAATCTCCCAAGCCGTATGCCTATGTGCAACTGAAGATAACACTTAGTGCATCAGCTGAAGTGGACTGCAGCCCATAAACATTTATGCCACCATAAATTTGCTGGTTTTTACGGTGTCACAAGACTCTGCTATATTTGCTATGAAAGCTCTTCTTCTGGAAATACAAAGTGTCAGCTTTAATCTCTGGGTTTCATCTACTTATTAATAACTCCGTTCTTCACTGGAAAACTGTAGGCAGATTGCTTGTTACTGGCGATCTGTTCCACCAGAATCATCATATCATTGTAGATCAAAGGAGCCTTTATACATTCTAAGGCAACAGAGTTACCAAGCTGGGGGTGATTACTTTATTCGTGTCCCAAATCCTTGTTTCCAGAAACAGCACATGATTATTATTTTTTTAAAAAAGAAGAGCAATTGAATAATTGGCAGTAACTGCCTACATCTGAACTGGCAAGGTTGTGCATGGACACGATTTTAAGACTGATGCAAATTTAATTCAGGGTTTGAATTAAATCATGAATGCTGTAGATGTGCAGGGGGAAAAAATACGAAGGCACAGACCACAAAAGACCAAAGACAAGCAACCGCCAGAGCAATTTTATGAAATGACTGGGATGAGCCTCTGACAATTCTGAGATGTTAAGAGTGAGGGAACTACAAAAAAAGGAAAGTGTCAGTCAGCTCCCTGCCAGGATCCATGAAAAAGAGCCCCTGATGGGATGGGGGAAGAACCTCAAAACATCTGTCAACTGTGTGTCACTCACAGTGCCTGCTCCAGGGCCCTTGGACAAGGCATCCCTCAGCAAGCCTAGCTCCTTTACTGCCAGCATCACCCGCTGCTCCAATTTTGTCATACCATTGTTTGTAGTTGCTTTCCAGGCAACCAGGCAGGTTGTGATGGTAAGGCAAAGGGGCATGTACAGGGAGCGTTTGTCAGTGGGATGTGGGTTTAGATCTCAATTATTAAAGAGATGAGGCTATGCAGACAGTGGCAGGCCAACTCCTATCAATCCCAGCCAGCATGGCCAATGGCCAGGGAAGATGAGAGTTGTGATCCAGCAACATGGTTCCTCATCCCTGCTGCCTGGGGGAATGGAGGGCCCAGTCCCAGCATCTGAAAAAGTGGTTAGCACATATCATCCATCAACTGTCAGAACCTATCATCCCTTACCACTGTGTGAAGCCCACCTAGCTTAGGCTGAAGGTTTACAGGTCCACCATGTGGAAAATCTACTTCGAGCTGCAGGGTTCCATTCTGTCAAATTGCGGAGAGGGCGCTTTGAAAGAAACAGCACTGGAGAACGCAGTCAGGAAATGCAGAAAGGTGAGCTGTACAACTTGTCACCAACTATCAGATTATGGGTTTGTACCCACCATAAACCACAGGACAGTATGAATCAGCACCAGATAAGCAAGTGCTTCTTCTGCATTAGCTGGAGGGGATATGGTGACTTTTTTTATGTACAGTGGTACCTTGGGTTACATACGCTTGGGTTACATACCTTGGGTTACATACGCTTCAGGTTACATACATTTCAGGTTACAGACTCTGCTAACCCAGAAACAGTGCTTCAGGTTAAGAACTTTGCTTCAGGATAAGAACAGAAATTGGGCTCCGGCAGCGTGGCAGCAGTGGGAGGCCCCATTAGCTAAAGTGGTGCTTCAGGTTAAGAACAGTTTCAGGTTGAAAACGGACCTCCGGAACGAATTAAGTACTTAACCTGAGGTACCACTGTACTAGTTTTTTTGTAAACAGTTGTAAACTGCAGTTATGCACAATAACTGATGGGGGGGGGGTTCCCAAGGGATCATTAACATGCCTGGAAATGTGAGAGTTCAGCTGAATGCAGACAAAAGAACTGGCAGCAACTAATCCATCACTTGAGTGGATCTCAAAACATACAGAAGTAACACAGGGGTGCCAATACCAGATCCCCATCAAAGGCATAAATAGAGCTATTGAGAGAGTTTGGCACCGATACCAAACTTAGAAGCACTTCGTTGGCGAGTTACCAGTGTGCCCATCATCCTCTCGTTCTTGGCATTCAGTGAGCCAGCATGTCACATGACAATAAACAGAGCAAAACCGAATTAAGTGTGTTACTTAAATTGCAAAATGCCAAATACATTGTCAGTGCTAGGAAGTGTAGCTCTGCTTCTTTTAACTGCAACTGAAAAATGCAGTGGAAAGGACAAGAACTCCAGCCATCTAAAACTGAGAAGTGTGGGCAAATCCATTTTTGTGTAGACTGCCTGAGTAGCCTTTGAGAAGCAAAGGTTGCTTATTGAGAAAGTAGGAAGGAAGATGGAGTATCTCTGAGATTCTGTAATCAACAGTTTTGCTTCTGCCAGATAGGGAATTTGCCAGGGAGCTGGCCACTCAGAAAGAAAAAGCACAACAATGTGAGTGAGTGTTATGTATTTTATATATAGACACACACATGGGCAGAGGAGTATTGCTTGCCTTCTTAATGTATTCCTGCATTGCAGGGGGTTGGACTAGACGACCCCCCCTTCCAACTCTACAATTCTATGATTAATTCTTCACACCCTCTAGTTAAGCTGCTATTTGGGAGCTGAATCAATTCTCCCAAGGGGAAGATTTGGGGTTCTTTTAAGTTTAGGAAAGCAGCAAGCAAGGGGAACGTGGTAAGAGAAATATAAAATGATTGCATAGTGTCGATAAAGTTGATCTTTATCTAGCTTTATGAGGTCATTCAGTAAATCTGCATGGGATATCCTGGGTAGACATAAGTACTTTTTCACCCAGCGGTGACAGTCACCAACTTAGATTGCTCTAAAACGAGATTAAATGAATTTGTGATGGAGGGTAAGGCTTTCAATGCCTACTAGTCAGGATGGCTAAATATGCCTTCTTGAGAATCATCATGTCCTGAATGCCATTTGCTGGAGAACAGCAGTGGGAGAGGGCTATTGCTCTCCTGCTTTTTGACTTCTCGTAGATACAGTGGTACCTCGCAAGACGAATGCCTCGCAAGACGAAAAACGCGCAAGACGAAAGAGTTTTCCGTTTTTTGAGTCGTTCCGCAAGACGAATTTCCCTATGGGCTTGCTTCACAAGACGAAACGTCTTGCGAGTTCTTGCGAGTTTTTTTCCTTTTTCTTAAAGCCGCTAAGCCGTTAATAGCCGCTAAGCTGCTAATAGCCGTGCTTCGCAAGACGAAAAAACCGCATGACGAAGAGACTCGCGGAACGGATTAATTTTGTCTTGCGAGGCACCACTGTATCTAGTTAAGACCTTCAGAAATAGGATGCTGGACTTTATGACTCCCACACTGGACTAAATAGGCCCTTGGTCTGATCCAACTTTCCAATTGATGTGTGAGCCATGTCTGTTTTGAGTGGAACGTGGAAATTAAGACTGTGGTAAGCAGCTGAAACATTTCTGGGGGCTAGAACAATCTTGCAGCACAGGCCTCCTCGCATACAGATATTAGAATTCCATTCTATAAATATGATTATAAGTGGTTAGAAATTTAATTCAGAACTTTCCCCACATTTCTGAAATTATACTAGATCAAAGGATGGTGGGTATCTCTAGGGATCTACTGTGGGTAAATAAAAAGCAAACCTCCCCCCATGTTTTAATATGTAAAAAGAGTAAAATAATTTTATGTAAGCTAGTTCTTCTTAATACATAGAGCCGTGCACAGGAAAGTGTTTTCTGGCCAACAGTTATTTTGTTCTGAACATAATGTTCTTCCCATCAATATGGTACATCCAGACAGAAATACACCCAAAGGTGTTAAACCATTTTCTCCATAACTTTATTTTTTTAGCATTGCTCAGAAAGAACTAGCCTCTAGTAAAGTTTAGCTTATGTAAAACAGTAATTAAATTACTGGATGTTATAACAGATTGCAGTTAGTCAATAATGCTACACTAAGCCTTCGTGCCATCAGATGCACTTGCTGAAGGTTATGAGAAAAGGGGGGAAACCTCTGCATAAGTTATATTTAGTTGAGATATATAACTGAAGTGGATTATCCAAGGAATCATGACAGACCAGGCTATAGCAGCCATGCAAACGTCATGTGGAGTACTCCTGGGTGGAGGAAGGAAAAATTCCTGAATACAACAGGCCTAATGTAAAAGCCAGTTTTCAGAAGGCAAGCAACCTTTAAAAGTATCTCTTGAAGAATAATGAGAAGTCAGGAAGCAAGGCAAAATGTCTTTAGCATTCACTATTTTACTTCAGCCATAAACACAATGTATGGTCTTAAATTCCTGTTAGAAATCCTAAGAACATAATTGAAAAATATACCCAAAGTATTTTACCAATTAAGGATCCTAAGAACATTTACTAAGTAACCATGCTTATTATCAATGCACCTCACAGCATTTGTGTACTTTTTTATTGGAAATATCTAGGGAACGATTTGGAAATTTGTTCGATGAAGTAGGACAAGTTTAGCAGACATATAAAAAGCCATGAAATGGAGACTTCAGTATAATAATGACTTCTGGCATTTATATGGGTACCCAGCAGCTTTCCAGCAAATTCAGCAATGAATGGCTAATTTCACTATTCTTATTTCCCCTTTGGAAAGTCAATAGGGAAGTTAAACGGGTTTTAAACAGGGTTACTTAACATGTACCCTACATTAGAATCATTTAGCTCAAGGGAAGGCACCATTTACACACAGAATGCCCCCCCCCAACATAAGATATGCCAGGCTTCCTCAACCTTGGCCCTCCAGATGTTTTGAGACTACAATTTCCATCATCCTTGATCTCTGGTCCTGCTAACTAGGTATCATGGGAGTTGTAGGCCAAAAACATCTGGAGGGCTGAGGTTGAGGAAGCCTGAGATATGCTATCAGAGCATAATTGAAACGAGACTTGTTTTCCTACTAAAGGGAATGACCAGAAAACAATCACATGGGAGGGAATAGCAGGGCTCTTAGTTTGTTTCACAAAGCTACACCTTGCTTGAGTTTTATTGTGAAACAACTGAAGTCCAATTTCCTTATTCACTACTATATATTTTTAAGTTTGCTTTTCCTTAAAGCCAGTATCTGAACAACATTGTGCCCCCATTGCCTCAGCTGTTTCCCAAAATGCAGCCCAAAGCCACATATTCCACCTACTGTGAATTTGGGGCAACAAAATAAAATGGAGGAAACTAAATCAGTGCACAAGGCAAAGGAAAAAAGCAAAACTAGTTCTATTCTAACTCATATACCAGCTCTTTATTCCAATTGCAGGTTGTCTTGAGACAGGACAGCTTTACTGTGTGCATCTTCATAATACCACACATTAATTCTGCTATTTTAGATATAAATCCACTGATCAAATCTGACACTTTACACCATCTCAGAAAGGCAAACCAATACTGTAGTTCAATTAATCCTAATAACAACTCTAATGCATTGATATTCATATAATAATTTTATTGAAGTCTACTAAAAGATATTTGTTCTTAAGGTCTTATCACGTGATGTTCAGAAAGCCACAATGCTGTTTCAGTTCATTGCATACATATTTTGGGAGTCTTCAGTTACATCTTGTTCACCTTGCATTTTACAAAGTTGCCCCCACACCAAGTGCTAAACATACAGGATGAGGGTTCAATTTGTTAAGACTAGTACCAAACCAAAATAAGACATTTACACGTACTGTACATTTCACAAGTAACATAAGGAAGTCTGGATAATGTAACAGTTTAGAATTATTTTGTAGCCAACACATAAAATAAAAGAAATTGACCTAGCCAATGATATTTAGTCATATTGCATGTAGAAAGGCAATGAAGATTATAAGCTGCTTGGTTTTGTCATTAGCACAATAAAAACATTCAGGTTAGGGTCTGGAAAAATAGGATAACTTAATTACTTTTTTTGCACACAAAGGGAGAACAACAATTTGTCAAAGCTATGGACAGGACTTCGAATGTGTAGGTTACTTCATAAGCATATGAAGTGAGAATATCTTCTGACACTTGCATTTTCAAACCTGTTACTTTATAAGCAAGTATGTCCTTCAGTGCACAGAAAAAAGATAAGGGAACATTACTGCTAAGAAACTTAAGTGCTGCAATAAAGTATTTTGTAACAGGAATACTCTGGAAGCACTATTCCTTGACTCTCTTTTTAAGCATCCACATGGTCAAGAGCACCAACATTCTTCAGAATGTGTCAGCTCAATAGCTATGTGAAGAGGAAGATTTAAAATAGAATGCTTATTAGCTATTTAGAGAAGCACAAAGAATGTTAATTTTATCTACAAGTGCTTCATATTTAGACAATAGCTAGTCAAAGTAATGTTTGCATAATGCTTTCTATCATAGCTATACTACAGTTTAATAATAGCAAAAAAAGCAATTTATTTTGTTTTTATATTGGGAGAAGTCTTAAATATTACACTGTGCTTCAGAACATAAAACTTGTGGTTGCCAAAAATGCTTTTTATCTGACAATTCATAAGCATTCTATGCGACAGTGGCACAACGCTTTGTGATGAAACATGCACTTTTAGGAGTTTTTTGGATGCAATCAAATGTGCACAACTAACAATGATATTTTGAAAGGTGTTACAATTAATGTGGGAATGCCAGTAGGAGGAGCATGCAGCTGTTTCCCCATTACTTGACCTATTTACAAATCTTATCACAATGCTTTCTTCAAAAGCCGACGTGAGAACCATGTTATATGGATATGCTTTTGCGTCGTGATACTTAAAATATCCAAAACACCAACCAAACTGTCACTCAAACTACAACATATGTGACTACACTAGTTTACAAAGTCACTACTGATTGCCTAGGTTCAAACACAAGAACAGGGACTTATGACTGGAAATAGGTTTGGTACAAGTCAAGACTGTTGCTTGCCATGTTTTGCAAGACAGCCCTATTGAAAATTAGCTCAAGTTTCAGAAAACGTAGAATCATAGTTTCATAATGCAAGTCAAAGTTGTTTTGCATGTCCCCCATAACCCATTTTCTCATCATCATTTATTGCCCATTGAACTGTGCAAAATATAATCTTCTCAAAGTAAGTCATCTGGTGCAAAATTTTATTCCACTACTATGTTTGGACAGGCTTAAGGTATTTATGGCTTAGACTTACTCTTTTTAACAGTGGTATTCTAGGCATGTGTTTCAAATGATATATCATTACTCAAGACCAAGAGGATAGCTTCTATCAAGACATTTGCCAACCAGTTAAAAAGTTCTCTTCCTTTCCTAAAGGGAAGACACCATAGCTACTTTGTAAATAAAAAAGTCATCAGCCCTATTTAAATTCAAATTTACAACCAAGTTACCCTCCAATGTACTGTATAGTTACTGGAGATACCTACCTATACAGATATTTACATGTGACAAAACACACAATATTTTTTTTTGCCTTGCAAGACATTGCACTGATGCATACAAAGCCTTTACTTCTCCAAGAAATCCCAAATTACAAGCCACTGTTCAAGCAGATAGGTTGAATAGTGCAAAGTTGTCCCAAGTTGTTCTGCTCTCCTGTTAGCTTAATTTGAAAACCCTCTGACCATTGCTCGATTTGTGCAAATTATACTTGCTTCAACTGTAATTCTGACGGCCAGAGATTAATCAAATAAGTTTCATTATCATGTCATACAGTCAGTACTGGCCATTTTGTTCTGTGAAAACTTTGGTTCACACGTTTCAGTTTAAAATTTAAAACTCTTCATTTTGACATGCACCTATAACATGGGAATTAAATTGCACCACTATAATTGTGATATCATCCCGGTACATCCGAGCCAACTCTTCTGGAAGACTGAGCATCTTTGACAGCCGTTCATGATCAACGGTACCAAACTCATTATTTCCAACCGCATGGCGTATCAAGTGAGTTGCTGCATTTTGGTCTTCAAAGGCTGAAGAGACCCGTGCTCTCCTTTCTGTTAGAAGACCATGCATCTGTCCCAGAGTTACCTTATAACCTCCAACAGCTATTGGTTCTTCATGATGAACACCTGTCAGATACTCACCTACAATTCTAACCACATCCTGCCTGTGCATGGTTTCCCACAAGCCATCTGTTGCCAGTATCAGGAATTTGTCCTGAGGTCTTAATTTGTGATGTATTATCTCTGGCTCAGCTGTGAGGTATGGAGGAGTATGGTAGTTTGGTGGGATGAACTTTGTATATTCGTTATCATTGAGCTGATCTGGGCCCGTCTCTATCACTCTCTTCTGAAGGTCAATGCTCCATTTAAATTTGACATCTCCAAAAGCTCTGAAAGGCATCAGCAGGCCCAACAGTCTATCTTGTTTCACAACACTCTTTTCTTCAGACTTTGGGTGCTCCACTTTGAGTCGTGCAATCTCACTTTCGTTCTGTGCATTATGATCATAAGACAGAGCAACAGCAGACCAAGATCCATCCTCTTCTTGGACACCAAGCATGGCCCTGCTGTCACCAGTATTAGCAACATGTAAATCAACTCCATCAACATGCGCCACACAAGCAGTTGCACCAGAGAAGGCTACACGTAGTACCAAATAATTGAGAAAAGAATTTGGATCGCCTACTTGAGCTTCTAAAGAAATGTCATTGTCAAGCCTTTTAAAGGCATTAATTAAAGCCTCTTTTACATCAGTTGTCTCCCCAGTGTTAAGGTCTATGAGTTCCTGCCAGTAAGTTCGTAAGCTGTTAAAATACAATTTGGAGGCTTCTTTACTGAAATAATCATTGGGGTGCTTGTGCCACTGTAAGATGGGCAACAGGGCCCTACCACTCTCAACAGCATTTTCTATTTCAAGTAAAGTCTCATGGGGTAACAGAGAAACAGCTATGTAATAAAACAGTCTTTCACTGACAGCTTGTGCACAGGCACATCCTGCATGGCCATCAAACACACCAAGAAGCATTCCTCTTGTTTGCAAGCAAGTGGCTGCACTTCTTCTGTCTTCTATTGGTGCATTGGCAGGAAGCTGGTTGCTATCAAAGCCAAGGACAGAACTTAAGTTTTTGCCATCAAACTCTGGCACTTTGAAACTGTATTCATTTGCCTTCAGGATGCTGTTGACTTGCGGAGGTGTGAGGTAAAACCTCTGTGGTGTGGATACATAGTTTCTTGCATGAATAAACTGACTGAAATTCTCCTTCGGCCTACTGAGTGTTGCAAACTTCTTCGGAGGAACATACCTCAAATGATTGTGAGTTAAGTGAGGTGACAAGCAACACAGATGTTTATGATGACAGTAGCATGCGGTGTTGTATATCTTGCCAATCTCACAACTGCGAATTAATGGGAGCAATAGCTGAGTTGGTGCTGGCATGGCATCAGAGAACAATGGCAACCTGGGGTTTCTGACTGGAATTGCTGTGGGGGGGGGGGGGAACACAAGCAATAAGTAAGCTTAGAAATAATTTTAAAGGAAACAATACACATCAACTACTTTATTCTAAATGACAATTTAATATGCACAATTAATTAACAGCAATTAACTGACAAAAACAGCAACACATTTAATGAAAGTTTAATAGACTAATCTAAGGCTAAATTTCCTCAAGGAGAACATATCTCAGTTCACACTGTTATACTTGTGTAGAACTATAAACAGAGTGACCTATTTTTACAGCTGTACTAACTTAACCAGAACTTTATATTGGGAGTGTGAAAAGTCAACTAAAGGTTAAAGTATGAAGAACAGAGTAGACTGAGATTCAAGACTTCTTCTTGAAGACAGTCTCCATTTCTGAACTGGCAGTGAGGAGAAGTAAAGTTTATCCAGCCCAAGATTTTTATTTATTTATATTGTTACTTATGATAATTTTTCCAACACCTCCCTCAGTTTTTACAAATTCAAGGTCAAGTGTGTACAAACAATACATATATGTGCATTTGTTTAATCAAAAGGTAAGTCATACTTGGTTTAATGGGACTTAGTTCCAAACAAGCATAGCATTACAGTCTTAATATCCTATAATAAATTTGCTGCACCCCATCACCTATCTTTTTGAAGTTTTATAACTACTAGATATTTAGGAGCTACAAAACTTCATTCAAGGCTTCTAAACCCTTGTTTGTTTGCTGCTTTAACAAATTTGATAAATAATAATAAATCTTTACTCTGACCTCAGTCAATGATTGCTGTGGATTGCATGCAATACCATCTTTTCTACTAAGCTATGCATTCATATAGAACACATATTCAAATGACACCCTACCTACCACTACCAAACTAAGGCCAGCCCAAATTTATGAACCACAACTGGGGTTCAATGAGGAGGAGGTGAAGCTACCACATATATTATCTACTAAGTATAATCAGGCTTAATAGTTTCCCTTTTCATCCAGAAGATATTTGCTCAATTGTGCATAGTTTACTATAGGACCTACTGTTTTGTTTTTTTAAAAAAAACTTTGTTTAAAGACTCACTAATTCAAGTGAGTTTATTTGTTTTGTATAAAGTTTAGATCCAGCCTTCCAATAGAAGCTTCTGAAAGCTGGTTTAAGAAAGTTATGGTGCACAATATTACTAATATTATAATATTTATTCATATACCTTCTTTCCCCCAGTCAGGGACTCATTATAGGTTATTATGCATAACATCCTGCTAATTTTTCACATTTGAACAAATCAACATTATGCACAAATGTGATACTTTTGTGAAGATGAAACTATTTTTTCTCTCTGTACTGCTTCACATTCACAACCCTTATTTGTAAAGATTCAAATCCTAGGAGCATGAACTACTCAGCTTAGGAGGCAACACAAATTTAAAGTAACCTTCAGAGTACTATAACTTGCAATAACATATATTCATTATATAGTCTTCTAACCCCACTATCATCCCTCCAAATTCCTATTACAGTACTCAGAAAATAGGAGCACAAAAAATACATACCAATCCGCCTGGGCCCAGGACACACACACATTCTCCTGTCACAACAAGAAGCCGCCAACATCCACAAAGCAGTAGCCCAGGAAAAGCAAGGCAGAGAGTTTATTAAAGAAGGAGGAAGAGGTCTCCAACATTGAAGGGGGACAGAAAGACAAACAGTTTGTTTGTAGTGACAAGCATTAAGAAGCAGCAACTGCAGCACAGCCATCTCTCAGCAGCATTGTCTAATCCTACTGCAGCCCCAACTCACTGCTCGTCATCCCTCTTGCTGAACAACATAGCACTCAGTTCACGCATGATTCATCTGTCAGCCCAACCTAAAGAGCAACAAGCACACTCATCCTTTTAAAACAGGGCTGGAGACCTTTTTTTTTTTTTTTTAAAAAAAAAAAAAAAAAAAAAGCTAAGCACCAACTTTAGTTGATTAGAGCCACAATCAAAATTATAGGTACCAGCTCTGCATGGGACAATGTAAAATTCCTCCTTAGTTGCTACAAACTAAGGTGCTCAATATTATTCCAGCTCTGTTCGCCTAACAAACATTAGTAAACATATTAGATTCCTGCTCTGTGGAATTTAAAACCACACATATATGCCACATTAAATATGCTCATGGGTAATCTGAAAAAGGTGCACATCATTAACAGAGAGAGGGAAGGAGCCTCCCTCTACAAAGCAACTTATCCAATAGTGCCTTCCTTTTTTCCTCCTATAACCCTAACTTGTTGAGGGTTTTATATACATGTACATATTTATTAGGGAAAGCTTATCTGGGGTATTGGTGGTGCTAAAACTATGCACAGATGATGTCTGCAACCCATACATACAGAGGGGTTCATTATAATGAATATTCAGCTCAGCTACAAGGAATCAAACTGGTCCATAGCCAATTCAAGTGGAAGACAGGCACAACTGCAAGACCACTAGTATCTCATCAGCTATTCTATCTGCAAGGATACCTTCTTACTCAGTATGGTGGTATCTTCACAACAAATTAAAAGAGCTTCTCATTTCCAGGAAGCCTGTGCATCCAATCATACACCACAAGGCCTGGGAACAATTGTTGTGCTGATGAGGTCTTATTCACTGCTTAGGTTTCAAGGCAGGAGGAAATATGATTATCAAAACTGCGATGATCAATTGGTTGGACTGATTTTTTTTAATCAGTTAATGTAATAGAAATGTCCCTGAACAGCTTCTTTTAAAATATAAATACATGCATATTTTAAATAGTACTTAATGTGAACTGAAGCAGTACTGTATTCTCTCTTCAAAATGCGGGAATGCCTCTTCTAAGATAATGGGAAGTATGCAATGCCCTTGTTCCACTGGCCCAAGGATTTATACATGTGCAGTGGAACTTTCCTCTAGCAATCCCAAATTCTGCTCTGGAGGGTTGTGGGAACCCTCGGAACAGATTTAGAGGGCGCACAAGGGGAAGGAAACGTGCAATGGTAAATATTTGTCCTAACAGAACAAGAGACTTAAGCTTTGGACTACTTTGGATACAAGCCAATGCCTGCTCTGATACCAATCTAAAGATAAACAATGTCTGCTTCTTACTTCTGAACTATAATTCTTTACATCTCAACTAAATTTGCATATGGGCCATCAGCCAGGATTTAGCAATGGCTCTAGTTGTAACATCTAGAAGCACATCAAGTGAGACCCTTTGCCTATCTTCCTCAATACAGTGATAGAACAGCAACAGTCCTCCAAGGTTTCGGAAAAAAGGAAGCCTTCCCCAACCCTACCTGCAGACTAAGCCTTCCACATGTAAAGAATGTGCTCCATTGCTAAACCTCCCTCCCTTGCGTCTTGTGCGCAGATCACGATTTAAGAGACCACAGATGCTTCCATCAACAAGACGACCCCAGTGCAGCTTCTTTCTTCTTTAGCAATTTGAAAGGGACACACTGGTTGGGGAACATGCAGCTCTCTGGATGTTGCCAGGAATTCCCACTCCCGGCCAACCAAGGCCATGGGAAGAAGGCAGACAGGGATTTCAGCCTTGCAAGTATCCCGAGGGCCGCAGTTCCCCTGCCTTAGCTGAAAAGGGCGTACCTCGCCTCGTCTGCCCATTGCGCCTTTCTGGCCAGCCGGGAAGTGCAGCCTGGATTATACACGTGGGAAGGGAGATAACGGGTTAACTTCGGGTTGTTGTTTTTTAAAAACCTAGAGTTTGATTACATATTGGTGGAAATTGGGCTGTCTCTCCCCGCCCCCCCCCAAATAAAAATAAACCTCAGCACCAGCAATGAATCTGGGCCTCCCTCCCTCCCTCCCTCCCTCCCGGGCATCCTTTTCAGTAGCTGGGCGGCACCTGCCACAAGAGCAGCCTCACAGCCACCACAACCACCTCCTCCTCGCCTCCACCTACTCGGCGGCCCCAGGCATCGCCTCAGGCAAGAGCTGACACCTAACCCTCCCCGGGTCTTTCCTTCATTCTCTCACACACCCACCGGCAGACAAACGCTCCGCTCCGCCCCAGGGCCTGTGTCAAGACCACAGTCAGGACAGACACAGACACACACACACACACAGACACACGCACACACACGCAACACACCCTCCTCAGAGAGACTGACCTGCTCAGCTTTAGGGTCGGGGCCCCGCTCGGGCAGCGGGAAATGGAGAGCGCGGGGAAGTTTGACACCCACCCCGCCTCTTGTCTGTCAGGCCCCCTCAGCGACGGCCGCGCGCCAGGTGGAACTCGCCGCCGCCGCCGCCGCCGCCCTTCCTCCACCCGCCCCCTTTTTTCCCTTTATTCCGCCGCCGGCAAGCGAGAGCGCGCCCCCGTGTGCGCGCCCCCCCCCCGCGTTCCCTCAGCAGCAGCAACGGCAGCAGCGCCGAACGCCCAGCCCGCCGCGTGACAGCTTCCCTTGTGTCGTGGGCGGGCTTTTTCCCCCCTTTCTCCTTTTTTGTGACGAGCCGCGGCTTATAAAAGCCTCCGTTCGGCCGGGCTCCGAAGCTCCTATTGGCTGAAGGGCGACTCTCACGTGAGCCTCTCCCGTTCAGCTTCCCCCGCCCCGCCTCGCCCCGCCCCCTCCTCTATCTTACAACCCCCCCCTCTTTTTTTCTCTCTCTCTCCTTTTTTCTTATATCAACGGTTTCCTTACCGGCGGAAGGATTTCACATTCTCGTCTTCTTCGGCCTGCTTTGTTCCATTGGTGGGTCAAGAGCTTGCCGAAGCCGCCTCCGCGGATGAGTTCCTCCTCGTTCTTCTTAGCGCATTTCTCCTGGCTCTGTTAGACGCAAAGAGGCTGTGAGGAGAGAAAAAGGGCGGGCTCGCAAGAAGAGGCTGCGCTTTGCCGGGCCCGCCTTTCCTTCCTCCTGGCCTATCGGAGCTCTTGGCGGAGGAAGGGCGTGGCCCGCATTCCTCCTGAGAAAGGGCGCGGGAGGGGGCTGTTAAAAAACCTCGCACGGGCGAAATAAACGGTCGCATTTCCTTCTTCCGCCGCCTGTTTCCTAGCGCCAAGCAAGGTCACTTTCAAACCTTTTGTTCCCCGTTCTGTATACATACATTGGAAAAGGTGGTCATAAAGATGAGTGCCAACAGTGCCCGTATCCTAAAGTGCCTTTCCTTGGAAGAAATCATCACCGACTGCGGGTACAAATCCTCATTTATTTTAGTTTTAGGGGTGCTAACTTGGAATAAAATATTCGGGGGGTGGGCAGGTAAGCCCCGTCCCGCATAATCGATCGCAAGACATGGCGCATGTGCACCATTGGAATGACAGTGCCCATCAACTTTTTTGGGGGGGGGGTCCTGACCCCCTCAAATATTTTATTGGGAGGGAGCGAAGGGACCTCGGCCCCTAGGAATTGACTCCTGTGTGTTAGTTTGTATGCTCATCTCCAGGGAAAGGAGGGGGCTATGTGAGGGAACACGACCCCCCCTCCCCACCTTTATCTTTACAACAACCCTGTGAGGTAGGTTAGGCTGAGAGAGAGAGTGTAAAATGGGTTATGGCTGGCCGCCACTGATGGGTGGGGATGGGGTTGGAAAAAGTTCTGGTGCCCCCTGGTCCTAGCCCAGCACTAGGCAAACAGAGACAGGTCTCTGCCCGCAAAGAGCTTACATTCTAGAATAATTGAAGAGGGGAAGAAGTAAGAGGTGAATGCAACTATCCTCTCTACTGTTAGCGAACTCAACCCCATGAGCATAAAAAAATGGCACTGTCCAGCAGAAAGGTGTCAACAGACAGGTTTGCAGGAGTCTGTAAAAGCTGGAGGGACCCCCTAAGGGATGGACCCCAGAACAGAATAAGGAGGGCTGAGTGTGCTCCTTGGTCACAAAATGCTTTGAGGAAATGAAATGGGAGTCTCCTGAAAGCAGGCTTGATAGGAGCACTCTTCGCAAGTTTTGTTTGTTGCAGGTCCCCCCTTGTGTGTACTGTCTTCCATTTAAAACGAATGTAGCTGATGTGTAAAAAGGACTTTATAATCTGAACATGGAGACGATGTATGTACTTCTGTAACCCAAGAAAAGCTTTAATAAAAACAATTAAATAATAATCACACACACAATGAATAGACAAGTGCACTTGGTGATGCTGTTCCAGAATTCAAAGTAATGTGATCCTGCCTTGACCTCATTTTCCCTCGAGGATTACCTCATTTTCCCTCGACCTACCTATCCACTTATCAGGCAAGAAGCTTTGCACCTTTTAATAACTGCATCATAAAATCAAGACATGATGATCAATAGCTCAGACTTCTCCCACTGCTGCATCTCTATGCTGCAAAAAGTTCCCCTTGTTTGATTTCTGCCTGTTACATGGTTGTTAGAGTAGCATTACATATTTTTAAACATCAGTCTGGTCTCCATGCAGAATCAAAGTGACACCAAATTAGAGAAACGGAGGGTGAGGTGAAGATGCAATATGATTGATAGTTCTATTTATTATCCACTCTTTCAAGCAGCTCAATCAGGGTAACTTTGGTTGCCTGTCCAGACACTGCTGCTCAGAAGCAGACTCCCTTCAATTAAATTTACTCCAACAAATTAAATTTGCATGCCTTGGGAGCGATCCCTGATGACCAGTGTTTGCACCATCTGTGCACCTGTGGCGTTTTGCAAGGAACATGTTCCTACCCCACTGGACTTAATCAAAATAGATGCAGAAACAACAGAGAAAGGGGGGATGGCAACATGTGGAGCAAAGAAACAAATGTGTGGTTATGAAAGTATAATTAAGATAAGGCTGTAACACTTGGATTCTAAAATCACATTGACATCAGTGAAGATAACTTTTCAAGTTACATCATACAACAGCCTTTATGAAAGTTTTAAAATGTGTTTTGCAACTGCAATGAACATGTTTTAGTTAGCAGTCATTTAGAAGTCCAATCAGGACTCTTGCTGAGCCTAATTAGGATTGGAAGTTCTCGACCCCTGCTCTAGACCATTGATCTTCAACCGGGGAGGGGGGGGGGTCAAGACTCATACTGGGTTGGCATGACAGTCTGAGGTCAGTAACCACAGTGGCATTCCCACCAATTTATTATGTTTGTTTAAGAGGGGCGGGGTGTGTGTGTGACAAGATGTAATGGAGGATAGATCACTTGTATCTTTGATAGTTGTGTATAAAAGGGAAATTTCAGCTCTTGCAGCTTCTCACCATTTCACTGCATCTAGCAACATTCCGCCTACAATGCAACTCTGAAAGGTACAGAAGCCCTGCTCTTGCCTGTAGAAAAAGAAGGAAGGTAGATGTATATGATTAAGAAAAAACAAACAAAGTGGGTCTCATGTTGCAGGTTGTAGTTAAAAGTGGACCCTATATCTCAAACTATTGAATGCTGCTGCTTTAGAACAGTGGCTGGTGCTGTTTGTAATCTCCAATTTGTTCAGAGGGCAGAACTATTAATAGCATTAGCTACTGACTTGTGCTGCTGGTCTGCAAATAACTTGGTAAAATGAGGTGAGGGGGAGACTTTAAAAACAAAGTATTGTTCACCTGAGATAGCAGCCCTCTGCTTAATGTTGCCTTATTGATTCACCATTTTTCTGTCATCCCTGAAAGTTTACAAGTGTCTTGACTGAGTGTAGTTTACCTTGATGTGACCTGATGGTCAGTTGGTTTGCGTTTAGTCTGCTCGTACTATGTTTAGAATGGCAGAATGCCTGTGAAAAAAAAAGCTGCGTAGGCCTTCAGTTTAGTCCACTGGGGAGTCAGCAAAATATTTTTGGTGGTTGTGGCGTATTTAGGCTGCTGCTTTCAGCAATATAAAGTAGTACTGCTGCTCCTGAATTTATTTTGCAAAATTTACCTTCCCCGTGGTTGTAACTGGTCCCTGTTTGTGCTGCAGTGAAGCATTGCTATAGAATCCTTACTACACTGATATAATGGGAGCAGAAGCCGCCACCCCAACCCCCCTTGTATGACATCTAAAGGCTTTCTTGGAGGCAGGTTGAAACATGCGCAAACAAGAAACAATCATTATTTCCTGTCAAAGATGGCAGACTTTGCCTTTTCCTGCATGCCCAGCGTTGGGTGAATTCATTCATTCATTTCTCTTTCACACCTTCAAGGACAGATCCCTGTTTAATACCACTGTTACATAAATAACAAGTGCTGCAATTTGTGGCTTTGATCTTCAAGCTGCTAACCTCATCTGGAATAATTAACCCATCTAATGTGACTACTTTGGAGTAAGTCACTTAACATTGGCACAATGCTCTATATAGACCACCCTTTTTCAAAAGACCCTAGGATAGTTTACAAAAAGCAAGGCAATAAAAATACAACAAAAAATACAACTGCTGCCTTTTGGATCCTATTGTTCTAGGACCAATCAGACTGCTGCAGTTTGGATCCTATTCGACTCAGTACATAACACATTATATCCAATAAAACAGCAAAACATTAAACCCAACATTTCACACTTCATAGCAGCAACACAGTACTGTACCTGGTAAATCAATATAGATGGCATGGCACAAACATTAAGATATCCCAAAGACCTGGGTGAAGAAATGTGTCTTTAATTAATAACAGAAAATTCAAGGGGCTTAAGTTAATGTACTGGGTTCTCCCTCTCACTATTTTATTCTTACAACAGCCCTGTGAGGTAGGTTAGGCCGAGAGTGAGTGAGTGAGTGGCCCAAGGTCACTCAGCAAGCTTGTCCCCTCCAGATGCTGGACTGTGACTCCTAACATCCTGGAACCTGGGACAGCTCAGTCAGTAGAGCATGGGATTTTTAATCTCAGGTTCATGGATTCAAACCCCACACTGGGCAAAGATTCCTGCATTGCACGGGGGTGGACTAGATGATCCTCATGGTTCCTTCCAACTCTATTATTCTATTATCATTTATGCTGGCTGGGGCTACTGGGAGGTAGAGTCCCACAATGTTTGGAAAACAACTAGTTCCTCACTCCTGCCTCATAAACTTACTTTCATAGTTATTAATATATCCTAAATTCAATTTTAGTAATAAAGGTAAAGGTAAAGAGACCCCTGACCATTAGGTCCAGTCATGGCCGACTCTGGGGTTGCGGCGCTCATCTCACTTTATTGGCCGAGGGAGCCGGCATACAGCTTCTGGGTCATGTGGCCAACATGACTGAGCCGCTTCTGGCAAACCAGAGCAGCGCACAGAAACACTGTTTACCTTCCCGGAGTGGTACCTTTTTATCTACTTGCACTTTGACGTGCTTTCGAACTGCTAGGTTGGCAGGAGCTGGGACCAAACAACAGAAGCTCACTCCGTTGTGGGGATCTGAACCGCTGACATTCTGATCGGCAAGTCCTAGGCTCTGTGGTTTAACCAACAGCACCACCCGCGTCCCTTAATATTGTAATAGCAGCCAGTAATTAGATAATAAACCCCCTACCTACAGATTCATTATCTTAAAACGAAAAACCACTGAACAACAGCAACACAAAGCAACCTGTGGTTTTATTAAGTAGGAAAAGCCTGTGTGCAGGGATTGGGGACCCATGGCTCTCCCAGGTGTTGTACTTCAACTGCCATCATCCCTGAACCCTGACCATTGGCTGTCAGGCTGGGTCTTCTGCAAGGTGGGCTCCAACAACAGGTTCCTCACCCCTGTCCTAGATTATGTGGAACTGAATTCGCGTTTGAGGGATTTAAACTGGCAAGGCTGCTTGGTGTCCCTAGAACTCAATGCACTCTCCATAGTTGCCTCGCTGAGTCTTTGGGGCTTCTTAATAATTGTTTGTGCGGTATAAACAGCCACCAGCTAGATCAGTGGAGCTGGCAGGGGCTGATGGGAGTTGAAGTCCAACAACATCCAGAGAAC
Source organism: Podarcis erhardii (assembly GCF_964252035.2). Taxonomy (NCBI): domain Eukaryota; kingdom Metazoa; phylum Chordata; class Lepidosauria; order Squamata; family Lacertidae; genus Podarcis; species Podarcis erhardii. Next base: position 26,356,060 of record NC_138499.1, read on the forward strand.
CACACAGGCTCCTCTCTCCCGAGTTAAAGGCTGCCATTAAATTAAGTGAAACAACCCATAGGTCCTAATAGACAATTATTATTTTCTTTTTTGTGAATTACTAGTTTGGGCAGTCATAGGGTGGTTCGTGGGAGTTTTGCTGGGACATACTCATTTTACTTGGCCTCATTTTCTTCAGTTTGAGTTGATATTATATAATCAGAGTTATTTTAAAGCTTGCTCCCCCGAGATGCTCGGAGCTCAGTTGAGGCCACCTGTTCTAACTGTGTGCTCTGAGAACCGACTGAGCAACACGTCGATCACAGCTGCCGTTTGTCATTCTCCAGGCGCCAGAGCCATCTACGTTACTCAGTTTCAATCACACATGGGTTGGACGCCATATAAGCAGCACTTTCTCCTACCTTTGCATTCATCTTTTTTTTTTCTTTTTGCATAGCCTGCCTCACCTTTCAGTGCCCACAAGAGCCCACCTGAAACACAAGCACACAAGCTTGTGTGCTACAGAGGTCATGAAAATGTGTTATTTTCAAAACGTGGCCTGTTCTGGGTGCCTGCCAGGTTAGGATATATGAGACTAGCAGCAAAATATATTTGTGTTTAAGTTTCAGATGGGTTGGCACAGACCAAGGAATTCCTACTGACCTACAGCACCCAGCAGCAAGTACCTCATTAAAGGGAAAAAAACCCAAAATGATTTACATAGAACTGATAAGCCGAAATAATTCACTGTAGATATAGTATAGTCTGTGGAAAGCTCTCCACTGGGAAGTTCGTCTGGCGCCTTCATTATACACCTTTAGGCACCAGGTAAAAACGTTCCTTTTTAACCAGGCCTTTGGTTGACCTAATCAACATCCCATACTCTTTTAAAATGTGGCTTTTTTTGAGGGGGGGGGTATTATTGGGTTATTGCTTTTGTTTTTATTTTATATACTGTGATCTTTTTATGTGAACCGCCCTGAGACCTCTGAGTATAGGGCGGTATATAAATAATAATAATAATAATAATAATAATAATAATAATAATAATAATAATGGCAACTTGAACAATCGCATGTCAGTTTACCCAGAACAAAGTAGGCATTGGAGAATCTGTCAATTTTGGTTTCTCCTAGTCTCTCTCTCTCTCTCCCCCCCCCCCCCATTTTAAGTTCAGTTCTACACATTTCCACATCAGTTTGAAGTAGGTTTTTTTTAAAAAAAATTTTTTATTTAAATATGACTGTGTTTCAGTTCACATATTGTTTTGGAAAATACAAACTGAGTTTAATTTCTTCCTCATCCTTCCTCCTTGTGACTTGGGAAACCATGATTGCATTAACGCAGCCTAAAACCACGCCAGCCTTTTCTGACGCTGCAACACACTGCTGATGAATATTTAGCTTCAGATCAACCACAGTCCTATTTTACCAATATAAGATGTAATAACAAAAACATAATCAAGCAATGGTTAGAGAAGGAAGTTTCTGCAGATCAGCAGTGGGGACCCTGTGGCTCTCCACACAGAGCCGGCCATGCTGTGCACCCGGGGGGGGGCGGGGCTAGTCCCCCACGGTGTGCCTTTTTGTCACCCCCCCTCAGAGATGAATTTTAATAGGGAGAAATGTAAAGTATTGCACTTGGGCAAAAAAAATGAGAGGCACAAATACAAGATGGGTGACACCTGGCTTGAGAGCAGTACATGTGAAAAGGATCTAGGAGTCTTGGTTGACCACAAACTTGACATGAGCCAACAGTGTGACACGTCAGCTAAAAAAGCCAATGCAATTCTGGGCTGCATCAATAGGAGTATAGCATCTAGATCAAGGGAAGTAATAGTGCCACTGTATTCTGCTCTGGTCAGACCTCACCTGGAGTACTGTGTCCAGTTCTGGGCACCACAGTTCAAGAAGGACACTGACAAACTGGAACGTGTCCAGAGGAGGGCAACCAAAATGGTCAAAGGCCTGGAAACGATGCCTTATGAAGAACGGCTAAGGGAGCTGGGCATGTTTAGCCTGGAGAAGAGGAGGTTAAGGGGTGATATGATAGCCATGTTCAAATATATAAAAGGATGTCACATAGAGGAGGGAGAAAGGTTGTTTTCTGCTGCTCCAGAGAAGCGGACACGGAGCAATGGTTCCAAACTACAAGAAAAAAGATTCCACCTAAACATTAGGAAGAACTTCCTAACAGTAAGAGCTGTTCGACAGTGGAATTTGCTGCCAAGGAGTGTGGTGGAGTCTCCTTCTTTGGAGGTCTTTAAGCAGAGGCTTGACAACCATATGTCAGGAGTGCTCTGATGGTGTTTCCTGCTTGGCAGGGGGTTGGACTCAATGGCCCTTGTGGTCTCTTCCAACTCTATGATTCTATGATTCTATGATTCTATGACACCCAGGGCGGACTGCCCTCACCGCCCCCCCTTCCTACACCCGTCTCCATATATAGTTGGACTCTAATCCCTTTACAAAATGTTGTACTATTTTATTGTTGTTAACCGCCCTGAGCCCGGCTTCGGCTGGGGAGGGCGGGATATAATTAAAATTTATTATTATTATTAGCCACAACCAGCATGGGAAGGGTCAAACAGACTCTCTAATTTTGTTGAACTGTATCAAGTTTTTTTCTTAAAAATGAAACCAGTCAGCCCCCTATCTTTTTACATATTTGATGATAACCAACCACAGGGAAGACAATACACTTAAAATTCTGAATGCCTGGCATCTGCAAACAAGATCCCAAGCCTATTTCATGTTATCTTATTTACATTCCTGTGTCCAGACAACCCATGTTTGGGTTAGCAGGATATTGCACGCAGGATTTGAGATAGAGCTACGAGCAAAGGTTGCTTAATGTTCCTAACTATATTCTTGGCTCCAGGGCAGAAATCTTAGAAGGAAGGAACTGGGAGAAGATAAGAAGAAACTGGGTCATTGTGACTCTGTCCTGAATACAAAAAAGATAGCAAGCAGTGAAGCTACGCATTTATGTCATTAGACAAGATATGAGGCCTTTATTTTAGTACCGTTGAAATGTTAGTGTTCTTCCTCTGAACAGCAGAATGAATGCTCTGAACCTTTTCCTTCTTAAACATATTTTATATTTCCCATCAAATAATATAGAAAATATACAAAAAGTATTTCCAAGACAGGAAAACCTCTATATAAATAGAGGTTATTCGGTTGTTGTTGTTGTTTTATTTTGATTATGTACTTTGTGGTTTCATATTCTGATTTTATTCTGTGAGGCACCTGAGACCTGCAGATATAGGGCTGTATATAAATTCAATTAGTAATAATAATAAAACTTCAAATTATACATTCTCTTCCAAAATCCCACAAAAGAGGACATTTGGTCCAAGTCTTGGAGCATTGTCTGCCTTGTAAACATTGTAATCAAACACATTCTCAGCTCAGATCTCAGCCACCTTTTAAAGGAAATAGTAGGGTGACATAATTTTTTTAATTGTCAACATTCTTGCTGTCATTGTTTGGTTTCAAAGTAACTCACAATGCTCTTGATACATTGACTGGACAGTATTAAAAGAGGATATGAAGCTACCATTAGGCTTATTGTGTGCACAATTTTGCTTCTCCTTGGTAGGTGGTTCTCCAACACATGGGAAAATAAACACATTTTGAGTTTTAGATAAATTTCCTTGAGAGAAGAGGGCACGGATGGGCTCTTCCTTTATAAATACCTGCTTACTTACAAATGTACAGTCTGAGCCAGAACATAGATGCAAGCATACAAGTAGTCCCCTAAAGGCACAGCAACAGGAAGCAGGTTCAAAACTGCCTCCCAGATTTGCTACTTGATGCAGCTGTTTCAAATTGCCTGATGCTTAGAAAGCATCACTGCATAAGCCCCAGAAAGTCTTCACCCATTACATGTTCTTGAAGATAGTTCAGCACTTGCTGTATTTATTTACTCAGCAAACAGCCTCTCCACTGATTTCAAAGCCAATGGGATGTTTGTTCTTTCTGTTAAAGATATATATTAGGGAAACAATTGTTTTGCAATACAGTGCTGTTTGAAAATGTATCTCAGCAGGTGAAGATTGTTAATGGTGGTTTCTACACTGTGTGGTGCCATTAAGTGTTCATGCCATGGGCTCTTCTGTTTGTGTACTAGAGACAATTTATTTGCATCCAGATTTAACTCCTAGAAAGAGAGCTGAATGCTGAAGGAGAATGCCAGCACCTCACGCTAACAAAATACGGACATCTCCAAAAGACCAGTGGTTAAACCAGGAGTTAGGGACTGTTGGGCTTAATGCCTTTTGTCTAAATAGGGCAGGGATTGGGGAGCCAGTGGCCCTACATGTGTTGTTGGACTCCAACTCCCATTAGCCTCAATGGCCAATGGTTAGGGATGATGGGAGTTGTAGTCCAGGAACATCTGGAGGGGCGTAGATTTCCCCATGTCTGGAACAGGGTGACCTGGTTGAAATCAAGGACAAGGCATAAAACCAAGGGTTGAAAACCCTTTGGGGCCCATGGGATAATTTCCAAACCAGAGAAAATGTTGAGGATACCTTGCACATATAAGCACACACCAACTGCAACAATGGAAGGTCACTTACCCCCCTCCTGGCAATGGCACAGGAAAGGGGGAGTGAGGTATAAACATGCAAGGAGAACAGCAGCAAGGAGAATAGCAACTAGCAGTGCTACACAGTAGATGGCTGGGTAGGGCTTGGAGGAAATTCGTGCTTGAAATCCTGGAGAGCTGCTGCCAGTGAGTGTGTACAATATTGAGTTAGGTGCACCAATGGTCTGAATCAGTATAGAGTTTCCTATGTTCCCATCATCTATCACCCTTTTTGATTACATTGTTTTAAAACCATGGAGAGATACTATCTGACATCTGCATTGGTTTCCGTCACTTCGAGTCCAGTAGGTTCATCCTAAACCAGTTGCCATAGAAGAGAGCTAAAAGGCTTGCAAACCATTTTTGTTGGTTCAGCCTCAAAATTAGACCTAAAGAGGTGATGATGGTATCTCAAAATCGCCCTTATCCATTGCACTTGTTCCCCCCACCAGAACATGGATTTAACCGCTATGCCCTGTGCTCTTGCAAACCAGACTATTGCAATGTACTTTGATTGGGGTTGACCTTGAAGAGTGCTTGAAAGTACCAGCTGCTGCAGGATTTGGCAGCTAGATGGGCATGGGCTGCCAGACTTATTTAAGATTTATTTTTAAACTGCATTATTTCACTTCTGGACACTCTTCAAGGGGCTGGCTTTGACCTATAATGTTCTGGGACATGTAAATTGTAGGGAATTTCTCTTCCTGTGCAAACTGTCCTGAAACCTCTTTAGATTCACTGAGGAAGCTTTGCTTTGGGTTCACGTTTGCACCATCTCACATCTCTGAAACTTGTCAGTTTTGAGACTTTAATGAGTGAACATTTCAAGACAGGCATTTAGCAACCTGATTTGGTGGTTTTCCCCTATTATTATTTCATGGTATTGAAGTCTTCCTCACTTGGTTGCATTTTTAATTTTATGTAATTATAAGCTCAACTGATTTTATTTTAAGAAGGGCAAGCGGGGTGTGGGAGAGAAAGGAGCAGCTTTTTTTGTTTTGTTTTCAGAGGATCTTGCTATAGTGGATTGGCACAGACAAGATCACTTACAGGTCATTTTCAACACACTGATCCCAAGGCATAAATATACCACCCATTTCTTCTTTTTAAATAATGGTGGAAAACTATTCAATATTTTCTAAACAATTTACAACTAAGTGTTCTTTATATGAACTTTTAAGCATATGTTGTAGTGGCATTTGCCAGAGAGATGTCGTTTTCCAAGGGCCCCAAGCCTAGTATGCATGGCATTCTGAATTTAATCTACTTGATGACTCATTGAAAGTACAAGGCACAGGCAGGAACTCTGCTGCAGTGGAAATGCTCATTTCCTCAATTACTCATAAGTAAAATATGTTGGGAGCACAGCCTAGTAAATGTATTAGGAATGTGAAGTTTACTCTGCCAGAATTATTTTAAAGAGGCACTGAACGTTTTATACTGAATGGGAAAAAGGAAAGAGCCAGTTGTTATAGTAAGCATGCACACAGAAGCAGTGTGAGGAATTGATTGAAATGCAGTCTGATGGAGGCTGTTTGCATGAAGTGCCTCTTGGTGTGCTTTCTAAAATTCTCACCTTGCTCTTGCAACGGCTTCAAGGCAGGGGGAGAAATTCAAGTGGCCATCTTCACAACTGCTAGCAAATAAAAAGCAACCCTAAATAATCTTTTTTTTTAATATACAGCTTGTATAGACTAATGCATGCTCTCCAACATGAAAAAAATTAAAATGGGCCGAACTCTTTGGAAACCCAATTCTGTAATCTGAACACACTGTTAATGGTGCACATGTAAATATTGCCACCATAAATTCAGTTCACCAGATTTCAATGAGTTTGCATTTTAGTGTGCATTGCTGCAGAAAGTCTGCAGAAAGTTTTGAGAGTCACTGGTTGTAATATTCTCTTTCTGTTAGGTCAGGCATGCCCTGTTTCTAGCTCTTGACTCCTGCAGTGTTGGCCTGTTTTGTTGCCCAAGCCACATCTATTGTTTAATTAGATCAGCACATTTTTATACATGTTAGCATTTTTTCTTCTGTTGAAGGTGAAACCCTGTACTCCTTCACCTAATGGATCAGCAAAACTGTCAGCTAAAAAGCCAAAATTCCAGAATCCTTTTGTACATGAAGCCGATTGGGAAAATACACACAACATTCTTGTTTATACGAAATACAGGAACAGTAGCTAGTCAGTCATGGATATATGAACTGTGTTTTTCCACTTCAAAACTGTTTTTAAGAGACCTCCTGATTTATTCCATCTGTGGTTCAAGCCCATACAGCAATAGCAATAAGAGAGAGAGAGTGATGAGGGCTGTCCCACACAGGATTAATTTCTTCTCTCATTAAATCCTGAAATCAGGAAGTGCTTCAAATGCTCCTCTTACAAACTGGACAAGAGCAAGGCTTCTCTTGAACTTTATGAAATCACACCTACCTCTGAAACTCTGAAAGCACAGGAACTGTGTATCTACATGCAGTTTGCTTCAGTGCCTCCTGTACTCAATCCAGAAAATTCATTGTACACAAGAACCTGAATCCTCTACCTTTTGATCATTTTCTCCATACACATGCAGCTCCTACCCACAAATCTTAAAACAATGCACAAGAGATGTACACATACAGTGGTACCTCGGGTTACATATGCTTCAGGTTACATACGCTTCAGGTTACAGACTTCGCTAACCCAGAAATATTACCTCGGGTTAAGAACTTTGCTTCAGGATGAGAACAGAAATCGTGCAGTGGTGGTGCAGCGGCAGCAGGAGGCCCCATTAGCTAAAGTGGTGCTTCAGGTTAAGAACAGTTTCAGGTTCAGAACAGACCTCTGGAACGAATTAAGTTCTTAACCCGAGGTACCACTGTACACATAAAATATCTGCAAAACTAATTCATGGGTTCAGCTTTAATACTGACAGTGACATCTCTCTGTATCTTGGCATCCCTTTTAAGGCATGTGAATAATCACTATCCATTACAAGTACAAATTTATTTAATCCAAAACAGCAGTTTTCAAGTACACAATATGAAAGAAAAATTCTACACATGAATATTTACAAAGTACTGCAAGCAAATCCTTTGTGTATGCGTGTGTTCCCAGAAAGTCTTTTCATATAAGAAATCTTTCATCCACCAAAGTTTTAGATGCCAAATTCTTCTGTCCAACTGTATTACGAATGAACCTAAAAATCTGAAAAGATAAAACCAACTTCAGATGTTATGGCATAAATTGTACAAAACACTCCATGTGTAGCATCAAATCCTTATTTGACAGGATGTTAAGCTAATGCTAGATGCTCTTTAATCTCATCTAAGGTTACTGTCTTAGATTTGTCAAGTATGATCAATCCAAGTTAAGCACCTCACATAATAAACAGTAACTGGAAAAAGCTGAAAATAAGACTTGTTGTTTGGTCACCCCAACAGTAACCTGAAAGCAAGCTGCTCTTCATAGTGAGGGAGCTGTTTACAATTTATTTCCAGACCACTCTTATAAAAAAGAAACCACAAATTTAGTATAACAGAGCTTGTTATCAATTTCAAAACTGTGCTGTCAACTTCAAACATCTTTATTACTGGAAGATCTTCATAATGATTGTCCAGTTAATGTTACAATAGAGATGTGCAACAAAAACCAACCAGCCAACCGACCAACCAACCAACCAGCCAGCCAGCCAACCAACCAGTGTTTCTATGGTTTTATTGTTACTTTGGTGTTCGTTGTCAAGGGAGCCTAGAAGAGATGCATCAAAGTGGGGCTATTCTTTGGCCTGGTCTGAGGGTCCAGCTGGTGCAAAACATTGCGACTAGACTGTTGATGGGGACAGAATATGGTCAGTGCATAATTCCAGTGCTCAAAAGCTTGCACTTGTTGCCCATAAGCTAGTGGTTGAGTTCAAAGTTCGTGCATTAATTCACAAGGCCCTGAACAACTTGGGTCCAGAATACCTACTCCCTTATACAGTAGAACCTCTACTCATGACCACAATCCATTCCAGAGGCCCATCCTTATGGCAAAACGGGTCGCTGGGAGAGGCGCCAATGTGCGCATGCACGGGCAGCGATTGCCCGTTCCTGCTCATGTGCGAATGGCGGCAAACCTGCCGGTTACTCCTGGGTTTGCCCTGGTCACAACTTGGAACGTCTGCAAGTGGAGGTGGTTGAAAATAGAGGTTCTACTATATCCATATTTAATCACAGAGGTCTTTAGGGGAGTCACTGTTAGTGGTTCCTCCACAGCTCAGATGCATGGCTCGTATTCAAGAGGAATGGTGTGTTCAGTATTGGTGGCCCAATTTTGTGGAACAGGTTGAGGTCAGACAGCCCCCCCATTGAATTTCTTAAGGTTTTTGTTTTTAAATTTCAGTGGGCATTTTAATTGAAACCTGATTTTATAGTTTTATTGATTTTTACATTTTCTGTATTGTATTGCTTACACACACCATTTAGAGGTTGTCATAGCTAAACAGTATAAATGAAGGGGGAAAAACCCCAGCTTTATGACTGACCATTGTGCAGTATGTACTGTATGCCCCAGTGGTAGATGATGGGGGCCTCAGCATGATCTCATCACCAGAAATGAAGAGAAACAGCCACCAATCGTAGCAAATGCTCCCTTTCATTTGAGTCTGCCTGCAGGCAGTATGCAAGAGGCCTGCCAAGGCTAGAACTGGTTGCAGTGCCAGCACTGAATTGTGTTATTGTACTGAGATTCGGGCTCTGTTTTATAAACTGTTTTGTCTAGGTCAGGCTAATGGGCCTGATATCCTTTCGAAATTTGGAAACTAACAAGTTTAGGAATCAAAGTTTTGAAAATCCTAGAAGCCATGTGGTAAAGCATTTTAAGAGTCGGTAGGAACTACAGCAGTCGTGCACCTTTGTTGTTTGAACAATGCGGATTTTATTGGAAAGTGGGGCAGTGCTAGACAGTTCTGCACTAATTGCCAGTTTGCACTAATTGACGAGCAGAGGGTGATGTTTGCAAAAGCCTAACTGAACTTACAATATCTGCTAGCACAGTACTTGAAGCAAGAAGTGGAATGATGAGATTCTAAAAATATCCTTCCTTGGGAGAGATAAATTAGCTGGGATGATAGGCCTGATACACACATACGTTCTATCTTGCATATATTAGTCTTCAATGGTAAAAGTCATTAAATTTTACCATAGACCCTTTTCCTATCTTTTCCAATGTATTTTGGGTTGGATGCAGGTTTGCAGTGAGTAGAGTTCTGTTTACATGAAATTCCACTGGAGGGGGAGAGATGATTTTTGCTTATTTCTCCTTTCCCCTATATGCCCTGAAAAGCAGCTCTGGAGGGTTGGGAGATATTTGGGAGCAGCTTGGGAGGTGGTGCTGGTGTGGGTGGGTGGGTGGGGGGGACAGTAAAAAACATCTCTCCTACACTGCCTCCAGTAGAAACTTCCACAGCACTGGAGTCCTGTTTTGTTCCAACATGCAGTGTTTACTCTTAGGACTGCAAGTCTGCAGCACCTGTTTTGTTTTTTTAACAGTGCCTAGCAATCTTAGGAATAAATAAACAAACAATTATCTGTTATGCCTAATAATACATTTTGTAGATAACTGAGAATACAAACTACTATATGCTATCATTTTAAAAAAACATTCTCTACTCCATTCCAATAAAGAGGCTTACCTCTTGTTGCAAATACGTCAGGACAGCTGCTAAAACAAAACTTTGGCTGGCCATATCCACGATGGTGAAAAACAGCATGTCGAAGATGAGAAGTGTGGCTTCATTGCCATAATACAGCACATCACTGAAAGAATGTCCTTCATCTGCAAATAAGGAAACAATCTGTTGAAAAACATGTATAATATCTGCATCAAAAAAGCTGTACAATGGGAGAAAAGCTTCTAGAGAATGGATAAAAACAACAAAAGTAAAACAAGTAAACTGAAACAAAAAGTTAGTCTATAGATACAGTTATTTCATTCCTTTACCGTGAGAGCTGTAACAATTTTATAAAATAGCTTTGTATTGTATGACATCCCGTTGTGCACAGATGTCCATTAAGTGCTTACTGTTTAAAAATCAGAAGCGGATTACCAAGACTCATTCTGAACAAGAGGCACATTCTTACTGATCTCTCTCTCTGAGTATATTTTATTATATAACTTAGAACAACAAAAAAACAACTCCACCTCAAAATCATATGTTTAAAGATACCAAATCCAGCATGACTAAATCATGAGCTATGCACATAAATTTCAGAATTATAGGACTAAGAATTTAGCAACCAATAAATGCCATCTAAACTTTATGGTGTCTTTATCAACTACTGTTATCTGGTAACCCTTAGTTATCTGGCCAGTGTAACTGTCTCAGGAACTTCTACCAGAACATTGCAGAGATTCAAGACCTTTCTGAAAATCAGTATCTATAAAAATACAGTTTGGAGCATCTGGTTTCCATTGCTTTGATAGACTTTATGGACAAAAGTATAGTAGTCCAACTACTCTGGACATCAGCTTTGGCTGCAGCAGAACAAGTACTGAAACTAATGGCTAACACTATGACAAGTGAAACTTCTTTTGTTATGCCTGTCAAGTGCAGTGTTGGAAGGACTACAAAGTTCAAGATGAAACAGGTTCTGTCTAAACAAACACTGTGGGATAAGACACCTTTGACATCTAAGCGGAAATTTCAAGTCCTGACATCAAGTTGAGAGAGAAGGCTGGGAATGCTGTGGACATAGTGTATTTTGATCTCAGCTATCTTGATCTTGATCTCAGCCAAGGTTCTGACAAAGTCCTCCATTATATTCTTGCAGAAAAGCTAGTAGAATGTGGGCTGAGCGAGGTTACCGTTAGGTGGATTTGTAGCTGGTTGACTGATTGAGCCCAAAGAGTGCTTATTAATAGTTCCTCAAAAGTGACAAGTGGGCTGCTGCAGGATTCTGTCCTGGGCTCCTTGTTGTTCAATGTCTTGATAAATGACTTGGATGAAGGAATGAGGGGATGTGCATCAAATTTGCAGAGGACACCAAATTGGGACTAGATGAGCCGCTGGCCTTATCCAGCAGACTCATATATTCTTAGTGAAGCTTTTCTTACATGGATGAATAACTATGTTTTTTCCTATTTCAGATATACCTTCGCTTCTCCTACTATTATGTGGTTCATTTATTTGTGGGCAAATTTCATTTCTCCTAGGTACTGGAGAATTTAAACTCCATATCGCATGCTGCATTTCTGGCATGCTTCAGTAGCATTCAAGTGCTTGGTCAAAAAATAAACCACAGAAATTGCTGGGACTCTTGTAGACACAAGCCATTAGGATTCATCTGCTCACCTAACATAAAAATTTAACATCTAGATTGATAATACCATTGTAAAAGATGCTCTTTTCCATTGGTTCCATGAACTCCATTCCAAGGATTTTCTCCAGCAGCAATTTGTCCTTTACAATGTAATCCATCTCCTTATGAACCTATAAGTGGAAAAACAAAACAAACATTTCATTATAAAAGAACTTCTAAGACACAAACAAAGAAAAGCACTATTTTATTTATTTAGGGATTTATAACTCACCTTTGCACTTCAGAACAAAGAACTAAAGACGGCTAATGTAACAAATTTAAAGCAAACAACAAGAATATAGCAACTTTAGAAATACAACACACATCGAAAGCAGCGGAATAGAAAACTACAAAAAGAAAAAACATTTCAGGGAGGAAGTAAAAAAGAAAATGAAAATAAAAGGATCAGGCAAAAGACTTTCCAAAAGCAAAGAAACAAAATTTATCAAAAGGCACTGGAAAATCAACAGAGAGTAAGTAAGGTGATCTTGTACCAACTTGTTTTACAAGTGATCAACTTCTGTGGTGTTGACTGCAGGGCAGTGTACCAGCATCTGCACAGCACAATCTCTACTCTACAGGACCACACGAAAACAGAGGCTAAATCACAACCCCTTAATATCAAAAACATTATTCAATCTTTTTATTAAATGTTAATTGTGATACTTACATGATCAATAAATGAGCCTAGAAATTTATTCATGGTATGATATGCTTTGGTACTCTGCTCAAATGTAGTCGCAGATGAATTCAAAAGTCTAACAGGACCCTGTTTCTGGGGAGAAAAATACAAATGATTTTAAAATGCACACAGGGTCTCATTTGACATAATGGATGTGTAAAATAGCTGGAAATATCCGACTGCATTCACGCTCAAAGACACTTATGGCTTGCAGTAAAATACCTGATTGAAAGATACCCTTAAGGTTATAGCCCTCTTCAGGTGCTTGATATTTGTGTTAATTTAAAACGCAAGACATACTAGTTCCAGTTGCCATCATGATCAGCCTGCACAAGTTTAAGGACAATCTTTGGAAGCAGTGAATTTCCTGTTCTTCTAGAGGTTTCCCATGTGTTTTGGAATCCTAGAAAATCCAGGCTCGAAAACTCACAGGAAGTCTCTGTGAATACAGGAGGCTCCCTGCTTCAGAAAATTGCCCTTAACGTCATATAAGAGTGCACAAAATTATAAACCACGCACTGTACCCAATAATCCACTGCACCAGAAGATGGTCCTAGTAGAAGAAATTCACAGAAACACACAGCTGAAAATACAGGAAGTACTATCAAAGTCCAGTTGTGATCTCATTTTTTAATGTCTGGTGGTATGAATACTTGTTGACTGATTTAAAACATTTCTGTACAAATGTTTCATCAAAACTGATTCCAGGATGGAATCAATATTTTTTATAAAACCTAATAAAAGGTAAAGGTAAAGTGACCCCTGACCATTAGGACCAGTCGTGGCCGACTCTGGGGTTGCGGCGCTCATCTCGCTTTATTGGCCGAGGGAGCCAGCATACAGCTTCTGGGTCATGTGGCCAGCATGACTAAGCCACTTCTGGTGAACCAGAGCAGCACACGGAAACGCCGTTTATCTTCCCACCAGAGCGGTACCTATTTATCTACTTGCACTTTGACGTGCTTTCGAACTGCTAGGTTGCTAGGAGTAGGGACCGAGCAATGGGAGCTCACCCCATCACGGGGATTCGAACCGCCGACCTTCTGATCGGCAAGCCCTAGGCTTTGTGGTTTAACCCACAGTGCTACCCACGTCCCTATAAAACATAATACAATATAGCAAAACATTCACACTAGAAATTATAATAAAAAACAGCAGATACAATTATAATACAGACTAAGGGGTTGTACAAATTAAAATTCATGGGTAAATAAACTGTAGTTCTGAGGGCAACACTTAAGACCAGGAACTTAGCCAAAAATGTTAAGACATAGGCAGGCTGGTATGTGAAGGGATGACCCCTAAGGTAGTTTGGGCACAAGTCAAGAAAGGCTTTAAAGGTATGTACTAGCACTAGAACAGCATTCTACACCATGTGTCATATCTTCAATTTCAGTTTTTGGACATCAAGGTTCTGCCACACGGATACTTAAAGGACCCAGACACAAAACGATACTCATAGACAAAAGGCTCTGCTGTCCTGGGAGGCCACAGTTCACATGCAAGCATTCCACACACAGATGCACAATGTAAACTTCACTCATATCGTCTATTTTTGTCTGTGTGTGAATGATCCATATGCACACTGCATGGTCAGAAGAATGAAGATGCACTGGCAGTAAAGGACATATAAGATTAAGAAAAATAGATGTGGAAGATTCTATGTCTTCTTGAACTTGAATCCATCTGGACAAGGACATTCAGCACAGCAAGTCTGCCAATAATATACATACCCTTGTTAATGTTTCGTGGATTCTGTCATACTGCTGCCTCATCTTGCTTGAAATGGAAATCTGAAAAGTCTGACCATCTGTGTTTGGTAACAAGCCTCTTTGACTACACAGATTTTCCTAAGGAGATGACATAAAGCAGAATTGCTGGAACAACTTGAACAAGGAATGAACTCAAGAATTTATTATCCATTCCGCTGAACCTGAGCAACATCTGCTTTTACCCTTTTGTACTGATAGTTAAGTTGTAATAATAATTATTACTGCTGTTCTGCCCAAAAATGCTAATTACAAGCCAGAGAAAAAAGAGAAGAAAAAAGTGAAAAAAGACAAACTTAAAAAAATTAGGGCAAGGATACAAAGGACAAATAAGTTGGGTGTGTAAAAGGGTGGTTTCTATTTGTTTCTCTGAAACATCAATACCCATTCCGGTGTGATAGATTGTTTATAAAATGAAGAGGAGTTTCAGATGCAGTTGTTGATAAAGCATGGGAGTCAGTTCAAAATTATAAGCAAGAAAAAATATGAGGGTGTAAAAAGGATTCTAGAAAATGCAACCAATTTTATTGCTTGACCTACTTTTAAATCTCTCTCATCCCCACCCCCCAAGAGTGGCAACAGTTAAGCACATATTGAAGTACTGTACAATGAAATACAAAATAACTAAAGTTCTTGTGCATGGATTCTTGATATATAAGTGAGTTTTGGGATTCCCCTTCCTAGCTGTTTTACATACCGCTTCCCTCTTTAGGTTCATATTCATCTCTTCCATATTGGTATCTGAATGCCCATGCACAGACCGACCGTGAATATAATAGCCAAAGCATCTGTGTGACAACAGAAAGACTGAAATCTACAAGGTAAGAAAAATAAAATTCAGCATCTTAAAAGATACAGATTCAAATAGTAATATAACTTTACAGTGTTTCTTTTCAATGGATATGAAGATTCTTTGCACAAGAAAGCAAGATTCTGGACAACTAATCTATTTTGCAGTTATTGTTTATGAGTTACGTTCCACCATGATGCAGTTAGTGAGATACAATATATTTTGAAACTGGGCATATCTTTATTCTAGGCATCTATAAACCCGTGTGTGTACATCTGTGAGAAAGAGGATGTGCTTGTAGATCGTTCACCGCCCCCCTTCCCCACTTGACTGGTGGAGTGAGGATGAGAGGTCTGGGTTGATTCTCAAATAACTGTTGAGGGCCCTGAGTCTACCAAACTATATATAGTATTGTCTTCTCCTTGTTATACAAGTGAGGAAAACATCAAACCCTGTTGAGATTTCGGCAAAGAACTGGTGGAATAAAGAGCAGCAACTCTGGTTTATTTATTGCTATACTATGCTAACTGTTAGAGCAAAACTAACTACATCTTTATAGCATTCTAAAGCGTTAACATACTTCACAGAGAAAGGCACTAATTGGAAGCATAAAATGATCGAATACTTACATTGCTCATACAGCACAAGTCAACAAACTGCCTTATCTTATCTTCTATAAATCTTTCGTAGAAGACAGAAAAGTATATCACCTGTAATAAATCAGATTTACTAATGAGTTAAGGACATGCAACTTCAATTTTTCTGCTTTAGGAGCCAGTTTTAAACAGAGTCATAAGAGTATAAGCCACGAGCTGCCTGTTATGCCACTGTTTTATAAAGTCCAAGGCATTCTGCCTCCTCCAAAGAAGATGGGGGTAATTTAGAAAAGAAGCAAAAGCTGGGATGTAGTGTGTTGATCTCAAATTACTTCAGCCTGGGATGCTGGGCAGTTGTATATGTTTTGTCTGCCCCTATGTTGTTGACCAGGCATAGGCATAGGCAAACTCGGTCCTCCAGATGTTTTGGGACTACAACTCCCATCATCCCTAGCTAACAGGGTCAGTGGTCAGAGTTTGCCTATGCCTGTTGTTGACTAATCATCTAGAGGTGACTTAGCAATTCTGTTTTTTTGTGCGTTTTTTCCTTTCTTGAGAAATCTGGAAACTGCACTCTCAGTTGAGCATTCCTGCTGCTGCTGCTCCTCACCTCCTTTGTTTTTATTCTCTTTCAACTATGTGTGAAAACTGCAAGGAGAGGCCCATTCTTTGTTTTGTCTTCAATAATCTTCCCTTATCTGCAGATTCTGTATGAACTATTTCCAATAGCACATGTATTTCAAATTGCAATTAGATATTTTAAACCACTTTTTTCAAGTATCTTTTGAATTTTCCAAAGTTCAAATCCACCAATAGAATTCCAGTGGAAAGTTGATTTTCCACTGTATGTTCATAGGTATGTCACACAGCATGTATGCTCTTTGTACACACACGTGTACAAACAAGTTTTGTTAGAGCAGATCACTAACACCAATTGAGATCTTTTATGCTAATAATTGATGGATGTCAACTTCCACGTTCTTCCCAATGAAAATAGATCTCCAAATAATCACCTCTAAAGAAAAATATAGAAACACACAAATACTTAGTTTGTGCCTTTCCAAGGACATCCAATACAACCAGAATTATAATCTTTTAACAACAACAAAATCAACAAAAAATCTGTATAACTTGAAGACAGTTAAATATATAGTGGCAATGGAAAGGTCTACCTGTATTATGGCAATCACTAGCCAAAGGACAGCAGACACGCCAAATCTCAGAATACGACTCCAGGGAGCTATGTAACTTTCTGGGCTCCTTTTAAGACTGGAAGAAGAATCCATTAAGGCCAGATTTGAAAACCCCACAACCTGAAAGCGTAATTTTGAAAATACCAAAATATATCTCATTAGTAATCTGCATTAACAAAGATCTTCTAAATTGCTGGACTTACTGTGTTCTGTTATTTTAGTGTATATATTTGACCATGAGGTATTATTTTATTGATCTATACTTTTATTCAAATAAAAATAATAATTCTACGCTTATGGTACAGAAAGACTTGCAGTGATGATGCAGATGTAGTGGATTATGCTGGATAAAACCGGAAGTGGATTCTATAAAATCAAAATATAACAATTTCATGAGCTGTACTTTCAGCTCCCTTCCAAAGCCAGCTGAGCCATTGTTAGTTAGGACTTAGCAAAAATTAAAACTAGAACAGGATAATTTTAGCTCCGGAACTTAAAGATTTGACCATTCCAATGAATGAACATTGATTGTAATTCTGCTTTATGATGTCAAGTATTTAGCTGAGCAGCTTGCTTCACTTCCTGCATCATAAATATCACTTGGCAGCCAAGACCCGAATCTACAAAGTATTGTTATGGAAAAGCGAGTCTAAAATGAAGGTAATACTAGTAATAGCTCTGCAGGTTGCACAGAAACAGCATTAACAGAGCTCTTGTCCTGTTCACTAATAATATATGCACAAGACAATTAGTCCTCACCTGCCTTCTTATTATGTGTGCAGGAGAAAGCATTTGCTAACCATTTAATTCAGCTGGAACAAGTATTTCAGCTGATGCTGCATGATGAATAGATTAAAACTGATGCCTAGTTGTGCCATGCTATTTGTTTTTAAGATACAACTTCTGTGGCTCACATATATACACTAAGTACATAGATAACAGAACTAAACCTGAACTATGGGAGCTCATAATAAAAACAGAAGAAGCACAACAGCACACAATATAACCATTGGGTTGTATCCAACCAAGTTGCCCTGTTAACACACATACTTCCTATAAATCTGCTTGGGAAAGGTTGGGGAACCCCCAGAACAGTTGGGGGATTGTACAGAAAGAGCAGAGGGGAAGTCCTGCTGTGCAGGCAGAAGTCCCTGCAGAAATGGGATGACTTCATTGGTTACATCCCATCAGCTTACCCAACTGCTTTAGAAAGATCAAAAATCAAATGAATGATAATGAAATCTGAAAGTCACCTCTAAGAAGAAGAGAATAGCAAGCACTTGGAAGAGAGGATTTATTTTCCTGATGGTTTGAATTTCATTCCACTCATTTGCTATGAAATACGTTCTCCATATGCTGACAGGTGCAGAAATACTTCTTACGCCATTTTCTCCTGTGGAGAAGCATAGTTCAAACTGTAAAGATCTTAAATGTTATTTCTTTATATCCTGCTTTTCCAGCTTAAATAGCTTCCACATAGCAGCTTGCATCTATTAAAATACATTTTAACACAATATAATAAACAGTAATCTCAAAAGCAAGCTATAATATAAAAACTTATAAAATACATTAAGACAGGAAAACTTAAGACAGAATAATTGAAAATATCCCAATCCAAATAATGTAAAAGACTGAGAAAGAAACCGTAAAAAAACTTCAAACCATTATCAGTAATTAAAAGCAGATAGGAATAAAAAGGTATTTAATGCCTGCTTGAAAGCAATTAAAAATAGAAGGCCAAACATATATCCCAACAATAGTGTGTCTGTGAGCAGGGCTTCTGGAGCCAATCTTAGGGCCCCAGCCAGTTTATATAGGTCGCAAATCATTTAGTGCTTTAAAAGGAAGTCATAAGCACAGGAACATGGCCAGTTATTATCGGCAGCACAAGGGGTGGTATCCAATGCAAAAGTTCTTTTAGCACAGGGACTTCAGACTCTGCAAGGAAACTCTCCATTTTCTCCATACACCCCCTAAATGTCTTCTGCAGAGGGTGCCAGGGGCACACTGGGAGAAGAGGCGGGGGGGGGGGGGAGTTCTCTTGCACAGGTGGAAATCCTTGCGTCAACAGCGCTACTTCGTTAGATGTTGCCCACATTCAAATAAAACAGTATCTTAACTGACTATAGCTGGGATATGGAAATGTTCCTACTTTCTTGGGGCTATTCCACACATTCACGTAGAAAAGGGATGGTAAGCCTGTGGCTATCTGGATATTGCAACTCCCATCACCCCTGGCCACTAACAATGCTGGCTAGGGCTGACAGAAGTTGTAGGAACACATACCTTCAACTGCTTTAAGAACTTTTCCTTTAGGACGCTCCCAGTCAATGAAAAAGATATCTACCGTAAGTTGGGAAACAAGCAGATGCAAAAACTGCAGTGCCTGAGGAAACCATTTAATGAAACAAAAATAAACCTAAATTAGCATTTAGGACAGGAAGACAACTAATTAAAAACAGGAAGTCGGCATTCAGAATTGTACAATTTCTGTTGCAATCCAGAAAACCTGGCTGCAGAAATAGGATAAAAATGCATTCCTGATTAATATTTCCACTTCTTATATCCATCAACAGGAGCTGGCTGCATTAGGGTTGGTGGGGGCAACTCAAGATCATGGGTAGTATATTAAAGTGTAGTTTCACTTGAAAAACCTGCTGCTAGTTTGGCAATTTAACTCATCCCTGCTCTGAAACTATCACAAGTTTGTAAACAGGGTCAGTTAAAAATTAGGAACGCTTAACTTCCAAAGGTTGCTGTGAAAGAACATGTGCTTACACCTGTCCCGCTGAAAACTATGGGACTGTCACTGTGCAAATCCTACTCACATGGAGATGCAAGTTCCATTGAGTTCAGTGGGACATAAGATCATTAGAAGACCACTACTGGATCTGACCAAAGGCCTCCTTAGTTCAACATCCCCTAGCTCCAAGGGGCTAACCTGATGCCCATAGTTTGCAGTATAGCTGTGGTTAGACAGTGGCATTTCTCCCTCTGCAAAAACAGACTGGATATTGGGTTGCATCCAATGTTCTTCCTCTACTCTTCCTGTGCCCTTGAAACATCTGGAGCAGATTTTGAGAGAGCATGGGGTGCTGAAGGGAAGAGGAGAGGAGCCTTTTGTTGCCCAAGTGGAAATCTGCTGCATTAGTGGGACAGCAATGTTGGATACGAAACATTCTATTCCAACTCAAGTTTTATTTCATTTGAAAAAAACATTTTTGTTTAGCTTTAAAACACTGAAAGACAAATGTGCCCTGGCAGTGTCAATAACCCATTATTTCTATATTGTAAGGCAGCAGCTGGGGTGGGGGTATGAATGGGAGAGTGTGGCTTGCAACAGTCCTCCAATGTAGTCCATTGTAAATACTACAGTTTAGAGGCGGGGCTGAGTCTGGCTTGGATTTCTAGTCAAAATTCTGCATACAAGTCCCCTCTCAGGTTCTAGCAAAGGCTAGTCTACTTAATTTGCCTGTATCTGATGTTAGGTCTCTCTTTTTTAAATCTTTTGCTATTGGAAGACAAATAAAGAAGTGATACCTTACCACTGAAACCATTTTTCTTTTTCCAGAAAACAGAAGAACTGGAGCTTGTGCTAAAAATGCTAACCCTGATATGATTTCTCATTTAGAAGACAAAATTAACCGCAGTATCAGATGGGCAACTTAATTATTAGGGCTCTGCACAAGGCTCCCCCTACCCTTGAGATTTGGGTGACCCTCCGAGGGCTAACCTGGGAGACACTCACCCCACCATGGATCCAGTTCCAACATAGTTTGGGGGCAAGGCTTATGTTTAATTAGTTAAAAAAAACCTAATAAAACATTCCTCTCCCAACTGACGAGGGAAGGGATCTGCAGAGAATTTGCTTGCAAAAGAGTTCCCTTTGTCAGGAAGTATTGGTACCTCTGCTTAACAGCAAGAGGCTTCTCTGTATCCGACTCATCTGATGCCTGAGTCCCTCTGAGCAAGCCGGTTTCTGCTCAGGGCTCAGACAAATCCAGAGCATGGCTCTACTGCTTACCTTAAGAGCAAAAGCACATCCAATGTAAGAAACAAAATTGTCTTCTTGACTTGGTAATGGTAAGAGAACAGAGACATACTGCTGTGCCTGTGGAGTGAAGGGTCTTCATTAAATCAAACAAGCTGTAACTACATGTATGTTGAATCATATCATACAATTTCTACAACTGAATTTAAAATAATGGTTGCTTTTGCTGAAGTTACCAGAGCTTGATGAAAATTAGGATTTGGAGCATTTTTTTTTTTTAAAACTAGCTCTATTTACTACTGCATGCACATTTAAAGTTAGAGGAAAAGGTAAAGTATAAAGGACAAATACAGAGAATATTTTACAGGTACAACTTGCCTCAATGGTCTGGTGAGAAAAGCAAAAAGGGAAAACAAAACACACAAACATTTAGATGTCATATCTAACATTTATATGTACACAATTGTTTATTCATCTTTAAAGAAACACAATACAATGAAACTTACTTTGAAAAATATAAGCCAATATATCCCTGTTCCCACTGAGATGATGAAGAAAACATTTGCAAGGTCGCCAGAGTAGAACAGCAAGAACTTCAGAACTGTCTACAACATCAGAGTACAAATGTGTTAGGTGCAATGACAGAAAGGTGTCCCAACAGAGACAGACAGAAATGCTATTCTTACACAGCGTCGCTACACCTGTATCTAGTAACTTTATGCAGTGATTCAGAAAATGGAGAGGCACTTGACTTTGGAACTGTGTTTAGACAACAGTTACCCACACTTTTTACTGGAGCTTTTGTGCAATGAGCCAATGTGATGCACAGTTATATACTGCTACACTGGCCATGTGGATTTCATCACCTGCAGTAATCCTTCAGTGAACTGAGTCACACTGGCAACTTGCAGGGACAGGCAGAGGTGCTGCTTCAAAAAAAGTTGTCCAGACATGTTCTTAGGTAACAGAACATGGTTATTAACAGAAGAGCTAACTTAAATTTGCTGTGCTCTATCAGCTGATAATTAATCTTCAATTGGAAAATGTTGTTAGCTATAGCCTTAAAAATGAAATAAAAAATCACTCCCTGAAAGACTCTGCATAGTCTCTTTTTATAAAAGCAACCACTATCAAATAAAAAGAGGAGCTGCTAAAGAATAATACAATTATTCTTCATTTGTTTTGAATTCCAAGGATGATCTGCAGCCATCACTTCATTGTTATAACAGTAAGACAAAGAAAGTCAGGATTTTCCCTAGTCAAAACAAAATAAAAAAATTCCTTCCAGTAGCACCTTAAAGACCAACTAAGTTAGTTCTTGGTATGAGCTTTCGTGTGCATGCACACTTCTTCAGATACCAGAAGAAGAAGTGTGCATGCACACTGAAGAAATGTGCATGCACACGAAAGCTCATACCAAGAACTAACTTAGTTGGTCTTTAAGGTGCTACTGGAAGGAATTTTTTTATTTTGTTTTGACTATGGCAGACCAACACGGCTACCTATCTGTAACTGGAACTATGGAAGGATTTTCCCTGTCATCCTGATATGTGTAAGCATCATGAACAAGTAGTATGGATCCAGTGCCCAACTATTTATTTCCATAAGCCACCAATATAGCAGATCTTCATTAGCAGAAGACTCAACCTTCCCTGACCCACCGGACCTACTTGGTTATCCCTGACTGAACCCTTCTACTATTACTATTATGATTTTAATTTATTACCTGCACGTCACCCTACAGATCCAGGGTAGATTACAACAATTTATAATACAACGTTAAAAACAGTTTAGAACAGCTTACAATCACAAAAAGACTAGAAGGTAAAAGCTTGAAGGTCGGGTTCAGTGTTTTTGGCTCAGGCTCCCATTTTGTGCTTCTTAGCTTTTCTTTCCTCCCAGCCTACCTCTAGCCTGGGGGAGCTCCGGAAGTCAGAGGCAGAGAACAAACTGCATGCAGAAAGCCCCAGAATTTATTCCCAGCACCTCCAGGTAAGACTGGGAAAGACTCTGGTCTCAAACCCTGGGAAGCTGCTGCCATTTAGAATAACAATATTGACCAAGAGGGACTGATTTGACAAAAGACAGATTTCTGTGGTCCATTACTCCCCACTTGTCAGTCTCTGCTTCCTTAGACTATCTGCAACTTTGGCTTCATTAATCTCTGGCTCTCCTTCATACAACTTACTATGATGCGACCATCTTTCTGGTTCACAACCCTGACTTTTTCTGGCAATAAACTGTTTCCCAGTGGGTCTCCTTCCACATTTCACCAAAACCCTCCATGATCATGATCTGTAAAGATTCTCAGGGGTTCAAACCAGATACTCGGGCCGTATAACAGCCATATTCTCCCAACATCTCCCTAGATCTATTTACCCAAGTTAAACCCCAGTATCTACTCTGACGCTTTCCTCAACATGAGACATGAAAGGCACAGAAGAAGACCTACGATCGGAAACATATATCCTGCAACAGTTGGTATGGTGTAGTATAGTGGTCAAGTGTGTGTACTACTTAAGTCCTCAGTCATTAACACGCTAGGATTTAATTAACCTTTGCCCTCCCCATCCACTATATAGGAATAATAATAATAATGGCCAATTTACAAAAATTGTAAAGATTACTGGGGTTATGTACATGAAGAACTTTGGATACCTCCAAACTGATATAAAACTGTAAATATTATGTGCAAAAAGTATTATCTGCTAGGATTCCCAATCGTTCATACCTGTAGGTCAATCATGGGGCTCCCTATACGCCTCTTCCAGCCAGCAGTCTTGAGAAGGGACCATAGAACTGCCAAGCCACCCAAAACACCTAGAGCTATCTGCAGGAAAAGATAAATAAATCAAGAGTTATGCTTCTGCTGCATTTTGTACAGAAATCAGCAAGCATACAGTAAAGGAATTAACATTTGATGAGGAGAGAAAACTTACATCAGTCTGAATGCGAGCCTCTGACTGGTTCATTTCATAGTTGACTGAGAAGGAAACCTGAAGAGTGAAACAATTCCATTAGCACTCCAATAAATCATTCTATCCTGAATGCCACATTTCATGCTGCATTAAATTACAATACCTAAAAAATAAATAAGTAAAACAGAAGGTTAAGTTAAGGGTCGCTAATTCAATGTGTTGAGCACTTTTAAAAGTTTTGGCACAAGAATTTGATCGCATAAAAGCATGAAAAGAGGGAGAATTGCATTAAGAAAAGCTGTGGTTGCATAGCTTTTCCAGTAGAAACCATGAATTTTACTGAAAGGAATGAATAACACAGTCATCGACAACAGAGATACTAGCTTTGCATGAAAATTGCCTGCAATTGTATGAAATTCTTTTTAACCAAGGAATGAATATAGCGTTGGAAATACCTGCCAATATCTACGGTCTACATACAGAATTTTATCTGGGATCTGGAAGATACTACAACAGATCACTTATGCCAATACTCAGTAAGTGAACTTTGCAAAACCTGTAGCTAGTTTGGTTTGCGAATTATGGAGTTAATTTGCTTCCTAATGCCAACATTAACTGGCAGGTATTCACTTCAGGAGGCATTAAAAGTATGGATTTCAGGTAGTCTGACTTGCAGAGGGAATTAAGATTGAAGTGTACTTTCTTGATGTTTGGTTTGTTTGTGGATTGGGATATAAGAAACAGGGTAGCCTGGAGAGATAGAGAGGTGGCTCCCAGGAAGATCTGAAGAATTTCAAGCTCCCTACCAGAATTTTAGCCAGCAGGAAACCTATTAGATAAAATTAGCTTGATCTGTTCATCCTGTTTTAATTATCCTTTTGCTCTTTTGGAATTGATTTGTGTGCTTGCAACCATTCAGAAGATAATTTTTTTACCTAAGAATAATCTCCCTGTTAAGTAAGCTTTTAAATTTGGTTCATAAAGCCATATGGTCTCTGTGTGTCTATGATGCCACGCTACCTAAAGATGATGTCGTCAAGACCCAGGAAAGCTTTGGGCTGTTTGGTAGAGGCAGCCACTGGTAGCAGTGAACCAGGGTGTAGCTGGGGACATGTGACACCACTGCTCAAGCCTATCTAGCAATCACTGCTCCTGCAATGAGTAACTGCTGGTTGCAATTATATGGCTGAGCTTTTATTATTATTTTTGGCAAAGTTAAGTTTTTAACCTATTTTGGGGAAAATAAAACAAAAAACAAAAATACACAACACTTCCGATATGGGCTGCCATACAACTGGGTTTCCCTGGATATTTCAAGCAATTTTCGAAAATTGCACCCAGACACCATTTTTGAAGGATGAATCCCAGCTTTGTCCAGGAAATTCTGGATGCAGCCCTATTTAGGAACCAAGAAGTAAGAGGAGGAGAGGACATGCACATGAGAATGTAAGAAAAACCTCCTGAATCAGGCCAAATGTAATCATGCAGCTGGTCCCCACAGGCCAATCAGATGCCCATGGGAAGCCCAAATGCAGGACGCGAGTATAACAGCACTCTCCCAACCTGTGGTTCCCAGCAAGGGGTATTCAGAGACATGTTGCCTCCAACACAGCTACACACATGGGGAAAGCAGAAACTACTACTTGTTCATCAGAACCATTTCTTCCCCAATAAGTTTGAACAAAGCTGAAGAATCTTCATAGATGAATTTGCTGCCTTTTGGACAGTCATCAGGCAGGCAGGGTACAAGAAGTAAAGGACCCCTCACCATTAGGTCCAGTCGTGACCGACTCTGGGGTTGCGGCGCTCATCTCGCTTTATTGGCTGAGGGAGCCGGCGTACAGCTTCTGAGTCATGTGGCCAGCATGACTAATCTGCTTCTGGCAAAACCAGAGCAGCACACAGAAATGCCATTTACCTTCCCGCCGGAGTGGTACCTATTTATCTACTTGTACTTTGACGTGCTTTTGAACTGCCAGGTTGGCAGGAGCAGGGACCGAGGAACAGGAGCTCACCCCGTCGCGGGGATTCGAACTGCCGACCTTCTGATCGGCAAGTCCTGGGCTCTGTGGTTTAACCCACAGCGCCACCCGCGTCCCTAGGGTACAAGAAGGAAGGGCTTATTTTTATTCAGTATATTCTTACACTTTTAAAAACATGCCCAATTTTGCTGTTAATTTAAAATGTGAAATCTGTACCGTTATGGCCCTATTATTTTTGCTAGTTTGTAAATAGTGTTCATTATTCGATTCCTTGGCATTACGTACCTCACCTATACCTTTTTCATTGACTGACTGAGTTACTGTTGAATGATGCCAGGGAAATTCAAGTAATTGCTGGAGCTACATAGAAACTCACCACCACATTCTCAGCACTGGGATTCTGAACCAGAACATCACTGTATGCAATTGTAATCAGAGGGGGATAAATGGCTCCTCTCTGAGTGTTAGGCACAAGACGAATACTGCAGAAATATACACAACACAATGTTAACACGGAAATAAAAGGAGATGAGAAATTAGACACTAAACAAAAACCCAGATCTCTGATCAATAAAACTTTATTTTAACAATGGTTATAATAATCAACTGCGATGTGCATACACAAAGTCAAAAATTAAATTAATTTTAGTCTGCCTTACAGTAAAAGAACTGTTAATTTTCTGCAGTGAACCATATATACAGAATGGATTTTCCTTTTAAATTGTCTTCCACTCCCAAAGAGGCAAGATGCCATTAAATTTTAAAAGCACATTAGTTCTGAGCCAACACATGCAGGATTGCATTGTTAGTATGCTAAGTGCCTTGCAAAATTTATTACATCTTTTCTCACAACAAATAAGGTAAACAATGATAACAAGTAAATTATACGTTAATCATGGTAATGTCAAACTTATAATTGGGAAGCTATAGCGGGTAGTATCTTGTCATGTGATCTCACCTTATTGTTATTTCACTAGCAATTCTGATTATTCTTGGCTGGTTTCCCAAGTCATTTTCTTGTCCACTTAAAGTATCCACCAAAAACATTCGACGTGTCAAAAGCCAATTGTTCATATTGCTACCTTTTTTTAAAAAAAATGTAAAATTAAATTGTCAAGGTAAAAAACTTAAATATAGAACAGTAGCAGTGTAATGAAGAAATAATGAAACATGCTTTAAAAAATATTAACATGTGAAAATGATAAGTAGTAAAGAAACTAGGGCAAGTAAATTTTCAGAGAGAAATGAACATTTCCTTGTTTTCAAATGCAGGTTTACTATATCATGCTTCTAATTCAACAGGGAAAGCTATAATAAGAATGATCTATCAAAATTCTGACTCATTTCAGAATCAACAGCCTCTTCATATAAACTACATTTCAAATTCTCCTTGAAGTCAATGAACTTGTTTGGACATAACACTAAATTATGGTGTAACATTATGTGAATTAGCCTTAGGATTGTGTGCCTCCCCCCATCCTTCCTCTGCTGAGGCCATGAGAAAATCAAACAAACTGTGGTTAGTTTTAACTATGCTTTACTGAAACTATCAATTTAAAGCAGTGGTTCATGAAGCTGGCTTCTTTAAAAAAATAGTTTAGAGTTCACGTGCAACAGTAAATTGCAATTAACTGAAATCGGAAGTGAAAGCTTTTTTTTAGTGCTGCACTGGAAGAGAGGGGAACCTGAGGCTTCTTCATGTAATACTAAAATTAAGATTATTTCCACCCAGCACTCACTCTCTCTTTTGTTAGATCACCACCACCACACTTTCTTTTGTAAGATTATGGGGAGCAACAAAGAATGTTGCTTAGCTCTGGTACCACCAATTGTCAACATGCATTACAATGAACTGCAGTCCTTGGGAGAAAAATGGTTTGTGACTTTGCCGCATTATGTTCAAACAAGGTGACTGTTTACAAAAGGAGACTTGTGTGATATTACATCACAAATATAATTATAGACACAGTGAAACAATACGTTGCCAAAAACCTAGAATTATTGCATGTAACAGACGGTATATAATCTAAACTCACTGAAACTAGAGACTGAATGTTCTTACCTCGGTTCACAAACATTTCATTATACTGAAGATTTAAGTTTAACACTGGCACTGCCCAAAGGTACTGTTGTCCATCTTCTTCATCATAATATTCAAGGAACACATCATAAAATATAGGATTAGAATAATCCTTTAAAATTTTGGAAACCGATATTGTGCACTGTAGAAAAAGATCATAAAGGTAAAATGAACTAGAATAAAATATGTATCTTCACTGTTCCAATAAAATCCCTGAAAAACTCAGAAGCTGCAAATTGGTCCCCTGGAATTCTTAATAAAGTCTACCCTTTCACAGAATGAAAAGTATACATCTGCAATTGCTTTCTAGTGACCGTACAGAGAAATGATTCAATCTGCATCAAAATTTATGTTTCAGAGCAGAGTATCAGACTTGAAAAGTAGCTGCATTTCTCCTCTTAAGAATGTAAGAAGAGCGCTGCTGGGTTAAACCGATGATTTAACTAGGGAAGTATATTGTCTCCCACAGTGGCCAACAAGATTTCCATGAGGTGCCCACAAGCTGGGCTTGAGGGTAAATAGCCCTCTGTTGCTTTTATTCCCCAGCAACCATAATTCATAGAAAAACTGCCTCTGAGCCTGGAGGTATGATATGGCCATCCTAACTAGTAATCACTAAAAGCCTTCTTCTCAATGAATTTGCCTAATCCCCTTTTAAAGTCTTCCAGGTTGGGAGCCATCACTACATCTCGCAGTAATGCATTTAATAGTTTAATAGTTTCACTGTTGCTGGAGGAGACTCTTGAGAGTCCCATGGACTGCAAGAAGAACAAACCTATCCATGCTTAATAATAATAATAATAATAATAATAATAATAATAATAATAATAATAATAATAATAATTTATTATTTATACCCCGCCCATCTGGCTGAGTTTCCCCAGCCACTCTGGGCGGCTCCCAATCAGTATTAAAAACAATACAGCATTACATATTAAAAACATCCCTGAACAGGGCTGCCTTAAGATGTCTTCTGAACGTCAGGTAATTCTTTATCTCTTTGACATCTGATGGGAGGGCGTTCCACAGGGCGGGCGCCACTACCGAGAAGGCCCTCTGTCTGGTTCCCTGTAGCCTCACTTCTTGCAATGAGGGAACCGCCAGAAGGCCCTCGGCGCTGGATCTCAGTGTCCGGGCTGAACGATGGGGGTGGAGACGCCCCTTCAGGTATACAGGACCGAGGCCGTTTAGGGCTTTAAAGGTCAGCACCAACACTTTGAATCGTGCTCGGAAACGTACTGGGAGCCAATGCAGATCTCTCAGAACCGGTGTTATGTGGTCCCGGCGGCCACTCCCAGTCACCAGTCTAGCTGCCGCATTCTGGATTAATTGCAGTTTCCGGGTCACCTTCAAAGGTAGCCCCACGTAGAGCGCATTGCAGTAGTCCAAGCGTGAGATAACTAGAGCATGCACCACTCTGGCGAGACAGTCCGCGGGGAGGTAGGGTCTTAGCCTGCGTACCAGGTGGAGCTGGTAGACAGCTGCCCTGGACACAGAGTTAATCTGCGCCTCCATGGACAGCTGTGAGTCCAAAATGACTCCCAGGCTGCGCACCTGGTCCTTCAGGGGCACAGTTACCCCATTCAGGACCAGGGAATCCTCCACACCTGCCCGCCTCCTGTCCCCCAAAAACAGTACTTCTGTCTTGTCAGGATTCAACCTCAAGCTTAAGGAAATCAGCCCTGAGTGCTCACTGGAAGGACAGATCCTGAAGCTGAGGCTCCAATACTTTGGCCACTTCATGAGATGAGAGGACTCCCTGGAAAAGACCCTGATGTTGGGAAAGATGGAGGGCACAAGGAGAAGGGGACAACAGAGGACAAGATGGTTGGATGGTGTTCTTGAAGCTACCAGAATGAGTTTGACCAAACTGTGGGAGGCAGTGGAAGACAGGAGTGCCTGGCATGCTCTGGCCCATGGGGTCACGAAGAGTCGGACACGACTAAACAACAACACAGTTTCACTATGGGCTCTGCGAAGTACTTTCTTTTTACCTGTCTGGAATTTCCCAACATTCAACTTCATTAGGTAACCCATGATTCTAGTATATGAGAGAAAGAGAAAAGCTTCTATCTACTTTCTCGATACAGTGCATTCTTTCATGAGCCTTGATCATGTTCCTCCTGCCCCTAACTGCATTGTTTTTCATTTAAAGCTCTAGTGCTGTAACCTTTCCTTGCAGGGGAATGGCACCCGCCCCCAATCTTTTTGGTTGTCCTTTTCTGCACCTTCTCCAGTTTGCATGAACATACAGTGGTACCTCAGGTTAAGTACTTAATTCGTTCCGGAGGTCCGTTCTTAACCTGAAACTGTTCTTAACCTGAAGCACCACTTTAGCTAATGGGGCTTCCTGCTACTGCCGCGCCGCTGGAGCCCGATTTCTGTTCTTATCCTGAAGCAAAGTTCTTAACCTGAAGCACTATTTCTGGATTAGCAGAGTGTGTAACTTCAATGTTACTTGTTACTTCAATGTTACTTCAATGTTACTGAAGCGTATGTAACCTGAAGCATATGTAACCTGAAGCGTATGTAACTCAAGGTACCACTGTATTTAATATTGTTTTAAATTACTCTTACTTTTTGTTGATAAGTTGTCCCAAAAATGTAAGCAGCATTCAGTTTAGTTAGCGTATCTGGGCAAAGCTGCAGTTTTAAAAAAATATAATAATCAAACATTTGACATAATTTAGTGCAGTCTTTACATACCTACTACCCCCTCGAAGAAACACAAAACACAAACTGCTGCATTTATAAATTTTTAATAAAAGGTAAGCATAAGCTTTAAAAGTAACAGAATAAATATTGTGACAGTAGCTGGTCCTTTAAAAGCCAACTTTGCTTCTTTCACATTCCACCAAAGCAAATTAAGCTTTCAAACATTTCAGAAATAATCTCTCAGGACAGGCAGGTCGAACTATGCCATATGTGGATGAGAAAAAAGAAATAGCCTTAGTCACCTCAGCTCCCTCTGCTAACTTAATATATAAATGATGAATAAAAGCAAACAAGTAGTGTAAAATGTGAACAGAACACTTGCAGAGAATGAAAAAAATGATGATTAATAATCAAAGTGCCCTCTATTCAGTGTCTCTGGGCAGCACATGGGGCTCCAATACATATTCAAAACTCTGTGTGAGCACGAACTGTCAAGTTCACTTCAATAGCAGAGTCTATGTACACAAAGTTTCTCCAGACATTGAAGTAACAAGCCAGATCCAGCTTAGTTGGATCTCTGCATGTTCATTAGAACCATGCACACATTGGACTGAGCCATTTCCTCCCTCTTTGCTGACCAACATATTTACAAACTGTGAGGCCATAGAAAAAAGAGATATACTAAATACTAGATGCTCTGAAATGATGTGTCCATTCTTTCCCTCATTTGGTTCATGGCTCTAAATTTAATCCATGATGTATCATAAATAACAAACACAAGCTTACCTGCAAAACACCACCTTCTAAATACTGCCATTTAAGAAAATTTCCTCCTGCATCATATGAAGCAGCAATAAACTGCAATTTTATATTCTGTAAATGAAGATAAAAGTGCCTTTTAAAAACAGGTTTTATGTTTTAGACATTTCTTACAGCACACATGAAACAAAATTAAAATATTATTAGCATTTCACTTCCTCTTCTACAATTTTGCCAAAGAAATTTAAAATTCGGAGGAAAACTGGCAACCTGTGCAATCCCATCATAACTGAATCACACGAAGAATAAACCTGACTCAAAGTATTTTTATAAAAAAATGGTAACTTACTTTGTTCGTTCCTTTAAAAGTGAAACTAGCAGGAAACTGGGTTGTGTCAAGAACCTGTGATGCTAATCCTGGCTGGTCACCATAGTATAGCCATGGAAGGTTCTGTCTCCTGCAAACAGTTGTATGATGTTTGTTACAACTATTAATTTCTAGAATATCTTATCTATCTATCTATCTATCTATCTATCTATCTATAAATGAATAGCAAATGCCACATACCAAAATGATATGGAATGAACAGTACCATGTCCAGCAGTATTTGCAAAAACATACTGAAAAAGACCACATGCATCTGTGCTGGCAGAGCTCAAACTATTCATGTTCATCACACACATATTTCCAAGTGTTTGGCAAGATGTAAGGTTGGAGTACAGCTGCAAGGAGATAAGCCAATGACAATTATTACAAGATTGTAAAGATACTTTAAAACTGAAAATATCATCTTAGAATACCATTTCTGGTATATATTTTTTTAATGCTTTGAGAAGTTTTAAGTAACACTGGGAAGAGGCATTCTGCAGCACCTTTTACACTTTTACACTGTTTCAAAGCACCAGGGAAAACTGCAACCAGGTTTCAATACACAGATTATCCATGGAATCCCAAAATAATAAACTATGTGTATTAGTAATACTTATCAATAATCCTGTTGAAAGAGGAAAAACCTTCAAAGCTTACCCAGCAAGCCGCTGCTGACGCTTGTAGGTTTTTTGAAAACCATGCTGATATCAAGGTGATGCCCTATAAATAAGACCAGAAAGTCAAACTGGTTACAGCAAATTGTTTTGGTTCAAGGTAGAAGAGCAGGCCCTCACCTCATAGAGGCTTGTGCTCTCTTTTTAATGCTACTGTTGTTGTTGGAGGATTGAACTGCCATGGATACCAGAAACTTTATTCTGCTTTTGGAGTAATATGCTGCTAGTGGGTAGTAGGTGCTTCTGTAAATATTTATAGGAGTTGTATTATTTATTTTATTGTATTTATATCCCATTGTTTTCTCCAAGGAGCTCAGTGTTGTACATGCTTCTCCCCAGTGCGTTTTTTTCTAGGAAAATAAGTGCCGGTACTCACCATGAAGTTGTTACAGTAAGTGCTACACTTTTTAACACCCCCCAACACACCCACCAGGTGCTGGTACAGCATACCCTTGAATACCCCCTGAAAAAAAGCACTGGTTCTCCCCCTCCTCACTTAATCCCACAATAACCCTGTGTGGTAGGTTAGGCTGAGAGGCAGTGACTGGCCCAATGTCACCCAGTGAGCTCTAGAGAAAATGTGTGCATTGGAACCCTGGTCTTGCAGGTCCTACTCTGACATTCTAACCACTATACCACACTGGCTCTCATATATGTTTTGCAACACAAAACAGGTATCTGTTAGATAAGAAGCACAATAAAAGGGGGATAAATAATGAATAAAAAACAACTATTTGCTTAATGCAATGAATTATATTGTTAGATTAGCCAATTTTTGGAATAATATATAAACTTGATTATTTGTTTATTTATTGCATTGCATATTGCTGTTTTGATATAAATTGTTTAATTGAATTGTTCTTTATACTAACATAGTGTGGATACATTTGGCATGCAGTAATACTTCTGAATATCAGCTGCTGGACACCACAGGAGGGAGAATGCTCTTGTGCGCGACTCCTCCATGAGGGTTTAGTCTTATGCTCTTATATCTATGATGTACTTATATTTTTGCATTGATTGATTTATTTCTATTGTTGCTGGATGTATGTGTGTGCTCGTTTTAAGTGTAAATGTGTCACCTTGAATGTCTGCAAACACTCTGTGGCAGCATGCAAACAAAATGATTATTATTATGACTTACTAGCTTTCCAAAGCGTACTGTTGCAATTCCCTTTGGGGGGTAATTCCCAGTACTCCTGAAGCATAAACCTCCTGTCTGAAAAGATATTTTTTTAAAAAATCAAATTATGTAAATATCTACTTTTAAAGACAGAGGCTTAGAATTAGAATAGCTTTGTCACAAATGGAAAGAGGCATGAATCCAGTTAGGCAAGCAGAATCCCACTTGCACAATGGGCCTTTTCTGTGTCCTTCCCTTACTGCAGTACCATGACATAGCACCTTTTGAGGGTCAGGGGATCTGGGATGTCATGACAGGGAAGGTAGCTTACATGAGCAAACCTCCCACTGTGGGATATAACTCATACTGCTTCTCCTACATACTGTCCTATTATTTTGTTGGCATCCGTCTCAAGGAACAAGGCAGCACACCTCTGAGAGCAAAGCCAAATCACTGCAGAATCAAACCGCCCACTGTAGCTGCAGAGACTGGTGACTCTTAACTGCTGCCTCTTGCATGGTTTTTGCTGTGTTAGCAGCACCTGGGGTGCACGCCTGAGCAGTGAGGTCCTGGGCTGCCCAGAAAACAAGACCCCTGCTTGACCTCGTTTATGTGATCCAAAGGAAAGCAGAGCAATGCATGTGGCACCAACCTGGCTGCAGGAGTTGCAGGAAGGAGGCATACAAGACACCATCCAACTGTCTTAGGGACCCCACTCCAGATTTGTGTAGGGGTTATTTCCTTAGCCTTTCCTTCTCCCAAATATGTCCTATTATACTTACTAAAATATTGGGCTCAGAACAGCTACATGACTTGTTTACACTGATGAATGTTGGTTCACATCTTATACACCTAAAAAGATAAAAACAGAATGTGAAGGCATTCCTTGAAGGCATTTCATACCTTATAGTTTAGTAATCCTTTATAATGAAATAACATCACACAGGCAACACCAGAGAACAGACTTGCCGCATTTGTGAAAAGCAGACTGTACCATTTGTTCTATCAGGTGCACATATCTAACAGTTCAGAGTATCCAACTCAAATATGCTTGTGAGAGATAAGTAGAGTTATGGAAGACAAAAATGCTGCAAAAAATGATATCACTGTGTCTTGTTCCTCCCATTATGAAACTCACTATGTGATGTAATAGGATCACACTATGGATTTTCTCATGCTAGCTTCATAAGCATTGGAGGCTGCTGCTGGGTAAACTAGCAGAATGATGTATTGATTTCCCTCAGTGAGTTTCACCTGATGCTACAGATGAGATGTGGCATAGATGTGGGAATGCTATTTTTGCCTGATACCTAGCATTTTCTATAATGTCTTGTTCTCCTCATAGAAATATCTTCAAGTGGCAGCTATAGGTTTACACATATTTTTCAGCACTGAAAAAGTAGCAAAAGCATACTGAGGTTTTTTCAATGATGCACATGTTTAGGAGGATGTTGAGTTGAACTTTCTCTTCCACCTATACAGAAAAAACTACTGCCCTTATATTCCAGAATCAGCTTCCTTTTGCATGCTATCAGTAATTTCTTGAAAATGGATCTTTTTGGACATATCACTGCCAGCTTTCTAAACTACAATATAGAAAGCTAGGAACAAGTGTTGGGTTTGAGCCTCCTTGCTTCAGTTTTCCGTTGGCTTCCTCTAGTGCTCCAGTTCTGGTATTTTCAAGCCAGTTCCCCATTATGGGACTTTCCCCCCTCTCCTCCCACTGTGCCCTCTGAAATTGGCTGGTTGGGGGTCCCTCAAGAGAACCCCTGAAATAGTGTACAGGTAAAATGCTTGTGCAGCTAGAACATTTGTCATATCACAACACTGAATTCTACCAGTTCACTAACCAAGTTTAAATCCTTTTTAGAAACCTGACATAAAACTGAGGTTC
Source organism: Podarcis erhardii (assembly GCF_964252035.2). Taxonomy (NCBI): domain Eukaryota; kingdom Metazoa; phylum Chordata; class Lepidosauria; order Squamata; family Lacertidae; genus Podarcis; species Podarcis erhardii. The sequence continues at coordinate 26,391,428 of NC_138499.1, forward strand.
CCCATTTCAGCTGTAATGGGGAACTGTGCTTTAAAGCATTGGTCTTCAACCAATGAGTAAGAACCCACTACTGGATTGCAACCCAGCCTAAAGTGGGTAACACCAGCAGGGAAATATATGGTTAAAAAACTAATAAGCTGCTTGTGTTAAAGGCAGGTCCTAAATCTAAAAATATTGCAGGAAACTGCTAAAAGGAGACCAAGACTGGAGCACCAAAGCCAACATATGTTAGAAGGAGGAAGAAGGGCAAACCACACAGACCTGACATTTAGTTAAACTATGACTTATAAAGCTGAAAATGTATCCGATCTGATTCCATTTTTCTTTTAAACATGGGAGCGCTTCAGAAAGTTTGAAATTATAGGTTGTATGCAATGCTGTTCAGCTCACAGAGCAGCGTTCTACTTGCACAACGGAACTTCCTCCTCCTCTCCCCTGCAGCCCCCTTCAAAGTCTGCTCTGAAAGAGTTGGTGGGCTCTGTGAAATGGATTTTGTGGTGCATGGGGAGATGAGGGTAAGACTGCACGCATGGAATGTTACTTGGGTAATATTGCATACAACCAGCCTTTTTTTTCTGGGGGAACGCATTCCCCTAAACATTTTGTGAATCTAAGGTTGGCCTCATTGAGGGGCACTATTTCAATATGAGTAGGAAAATGAGAGTACCCCTAAACATTTTTTTAGAAAAAAAGCACTGCATACAACCGTATTCCTGCAACTTTTTGCAAATTTGTATCAACTGCATTTCCAGTTTTGTATATTTGTGCATGAATAAAAGAATAAATCAACAACCCCTTCTCCCAAAGCAAGTCTTCAATAAAAAGAATACTTACATGTTATTTAATGCATTTGAAGTAGCAAATGACTTCCCTTTCCCATCACATTGAACACATAATGCATCTGCCAACAATGCACCATTGGTGTCTCTTTCCACTAAGTAAAAAGAGAATATGAACACATATAGTAACATGGCATATAGGTTCATATAATATCTATATGTCAATAACTGTGTACAAATGCAATGTTTCAGAAAAAAAGTTAGAACATTCAGTTGCCTAATGTACACGCCACAAATTTAAAACTTTACTGTGATCCAAAGGGCTTTTCAGTGTTCTGCACATACGCTGGGGCCTTCTAGGACTGCTCTTCCTTCCATAGGCTCTGGCGGATACTGAAAAATCATTCCAAAATCTTTTGGAACTCTCTGGAGTGAAACTCCATGTGACATAAGGGACTGATGCAATTAGAAAACCAGCTGCTTGGAAGTGCTTTTTACATATGGATGGGTCTCTTAATGCTATAGAAACCTGTCAAAATGACTCACAGGCGGGGGAGAGGTCAGGATCTAGCCTACGGACTAGATCCTGTTCCTCACTCCTGAATTAAAGCATCTAAGGTAGCAGGGAAAGACCTCAACTCCAGTCTGGTATAGCTAGTCAGAGGAGACAATGCCAAGTTAGACAGACAAATCATCTGACAATATAAAGCAAGTTAATAAGTTTATATGTTCATTTTTTGTCTCTGTTATTATCATTCTCTTACTGTTTTATTGACCTCTTGATTTTAGTTAAGAAGCCCATAGTAGAATAGCTGCAAAAACTACCTTCCTCAAATGCAGCATTGTATTTGATATTGGGTGGGTGAAAAGACTAATATATTTTTATTACTTTCTTAAGACAGAAATCAAACATATAGTATTGTATCCAATCTTTTCATCCCATGAATAGAAGCACCCTTTCTGAGGCTGTGTATGCATCATACATTTTAAGCATATGACTTTCCGCATCCTGAATCTTGAGAACTATAGTTTGTTAAGGGTGCTGAGAACTGTAACTTGGTGATGGGTAAACTACAGTTCCCATGATTCTTTTGGGGACATAATGTACTTTAAATGTATGGTGTGTACACAGCCTTGGTGTGCAATTCTCTTAAGTGCACAACTCTCTTTCCATGTATTGAAGCTCTTTCCATTCATGGACTTAAAATATTAGGTACAACCCACAAAAATATTCAGTACTGCTTCCTCTGCTGGAGAAATCAAATATTTTAACACAATGAACAGCTTCATAGAATTCTTACCCAATATCTCATTAACAGGGCATTTACATTTTCCTTCACTAGTTAATCCTTTAGAACAAGTAATGCAGTCCCATCCATCTTGAGTAACTCCACTCTAAAAAAAACACATATTAAAATATTTTAAATCTCACTGCATTATAACTATATAGTACATCCATACATTGTTTGCAGTAAAAACTGTTTAGATTTTATTGCAAGTATAACATTACCTTGCTTTCGGGACATTTTTCACAAGTTATAGAAGATCCACCATTATCAGAAACTAACTTGAATCCTGGTAGACAAGTGCATGATGTACCTGAAGCAAACACAATAACTTGTTATTTCAGTTGCTACAAACTGAAATCCAATTTGCTCTATCAAGGTTACCTCTCTGAAATATATCCTAAAAGCCCGCATCTCCATTGGCACTTTTGTGTGGTTTGATGGCTAGTAATGGACTATGCTTGGGGAAACTTGCATTCAAAGCCTAGTCAGCTGTGAAACTTACTGACTGACCCTGGCCCTGTCACTCTTTCAGCCTAATCATGCACGCTGACAATGCTACATACAGTACTGTAAATAACAATACACCACGGAGTGACAGAAGCAGTCACACCTTACAGCATGGTGTCATATCAGGGTCTACTAGTAGATCACTTGGGTTTTTTTGTACTCCCAATAGTTTTACAATAGCAACAACAAACTTTTTCTCCCCCCATCCTAATGGGACTGATGAAATGAATAAAGATTGGGGTCATGATGCGTGGATTTTTCTGTCAAAGGATAGCAAAATCAGCCGTGATTCTCAAAACAAATTCTAGAGTTCAGAGTTCTTTAGCTCTTGCGAAGATGGCAGGAAAGGCCAAAACCAAGACCAAATAGGCATTCATGAAAAAGCCTTCTCTGTAGAGAGGCATCACTTCTCTAAAATGCTTTATCAACTGCCCTGGAATAAATCCCATTACTTCTCACGTTGAGGAAAACCCCCACAGACCCACTTCATGCACAGTTACGTTCTGTTGTAACTACATAAGATGTTTGAGTATTTGGGGGGATGGACCCTTGCGGTTTATTTCACTTGGCCTTTAACGATTTCTTCGTTGTGGCTGCATTTGAATTGAAACATCAGAGGGAGGGAGACATAGGGCAATACGCAACGTTAGCTGTACAGCATCAGGCCCATTCAAATCAATGGGAACGCCATGGATTTCAATGGGTCGGCTGATGTACTCGGGAGTATGACGGAAGTGGAAAGAAATGAGGCTTTGATACAAGCGGGGAAGGAGCCCTCCCGAGGCGCTGGCTCCTCGCCAGGCGGCCCTTCCCAGGGATTTCGCCTGTAAGCCGCGCTCGCCCAGCTCGCCTCACCCCGAGAACTTTTCCTCTGCGAGGCCCCGCACTGCCCGCAACTCAGGCTGGCGATGTCAAAGTACTGCGTCCCACCGCAGCCCTGGGGCCGGTGCAGCGGGAGGAAGAAGCCCTGGCCTCCCGACAGTCCCGCGCCGAACGGGAGCAAGAAGAAGGCCGCGCAAACCCAACGCCTCACCGTCGCCATGGCTACCGAGGCCTCGGCCGCGGCAGCCTGCCTCAGCGGCGCAGCCAATAGGCTCCCGCGTCTCGGAGCGGCCGCTACGGGACGCCAGACAGACCAAAAATATCAGAGTGCGCAAATCATAACCATTCCCCAGTAGGTGCCCTATTGAATTCAACGGGGTTTGCTCCCAAGGTACAGTAATTGGGGTTAGGATTACAGCTTTAGTTGACCGAATACTCGGATCTGTCTAAAATTTTCTCGACAAATATAAAGGGGGGGAAATTGGCTTTTCGCAAGTCAGTTTTTTCCTGTTTTGTGGTCATCAAGTCAACAAACGGGTTTTCTACGGGGAAAGACTAAGCATGTCTACGCAGAAGAAATCTGCCCCAAATTCAGTAGGGTTTTTTTTCTCAGTTAAAGCGCAGGGTTGCAAATTTCAGATCAAGGAAGATGGGTGTATCGTTCATACCGGGGAATAAGTGCATTTATTTGGTAGTGAAGTTGCTTTGAGATTACTGTGTAGGTGCCACATAAAGCACAGATTAATTATAAGACTGCTGTTAGGAGCTACTGCCAATGGTGATGATAGAACCCCAAAAATTTAGACAAGCACCAATTTTTTTTTGACAAACACTAAGAAATCGGAATAGCCAACCCCAGCTCCTATTTTCATAGAATCATAGAGTTGGAAGAGACCACAAGGGCCATCGAGTCCAACCCCCTGCCAAGCAGGAAACACCATCAGAACACTCCTGACATATGGTTGTCAAGCCTCTGCTTAAAGACCTCCAAAGAAGGAGACTCCACCACACTCCTTGGCAGCAAATTCCACTGTCGAACAGCTCTTACTGTCAGGAAGTTCCTCCTAATGTTTAGGTGGAATCTTCTTTCTTGTAGTTTGGATCCATTGCTCCGTGTCCGCTTCTCTGGAGCAGCAGGTGGAAATGAAGACAAGTAAAAAATCAGCTGCTGTATTTCCACACTCGAATTCCTTTTCATCGAAACAACACTGTGCGCAAGAACTTGGATTTCCCCACTTACTTCTTCTGCGCATGTGCCATACTAACAGGAAGCGATACGAGGCAAAATGATTGGTGAAGCCTCGAGTTTCCTGCACAGCAACAGACGCATGCGTACTGGTTGCCGGGCGGCTTCCGCGGGACTCTTTGTGCGCGTGCGCAGCAGAACCATTTCCGCCCCCTCCCTGCGCACGTCCTAGCCGTTCTCTGAGGGAGACGGAGAGGAAGGCGGCTGCCATTTTGTCCCTTGCAGTTGGGCCTCTCCCTCTGTGAGGCAGAGCGAGGGCAGAGTAGCGTCGTTGCTGTTGGAGGCGAGAGAGTACCGCGCGTGTTTCAGCTGGTGTAGCCGGGCGGGCCGCGACGAGGCGCGCTTGCGGACGTGGCGAGGCCGTACGGAAGAGGCCGCGCCGTTGGGTCTGGCGAGTTTTCCCGCAGTAGCAAAAGCAAAGCGGTTGCGCTGTTTCCTTCCGTCCGTTGAGGGAAGTCGCGGAGCCTGGGCGCTCTCCGGGTCCATTCGCCCCACACGGGCCTGGTTAGTAGCGCTAAAGGGTGTCGTGTGTGTGTGTATATGTGTGTACACGCGTGTGCGTGCACGTGTGTATGTGTACACTCGTGTTTGTTTGTTGGCACGCGGGTAAGCTGCCTGGCTGCTCTCGGTAGTGAGTCTCTTAAGCTGCAGAAACACCTCCTGCCCCGTACTGTACTTCTCTCCCTTGTGGTAAAAGGGGCCGAGCGATACCCCGGTGAGTGATAACTTAAAGGTATTCAATGGTACGCGGGCAGCCGGTGACGGGGCGAGCCTGGTGGCTGCTTGTAGGGGGAGGCCGCGCCTATGTCTTCCCCACTCCGGCGTAGTGGGTGCTGTGACAGAATAATGCTGCCTTCAAACGAACACAGTTCTTTTGTGTGGACGGAAATCATTCCGGCGTGGGGACCAGTTACAGCTCTGACTTAGGAGTGGCTGATCCGGTTGGTGATTCCAGTTCATGCCCGGTGACGGTCATCATGGCTTTTGGTTTTTCTTTTTCTTTTTTGTCCTCCTAGCCACAGAATTTACGTATTGTTTTCCCACGCGTACTCGGATGGTTGGTTCATAGCAATCCCTTGGAACCCACTGGACCTTTCTGCCGCTGGCATCCCTGGGAGTGCATTGGAATGTACATGAACTGGTATGGGAGAACCACGGAGGACTAAGGAGATGCCGAACGCATTCACAGCTTGTTTTAACAAATGGTTCTTGATGGCTGCCCAAGAAATGTTCTGTGGTGGCGTGATTTCTCCTAGCCAGCATTTACGTGGAGAAAAAGGAAGAATGCTAGTTGCTCAGGATGACGTGCCTTCTCTGCACTTCACATACTCTGTACAAAGTAGATTTTTGCTCTGTCAGGATATCCCTGAGTTCTATCATGCACCAATCCCTGGGAAGAAATAGCGTAGACACCTCCAGTAACATCATTATCATGAACAGTTAAGGATAGGAGTTAGAAGTGCCTGTTTTAGTAGGAATCTATATTCTTGTTTTGTGTCAGCTTCTTTCTCAGCAAGGACTGCATAGGAGTAAAGTACACTTACGGGTTTTTTTAAATTGGGAATAACTATTTTGTGGATCTAAATTCTATTTACTCATCTAAATCTTTATATGCCTTGTCCACACCTGATAACCAAGAGTTGCTACAGTAAATTGTTAATATTTGTTTCATGTTTTGTTGTTGTTGGGGGATGGGGCTCTAGAAGTAAAAGCTTGCCTTGCGGTGAAGACTTGTCTACTTGCTTTGGAGGTCTCTGCTGGGACTGAAAAAGAATTTATAGTTGTCTTTTTTAAAAAACCGTAAAAACATGGTGGATTTTATCCATGGTGTTGGTGTAAGATCTTGAGTTACCTAGGAGTATTTAGAACAGTTTTACTTGGTTTTCTAGCATTGTTAGAGTGCTATTACACTGATGCCCTGCTTGCAAGGACATCTGGTTGGCCACTGTGAGAACAGGATGCTGGACCAGATGGGCCACTGGCCTGATTCAGTAGGCTATTCTTATGTTCTTGTTCTTGCTTTCCCACAATAACAACATATAAGAAGAATGTTTGATATTAGCCTTTTGAGTAATGAGATGTTATTAATCCCTATTGATTAGAATACTGCCATTGATTTCAGTATGATATTGATAGTGCTTTTAGAGAACTATTCAGGCTTCTCAAAAAGCCCTTGTTAGAAACTTCCAGAATGGTGGTCTATGATCTTTGCAGAGGGGGTGAAAGAAAGTAGGCCTTTTCTATGTACTTTACTGAAATCAAGTTTAAAGTAAATAAGATTTCATAGTTTGCTTTCTTGGTCGTGTGGATCAGTTATAGATGAATTGGGTTCTTGCACCGTTCCTATATATGCTCGATAATTCGGACATTTATTTTTGAGTAGGTTTCATTGAACTCAGTTGAACCTCCGGTTTTGGGCTACCCAGTTTCTGTTGCTTCATATTTATGTATTTTATGGAATTTGTGAAAAGATTGGCTTGGAAAGCGCCATGAAAATGTTTTATGAATGTAGTCAGTATATTTGAATGCCTTAACTTTTGTGATGTTTTAGTGCTCTAAAGAGATATCATAGAATATATTGTATTCTGGATTTGTGGTTGAATGACAAGCATTCGTGGTGAAATTGGAATGGGCATAAGCAGTATATTTTCCTGAATTTACTTGATTTTTGGATTTTTCTTCCAATATGGTCATCTTTACAACAACGAATTAAACTACAGGCGAACATCTTGCCACCCTCTTCTGAAAAGAATTTAAGAACAACTGCTGACTCCTATTTTTGTGTGGGACTTCAGTTTTCTATAACTACAGGCAGTGAAATGTTTGGGTTCTTCCACCCAACTGTGAAGACTGATTTCAAACTATTTTCTTCACTTGTTGCAATCTGTTTTAAATGGATACACTGGCATAAACATTGTTCACTTGAGATTGGTTATTTTTGATTTTTGTGCCTCTCTGGACTGGGAAATAATTTTAACACAAGAATACCAATCTTGATTTCTTACTAATGTTGACCATGATTATGAATATACCACAGTAACACAGCATAGTATGTAAACCTGCTTCTTGACCATTAATAATGTTTCATTTTCTTTCCACAGTTAAATTGATTTCACAGACTTTATCAAGTCTTCTAAAGGGAAAAAAAAAGGTAAGCTTTAAAGCTTAATGCTTCTTTTGTCTGAGATGATGGTTTTTTCTCCCAGGCTTGTGACTGGAAAAGGTGTACAATTCAATATCCTGATCATGGGGCAAGGATGACTGAAATTTGATTCATTATGAGGTGGGCAGTTCTACTGATAGAACATAAATGTCTGAAAATCTAAGATTTCTGTGTAAGTTGCTAGAGAGTTGTGAGACATTTTTGATCACAGATCTTTCTTGGCTTTTGCTGTTGGATGGCAAGAACATGGGACCACAGTTGTCTAGAATATATTCTGTGAAAGGTTTGCTATGTCTTATTATAGATTGTAAGAAGAGTTTGATATTGTTGCTTTTAAAATGGGGAATGCTGTTGGAACAGTGCGGAATTTCAGATTGAATAGTGTATAAACTTTCACACTAAAATAGGTTTGTTATTCCAGATGAAGGAATTATTTTTTATTTTGTAGCGCTTAACTTCCCCAGTGTACTAAAGGCTTGCTATCACATATACCTTTTTGTCCACAGGTGATTATTGCTGTGGGCTGAGCTCAGAATGGCGGTAGTCATCCGTTTACAGGGGCTTCCTGTTGTTGCGGGTTCTGCAGATATTCGCCGCTTCTTCTCAGGATTGAATATTCCTGATGGAGGTGTACATATCATTGGAGGAGAAAAGGGGGAAGCTTTCATTATATTTGCAACAGATGAAGATGCACGACAAGCAATGAGCTATTCTGGAGGATTTATCAAGGATTCACGTATAGAGTTCTTTCTTAGCAGCAAGACTGAAATGCAGACTATAATAGAAATTAGTAGGAGAAGACGGGCAGGTTCCATTAACTCAGGCGCATCTGGAATTGGCAATCTTTCAAATTTAGTTGCAGCCATTAATAAAGGAATGCATCAACCTAGCTGTAGTTCCATGGATCCGTTGGGGAATGAGTTCCATTCAAATGGATCTCGAAACAGTGATACAGATATGTTGGAACCAAACTATAATCAGCCATTTCCAAGTGTGTACCTATTTATACGTGGTATGCCTTATTCTGCAACAGAAGATGATGTACGCAATTTCTTCTCTGGATTGCAAGTGGAGGGAATAGCCATGAGAAAAGTTAATGGTAAAAATAATGGAGACGCCGTGGTAAAATTTGCAACATTAAGCGATGCCACAGAAGGGCTTCAACGTGATCGAGAGTATATGGGTTCAAGATTTATTATCGTACGAACCTCTGGTAAAGGAACATGGATTAAGTTTGGTGGAAAGATTGGCAGTCCTGTCAATACCAAACATTTCAGTCACAATTTGAATAAGGAAACATTTTCTTCAAGCAGAGAGCATTCACGAAGAGAGCCAGACTATTTGTCCCCAAGAAAACGCACCTGTTCAAGGTCTCCAGAGAGGGTTATGGCACGCACTCGTTCAAGGTCTCCTGCAGGGAGGATTACATCACGTGCCCATTCAAGGTCTCCTGTGGGGAGGAGTTTGTCACGTGCCCATTCAAGGTCTCCAGGGAGGGTTAAGGCACACCATCGGTCAAGGTCACCACGGAGGGTAAGGACACGCACCCGGTCAAGGTCACCACGGAGGGTAAGGACACACACCCGGTCAAGGTCACCACCACGGAGGGTTATGGCACGCACCTGGTCAAGGTCACCACCACGGAGGATTGTGGCATGCACCCGGTCAAGGTCTCCACAACAGAGGTTTACGACACAGTCTCATTCTCAACACAGAGAATATTATATACTCATTAAAAATATCCCACCTACTGTTGAGAAGAAAGATTTGATAAAGTTCTTTGGGCATCCAGGTGTGACTGCCAGTCCTATTATATTTTTAAAGCCAGAAGGCGAAGCAAAGACGAAAGATGCAATTATGCTGTGTGACTCATTGAAGGTGTATGAGTTTGTATTGACCTTTCACAAGGATAAATTGCTTGGCCAGCCGATTTTCATCTTTCCCATTTCAAAAGAAAAGCTGTTGTTCTTAACTGGGTCTTCTGAAGCAAAAATACCACCAGAAAGACAGCACCATGCAAATGAAAGAAGTGATAGAGATGAATATTCTGGCTTAAAGACCTGCGTATATGTGAGAAACTTTCCATTTGATGTGACAAATGTTGAAGTACAGAAGTTCTTTGCAGGATTTAATATTGATAACAGTGACATTTATTTGCTTTATGATGACAAAGGAATTGGACTTGGGGAAGCATTGGTCAACTTCAGAACTGAAGAACAAGCCCGCAAAGCTGAAAGCTTAAATCGCCGGCGGTTTTTGGGAACAGAGGTACTCCTAAGATGCATTTCTGAGGAACAAATGCAAGAGTTTGGTATTAATATTTCATCAACATCAAATGAAAAGATACAGGCTCTCCATACACATGAAAGAAGTGAACATTTTTACTCCAGTGGTTCACAAGGATCCTCTTTGCATGGGAACTTAAAGCACCTGTCTAATTATAGACACCCATCTGATGATTTTATCTGCTCATCTGATCTTTTTAGAGGGCCTCCTGGTGACGGCATTCCTGGTAGTTTTCAAGAAGGGAACTTTAGGCCTGACTATAATTCTAGTGGTGCCTCAGATCGTGTCACATTGATTAAATTAAAGAATTTACCGTTTCAAGCTTCTCCTAATGAAATTCTGGATTTCTTCCACGGTTATAAAATCATACCAGAATCTCTTTCTATTCTGCGCAATGAATATGGAATGTCTTCTGGTGAAGCTATTCTTGCCATGATGAATTATAATGAGGCAGTGGCTGCTATTAATGAATTAAATGACAGGCCAATTGGCAACCGCAAAGTTAGTTTAACTTTTGGGTAGATGTGAAAATGCCTAGGAGGCAAAGTGAAGATGTTTGCAGTATTAATAGAATAAAACTAGATTTGTGTTTTTGTTATTTGGAAAGTGATGACAAAACATCCATCTATTTGTAAATAGTTAATTGCTTTAAAATGAAAGCTGTTTGATGCAGTGCAGTTGCATCTGTTAGAAAACATAGGTTGTTAGTTACTTTTGAATATAAATAATAAGTTGAATGCAAGTTTTGGATTCTTGTCTGTAACATTCAATGGCATATTGAATGTTTTTTTATTAATTTCAGCTTAGCATTTCTTTTCAAATAAATGTACCTAAATGAAATATGTGGATGGTTAATTTGTATATTGCTTTTTTACACCCATTAGCGTATGACAGCCCTTATAAGAACCAGTCTTGTAGTTTGGCAGTGTCTTCCTCTATAAATTGTACAAATTATAGGCTATACAGGAAATATATTGGTACTACTAGAAGATAGTTCTAGGGCTGTTGGTTAAACAACCCAAGATGCATATTTTCATGTCCACTTGGCTTCCCAAATTTTTGAATAATGGTACAGTGGTAACCTCGGGTTACAGACGCTTCAGGTTACAGACGCTTCAGGTTGCAGACTCCGCTAACCCAGAAATATTACCTCGGGTTAAGAACTTTGCTTCAGGATGAGAACAGAAATCGTGCCCCGGTGGCAGCGGGAGGCCCCATTAGCTAAAGTGGTGCTTCAGGTTAAGAACAGTTTCAGGTTAAGAACGGACCTCCGGAACAAATTAAGTTCTTAAACTGAGGTACCACTGTAATTGGGTGTCCTCATACTACTGATTTACGGAGTTTAAAAAAAAAAAAAATATCCAGGGAAGAAGAAATGGTCCGTTGAATGAAAAGGCTGCTTGGATGAATATGTAAAAGCAAGAGTTTAAAGGGAAGTTGTATTATCCCCAAACTTCAACTCCCATGATGTTGGTATCAGCGAGCTTCCTGATTGATCTTTTTGAAAAAAGGAAGTGTAGCCATTTTCTATTCCATATCTCTCTGCACAACACTTTTGTTTGGGTCTTCTTCAAACTGCAGTCTTTTGTGATATTTAGGGCAGACTACTTTCAACTGCACACCTACAATGAAAATTGAGGAAGCACTACTAGATGGAGTTTTTCAAGGTTATAATGCATTTTCAATATTAAAATGCAGGGGTCATCAATCTGACATTTGCAAAGGATTTTGTGTGTGTCTCCAGGCAAGTGTCCTCCAGAGACTTAGCTTTCATTTTCAGAAAAAAGCAGGTCTCTAGCCCTCCCAGAAAGAAAGTTATGTGGCAGAATGTACAGTACCTTGAGGTAATTTAGTATTACCTCAAGGTAATTTACCTCTGTTTTAATATTTAAACATTTTTATGTTTTAAAGTATGGTTGTGAATTTTCCTTGATTTCCTCATTTTATATTTTTGTAAACCACTTTGAGATTTGTTTTTTAATCAAGCAGTGTATAAATTTTATGAAATAAATAAGTGATTTCTGTGAGATGAGAGTGAGTGTGGTGTGGCCACCTTGTATAGTTTTCTTGGTATTGAGCTGTGCTCCCTATTAGACAGCAACAACATCAGTGTATATTCAGTATTGTGGTGATCTTCACAATCAGGACCAGCAGGGCATAGCTGACTTCTTGTGGTAAGCCTAAGGTTGATGGGGTTTCTGCTCTAATTTTGTGTTATGCCATGTCCCCAATGGCAGCCATTTTGTGACTGGTTCCCACAGCACACTCTCAAAATTTAAAATGTGCTCACTGGTATGAAAAGCTTGGCAAACCTCTGGCGAATTGCTATTGTGATGGTTTATTCCTCTCCTTGGATATTTGCCAATTTCTGCACTATTTGTGATGTCTTGACTAGCCGGTAGCAAATCCCTATGTACTTTGTAAAATCGGTTGGACTCTTAACTCCTATCAGCCTCAGCCTGTATGGCTAAAGGGTTGGTTGTAGTTCAACATCATCTAGAAGGCCAGATTTCCCTTCCTTGCTTTTTTATATTGCATGCCATTGTTTTGGTTTGTTTTTCTTTAGACAACCATTTTCTTCAGACAACTCATCTTATTTCACATTGAAGCCACCATGGGGATGGATGCTTGAAAAGCTGGTGAATTACACATCACATACAAATTTTGACAGTATTCAACATTTGGGGGCCAGAGGACACCTTTAATTTTTTACCTAGTAAGAGATTTTTTAAAAAACTGTAGTCTAACACACAAACTATTAAAGTATATTGGTTCTGGCTATGTTAATCTAAATTCCCCTTGGGCTATCAGGAACAGTACCCCCAGAATGCCTAGGTATAACACTAGGCTGCTACTAATGGAACAGGTATAATCTATAATCTCATAGTTCTAACATGCAGATTCCAATTTCATGCATGTATTAGATTTGATTACATTACATCTAAGAAAGCAGTGTTTGGAAGTTTGAACTACGAGAGTGTTAGCCTTTCCATCAGGTCAAGGACAATTTGGAGCAGAAGCCTTACTCTTGGGGTCCAGCTGACCCCTGCAGTGCTTTGTAGGGGTGTGTGTGTATAAGTAAAACTTGGAAAAGAATGGAACCTAATTAATTTTACTTACCCATTCAGTAAGTGCAAAATAGACTTGATAACTTCACTTAGTGTGGGGTTTTTGTTTTAAATTGAAAGGGGTAGGGGGAAGATAGATCACTTCAAGACAACTGAACACATTAACTGTTGAGGATGGAGTATAAATTGCTTCGTTTGTTCAAAAAATATTTCTAATGGTTGTTAAGGGTGTACAGCAACCCCAGTGGTTTTGGAGGGTTAACAATCATCCCTACACTCCACTGTGTAGTACACTACATAACCATAGTACGCTACGAATGAGTGAGAGGTGAGTATTGCTGCTTGGTTATCCTGCATATGACTGAGATGGTTGTAATGTTCACTATGGTTCCTTTACAGGCAAGTTTTACATTTGGCACCTTCAGAAAAGTCTTCCAGCTTTACCCTCTTAATTGTATCATTCCAAGTCCATCTCTGTTCTGCAGGCTACAGTTAAGAATTACTGACAGAAGAAAAATGCTATTTTGTGAAAAATACAAGTATTTATTTATTGTAATTATTCCCAGTGGCTTAGATAATGCCATAATATAGTTGTATTTAAACTCAATGACAGAACTGAAATTCATGCAGAAAGACTATAGACTTTATAATACTGATAATAAAAAATTAATGTAGAAATGCTGCTATGAAGAAAAATCGGCAGGTGTGGGGAAATTTAGGCCTTTGAGACATTGCTGAACTGCAGTTCCCACCAGCCCTAGCAAGCGTAGCCAGTAGAAGCAACATTTGGAAGGCCAAGGTTCCTCACATCTGAAATAAAAAGAAAATAAATCACCCCAAATAATCAGCTGCCTTGCATTTTGTATCCCTATAGGAATTACAAGGAAAATAAAATTAAATGTAAATTAGAAGTTCTGTAATACTGAAGGCACTTTCACAAAGAATACTGAAGCAGCTTAACTGCTGCATTGATGCAGATTTTATGCCATCATCTGCATTGATGCAGCTATAACTAAATTAAAGATTATGGGGCAGGATGTTAGGAAAAACCTCAAGTAAGAATAGGCACATAAACCTGTATGCTAGCCACCCAATTTAACACTCCATGAATATGGTAAGTCGGAGAATGAAAATTTTGGAATGTTCTGTGACACCTTTATGAGAACACTAGATTATAAAGTGAACTGAACAAATCAGTGCTGTCTATTTTCACCAGCTGCTTAATTTGCTTCCATGCTTTAGCATACACCGGGAAACGGAAGAGTAACTTGGTTGCTAGGGATTGGGGCTATCTTTTCTATGAAGGTAGTTTATGAAAAGTCAAAATGTATTCTGAAACAGAATCATAGAATTGAAAGGAACCCTGAGGATCATCTAGTCCAACCCCCGGCAGTACAGGAATATGCAGCTTTCCCATATGGGGATAGAACCTGCAACTTCGGCGTTATGAGCACCATGCTCTAACCAATTGACCTATCCTGGTCTTCCATAATTATGGAACTCAATCCCTTGAAACACAACTAAACTCACTGACACAACTTTAATATTGCTGAATCTACTTTTAGTGGACCATTAAATTTCATACCATTAAAAAAATCATAATTGTCAGGTAACAGTGTTCAGTTCTTTCTTTACTGTAGTTTAAAGTCTTAATTGTGTCCATCACCGAGCAGCAACACAATGAAAAATAACAATTTGCAGGGGAAACGCTTTCTAGTCTCAAAGGTGCTCTCTTCCTTGGTGGTTTTAATGCTAATCTTCATATTCATCCTCATTGTCATACTCTTCATCTTCCTCCTCCTTTTTCAGTGGATTTCTGGAAATCTGCTACACAGAATATGACAAATCAGAATTTTAAAAATTGTAACAACAAAAAAAAAAAAGCATTAGCCTTGAATGAAGTCAATCTGCATTTAAAAATATATTCAGTATCTTATTTTTAAAAAAATATTTTTGTATACAGTATGGGTGTATGCTTGCCAGGTGATCATATAAGGCTCAAACAGGATCCAGTAGGTGTGAAGTAACATGCAGGTGAGCTTTTCTGTAAAAGTCAAACCGAAGGCAGGCCAACTTTCATACCAAATGGACAGCAGATACAGACCCTGCAGGCCGCACACTGCCTTGGCACGCATGTGTGGGGTGGGAGCGAGCTTTATATTTAACTCCCCCGCCAGCTTCCATGCTGCTTTCCTAAAGCTGGGTAAGCGAGACACTGGCCTTTGGGAAGGTGGTGTGAGAGGTGGGTGGATGGTGTCAAAAGTTGCTGGTCTAAACAGCTCCTCCTCCCTTGGCTGCCCTGCTTTGTTGCAGTACCATAGACAAAAATTCAGAAGGGAGGAGGGAAGAAAGAAAGGAAGGTCTTCCTACTTTGAGGAGAAAGGGTCAGAGAAGATGTTGATGGAAATCAAAAAGTGAGGAAATTTAATTCATTAATAATATTTCATGGAACGTAGCTAAGGAAAGCATTCAAGCTTTCTAACCAACCTGAACTATTCCAGGACAAGATTTGGATGAAGCAGTCCTCTGGAGGGGAGACTCTGAATTTGCACGGACAATATCCAAACGAGACTGATGTTCTGTTTGATAAAGCGAACTCCGAAACATCTGTTAAATAAATGTTGGTGTTCAGAATACACAGGAGACCAGGGGTTTTCAAATCTACCTGCTGTGAACCTTTTCTATATCAGTTTGTTACCCAAGGAAACACACTGTGCATGTCTGGCCCACAGCCTCAGCACCTTGCAAATGATTCTGAAGCGTGTTGTCTAAGAGTATACATCGTTCATATGGGACACTGGCCAGTCCTGTTAAGCTTCACAGTTTGTCCAGTTATAAACCTCCTCGAGAACCAGGCATGGTGCAGCACGGGTGCCTAGAGCAGAGGCCTGATCCGGCAGACAAGAAAATTTTTCTGTCCTCAGCAAGATGCTGATTGTGGCGGCAGCAATTTTTATTTATTAAAAGAATAAAAGATTCAGCATGTGGGAGGCAGTGGATGGTGCCCAGTGCCCTAATGGGGATGCAGCTTACGCCTTGGTCATCCGATCAATCATTTGATAAGAAAAGGGGGTAATAAGCCCTCTCCTCACCTCATCTGCATGAATTAGTGGCTGTGTGTATTTGCAAGAGTGTGACGGGGCCAAACTCACATGTAGCTTCCAGAGGGTTGGCCAAGGATGACTGCAGCTTGGAGCCAAAAAATGGTTAGCTTGCCCTGCTGTATAGAGCCCACAGGATTTTTCTAGCATACATTCAAACTAGAAAACAGGTGTGCTACTGCCTTATGGCTACAGATACTGGCATAAATTGTAGTAGTTCTACTTAACTTGCTGGAGTGGATGTCTGAGGCAAGGTTGCAGGGATAAAATACAGCTAAATGTTGTTTGCCTCTACGGCTCCAAACTTGTCTTCATTTTTTCTTTTTTGAACTATGCCTTACCATGAAGTAAAATGGTAGCCTAAGAGAGAATAGGCCAAGCCTTGCAGCTGATCACTACAGGGGCTGGCATGTGAGATTCCCTTTAGAAATATTCCACCTTAATAAGTTAAGATCTAAAATTGCTCTTAAATCTTGTCACTAGCACAGGATTCATTTGGTTCATTATGGCTGAACACATTGTTAAGGATTTTCAGTTATCTGAAGTTCACTGAAGTGTTGCCAGTGGCACAAGGACTAGATTTTTATTTTTATTTTAATGAAAGTTATACACTGCTTGATTGTAAAAACCTCAAAGCGATTTACAAAAGATAAAATCGTGAAATCAATAAAAAAATTACCCTACTTTAAAACATAAGTTAAAATACTAAAACACATTAAAAATTTTAAGCATCTGGGCAAGCTTGTCTAAACAGGAATGTTTTTATCAGGTGCCGAAAAGAGTACAGTGAAAGCACTTGCTTGATCTCAATAGACAGGGAATTCCAAAGTTTAGGTGCTGCCACACTATGTGCCAATTCCACTGATCTAAGAGGTCAAATGGGTGCATATTGGGTAAGGTAAACTGGTCCAAAGATATGCCTCAATAACATTAAATATTGTGTAAATTGTGTAGGGAAAACAAAAACGCAACAACCCTGCACAGCAGTACATTAGAAGTTCATGTTTCTTACCTCTAGGTCTTCATTCTCATCAATATTTTGTATAGTTTGGTAGGCAGCAGTGTAAATTTCTAAGGCTTTCCCATGGAATAGCATTTCAATTGTTACAAATTCTGAAAAGATATTCTAAAAACAAATGAAGGGAGAAAGTGTTACAGTAACTGCTCTTTATTTATAATAAAGGCAGACTAACTGGGCTGTCACTGAAGACTGGTAGCCTGATAAACTATATAAAAAGAATATGGATCATTATATAGCAGCCCTTTGCGGTTGTAATGGCAGCCTTTCGTAGGCTGAGGCTTTTCTTGTATTGGCCTATATGAGGTCAACGAAGTCCCAGCTAACTTCTGCATACAGCCAAGTACTTTGTCTTTCTCTATATACTTTTACCTCACCCCACCCCTTGCCATTCTGGCTAGAAGCCTTCCACTGTTTTAGCATTTCCTACCTGAACCTAACTGCACTTTCCCTTCTGCTGTTCAGGGAGCTGCTGCATGGTAAGAATTACTTACCTGTTTAATCACCCACAACGTTACTTGTTCCTTACAATTAATAAACAGCATGTTAGTGCTAGGAACCTGACCAAATTCTTAACTAAACAAGAAGTACACTGCTCTGGTCTCTCAATTTTTTAAATTCTGCACAAGACTGGAACAGCTTTTCCTATTTTTATAACAAGTAGAAACTAGCTGTGAGTGGGCTGTGATAATACACTTTTTTAGATAATACACTGCAGCATGTATTATCTAAAAATACAATTTTTACAGTTTTTACACTTTCCTTTAGCATTCTAGTACAAGCTGACACCTCATTTTACCCACCAACTGGGGCAAACTAGTACCCCACTGGGGTTCCTGTGAATTCCAGCAGCTGCTCGAAATATTTCTTAAATTTAAAATTAGCCAATATGAGCTACTTCATAGTTCTCCACAGTTATGGGGTCAGTCCTGTGATGTTTCATCATCATTTCCATTTCTGAAACTAAACAATCAGAGGTCTCAATTTATCCCTATTGAAATGAATGGGAAAGTAAATCTGCCAAAGGCCTAAGCTAAACGAGTCCATTCTATCCCCAGCAATGTCTCAAAATTGGGTAGTTGAAAAAAGTTAGCATTTTGCTTGTAACTGTAATTCCATTTTTTGTAAGTATACCACTTCAAGATCAGCGGAGTGGATTTTCTGTTTAGTTTATTTTTTTGTACATTCCTCCGTGTGCAAGCACACACAAAACCCTTAAAACACCACAGCAGTCTATTGACCCCTGGAGTAAATTTTACACTAGGGAGTTAATTCTGCTTCAGATTCTGCTTCAGATTGGCATTATCTTGAGGAGTAAACACTCTTATAAGTGCAAACTTGCAACACTAGTTTCTTATTTGTAATGGGTTGTCTTCAAAATTGTGCAAGCAGACTTGTGGAACGGGACTTACCCTTCTCTCCCCCCCCCCCCCCCGCAGCCCCCAAACCTGCTCCTGAGGATATGCTATATTCCTTCTGTTATATACTATCTGTTATATACTATCTAGGCATTTTTGGGCTTCTATTTTGTACTGCTTTCTTCTCTAGTGCTATCTTCTTGATAGCACAAGGAAGATTTTTTTAAAAAATAATATTTATTAAGAGTTTAAAGATTACAAAAAGAAAAAGAATTAAACAAATCAATATAATACAATACAAAAACAAAAACACTACATAAAACATTGAATTAACAAAACAAAACAAGAACAATTAAAAACACTTCCAATATTTTCAATCTTAGCTTTCATTCACTTGTTTCATTGACTTCCTCACGCCTCCCTTTTTGTATTCCACTTCAATTAACTGTTTCAGCAATTCCTTTCCATCTTCCTCTGTTTTCTGTCCTATAATTAATCTTAACATATTCTAACCTTGTTTTTTCCCTTTAATACATTAACAATCTATCTGTACCTAGTTCCTTATAACATTTCTGCCAAAGCCACATAACTTCATTCCACCATTTTTCTAAAGCTCATTAATTTTGCAATATTTCTGTAAATAATCTTTAATTTTTTTCCAATCTTCTTCTACCGATGATAGCACAAGGAAGATTGTCTACTTGGTGGTTTATAGCTTTGCTCCAATTGTGTCACAAAAGAAATAATGCTCTCTGTACATTTTTTTTAAGGGAACAACATGGGGTCCAATGTACCCCAATAATTTGTGTGCTTTATTGATATACCAATGAAAACTTTAAAATGAGATATAAAGTAAATTTTATTATGTGAAACAAGTCATTTTGAAATTATAATTGTATTTATTTCTAGCTAGGACAAGGGATAGCAGATTAATTGTTAAAATAAATGGTGAAGGAATATTAAATAGACGCTCTAAATGGCTGTTTCCCTGAGCCATTTTTTAGTTTGTTGATTTATATTAGAGTATACACACTCACTCACACACCTTTATATCTCTTATTTTTTGTTTTTCAAAGTTGTCAATGGTTTCTTCCAAGTACCGACTTGTCCGCGTGGCATCCAATGAAGCTCTTTGTAATTCACTTTCAGCCTTTAAATATAAATGATAAATAGATGTTATTCCTATAATTTTGAACAGACACTATTAATTAGAATGCCCTGGAAATATGAACCACTATAGTGGTAGCTCTCAGAACAAAGCTATTAATCTGTGTACCACTGTATTTCATAAGAGGAGCTCCCCTGGATCAGACCAAAGCCCAGTCCCTGTTCTAGTCCAGTCTCCTGTTCTCAGGGACCAACCAAATGCCCATTGAAGGCCTGCAAAGAGGATATGAGCTGGACAGCACTCTTTGTACTTGGGCTCCCTAGCAACTGGTATTCAGAGAAACATTACCTCCGATACTGGACATCACAGCTAGCCTTATCCTCTATGAATTTGTGTAAAACCCTTGTAAAGCTGGCTGGGTTGGTGTCTGTTGCAACAGCTTGTGATAGCAAATTCCATGGTTTAATTATGTGCTGTATGAAGAAATACTTCCCATTGTTTTTCTTTAATCTTCCTCCATTCAGCTTTATTGGATGACCCTGGGTTCTAGTACTGAGAGGAGAAAACCATCTCCATCTACTTTTTTCCACATCATCACCATCATATCTATTTATATACCTCATGCATGACTGTATACACATTGGTCATGCCAATTCACTGCCTTGATTTTCTTCATTCTAAAGACGCACATTTGCAACCTTTCCTCATAGGGAGTTATTTCAGCCCAATGACTATTTGGCTTAGCTTTTCTGAACTTTTAAGGTTCTAAAATACCCTAATTGAGAGGAGGTGATCAGAATTGTATACATGATCCCCAAGTGCAGTTGCACCATATATTTGTTTAATGTCATTCTGATATTAGCAGTTTTATTTTCAAACCCTTTCCTAATGATCCCTAACAGGAAACTCGCTCTTTTCACAGTTCTGAGTTATCAAAGATCTCTTTATTGGTCAGTAACTGTCAGTTCAGACCTCCAAAGCAGATAATGCGTTACACTGCATCACAGCTACCATTTCCACGGTTTGGAAAATAACTGGTCTTATGGCTCACATGCAAAAATGCTGCTAATACCAATAAAGGATTATTATTTTTTTTAAATTGCTTTAAGATGATCATAAGCTCTGGGTGGAATACAACTTGGGGTTACTGTGCTGATGGAAGACATCCAACAATTGGAACAGTTAAGGAGTTTGAAATCATTTCTCTTTACAGCCCCTGCAAATCTCCAAAGGCTTGGAGTCTGAAGGAGATTTTGTGGTACAAAAGGGGGAGGAGGAATCTCCAGAAATTGATTCCCTCCCCCTTCTGATGGATGTCTTTCATCAGTGGAATAACACCAATTGTAGTCTGCCCTCTATGTAAGGTAATAGTGTGGGAAATGCTGTAGCGATCAAAGTAATTGTAAAGGTTTCTGTTGAGTGAATGAACAACTTTAAAAAGCACCTAACCAAGTCTGAGCTGAATTTCAGGACTGTCTCAAAGACCTTTGCTATACTACAGTCTCCTGCACCAGAAAGGAAGTTAAAGTCTCTTATAATTGAATTTCTAGCATTTTTGCCTTTCTCTAAGAATTTTTTTGAAGCCAAAACAAGCTGACGACCACATGCATGTATTTTTTAAAGCAATAGAATAATGTAATAAACATTACATTATACTACTTCATCTACTTTTTCAAGCTGCTGTTTTACCAGAAAAGAACATGATTTGTCAAACTCAGAGCCTTGGAGCAGCTGATGACATCTGGTGTTTATTGGCTTCACCATGATTGTAAAAAAGATACAGTAACTTGTACAGCTGGGATGCTGATATACAAATAACTGATGAAACATAATTATCAATAGTAGAGTTTAATCTGATATTTCATCCAAAAAAGAAGACCTACCTGTGACTGAAGTTTGCAGTAAATGAAATATTTGAAGTTATGGAAAGTGCTAACACCGTGGTATTCTACAGACATAAAAGCATATTTATATACAAATAACTCAGTTAGCTCCCAGTGTCTCTTAGGCATTGAAATGAATTTATGATGGATTTTAAAAAAGAAAATCTAGAACCTATAACAAAACAGGGAGCTAAGAAAGAAGATTATTTTCCTCTCAGGAGCTTCATTGGTAGACAACTCCTTTTTAATAATGTTATCTGCTGATGTTGCTATTAATCAGACAGAATACTTTAGGGCAGAGGTTTGCAACCTTTTTGAGTCCACGGCTCCCTTGACCAACTACATTCTTTCTGCAGCTCCCCTGTGGAGCCCAGGAGTCCAGTTATGTCACCCGTTGCCTGCAGAGCTGGCAGCCTCTCACCCCTTTTCAAACACCCTCCCTTGCGGGGTGTTCCCTCGGCCTCCTCTCCCCTCTTACTGGAAGCCCTCCGGGCAGTCAGTGCTGCCACCCCTGGTCTCTAAGCTAAACTCTCCTGCCCCAAAGACAGCTGCCTCCTCACACTGCCTCACAGGGGCCTGGGAAAAGGATGCCCCCAATCTTAGTAGCCCAACAGAGACTGGTCAAAGGTGAACATGAGGCTATCACCTTACCTTAGGAGGCAGCAGTGGATGCTGCTGGGCCTGCATGGCAGAAGGGCTCCCCTTCAGCACCAGTCATTCAGCTCCCAGGCAGGCCATGCACACAGCAAGCACAAGAAAGGCCAGAGCCAGCCTGCCCAGTCTTCCACTTGTCTGCCCATTCCCAACAGCAAGGACTGTCGGACTGGCTGTCTCAGCTCTCTTGCTTACTCCAAGGCTGCCTCAGCTCCTGGCAACCAGCATCCCTGGCCAGCCCCAGAGACACTATTCGCTTGGGGAGTTTGTAGCCAGGGCCACTGCAACAAACAGCTGTGCAAGCCTTTAGGAAGCAGAGATGTGAGAGGGCATCAGAAGGAGGGAAGGAAAGAGGGATAGAGGCCAGCATTGCCTGCCGCACCCCTGACCATCGTTCAAGGTAAAACCACTGCTATAGGGACATACTAGGTGGAAGAAATTCCACTGGAGAGGCATATCTCTCACATAAATTTTGCAACAGTCATCTAGTAAAGCACATATTTGAAAGCTGCTGAACACTTGTTTGCAAAGGATACAATAATGTGCCGGTCTGATGGATTTCGTTGACGCGTCTTTTCAAGCTGAGAGAGCTGTTTCGCTTCTCGATTCTTTGCTGATAAAGTTGCTTTGAGATCCTCCTGAAATCATATATAGGGACACACTCAAAGTCTAAAGATTTTACAGAAAAGATTTCTGTTCATTTGAGTTCCTGATAACTAGCCTTCAAGTCAAAGCAGTTTTACCACACTAGCTATTCATTTTGTGCAATACCAGGTCTTGGAAGTTAAGACTACTAATCGAGATGGGATTATGTTTTGTTTTTTTTTTTAAAAAAAATAATATTAATAGAAATTTCCAATTACAACAAAATAAAAAGAAAAAGAAAACATCCGAATTTAAGATCTTATTTTCAATAACATATTTCCAGGACTTCCCCTCCCCTCCCCCTCTTGTATTCCAATTCTTACAAATAAATTCAGCAAGTTCTTATCCCAGATTTTGAACTTATTATCATTAGCCCAATTTAAAAAATATTTTCCCATCCCCTAAAATCGACCTGTTCCCTTCCACGCGTTCCCCCCTTTGATATACAATACAGATTAAAATAATCAAATATAATTAATTAGGATAAAATTATAAAATATAATTAAAATAATCAAATATAATTTTACGCCCTTTGGATTCCAAATTTCCCTCCCCCCTTTCCCGGTTGCGTTCCCAATGTTCATCAACGTCTGATGTCTTCCTGGAGTTCCCACATCTATCTAGGCCATAGTCCTTTACCAGTCATCTTTAATTTGGAATGTCCAATCTTGGAAGGAGTCTATCTCAAAAAGGCCCATTTCTTCCATCCAGATTTTTATATTTAGGAGTAAAGACTCCAATTTTATTTCTTTAGACCTTTCAAATCTGGATGTCCCAAATGTTCCCACTTCCAACTTTATCCAATTCTTGTTGTTCTTGTTGATCTCTCTCCTCCTTCCCCCCCCCCCCTGCTCTCCTGCACAAATGTTCTAATTCCAAAAGCTTCTAATTCCTCTGCAGAGGCTCTGTTATTCAGGAACAAAACATTATGCCAAGTCCCTTCCATTCTTCAATAGATAAATCTATTGTCTCCTTTAGTGTGTAGACCTCTGTAGACAAAATAGTGTTCCATTTCTGCAGTTTCCCAGGAGATAAAAAGTTCTATTCAGATTCCAAGCCAACAATACTTGTAATATCCCTCAGCTCCTCTAGGTGGATTGCAATAACTCAGTTCCCTTCCAGATCACGCCCACCAGTCAAAATAACCTGTTATTCCTTGTTTTAAACAATTTGTATCCAATTTATAACAAATGTAATCGGCAAAGTCCTCGTAACAAAGTTCTCATTTTTGTTCTTCCGCTTTGACAGCTCTTTGACAGCTGTCAAAACCTCTCTTTCTCTTCTCCCGGCGCTCTCACAAATCGCTCCCAGGATTCCGGGGGTGGGTGGGTTGTTTTTTAGTTCAATTCCACCTTTCTCCTCCAGCTCAGTCTTATAATTTTCCATCGCGAAGTTAGTAACTTTGTCAAAATAGGGTTGCACTCGATCTTAGTTGTCAAATCCATTACTTTAACTCCTCTACAACAAGGGGGGGGCTGACTTCCTTTTTGCACCTCCCCCGCTCGCTCCGGATTTTTAAAAAATTTATCCCCCTTTTTAATCCAGGTTCCAATTACTCACGGGTTATTCTTTTAAGTCCAAATTTTCAATAGAAGAAGTCAGCGCTCTCCGTCGAATGGCATGCGGCTTCGCTCGGCAGGGAAAGCGGAGGACTCAAAGCACCCCCCCCCCGTCACCCGTTCCGCAGCCTTTAAAAAGGCTCCTTCGCGGGTCGGGGGGGGGGCGCAAAAGGTGCCAGCCGAGTCACCATGTCCATGGGTTTCAGCGCCAATGGTTTTTGAGGGTCCCCGTGTCGCCGGCGCGGTAGGACCCAGCCCCTGCCGAGCAGGCTCCCTCCGGAGCTCGGAGGGAGTCTGCCATTCGGCGATGGCGCCAACCCGGAAGTCTCACTAATCAAGATGGAATTATGAACTGGAAACTGCTTTTAATGACAGGGCTGGTGCTGTGCTTTTATTGAAATTATCTGTATGCTACTAGATTACATATATAGTTTTGATTCTATTAATGTTGGTTTTTTAAATGATTTTTTTCTGTCCTTAGAAATTCCTATTTTATCTATAAGCCGTCTTGTGCCCCTGTTGGGTAGTAAAGCAGGATACAAATGAATATATAATAAAAATAATCAGAGATGGGATTTTCTAAAGAAAAGGTTCTCTAATCTTCAAGAAATGCTGTGGGTATCCATGTAATACTAGGATTAATACAAGACAATCAGATATCACATGACAAAGTTCAATATACACAGAATATATGCAATTGCCAAATAAAAGATAATAAAGTAAAAGAAAACAAGAAAAAAAACTTGATTCTTCTTATAACTGGCAACAAAAAGTTGAAAACAGAACTCCCATTTCCCCCCATTCTTAATGGCAATATTTGCACTATCTTTCCATAAAATATCATCTTAAATGCATGGGAGGCAATCCTAAATAGGTGGTAATTTCCCACTTCCAAGCCTATAGCTTTTCAATATTTCCTATGGATACACTTCTAATAAGGGATTTGTGTGCTCTTTCCCATGTCTCCATGGTTTCTTCCTGAAATTGCTGCAGCCAATTAGAAAAAGAGATACAAAGCAAAAAACTGATTTGTACGATCTCTCTTGTTCCCTAATTTATCTGCTTTTTCTTGCTCTTTGATTTGTCTGATCTCATTCCCCCTCCCTCTCTCCATGGTTTCTGCCCCAAAAATGGGAACGGCTGAGTAGCAAACCCCCAAATATGAGTAAGGAAGTCAGCTGCTGTTCAGATAAGTGAATCTGCCAAGCATATAGCAAGGTTTGGGCATAAGTGTGGATAAGTGAATTTTGGTATAAAGAACATGCAGATAGCGGGACCTGTGTGTATTCTGAATTTCAGTCTCATAAGCGCAAGAGCTGCCTCTGTGGTGCTACATTTTGAATAGGATTCTGAAACTGCATTAGTTCAGAATGTAGTTGCTAGATTACTAACTGATTCACACCATTCTTGTGCTGTCCTAAAAGCATGACATGAGGTCAACAGAACAGCCTTTTCCTGCTCTGGTTTCCAATCAATTTTAAGAAGCATACTGTGTTTGATCCTTCGGGTAGCATAGCCACTGACAACCATATCCTCCATGAAGCTGTCTAATTCTACTTCACTGGATGACCTTAGGTTTTAGTGTTATGTTCAGGTATGTAAAGTTTAATTATTGATATGACATTTTCTTGCTGAATTTACCAACAATTGATTACTGAAATACTAATTTATGAGATCAGAAGCATCAGTTGAACTTGCTTAGTTATTTACCTTCCTTGAAAAGAAAATAAACATGCAATGGAAAACAAAATCCATCACCTACTCTCTTAAGTTTTATGATGGTCCCATAACATTTCAGAGGTTCAACAACTTTTGCTTCAAGTCTTTCTACCTGTAAAAAGGAGCAATGAAGTATTATTTTAACTTTAAATTTTGGCTATCAGTCTTAAAACTGGTTTTGAGGAAATTCAAACACACAACTAAGGAAGAGGAAAAACATACTACAGTTCTACAATAAGAAAATTCAGTTTTCTTTTTAGTATCTCACAAATTACACCTGCATTTTTACTTTAAAATACAGTTGATTAATTATCTGCCTTTTAGCTGAAAGAATAAATTGAAATACAAATGACATCTCTCAAAACACTCACTACACTTGTCTTTTTGAAATATTGAAAAAAATAAGCAGGGTAGGAAAGACAACATTTAATACTGTTCCCCTCATTCCCATTTACAGTAATAAAGCAGGACCAAAGTAAACACAGGTAAATAATGTGTCATTAAATTTCAGCACCATCTGGTAAAATTTGCCCCTATCATCTGAAGATTTAGTTATTCAATTTGATTAAAGTTTCTAAATGAGTTTTTTTCAAACACGGGGTATTTCTGCAAGAAATGGTTTGCTGGATGATATGAGGGGGAAAAGCAGAAAATGGCATGGCGATTTGTGAAACTATTAGACATGACCATTTTGAGAAATGCAAGACAGAAAGGTTGTCTCCATCCACCTTCATAGACTAGCTGCAATTTGGATCTTCTACCACAGTTGCTATTATGTGAAATCATGATGTGACATATGCTATCTGAACACTTGTCTCTTCTTTTTGTGTTTATTAGATTTGAAGCCAATAAGGCAGGCACTTTTCTTGCTCTTTTGCTTAGTAGTGTTATAAGCACCTTATAAATTACGATGATCAAAAATAAAACAGGAAGAAACGGCTGTCATGAGACTAGCATTAGATCTATGCAAGATATTAACATTTATTATTTTGATTACTGGAAACATTTCCAAGTCATGTCAGCTTTGCAATCTGTCTTTGCCTTTCCAAGCCTAAGAACCCGACTAGCAACTGTATCATTCTTTAAGGGGAAAATGTGCAGGGTGTGCACTCATCTCAACCGTGTTGAACGCAGGTCAGAGTTCAGAAAAGAGCACATAAGAACAGAATAATCATTTTAAAATGGCAAGATGGAAGAGCAGTGGTGTAACGGGGGGGGGGGGGGGAGGAGGAAGCAGCAATGGGGAAAAGAGCAGTATCAGCTTAGTATGCAGAACCTGTTTTTGAGCCTACACCTGACAATGCCTTTTTTTCAAAAGTTTTTTACCATCACGGCAGGAGTTTATTTTATTTAAAATACTTATATACCACAATTCATGAAAATAGATTCAAGGTGGTCATGAGTACATTGCAGCTACAGTTTCAAAAATGGCCACGGTCACTTGCAACGGGTAATAGTGCTAATTCTCCAGTGTTTATATTGTTAGCTGATCAGTGGATTCTGTGGTTTCCTTGGGCTGCATCAGAGCAAGAAAAGATGCACTTGAATCCCCCTGAAATCAATGTGAAAAAGTTAAGACTAACTTGTCTCCTATGACCTTAGCACAACTAACATACTCTGGATCCAACCTCTTATTCTTAAGTGCATAAAGTCAAGTGCAAATAAAAGTAATAGCTTATAATTTAAAATACAAACTTTCCACCATGAAGTGCATTGTATACCTCTGCGTGGCGATAATCTTGAAGTTTGGAAAACTCATTTGCAAAGTTTTTCAATCCATTCCTTAAACTTGGTGTTTCTGTAGCTGCATAAGCATGAATCTCATTTACTAGAAGATCTGCTTTGTCTCGCAGTCTGGCAGTTTTTCGTACATATGCTGCAAATATTTGGCACAATTCACCAAAATGTTTTTCCACTTTTGACACAGATTCTCGTACTTGACGAGTCTGGTTGTCCCTAGACAAAGAAGTTAAAGCATTATGGTCAGGCAACATTAACAACAGCCTAAACAACTCTGGTAATACTACAACAATTATTTTGATCTCAGTTCATTTGAAGAGAAGAAAACAACAAGTAAGTGTTTGGTAAGTGTTTAGGGTGAATATCATTGATTCATAGAATTCTAGAGTTGGAAGTGACCATAAGGATCATCTAGTTCAACCCCCTGCAATGAAGGAATCTTTTTCCCCAACGTGGGGCTCATAACTGAGCTATTGCTGCTGTTAATCTTCTGTAGCTTTCTCAAGTACACTGCCCTCTCCATCAAGTTTGAACAGCATATAGGAATATAAGTGTTCCAAGGTTCCCCAGCTCCTGGGATTCTCCAAATGCCACATCTGATTATCTGCTGGAAGTAATAAAAACATTCCTGGGAGCTCAGTGATGAACAATATATTTAGGGCAAGTCTTCAGTTACCTGTATAAACATGCCCAAGTATTTCAGGGTTCAAAAACCTAAGGGGCAGTTTTCTCAGCGGTGGCCCCACACCTTTGGAACTGCCTCCCCGCATTCCACTAA
The DNA here is from genome assembly GCF_964252035.2 of Podarcis erhardii. Classification (NCBI taxonomy): domain Eukaryota; kingdom Metazoa; phylum Chordata; class Lepidosauria; order Squamata; family Lacertidae; genus Podarcis; species Podarcis erhardii. Next base: position 26,420,151 of record NC_138499.1, read on the forward strand.
GTGATGTATGCCCTTTTCAATGCTGGCTATTAATATATAAAAACACATTTATTCAAGTCTCCATTTGCTAAACCATGCTGCTATTGGTGTGCGCGTGTACTTTGCAAATGTATATTCAGATGGTACCATATGAGGGCTGTGTGCCCTGAAAGATGGGTTAAAAACCTTTCTATGGGCGTAGCCAGGATTTTTGTTGGGTGGGAGCAGAACCAAGTTAGTTAAGTACAGTATATTTATTGTTCTACTTGATGGGGAGGGGGAGCTGCCCCCCTGCGCCCCCTTGGCTATAGACACAAACCTTTCAAATACATATTAGAGCTGCATTGCAAAAACGGTATAGCTCATTTTCTAAAACCCAGAAGGATTACATATTCCTTAGTATCTAAAACGTGTGTGTGGATTGGAGAAAGGAATGAGTCATTCCATCTTCCGAGGGCGATTTCGAAGCGGTCGCAGGGACAGCGAAGTTGGGGTGGGTGCTTCTAGCGACGGGGCGCCCGAGACTGGGGCCCGGCTTCGTTTCTCCTCCAAGCTTTCCATTGCGCTCGGATTTGCGCAAGGAGAACTTGCTGCAGAGCTTTGGGTCTAGCTCCTCGGCCCCTTAGGTTCAGCGGGACCTCCCAAATACGCGCCCCCAAAGATTTCAGCGCCGAGCTCTAAAATACGCGTAGGGTTCCTGAGCGCGTGCAGAGTGCCTTTCCCCCCGTGGCCGAGCCACACTCAGGGATGAAGAGAAGGGCGTGGGCCACTTGCTTCTTAGGATGCAAACCCGGGGACCCACTGGATGGGTGTGGTGGTGGTGGGGGGATCCCCGAGTCAGTCAAACCTACCCCCTCCCTCCCCGAAACCCCCAATTAGGGGGAGGGCGCGGCCATCGCGCGTCCCCCCGTCCAGCCCAAGGCGAGCATCCTGGTTCGCCGCGCCTCCCCCCGACCCCGGTCGGCGAAGATCCCTCGCTTTGCGGCCAGCAGCCAAGGCGGAGGGGAGCTTGTCCCTCTGCCTCTCCGCAGAGCCGTTACCTGGCGTCCAGCCCGCGGCCCAGCATCAACATGGCGGCGGCGGCGGCGGCGGCAGAAGCCGCAGCGACGACAACAGCGGCAGTTAGCGGAAGGAGCCCCGGGCGCGCGCGCTCGCTCGCGGCTTCCAGCCGGTTCCCTTGGAAACCGAGGACCGCCCACCCAGCCAGCCAGCCGGCTGCGCGGCCTAGCCTCGCCCACCCGAGGGGAGAGAGGCGGCCTAAGAAGCTCGCCTCCCTTTCGCTCCTCGGGAGGGCAGGGCTCGCGTCTCTTCCCTTCAGTTCGGGGGGAAATGACCGCCGTTATTTTAAAAGGGAGCCCTTTCCGGCAGTACTTTTAGAGCAGGGGGGTGTGGGGAGAGCATTTCCAAGATGATGATGATGGACTCCAACTCCCATCAGCCCCGGATATGGTGGCGAGATGTGAGGAATGATGGGAGCTGTAGTCCCAACAGCGCCTAGAGTACCAAGACCACAGTGAGCCCTCTTTCCTCAGTCATAGAATCATAGAACTGTAGAGTTCCCTGTGGATCATCTAGTCCAGAGGTCTGCAACCTTTAAGACAAAAAGAGCCACTTGGACCCGTTTCCGAAGAAAAAAAACCCGGGAGCCACAAAACCATTGCAACATTTAAAACAAATATATCTCCGGAGCCGCGATCTGACAGCGGGCGGGAAGGTGATGTCGGGACGGTGCATGACTAACGCATGCACTGCCCCCATGCGACGTCACAGCCAGTACAGTGCCCGCCACAGTGGGGAGTGTTGGGGCGCACAATGCGCCTCCTCCCCTCACTAGTATCCGCCCCGGAGCCACGGCAAAGGTGTAAAAGAGCCACATGCGGCTCAGGAGCCGTGGGTTGCAGACCCCTGATCTAGTCCAACCCCCTGCAATGCAGGAATATGCAGCTGCCCCTGTAGGGAACAAACCTGCAACCTTGGCATTGTCAGCACCAGGCGCTGCATAACCAACTGAGCTGTCGTGAACGCAGTTGTTTATTTGTCACTGTCTTTATGTCGCCCATGGCAATCCAAAGCGACCTGCAAACACTCCAGCCAGCTACATGAACCCCTCACCTCGAACAGGACAGACAAGAGGACAAATGAAGGAGGGAAGGGGGCTCTTTGCAATCTCTGCAGCATCTACCGTGTCTTTGGATAGTGCAGAGCGATCCTCAATTATTTTGCCATCTGGAGCGAGAAGGCAGGTGACCCAGGGAGTGGAGGTCACTGTGGCTGTAGGGCTCTTCCTCCTCTCATTTTCCCATCTGGGTTGGTGTAGTGCAGGCAAAGGCAAACAGCCCTCCAGATGTTTTGAGACTACAATTCCCATCATCCCTGACCACTGGTCCTGTTAGCTAGGGATGATGGGAGCTGTAGTCCCAAAACATCTGGAGGGCCGAGTTTGCCAATGCCTGGTGTAGTTTTTCAGGCACTCCCAAACTTGGCCCTCCAGATGTTTTGGGACCACAGTTCCCACAATCCCTGATCACTGGTCCTGTTAGCTAGGGATGATGGGAGTTGTAGTCCTAAAACATCTGGAGGGCCAAATCTGGGGCTGCCTGGAACTTTAAATGGTCTTTGGGTGGCTAGAGAGAGTGATAGCAGCACAAGGCAACTAGTGGTGGTGTGAACGGTTTCTTACTGTTAAAGCCACCGATTCCTCTCACTTGCTCACCCTGCCCTTCTCCCCAGCCTAATGGCGTGACAGACAGAAGGGGTGGGGGTAAACAGAGCAGAAACCACCATATTTTCCAACATGATCTTATTTCTGTTACCTATTTTTATTTTAACAAAATACATATACACTGCTTGATTGTGAGAAAATCTCTTAAGTGGCTTAGCTATGCAGTAGAACCTCAAAGTTAATCAGCACAAAGCTGATCTGAACGTCAAGAAAAGTGCATGGTGCAGTCTTCATTGTACTCTGAAACTTCAGAATTCAGGTGTGTCTGGACATAAGCAGAAAGCTCCTTCATGCAAAATACTTCCAACACATGACTCATTGACGAGGGCCTGCTCGTCATCAGAAATAATCAGTCTCACGCCAGGATGGATTGAAAGAGCCTAACAGCCTAAACGCTGCTGCAGCCCAGCATTTATTTTGAACAGTAAAAAACTTACAACATTGTATCAACCCGGCAGATAAAGACAATACCATACATGGATGTCACCCCATCATCAGGCTATACTATGTGGAACAATCATTAGTCTAGCATGAGGTGTTCATGCGCTCATCATGCCCAGCACAGCCTGCCCTGCCAAAAGGTCAGGCTGCAGTAAATTTCCACCCATGCGCCCATCTTGCCACATAGGCACAAACAACCATTTCCCTACAACTCATTCGCATTTCATGTGCAGTGACTTTCAGGGGGACCCTAGAAAGGCTTTAAAAGGAGATAAGACCATGCAGGAGATGGTTATTTGCCCATAATAGCTGAGTGGGACCTCCCTACTCAGAGGTGATGTGTTGCTGAATACTATTTGTTGGAGAGCAACAGCAGGAGAAGAATCATAGAATCATAGAGTTGGAATAGACCCCCTTCATGGATCACTGCCTTGCCTTGGTGAAGGGGCTTGAATAACTCAGAGAAGCTATGAGCTATGCTGTGCAGGGCCACCCAAGATGGACAGGTCATAGCCGAGAGTTTAGACTAAATATGATCCACCTGGAGAAGGAACTGGCAAACTACTCCAGTATTTTGCCAAGAAAACTCCATGGACATAAAAAAGGAGAAGCTTTGAGAAGAAAGTGAGAGTTTCCAAGGCATGCTCTGGTTCCTGGGGTCACGGAGAGTCGACCATGACTTAGACGACTAAACAACAACAACAAGAGAATTGACAGATACAAGGATATCAAAGCAAACTAATGTTTGTTTTGTTAGTGAAGTTCAGTCTATGGAGGCTGCCATTTTTTGGGGGAGCAGTAGTGGAAGAGGGAACATTTAACCTTTCCCCTCGCAATCCTTTCCTGATAAAAAGTGTCCTTTCCCTATTTGCTCTGTGTCTCCCTTCCCATGGGACAAACAGAGGTTTTGATTGGGAGAATAACCCTTCTGCACCACTGCTCCAAAGAAACAGTCTGCTCCCCAAAGCTGCTTTGCAGAAAACATTGGGAGATGCAGTCATCACAGATCTCCCAAAGAATATGTACTTTGGTTCTAAGTGTCCTTGAACTGAAATTTGGACAGTGCACACCTGTTACCAGACACAGGACGAAGTTTGCAACAAAGCACTACAAATGTTGCATTTTGAGCATTTGTGGCAGCATTCAAACCTTGAATGGTGACAAACATTCATGTCCAACTCACATGGGTTGGGAGCCACCATACACAGGGTTTGTAATCTCTTTTCCTGCTGTTCCAGATTCCCAGTGCTTGTATGCATAGGGCTACTGCGGGCCCTACAGCAATAGAACTCTCTTCCTCTAAAAACCTGCCAAAAGTTGAACCTGAACATTTTCTTGAAGTCTTGGAAGGCAGTTTTGTTTGGATTAGTTGCTTATTGCTGTGGATAAGCAAACAGTAGGTGGTTTTTAATTTGGTAGAATTTGCATTTTTACAGTATGGCTTTCTTTACAATAACTTTAATTTGTTTTATGGTGTTTTTAATAATCTTGATTGCTTGGGGCTGAGTGAGCATAAAATCCACACGGGCGAATAAATGAGCAGAAATCACGGTAAGAGAAATTACACCACTTTCTGCCCGCTCTAAACTCAAATGGGAATCAGACCCAAGAGTTTTCAGTGCCTAGTCCAAGCCCAGATGGCAAGTGCTTTGCTCACAAATTTTTGAGATATTGCTTTTAATTTACTGACCTGAGCATTTTCTTTTTCGAAAATGCATATTAGCTTAAAAAATATAGACTTAATTTTATTCTTAATTATCAGAATATATCATTTCAGTATCTAAAATTGTAGAGATGAAAATGGTAGCTTTTAGCAAGTGACTCAATTTGAAAGTTGTGAATAAATTGGAACCATTAAATGATAACTCACATTTTAGGTGTGTGTGTCTGTGTGTGTGTGTGTATTCCAGGTATTCTGTACAGGAATTCCATTTTGCTATCATACATCCATGCGGTTCTGGCAGTGCTGATGTCTTGATTCATGGTTACTGTTATTTCACCAGCCTTCTGAAAAGGCAAGGCTTCACAGCAAGATTTTCATCAGTGAGTCCTTGCTTAAGATGACAGGCTGCATGTAAAGGTGGTGTTTCCCCTTCGCATCAACACTCCAGCACAGTCAGCATTGGTATTTGCAGTCTTTATTACATATACAGTGGTTCCTCGGGTTACAGACGCTTCAGGTTACAGACTCCGCTAACCCAGAAATAGTACCTTGGGTTAAGAACCTTGCTTCAGGATGAGAACAGAAATTGTGCGGCGGCAGCATGGTAGTAGCAGGAGGCCCCATTAGCTAAAGTGGTGCTTCAGGTTAAGAACAGTTTCAGGTTAAGAACGGACCTCCAAAACAAATTAAGTTCTTAACCCAAGGTGCCACTGTATACAAGAAACAGCTAAAGTTCAGAATTACGCACCCGAACCCGTTGAGTCAGATTCAGGGAGTGGCTTCCTACGATTCCCGCGCCAACAAAGTAGGCATGGGAATCACACAAGACGTCTTTGATCCTTACATTTCATTTCCCTCCTTATCTGTGCTGATTTGAAAGCCCCCTCCTTTCCTGAGTCTGAGCTTCCTTCCTGAGCCTCTGGGTGGTTGCAGGGCTCTTCAACATCTCCAAGCCCCTATTCCGCCTCTTCTGTCCATTGCTCGTCCGAATCCTCCTTGACACTGCATAATTGCATTCTATAAAATCTGGGACATATGAGAAGTTTCAAGTAGCAGATGAACTTGGTACTATTGTTTATTAGGTAAGGCCAAGGGACAAAACCTGATGGTTTTATTTTGGAGACCTTTCAAAACTTGAGTGGTTGAAACTGGTCATTCTCTGTAGCAATAATTGGCATGCATTGAGTTGATATCTACCAAGCCATAGTTTATTAACAATACTTTTGAGTTTGTACTATTACCATAACACACCCCTGCCCGTCCTGGAAAAGCTATGCCTACTGAATCCCAAAATGGCATTTGCCAGAGAGCCAGTGTGGTGTAGTGGTTAAGAGCGGTAGTCTCGTAATCTGGGGAACCGGGTTCGCGTCTCCGCTCCTCCACATGCAGCTGCTGGGTGACCTTGGGCCAGTCACACTTCTTTGAAGTCTCTCAGCCCCACTCACCTCACAGAGTGTTTGTTGTGGGGGAGGAAGGGAAAGGACAATGTTAGCCGCTTTGAGACTCCTTAAAGGGAGTGAAAGGCGGGATATCAAATCCAAACTCTTCTTCTTCTTCTTCTTCTTCTTTGGCAGTTGTATCGCAAAGACATTGGCCAAAAGTTTCAAGCCTCCCTTTCCTAAAATATGAGTTGCCACATTTGGAGGAAGAATCCTGGAAGACAGTGGTAATGTTGCATGGTAGCATTGCATATTTTCATATAAATGTAAAGGAACCCCTGACCGTTAGGTCCAGTTGCGGACGACTCTGGGGTTGCGGCGCTCATCTCGCTTTACTGGCCAAGGGAGCTTCTGGGTCATGTGGCCAGCATGACTAAGCTGCTTCTGGTGAACCAGAGCAGTGCACGGAAACGCCGTTTACCTTCCCGCTGGAGCGGTACCTATTTATCTACTTGCACTTCATGCTTTCGAACTGCTAGGTTGGCAGGAGCAGGGACTGAGCAACGGGATCTCACCCCGTCGCGGGGATTCAAACCGCCGACCTTCTGATCGGCAAGTGCTAGGCTCTGTGGTTTAACCCACAGTGCCACCCGTGTCTCACATGTCATATATGAGATGTAAATTATGCTGAAACTTCCCTTGCGATAGATGGGATGGGGAACCTGTGACCCTCTAGATGTTCTTAGACTGTAAGTCCCATCAGCCTCAACCAGCCTGATCAGTGGTAAGGATTAATTGGAGGTGTAGTCCAAGAGCAATTGGAACAATTGGAAAAAAAATTGAGGGTGAGCATTGTAATTCAAATGAGCATTCTGGGCAGTGTAGGTTTTCCTTTCACTTACCTGCTCTGAAATGTACAAATTCACAAGGATGGCCACTAATCTCAGTCTTACCCCTGTATGTGCAAAATGAGAATGGTAACTCTGGTCTACCTTGACGATAAGATTCCCTAAGGATTGCTGACATAATATATGAGCAGCAGTTTTGAACATCTGAAATGTGCTACACAAATGCTAGCTTTTAATTTCATATCACTTTTTAAATCACAGGAACAGTACCAAAGTCAAAGAGCAACAAGAGAAGCATTTATTTCCACAAAATGTAGACAGTTGCCAGGCTAGGGTATATTACGCTACAATATTTGACACAGCACCAGATTAGCAATTAGATAACAATTTCAATCTTGTTTAACAGTGTTCTATCCGATGGGTCTCCATGACAGGAAAATATTATTGATTGGACCATTTTGGTCATAGTAAACAGAGTTGTCTTGAAGGTGATGGATTTACCCTGGTCAGTCAATAAATAATATATCTTTCCACAGTCTGGTATTGCTCTAGTCTTTTACATCAGTGTTGGGCAGATATGATGTTTTGGGAATTGGCTTTTTTATATTAGAACCTCAAACTTTATCACTAGGGTTCAATTTCAAATCTAGGTGAATAGATTATTGTCAGGCCATGAGGCAACATTATTTAATTTTTCTAGATGTAGTGAGTTTTGTGAGTTTTTTTGAACCCTCAGATCAAATCTGAGGCTGTGTACACATTTTACCTTTCCAGCACATTCAAAGCACATTCTTTCCCCCAAATAATTTTGTGTACCATAGTTTGTTAAGGTTTGCCAAGTATTGTGAGGGGTAAATACAGTGCCCAGAATTATTTGAGGGAAAGAATGGGCTTTAAAGGCATGGTATGTATGCAGCCTGCTTTTCAAGTACAGTATGTACAAAACCTTTAGAAACAGCAGGAGTCGTATAGCTATGCATGTACTGTATGTAGAAACCTGTCCCACAATCTACCCTCTTGTTCACTTGTAAGGAAAACTGCAGTATCATCAAGTTTTAGAAGCTCAAGAAGGCTCATCTGTCTGTATTTTTTGGTTTGTGCATGTGAATATCCTTTGTGTGTGAGTGTATAGAAATCGTTATCCTGCATTCCCATCAAATTTTCTGGGTGATTCAGCCAGGCATTTCTTACATTCTTCCTGCATCAGAGGTTAGGGATCTATGGCTCTACAGACATTGGTCTCCAACAACATCTGCCCCAGCTAGCACGGCCAATGCTGAAAAATGATGACCTGCTGCTTCCATTTCATATCCAAGATGCATTAATAGAAGTATGTTAGCTTACGTGGAAAATTTTGAAAATACAGTTCCTATTCTTAGCATGCTCTCAAGATTTATACTCCTTAAAAATGTGTGTTAATTTAAGGGGTGAAATTGTTCGACATCAACTTTCTGTTGAATTAACTGATAGCAGGTGTCACTAGATGGTGCTGTTGGATAAGGTCTTCCAAAGTCTCCTTATTAGCTGAGCAAATAGCCAGCATTGTTTGTCCAAAGTTGAAGAGAGTGCTGGGTGGGAGGTCTTGGGAAATGTCTGAGAGCTTGTCTTGGCTCCTGATCAGAGTAAACTTTGAGCAGCATTTGCACACGAGTATTGCTGCCGAGCTGAGTTTCCTGAAAGAAGACTGCCTGCATGCTGTTTGTTATACTCTTCTGAGTTGTGACTCTTGTCTTTTTATTTCCTTTATTTGTGATTGCATTTCTATCCCAACTTTCCACTAAGGAGTTCAAGCTGGCAAATTTAGCTCTTCTTCTCCCCATGGTGGAGTGAGTCTTTGAACCCTGGTTTTCTGGGTCCTAGTCCAACACTCTAACCAGGTGTATCTGTTACACCTTCAATATGTATGCCACTCTCAGCACCACAATGGTATCTTCTGTTAAGTAGAAGAGCTGCAAGACCTAGAAAGTACCATCTTTCCCCATATAAACCTGCCCAGACCATAATATTATTGTCTGAAGCTCTCCTCTTGGTGCCATCTCCAGGAAGGTCTGAAGGGTGGTGAGGAAAGAACAGGCCTTTCCTGCAGTAGTCTCCATCTATGGAATGTTCTCACCAGGAGGTCCGCCTGGTCTCAACTCTGTCACCTATTTGGTACTAGGCAAAGATGTCCTTGTCCCCATCGCTGAGTATTTGAGCTTCACCAATGACCGGATGATTTTATTCTATGTTTTTAATATATTTATGAATTTTTATTCTTGTACTTACTCTCACTGTAAATCACTGCAAGGTTTTTGTAGTGTGAAGCGACATATACATTTAATAAACCAAATATAAACCTAACCTAGAACACCTGCTACTAGCGCAGAACGTAAAATAGAAGTCCCATGGTCTTGGATGTGATATCTGTAATGTTGGGTGTCCCCCTCTATCTGACCTTTGCCTCATTTTCTGTTAGTATAAAATGTCAATATGAGAAATGATCCTGAGTCAATAAGACCATTAGTGGAAACACCCTTCTGTGAATATATAGAACACAGGGCCTTGCATATTGATTAGCAGTGTAGCTGGAACAAACTGTATGGAACTGTATGCAAAGGTGAGTCAATGCAGACAAAACCCATCCAACTCTTCAATTCTTTGTTTCTAGCCCACATCCTTGTTTTTTTCCATTTCTTTCATTCTTTTACTGAATGCAACAGTGCAAAATGAATGCAAGGTTAGCATAAATGGCAGCATTATGATCTGCCAACGAAGCCAGTTGGACTCGCAATTCATATTTACAAAGGGTGAATATATTGCTGTGCTAGTTCACTTTCAAAACCCTTGCTATTGTGCTATTGGCATTACAAGCAGATATGCCAGGACAAATATTCAGAACACAGAAACCAGGCTGCAGCCCTAGAAACAGTTACATACACACACATCCCTTTGAAATCAGTGGATATTGTCTATCAATATACAGAATTGCATTCTTTAGGACAGGTATCTTAAAATTTTTCAGGACCCACTTAACCTAAACATTTGGGGACCCATATACTGTATTTTGCTGTGTATAAGACACCCCCGTGTATAAGATGACCCCTATTTTTTGAGCCCCAAATTAAGAAATAAATCATTGCAACATTCCGTGTATAAGACGACCCCCCAATTTTAAACTTTAAAAATCTGGGAAAAAATATAGTCTTATACATGGAAAAATACAGTAATAATCTTTTACCATCTTAGGGACTCCTTAGAGTTTGCTCCCTAGCCTTGTTTCCTCCTGAAGATGCCCCACAAGGTAGTGAAGGTTTAGGATCAGAGTTTACCATCTAATATTTCTGTGGAATACTCAGGCAACAGAGATTCAACAGTAACATTCTGTTTCAACTATTCAAACACCTACTGAAAACTTTTCTATAAACCCAGGCCTATGCAGGTAATTAAGAATACATCTTTCTACAATAGTTAGTTGATGTTGTTGTTTTTTTTTTAAAATAAATGGTTGAACGTATTATTGTTGTAAGCTACTTTTCTAATGAAATAGTGGCATATAAATATTTTTTATAAATGTTGCATGTTGAGATAACACTGGAGCGTGCCTCTGGGCATGAAGTCAAATTGCTGCTTTAGCAGCATTGAAATGACCTCTCCAGGACACAAGCCTGAGCAGTGTGTATGGAGGTCCTGGGCTGTCCAGATGTCAAGATCCTCATCTTGGACTGATGTCGTCCAAAGGAAAACAGCAATATGTTTGACACCAGCTTGGCTGCAGGAGTTGCTGGAAGGAGGTGTACTAGGCACCATCCAACCATCTTAGGGACTCCTTAGAGTTTACTCCTTAGCATTGTCTTCTCCTGAAGATGTCCTGCAATGTAGTGGAGGATCAGCATTTACTATCTTCTAGATAGGCTACCTTCCCAGATTAACGAGCCCCATCTGCCCCTCACTTCCCTCTACAGCATATGTAGAGATCGCCTTCTTGACCGTTGGACCCACTATTGGTCCCATCTGTTCAATCCACCGGAGCCTGTCATTGTATGCAGGAGAAGTCCCTAATTCACCGAGGGTTTGAGACCCATCAGTGACCCTCACCTGGTTTAGCTGGCCAGTCAAAGCTGTTCCCAGGATGTGGCTGCTGTCACATGCTGACAGCTTCCAGGAGTCACAGGTGAGAGCTGAGTGCAGGGTGGGGACCAAAGGTGGACAAACTATCCCAGAAGGAGTATGACATGCCCCCCACCAGGGGTACTGCCCCCTCCCCTAACACTCCATGCACCCCTATACGTATATATATATTTGCATGGTAGTAGTGGCTTTGTTGCGACCCACTGCAGCCAGTTAGTGAGACCTAACCCACCATTTGAAGACCAGTGCTTTAGCTCACTTAACCTCAGCACTGCAAATTTCACCTAAACCCAATAATCACAATTCAACACAATGTTGAAATGCACTGAAGCCTAATTCAATTTTTTTTTTTTTTGCCTAAGCATGCCTTTTACCTCTGTGACCAACTTGTTAAAGATGTTCTGTTGGTGTAGGATGTGTTCATCAATCAACTTCTAGAGGGCAGCAGAAGACTGCATTTCAGCAGTATAAACACTGCCTATGCATAACTATAAGCGTGGAGGTTCCTATCCTAACCACCCAAGTACAGTAAATCAATGCATGATGTAAGGAACTCTACCATTTCCTTCTATAAGAAAAGGGCTAGTTTCTCCCCTCTCCCCCAATTAATTCACTCTTCACTCTCTTTAAAAAATGACCAAGTGCTCAATTGGACTTCTTTTATCAATCTTATTGTTTCTTAAATTGAGTGAAATGGACTATGCATATAAATCTTATACTTCCATTTACTGTATGAGTAATGAGGGCTCAGTTGAGTTGCTAGTGGGGGGAACCCATAGAATTCATTTAGAATACATGCAAAAATAGCTTCCCCTCTCTCTTTTGTTACACGCAGTAGAATACAAATAGTTTCTGTCTACACATTAAAGACCATCAGGGGCAAAGGGCAGGGGGAGTATCTATCAGATTTTTAAAAACTGCTTGTCCTGAGTCAGTATCATCCTGGAAATCAAATGCTATTTGATTGAAAACGAGAAGCCCACTTTGATTTTATAAAAAAGATGGTTGTGTGGAGAGAAAAGGCTTTGAAGCCTAGAGACTGCCTGCTTTTCTTCCCCTTTCCCCCCAAACACGAGATTTTCTTTTACCAGGTCTGACCCTGCAATACTATCAAATGCCAATCTAAATTCATAGGTAACTGTCTATATGATGACAACTCTAATAAACAGCTGAAGAGCTCTTGAGTTTTGTGCTTGCTATGCGGAGGGTGGGAGTGGGGGCAAGTTCCCTATCACAGCCATACCTGCAGACATGCAGTCCCACAGAAACTCTTCCTATTAAGGGTCAAAGTAAATGTGGCATTAATTGCATGACTGCAATTAGCATGCACTTCTTTTCTTCTTACGTAAACAGCAGCCTGGGAAGCCTTGTAACCATTAATGACATTTATCTTTCTTTGACCCTTGTTTTAAATGCTAAAGCTTTGTACTTTTTCTGGCTGAGCGACAGTGGGATTTTTAAAAAAGAATCGCAGGTGAATGTAGAAGTGGGACAGAATGGTATTGTGGACAGAGGAAGAGATTGCGTTTGGTGCAGATTTTAACATGAACCTATCCAATTTGCTCTTCCTGAAACAATATGCAAACTGAAACACAACTGTACTTTGAAATTTGGCCTTCTCTGGATCTGTTGATGCAATTCTCTTTCCCAAAAAATGTGAGCATGGATGCATTTATTAGAGAAAGTGTGCACAGGAATGCATATATTGGTGAAAACACACAAATGCATTGTATCTGAGAAAACTGCTTACAGAAATGTGTAGAAATGTGCAGAAATCATCCATCCGTAATTGAGAATGAACACATGTGAAAGCAACATCGAAAGAGACTGTTCTGACCACCCCTCCTTGCTCTTAGTCCAGAGAAGAAGCCCAATTAACCTTCCCAGTGCTGTAGGGGAACACGGCCTCATTTATTTAAGCAAAGTTCATGTGCGTGGCCACCATTCACCCCTATGATCCTACAAACAACATTTGCAAACATCTCAAAGAGCACACAGCAGGCTTTGATGCTAATTGGAATAAAAGATGAAATTCTACAAGCTCTGGTGGTTCTTGGACTCGTGTGACTTTGGGGGATGATCCGCATCAAAGGACTTGCCGAAATGAAGTTTAGCTTGGGTTGACAAAGAAAAGGCAAGATATGTATGTAAAGCCAGGAAAACAAAGTGGCTTGGAATGGCAAGCACAACACAACACACAGATGATATGTGCATTCCTGTCCCTGTCTTAGTCCCGGTTTGATTGGTGTAGCTTGCCAGAGAAAGCTTCCTTGTTCATCCGGATTTGTAATTTCTCTGTGAAAAAGTACGTCTTTGGGACCTGTAAGAAGCCAGAACGAAAGAACAGCTCTGCTGCATCTAAATATTGTGATGAGCATTGCTGCCCTGCTTAGTGGCTTCTTGGCCACTAACGCTGAATGCTAATTAATAGGCAATCAAGGTTAACTTGCAATTCAGGTCACGCTTACTTGCCAGGGAGTTGAGTCTGGTCTTTTTACCTGGGAGGGTGTGTGCCAAGAAGGGCACACCAGAAAGCTCTCCTTTTATATTACTGGGGCTATGAGTTGCAGAAGAGAAAGAATATATGCAGTATATGTGCAGTATATGGCACATTTCGCCCCTCGTGGCTGATAGCAACTCAGGTGGGGACAATCTGCATGTGTTAACTGTTTCCTGCCATGGCTCTGGTCCACCCCCACCCCCCGTTGATTTTAGGGAAGTTAATGACACCGTATAGTTAAAGCTATGGTTTTCCCAATAGTGATGTATGGAAGTGAGAGCTGGACCATAAAGAAGGTTGATCGCTGATGAATTGATGCTTTTGAATTATGGTGCTGGAGGAGACTCTTGAGAGTCCCATGGACTGCAAGAAGATCAAACCTCTCCATTCTGAGGGAAATCAGCCCTGAGTGCTCACTGGAAGGACAGATCCTGAAGCTGAGGCTCCAGTACTTTGGCCACCTCATGAGAAGAGAAGACTCCCTGGAAAATACCCTGATGTTGGGAAAGATGGAGGGCACAAGGACAAGGGGACGACAGAGGTTGAGATGGCTGGACAGTGTTCTCGAAGCTACCAACATGAGTTTGACCAAACTGCGGGAGGCAGTGGAAGACAGGAGTGCCTGGCGTGCTCTGGTCCATGGGGTCATGAAGAGTTGGACAAGACTAAATGACTAAACAACAACAACAACAATGACACTAGGAGAGCCAATCACAACTCTCCAGCATCACATGAAGTTTTGCCTTAACTGTAATTGGTTTAGCCAAAGCAATACTGATCTGGGAAGGTAGCCCATCTAGGAGAAAGAAAACTCTGAGGTTTACTCTGTTACCTTGCATCCAGGCCACTACAGAGCCAGGGGGCAGCTGGGAACCCTTGGAGGGTTAAGCCAGCCAACGGGCTCTGCCAGGAACTAGCTGGTTTTTTTGTTTGAGTTTATAACTTTATTCTAACAGGACTCCTGCCCTGGGCCTCAGACCAAGCTCTGCATGGACCTGCTTGTGACTATATACATTTGTGAGAAAGGTTTTGGGAGTAAATCCTGAGGAAAACCCCATACTCGCTGCCTTGAGGGACATCTTCAGGAGAAGAAAAGGCTAAGGAGGAAACCTTACAAAAATCTGGAGTGGAGGCCCTGAGATGGATGGCGTCTTGTATGCCTCCTTTCGGCAACTCCTACAGCCCACCCGGTGCTGAATGTATTGCTCTGCTTTTCTTTGGACCGCATCAGGGCAGCCCAGGACCTCCATACATGTCAGGGAACTGCCATCGGCTCATGGGTGAGAGGGGAAAAGGCGGATGGATTACAGAGAGCCCCCAAAGATCGTGGAAAGCAGCACTTCCTCAGTGGAGGAAGGCAGCCACGCCTCTAGTGGGGAGGAGATGCAGAGCTCGGAGGATGCAAGGCGGTGCCAGGACACCTTGCCTGAGCAAAGCGGGGAGGAAGGAGGTCCCCCGTTACCCAAGCCTTCCTTGCGCAGTAGGCTTCCGCGCAGAGAGGGGAGGCGCAGACTGGGGGTCAAGAAACTACTCTGCTGGGGAAGGTTTAAGAACTGCCCACTCTCAGATTCTGCCAGTGAATGAGCAATACATGGAATAGAGACACTCTGCATTCTAAAGGTCCCCCCGCCCCCAATAAGAAAGCTTTAGAACAGACTAGTGAGGCATATTGCCTGATTGCTCTCGAGCAACCACCCGATACCCCTAACGATACACACTGCCCAAGCTTGTTGCCTGGGGAGGTCAGTTCGGTGCTGCTAATGCATCAACACAATGCGGGAGGCAGCAGTTATGAGTTATCAGTCTCTGCAGCCAAAGCAGGCGCTGTGATTCTCCAGTGGTTTGTTCCAGCAGCCTCCACAAGTACAGTAGGCTACAGGTGTTTAGCCCTGTGGCGCATGGAAGGTGATGATGAAAATGTGCCGAAGAGGCTGGAGCTGCTCAGCATGCCTCTCATCTCAGAACAAGTGATCCTAATCACATTAGATGATTAGAATCTGCACAGGGCTATAATTTTTGCAAACATGGTAAATATTTGCAGCAGGTCTGCTGATTGTTTGCTAGGGAGGATCTCTTTTTTATTTTCTTTTTGTATGAGCATAATCTCTCTTGAGTTTGTGACTGATTTCATCACTGACCCTCGTTTAAAGGCATGCAAATTTGCCACCCAACAGAAATTATTATTATTTAACTTTTTTTTAAATAATCCAATTTATTATGGACTGCAATGATGATCATTTACATTTTAGACAACTGGGAAAAAGTTCAATTTAAGTGCTTAGCATGTATGTTAATATTATTTGTCCTACCACCAACATTTTTGTATCAGAGCTGACATGAGAAATTATGCTCTCACATTTAAAATGCATCGCTACAATTTGCCATAAATTATCAAAAATAATTTATGTCAACACCTTTGTGTTATTTAATAACTTGAAGATTTAGATGGTCCTAACATGGCCGCTTAACCCGTCCGGTGGTGGGAGACGTTTGCGGCCCGGTGTGCTGTTTCCCTGTCCTCCTGTAGCCACGCTGTCCTGCAAGCCTTTGCTCCACTCCCCTGGCCGTTGTGGAGGCTGCTGGGTTCCCACCAAACCCGGGGGGGGGGGAGGGACTGTGTCTGGGCACAAAAATTCAGTTTTGCCTTAATCCTGTTTC
Source organism: Podarcis erhardii (assembly GCF_964252035.2). Classification (NCBI taxonomy): domain Eukaryota; kingdom Metazoa; phylum Chordata; class Lepidosauria; order Squamata; family Lacertidae; genus Podarcis; species Podarcis erhardii. The sequence goes on from NC_138499.1 coordinate 26,436,448, forward strand.
CACTGAGTTCAGTTCCTTTTTGCCAAGGCTTTGCTTTATTCAACTGTTGCAATTTTCAGCCTCCATGAGACTGACACGAAAGCTGTCATTTTGGGTTTGAAATAATTATGCGAACAAACATTCAGTTCCATATCATTTGGCATAAGAAATAATGAAATGGGAAGGGGTGGGGGGGGGGAAATTGACAGAAAGTTCCATAACACTCATTTTGGACCCTGTCTTTGGCTGTGCTGTTGCACGGAGTGTATGATGTGTTGCCTAAGGCAAACTATCTCCTTGTTAAGAAATCCACAAGCTACGTTAAGCTACCAGCTGATCTTCTTAAAGAACCAAACCTAATTTCGAAGGCGGTGACATTTCTGCTGGTGTTTAGAATGAGCAGACTGATTTAACAAAGAAAATGTGCTTAAAAACCAAAAACTAAGGAGTTCATAGCGGGAAGGATTTCATAGCAGGGATACAAAATGCATTCAAGCCTTTAAAATTAGTTTTTTTTGGGGGGGTGAGTACACAATTGATTGCAACTTGCAAATGAATTGATGGCATGAGGAGACGCAGCAGAGGAAGGTGATAATGATCACTTGACTAACTTTTCTAATAATCCTACTGGGGAAGATATTGCATTAATGCTGTCCAGCTGTGAGCAGGGAAGCAAAGGTTACGGAGCGTCTTCTCTTTTCAAAATCTCAGAAAAATAGAAGAGAAGAGAGATGGGGTGTAAAGTTTATGAAAATTCTAGTTCTAAAAATTAACAAATGAGAGTGAATGAGGTGCGATCCCACTTCTTGAATAATCATGGGAGGCTGCAAACATTAAGCTTTCTTTTCCAGAGCACCCCAACTGCAGAATTTTATAATAGTTGCAAACTCACCAACGTTGGCCCTCAAAAGTCAGCACCTAAAGCCTCTCCTCCTTACAGAGAGGAGGAGTTGTGAGAGGGAGCCATTTCCCGCGCTGGCAGGGGGCGCTTTGGCCCCTACCCAGCTATCCCGGCTGCTGCGCCACACCCCCAGGCAGCCAACCAATCAGGTTGAGGCTTGGGGGCGAGGTTTAGCCACTCAAATGCGGCCGCGGCAGCGCTTCCTGTTCATTCTGCTGCTGGTTTTCGTTGGGGATCATCAGGGGGAGCTTTCAGTTGTATTTGCATCAACAGGCTCCTCCCACTGGTGGTTAACCCTTGATAGACTCACCCCTCCCCGAGTGGGTGGAGTCACACTCTGTTGTTTTACCCAGTGCCTAAGCCAATACAGTGGTGCCCCGCAAGACGAATGCCTTGCAAGACGAAAAACCCACTAGACGAAAGGGTTTTCCATTTTTCGAGGCGCTTCGCAAGACAAATTTCCCTATGGGCTTGCGAGTCTTGCGAGTTTTTCCCCTTCCCCCCCTTTTTCTAAACCGCTAAGCCGCTAATAGCTGCTAAGCCGCTAATAGCTGCTAAGCCGCTAATAGCGCTAATCCGCTAATAGCGCTAATCCGCTAAGCCGCTAATAGGTGTGCTTCGCAAGACGAAAAAACCGCAAGACGAAGAGATTCGCGGAATGAATTATTTTCGTCTTGCGAGGCACCACTGTACCTCTCTCAATAAAGCTGTGGCCTTTTTTAGCCCATTAACCTAATATAATGTGTCCATGTGTCTTTCTTATTCTCAAGCGGGTGGTGGGTCCTTGAATAACAACTGCAAATGTGGTGGACACACACTCCAACATATTCAGGAACATTTACTATCTGGATAGGCATTACCACCAGTCGCTTCTGCACACTGGGATGGAGAGGCCCAGGGGCAAGGCATCAGTGTGGTGCAACTTCCGGCTTTAGAACTTGAATGTATGTAGCCATGACTCAGCCAGAGGGAGGTCAGGTAAGTGATGCAGCCCTGCCGTGCTGTCCATCACTGCATGCAAGGCCAAATTTTATGTGAATAATGTAATCTCTAGTTTGGCCCCTAATAGGAGGTGCAAAGGGACGCGGGTGGCGCTGTGGTCTAAACCACAGAGCCTAGGATTTGCCAATCAGAAGGTTAGCGGTTCGAATCCCTGTGACGGGGTGAGCTCCCGTTGCTTGGTCCCTTCTCCTGCCAACCGAGCAGTTTGAAAGCACAAAGTGCAAGTAGATAAAGAGGTACCGCTCCGGTGGGAAGGTAAATGGCGTTTCCTTGCACTGCTCTGGTTTGCCAGAAGCGGCTTAGTCATGCTGGCCATATGACCCAGAAGCTGTACGCCGGCTCCCTCGGCCAATAAAGCGAGATGAGCGCCGGAACCCCAGAGTCATCCATGACTGGACCTAATGGTCAGGGGTCCCTTTACCTTTACCTTAGGAGGTGCAAAAAAGTGTTTTAGTGGGAATTTTGCAAGAGGGAGGCCGAAAGGCCCCACAGGCTGGGGATTTATCCTTGCCCTGGACGTGGGGCCAAGCACTGCTCTTGGTCAGTTGGTCCTATGCCCAGGGGGATGCTCTCTGGTTCCTGCCGCCATCGGTCAATTTGGTGGCAGAAGGACGATCCGGCCTGCAATAGGCCATTTCACAGAGGAGGCCTGGAACCTGCTGCACTCTTCACTTGTGATTCTCAGGAACTGGTATTCAGAGGTATACTGCCTCAGACAATGGAAGCGGCCAAACAAACATTTATTGAACTGGTATATATTTTACAAGCTATTTGGTAAGTCCGCCTATCCTTAAACAAAACAAAGGTGTTGCATATTCACCTGAATTCTTATTTCCTTTGCAGATTTGAATCTCCCTGTCTCAAAGCTGAAAGAAGTCACTGGAGCAACAGCAGAAAAAAACACACAAATTGATTCCTTGTATTATCTTGCACAAATTAACATAGAGGAGATGTATCTCCCCCTCATTTAATTCTGTTTTCTTTCTAAAGGTCAGCTTTTGAAATGAATGTGAATTCTTTCTCATCTGACTATAATTATTTAAGGCTTAACAACAAATCTATTCTTACAGTCTCTTTTGTCTTGGGTTTGAATTGCTTGCTGTTAAATGAATTGCTTATCAGGTTTCTTTTTTCTTATTCTGCAAATCATATGTGCACTGCTGTCAGACTCCTGTCTATTAATTGGTGGAACTGAGATCTGAATGCAGATGGTGAACCTATTAATAAATGATGGTTGGGGAAATACTTATTGATTCATACAGGAAAAATTATATATACATACTTCTGCGTCGTTTTGGATAATGTGGGGTTTTAATCCTCCATTGATTTTTCTTTATTTGCAAATTAAGCTTAAAATACGTATGCTGTAATAGAAAAAAAAAATGCCCTGGGTTGCAGTTGCTCAGTTTTGAGGAATAAAACATACCAACAATGTTCTCATTAAGGCAGCAAATTAAACAATAGTGAGATTGAGCACGTTTTGACTTTTGCACAGATATAGATCCAATTTGTTTATTACATTTAGGCTGCGAACATACCACACACTTAAAGTTTCCCCTTGAAACCAAGGATTGTAGTTTGTTAAAGGTGTTGAGAATTGTAGCTCTATGAAAGGTAAACTGCGGTTCCCAGGATTCTTTCTCTCTCCCTCCATCTGTGTGTATGAGAGAGAGAGCAACCTTTAAATGTGTTTTCAATATATGCTGTGCACACAGCCTTATACCCCTTATATTCCATCCAATGAGCTCAAGAAGGCATACATGCTACTTTCCCCACTCTCAGTTTTAACCACCACAGATACTCTGTGAGGTATGTTCAGCTCAGAGATGATGACTGCTCCAGGATTGCCAGATCAGTTTTATATTTGAGTGGAAATTTGAACCCTGACCTCCTCAGTCCTTATCTGACTCTCTGACCACTCTGCCACCATGAAACCTAAACATACTGGGTTGTATCCAACTAAGTTGTCCCACTAATGCAAGGACTTTGGCCTGTGCAGTGGGACTCCCTCTCTCTGTATAACCCCCATCCTAAGTCTGATAAGGAGGGTTCAGGGGAAACCCAGAAAAGATGTTTCTAGGGAGGGGTGCGCTTGTGAGTTGAAGGTGCTCTGTATGTGTGTTATTTTAATAGTAAAATAATTACACAGTAGACATGTGGGAAACCTTTCAGGCAGTCTAGCAGTTTTTCTCTGGTTTCTGGCTCTGATACTCTGAGTTAGAAATAAATAAAATAAAAGCTGCAGCAACTGAATGTGCGAAGGGTTTAAGACTCCTCTTGGTCAGTCTTTTGTATGGTTGGAATATTCCCCCTCTCATCTTGCTCTAGCCGCTCCTCAGTGTGGGTTTCTGTGACATGATACAAACTCAAGAAATAATTGGTCACAATGCAAAACTATAGTTACTTAGGGTATTAGAATCAATGCCATTCGGCAAGTCACGGTTTGTGACTGACCAGCAAGCAGGAACTGTTATTATGGTTTGAAGTTGTTTGGTATTACAAACCAAACCATTGTTTTTGGGACCTTAAAGGCCACTTTTGGAGATAGCATCAAGTGGAAGCGGGAAACCATGGTTTGTCTGTATGCTTAAAACACAAATCATGGTTTGGTATCCACAGTTGATTCAAAGCACAATTTTGTGTTGCATCTAAACCACCAGTTTTTAATAGGTTACATTTCAGTGGGATCTGCCCAGCTATAGGTGCAATCCTACACTGTGGAGACATAAAACATAAGATTTGTTCTGGTGAGCTACAGTTCTCTTTCAAAGAAGATTAGCTTTTCAAATGAGATTAGCGGTTTTAAGCCTGATCTCTGCCTGCAAAGTAAAGATATCATTTCTGAAGCTACATGCCTTCTGCATGAGGAATTTACACAGAATTCTCATGTTAGAAATGAAGAAGCCCTGGAAGCCGTACATGCTGAAAATAGAAATCACTGTGACCCCCCCCTCAGTAAACCTGCCCCCCAGAATCCTTTTTTTTGTTTAGATTGAGCCTTATCACTCTTGAAAGTGAGCTCTGTCACTGCTAGAGACCTGCACCGATAAGGCTGCAGAGACTCTTGTGCTAAAAAAGAAAAAAAGAAATCAGCACAAGAAATCTGCAGAAGGGAGATAGGCCAGGCCAGAGAGCAGATACCATCAGCTCCTGACAGAACCATCAACAGCCTGAGAGAACTGTTGGATCAGCCCCTCTCTCTTTCCCTCTCTGGGCCTACTTACACCTGCTTACTCTGTCTCCAGTGCAAGCCAAGCATACCCTCCAACATTTCTCTGATGAAAATAGGAACGTCCTATTCCATAATCATATTATTAATAATAATTTTACTATTTATACCCTGCCCGTCTGACTGATTGCCCCAACCACTCTGGGTGGCTTCCAACATACAGTGGTACCTCGGGTTACATACACTTCAGGTTACATACGCTTCAGGTTACAGACTCCGCTAACCCAGAAATAGTGCTTCAGGTTAAGAACTTTGCTTCAGGATGAGAGCAGAAATCAGGCTCCGGTGGCGCGGCAGCAGTGGGAGGCCCCATTAGCTAAAGTGGTGCTTCAGGTTAAGAACAGTTTCAGGTTAAGTACGGACCTCCGGAACGAATTAAGTACTTAACCCGAGGTACCACTATATATGAAAGCCTAATAAAACATTAAGCATTAAAAAAACTTCCCTATACATGGCTGCCTTCAGATGGCTCGGGGGTTGGATAACGTCATACCCTCCAACATTTATCTGATGAAAATAGGGAAGTCCTAAGGAAAAGTGGGACATTCTGGGACCAAACCAGAAACCGGGATGGCTTCTGTAAATCCGGGACTGTCCCTGGAAATTAGCGACACTTGCAGGGTCTGCAACTGCTGATTTGGGAAGCAGTATATACACAAGGTTCTTATGAAATGCTGCATTTTGATGCATTTCCCCCCCATCTTTGATCTGAACTGAGAAAAAGAACAACCTGTGTTTTAAGCCCATAATGCGTACAAAGTCTGCATGTCTTGAGGGAAGGCAGAAGCAAGGGAGACCAGGCCAGTGGAACACGTGCTATCAAGTGGGGAATGGGAAGCAATGCTGGGCTTCTCCTACCCTTGTTCCCAGTGTAGATGTTTATTCCCACAGCCCTTGTTCCTGATGTAGATCTTCAATCACCACTTCTTCTCTGGAAGAAAAATAAATTTATGCACTTCTATCATGTTGCTTCTTACTTGCCTTTTCTCTAAATTACAAATCCCCAAATGTTGTCACCATTCCTCTCAGGGGAGTCGTTCCATCTCCTTCAGCCATTTCAAGTTCTCAGTGAAATCAGATGAACAGTAGTTACAAACCAGTAGCTATACATTGTGGGAAGGATTCAAGTTTAGGTTTGCACAGTTAAGTGAGTTAAAGTGCTCTGTTGTCCTAGCAGAACAAATCCACTTTTTAAAAAAAGAACTGGTCTTTTTGCAGCTAGGAAAGTGATGGGGAAATGCATTGAAAAATGTGTAATAAACAAATCACTAACAGGAAGATGTATAAGGACCTTGCAATGAAGACCAGGTATAATCTAACCTTTGCATAATCTTTGTGTGAGCAAACCATGCTGAATAAACAGGTCTTTTTGAATGGCCCTTTGTTGCAAACTCTCCATGGACCCCTCCTTTCATACTGTGTCTTATTTAGGTGTCATAATTCTGTTGTGACTTTATCAGAGCCTCGAGTCCAAAAGAAAGGGAAATTTGTTTGGAAGACCATTACATAACTGAGTGTGGTTGGGGTATGCGAATGGGTAAAGCAGCTGGGATCTGTGACGGAACCTTTGTGATCCCGCTGTGATCATCCTCTCCTATATGGAATTTTATAATTGGAATTGTAGGAAAAACATAAATTAAAATGATGACAAATGATTTACCTCGCCTTTTATGTTGTTGCTTCCTGGAGTTTTATATCATGGCTGTGCAAAAGCTCTATTTACCAAACAGTGGGTAGCCTGTGCCCATTAAAAGTAATAATCCTATGTACTTTTTTGTTTGTTTGTTTAAAAATTAATTTTCCCTCATGAAATTGGAGACCTTGCATAGTAACAATATGACCTTTTAAAATTAACCCACTTTTTCTTACGTCTTTGTTTGTTTGTTTCTTCTTTGAGTTTGCACTTTAGGATTTCTAAGGAATAAGTAATCCTAATCTTGAATCCTGGTGATGAAAACTATATTATTGAAATGTCTGAATCACTTACTGTGATATGTAGATCAAAGATTGGGCAAAGTGCTATTAATAGTGAATGCTGGAAATTACTTTGAACCTGTCACAGGCCAGCTGGCAAAAGAGAATGGCCCAAATCTGTGACTGTGAGGAAAAACTGGAATTTTGAAAAGATGTACTAGAGAAACCCGTTTTGGCTGGGGAAAATGGTCCTCCCTCATCCCCAGGGGAAATGTGCTTTAACCACTGTGGGACTGGAGCAGAAATATTTAAAAGGAGATAGATAAATAGATGAAACGCTAAAACATTATGTAAGATTAATCAAAGGATCATTAGGCAAGTATCTCAACACTGAAGAAGTACTTTTACATTAAATTCTATTGCTTTAATTTTTTAAAAAAGATTGTACCATTCAGGTACAAAGGTGATTGGCTGTTTTCTCTCCATAATTACTAAATAGGTCCATTGGACATTAAGTTGCAGACTCTTGAATTTCAGCCAAAACTGGGTTTTATAATTCTTTAATGTCTACAGTGCAGCTGGATAATGTTAAGTTTACACATGCCCAGAGTCTAATGCATTTATCTGTTCCAAAATTGATTCTCATTTTTGCCATTACTCTTATTGGACTGTGTTAAATAATAAACAGCCAGGTGTCAGCAATCTGAACAATGATGCCTCTGCTAAATCTTCTGTGGATGAAGGTGCACCTGCCAGACATATTTCCAAGAAGACACAATAATTTATTCTGGTTAAATGGCTTCTGCACAAGACTAATTAGCTGCATAAAGAGAAGGAAGCTGGAGTCCTTGGTGCCTGATGCAGCTCTTGGATCTGGCCTTCCAGGTAGGGATTTGTAACTGCACAAAAGCTCTTGTTGCTTTCAGCAGAGTTGTTTAAGCTCCAGGCACCACAATGGTGGCAGTTTCAGTATTACTGGTAAACTTGACTTTAAATGAGGGGTGGGAAATCTGTGGCCCCCCCGCTCTTATTGGCCACAGCCAGTGGGGTCATTGGTCAGGGATGATGGGAGCTGGAGCCAAACAACATTTGGAGGGCCACAGGTTCCTGGTTTAAATAGTGTTTTTTATTTGGAATTAAGTGCCCAGTCCTCACACACAAGGGTCTCTTCTTCTTCTTTGGCGATGACTCGTAGCCGAGTAAGATTGTCTTCCATGAACACGGTTTTAACACAGATAGGTAGCCGTGTTGGTCTGTCATGGTCAAAACAAAATAAAAAAATTCCTTCCAGTAGCACCTTAAAGACCAACTGAGTTAGTTCTAGGTATGAGCTTTCGTGTGCATGCACACGTGTGTATCTGAAGAAGTGTGCATGCACACGAAAGCTCATACCTAGAACTAACTCAGTTGGTCTTTAAGGTGCTACTGGAAGGAATTTTTTTATTTTGTTTTGACGGTTTTAACAGTCTGTAAGTGACTGTGGAGGCCAGTTCTGGATCCACACGTCCTTCCACAGTGGGGACGTAGGTTTCCGGGTGGGAATTGATCATGGTGAGAGTTTGCGAAATGTGCCTTCCTCTTAGCACGTTTCTCCCTTTCGTCCTGAGTTTGAGTGTCTTCAAAGCCTTTGGTAAAGGCTGTTCTCCAATTGGAGCGCTCACATGCCTGTGTTTCCCGGTTGTCGGTGTTTATACTACATTTTTAAAGATTTGCCTTGAGAGAGTCTTTAAACCTCTTTTGTTGACCACTGGCATTCCGCTTTCCATTTTTAAGTTTGGAATAGAGTACCGGTAGTTGCTTTGGAAGACGATAATCAAGCATCTGCACAACATGACCAGTCGAACAAAGTTGATGTTGAAGAATCATTGCTTCAACACTGGTGATCATTGCTTCTTCTAGTACACTGGCATTAATTTGCCTGTCTTCCCAAGTGATGTGTAAAATTTTCCAGAGACACCGTTGATGGAATCTTTCAAGGAGTTGGAGATGGCGTTTGTAAGTGGTCCATGTTTCACAAGCATACACTAAGGTTGGTAGTACAATAGCTTTGTACACAAGCATTTTTGTTTCCCTGCAAATGTCCCAGTCCTCATGTCCCGCTCTACATGAGCTGAGGCACTGCCTTGACAGTGCTTAGGTGCTATGTGGCACCACACCCAATGTGACTCTTTCTGTGGTCAAATTCAAAACTGCCCCTTTTTCATCTGCTCTTACAGCATACACACTATATGGCAGAAAACTGGTCTCAGACTCTACTACCAAGGCAAGTGCCCATGACTTACATTTCCAATATATGAAATACTGATGATCTGCTTAATGAGCCATTGATGAACACTGTGAACAACTGAGCCATGGAAATGCTACAGAGAGAGCTCCTTTGCATGTAATTTCATATCAGTTTCTTAGGAATGTTCCTCTGGAATGGAAGGCTGAATCTAAGATGCACTGGAAGTAAAAATGTCATTGCCTTGAGTCCTGTGTGTATATCCCTATAAATGTATGAAATCTTGAGAGTTTCAAGTTAAGTGGGCTTAAGAGACTTCTCCATTACAAGTTAATGCTTTCTGTCATAATTGTAGCCTAGAGACTGGACTTTTCCAGAAAGACCTTAGGCTGGAATGGCAGAAACATTAATAGTGACTGCAACTGGATGGAGGGAAGTGCCCTGGCTTGAGATGTTTTGGGCTAGAAGAAAGGATCAAGATGGTTGAAGTTGAGGAACAGCATAGCCCAAGGTCTTACATGCTTTAGAAGCAGGAAAGGGGTCTTCAGATCCACTGCCTAAGGCAATCTGGGATCGCTTCCCTATGCATCTCAGAAACGTCCTTTGCCCCTTCCAAGCAGGGAAGTGAAATCATGGCCCAGCAGTCAGAAGGAATAAGAGTGGAACAACACAGGATAGGGAGTCTGCCAGAGGCATATGTTTGAATCCTTTCTTATGGGCACAATTGATTGGAAAATAATAATACTTCCTTTCTTGTCCTCCTCTGCTTGCCTCTGTGCTGAAAAGGACATAGATGAAAGGTGACAGAGGAAGGCATAAACAATATGAGAAGCCTCAGACTAGTCCTTAAACAATATGGAAATGAATGGAAGATAATGGCATTGAAATCCCGAGGCAGTCACAAACTGTGGACTTAGCAAAGTACAGAGGTTGCCTATGCATTTTAACATACCAGAAATCCTTGGCTGGTTTCCAGAGTATGGTAGTAATCACCAAGGACATTTTTATGATTGACATAGTGTTATTCTACACTGTTAAAGCCATCAGATTGTGGTAGGAGTTTTAACTATGGCAAGTTTTAACTCTGGCAAGTGGCATAAAGCAAAATAAGCAACTATCTCCCAAGTTGTTGTTTTACTTCCTGGTTGGTTGTCATGGAAACCTTAGCAATGGCCTACTTGCCAAGGGAGGAAAGGGGAGGCCTGTAATCACATTTCTGAGTTTTAGAGCACCAGGCGTGTCTGTTGAACCTCCCTCGTGTCCTCTGAAGAATTCTGTTGGGAGTGCAATCCTACGCATACTTACCTAGAAGATGGGCCCCACTGAATGTCATAGGACTTACTCTGGAGTAGACCAGCATAGGACTGCAGTGTTGGATGCTTAGCTGGCCAAGGTTGCTGTGTTTTGACAGCGGCAGGCCAGGACTTGTCTCCTGAGATCAGTATAGCTAATTTGACAAATCTGTCTTTAATAAACAATCAAGGATATGGCGAACGGGCAAAGTTTCAGAAGAATGGGCTGGAAGAGCACTGTCAATTTGGCTTTTAGCCATTGTGAGAAAGGAAGGTTTGTGTGTGTGTGTGTGTGTGTGTGTGTGAGAGAGAGAGAGAGAGAGAGAGAGAGAGAGAAATGTCCTTTCAGCTTTCTCCCCCCGCCATATGTATCAGCATTTGACCTACCTGTGACCTCAGGTCCACGTGCTTCAGCCCCCCCACCCCAAAGCCAAATGAAGCGATAACTGTAGCTGGTCAATAATCCCGGATTTAACTGACCCATGAGACACCAGCATTTGTGTCCTGTGGGTGATATCTAAATTAGATGGCAGTCAGGTATGTGTACACTGGCGCGGTCATTAGAGTGGGCAGATGTGCACAGCTAATGGCTTACCGAGAGGATTGCTACAGGGGGAATTCCTTGAGAAGCTGCAGCAAAAGTCGCACTTACAGTCAGAAAAGGTCCTTTTTTTCTCTCCAAAGCATCATTTAACCGCAGCGAAACACATGGTTGAATAAACAAAAACAAAACAGAAACCTTGCACCACAGGGTTCATTTTAGATGTGGTTTTTAATCTTTATATGTGCCTCTTGGGTTGTAAGGTCATCCGAAAACTAGCGGGGCGTTTTTTCCTCTCCCTTTCTTCTACACCAGCAAATACCGAGGACTTAAACCACAAGATTTGGAGAATACTGCGGGGTCCTATTCACGGCTGCACTCACACTTTACACATGTAAGCAGAAATGCCCACAATCTCATTAGACCACTGAAAACTTGCCACAGTTACAAAGAAAACTAAATGCGCTGCTGACCTGTGTGCCAGTATCTATGCAAATCTGAAGCAGAAGCTGAGATTTATATATGCTTTACATACCCCCGAGGAAATACCTATTTTATAGCACTGATGGTGCAGATGTAGTTGTCTCTGTGAAATGTGAGTGGAATCTAATCAGGGTCGGTGGTGGTGGGGGAGAGAGAAACGCTCTATGTATTCAAAACAAGCAAATGCCTACGCCACCCCTTAAACCTGCTGGCACATCGGAATGGATAGAAATGCCATCTCTGAACTAATTAGGCGCTTTATTGTATACCACGGCTATACATTTGCATGCCTGCCTTAGCAGAATCTTATTCCCTTCCAGCTGCACTGAAGAGACAAAAATAAATCTTACATTTTGATGGTATAATTGACAGCATGACAAAGTTTCCAGCACGAGACGGCACAGTCCCTTTGGAAATATTTGAAAATGGAGGTCCGGTAATTTCTCCCCCCCAAAAAACAATTCTATTTTACAGCTATGCAAGTTTTTAAAAAAGGTGTGGGGAAAAACAAGCACGCAAGATGGCTTTGGGGGAAAAAACCCCCCACCCCTAATAGAGCCAGTTACAGCAATCAACAGTCTGCTATTGCTGAGGTACATCTGTGCGTTTTGCAATTGGAAAGTGATTATTATGCTTCAGACACTGAACTCATGGACTTCTGTTTAACTGTTTTATTGTCGTGCCATAAAAAATCCTCCATACCTGGCACGGTTAACATCTGAGCAATCCTAAACATTCTAAAATTAGATGTATATTCAGAAGGTGTTTGAATAGCTCCTGGAGCACAGGCAGGGGCAATTATGTACAGATCCATGAATAAAACATCTTTTTGAGGGCATGAACAGAGCAGAGGCATCAGTGGAAAAGAATAGAACATATGCAACGATGAATCAATAAGGAAATTTGTCCTTAATTTACACCCCACACAGGATCACTGTACTTGGAGAGAAGTAGAATTATTCACAGCAACACCCAGCGAAATGCATACAAAGTTACAGTGCAGATATTTTAATCCATAGATTTCTATGCCACCTGCAAGTGGGAGCGGGGAAGAATGGCAAACTACCACTGATCCTTCACCGAATGGATCCAAGGAGACAGATGGCCGAGGGCTTATGCTGACAATCAGTTCAAAGAGCACCACAATGGTCAGGGCCAGCTTAGGATTGGAAGGTCATGGGCAAAGTGCCTTCTAATAAGCCACCACTTAAATTAATGGGTCCCAGTTGGAACAGTACTCCAATACTGGCTGGGAGCCACCATTTTAACTCCTCACATAAAATTGCTCAGTCTCTATCATCTATCTCTCTCTCTCTCTCTCTCTCTCTCTCTCTATCTATCTATCTATCTATCTATCTATCATCTCTCTCTCTCTCTCTCTCTCTCTCTCTCTCTCTCTCTCTCTCTCATCTATCTATCTATGCATGCAGTAGTGTCACTCCAGAGCATTGTGGGAAATTGAAAGGCTGGCATACCCAGCTGCCCAGTGTGGAGGGCCTGGTGAAGGTGCTAGGATGCCAGATTCTGATGCTGAGACTGACTTTGGCATTTTAGTCCCCCCTCATCCTGCTTCGTCTAGATGCTCATCAGTTTCCTGAGAGTATCTTTCTCTTTGCAGGCTGAGAACTAGTGTCACAACATGGCACAAGACTTGAGAGGGAATGTCACCCTTTCTTATTGGGAGAAGAGCCACAGCTTAGTGCTAGTGGATTTTCTTTTCATGTAGTGAGTCTGTGGTTCGATCCCCAGCATCCCCACACAGGAGACCCTTGTACAGTGGTGGAGCTTCATGCTCCGGAACCGGGGGGCAGAGAGCAGGAGGGGGCGGGGCTGGCGCATGTCCCGGGGTGGGGCACTCCACCCGCAGGGGCGTGGCGCATGTCCTGGGGGCGTGATGCCTGTGGGGGCATGGCACCCAGCATGGGGGGGGGGCAGCCACGATGGCATCTCACTGGGATCCTGTTGCCAGGGGTGGTGCGCTCCCCCTGCACTCCTCTTCCTCTGCCAGTGCCCTTGTATGAAACCTTGGAATATCACTGCCAGTCAGCGCAGACAAAACCCTGGGCTGATGATCTTATTTAGAATAAGGCATATTCCTATTGGAGAGTACAGAATAAACAATAAAACTCTTTCACTGAAATATGAGACTTCAGTCTCAGAGTATTAATTAGAAGAATACACAGAAAAAAGCATCTTAAACAAAACCACTGAAGTTACATTGTAACAAATAATAATAATAATAATAATAATAATAATAATAATAATAATTCCAGTGCATAACCAATGAGACAATTCTATAAACAATAACTTCATAATTATGAAACATACTGAGCCCCGTTCTTAGTTATTTAGTCCATGACAAAAAGAAAGTGTACTATAGCAAAATTGCCTTGCTGCACAATTGAAGTGTGGACTTCTCTTGCGACTGACCTCCAGATCTGTGCCTCATTTCTTGCAGAACAGAGGTGGGTGTAGCACCCTGGATAGCTCCATGAATAGCTGAAACACAAACTCAGTTGATGATGCTTCCTTCTCAAGCAAACTCAGGCTGAGCCTTAAATAGAGCTGCAATCCTTTCCTGGTAGCCAGCTCCACTCGCATTACACAAAGCGTCTTCAGTTAAAGGGACCTAGCCTGCTTTAACAGTTGTTCATCCTGACAGCACAGGGGAGAGTATGTTCTACTGGGACTTCTGGGCTTGAGGCCTTGGAATCAGAAGACAGCAACATAAAACATAATATCCTCAGGCCAGAGAGGTGCATGCCAAAGAGCACCTCTCGTGCTGGAATTTCTAGAGCTGGGGGATGTGAATGTCTGGGATTGGTTCTGAGAGTGATTCTCTCTCACCTTCTGATGTTCTTCCTTGGTCCATGGCCTTATCCTTTAAATATGGCTGATGGTGGAACATGCAATTCTGTCAAGGTCCTGGTAAGAATGAAGTTTGTCTGGCTACCATGATTTGTTGGTCCCTGGTTGTATGGGTATTGAGGTAAAGGTAAAGAACCCCTGGACGGCTAAGTCCAGTCAAAGGCGACTATGGGGTGTGGCACTCATCTCACTTTCAGGCTGAGGAAGCCAGCATTTGTCCACAGATGCTGGTCCGGGTCATGTGGCCAGCATGACTAAACCGATTCTGGTGCAACGGGACATTGTGACGGAAGCCAGAGCACATGGAAACACCATTTACCTTTCCGCCACAGTGGTACCTATTTATCTACTTGCACTGGCATGCTTTCGAACTGCTAGGTTGGCAGGAACTGGGACAGAGCAACAGGAGCTCACCCCATCATGGGGATTTGAACTGCTGACCTTCCAATTGGCAAGCCCAAGAGGCTCAGTGGTTTAGAGCACAGCACCACCGTGTCCTACACTGAGCACACTGCTGCCACAGTTCCAACCCCACTTTCCATATGTTCCACATGCTCCATAGCTGGTCACCTGAACAGACTTACAGTTTGGTAAACATTGCAGCAGTGTGCAGAAATAAAGAGCCTGGTAAGACTGCTGGCCAAAAGAATAAAAGAAAGTTAAAGTTAACAAAGCCATTCTGAGCACAAGCTCACATATGCCCATTATGGAGTCATGAGGTCAAGAGAACAAAGGAGTCCTAACAAGAGGCCGAAGAAAGAAAGACTGGCTGGAGAAGGAGGAGAAAGGAAGGAACACAACCTACATGATAACAAGTAGTTATTAAAGAAGGAACCAACAGGAGAAATAAAAGGTTGCTTTTTTGGTCTGTTGCTCACCACTGATTCAAGAAACTGACTACAAGTCACTACAAGCATGAACAGCTATCTTTAAATCAGGGGTGCCCAACTTTTTCTAAAGAGGGCCAGATTTGATGAAGTGAACGTGCATGAGGGCCAACCAAAGTTGCTGAGCTTTTTTAGGATTTTACCCAGGATGTACTGCCACAGGGGCCAGATTAAATCGACCAGCGGATCGGATTAGGCCCCTGAAATGAACTTTGGACATGCCTGCTTTAAATGGATAAAAGTATTTTAAATTATTATTTATTAGATAAAAGAAATTATTTGTTATGTCTTGAGCAATCTCTCTCTGTCTGTCTTTTTTAACCCCCCCATAACTTTCTAAATAACAAATGTATTTCTCTTTGTTTACAAGCACTGAAAAATCCCTCAAAATTTGAACTTTGAATACTGAGTCATAGCATGGGCCCTTCTTTTTCCCCAAATTTCCCAAGAATTTGGGAACTTTTCAAAGGAATCAAGCACATTCTTCAACATTTTGCTAGAGGCTGTATAGAATATCAGTGCAGGCATCTGAGATGAAGGATGCACATTCATGGCTTAGACTCCTCTGTTCTTCCTGTACTCCTACTGAAAAAAACACAACAGAACTGAGGCAGCAGCCTCCTCTTTATTTTCCATATAATTAATCTCACTGTGAGGTACACTAGCTTTGTGCACTAAAAAATAATAATACTCTCTGCGTATAGTGTTGCAAATGTTGCTCTGGAACAGAGGAGCAGAGGAAGAAATCAGCTTTTGCACATAGCATTCACAGAAATGTGCTCTTGAGTATAATTTATACTTGATTGGACAGAACATTTATTTAAAAACTTGGAATCGATAAAGTCAGATCTGTATCTCTTGTTTGGAGAAACTTCTTAAAGTCTACTTGGAAAATGTTGGCTCTTTAAGAAAGAAACTAGAGACATGAAAATCTTCTAATCTTTGAATTCACAAGGCTGGCTGACTTAGCAGTGTGTGTGTGTGTGTGTGTGTGTGTGTATGTGTGAAGGAACCTTCCATCAAACAATATTCTGTTAAAAGTTCTTGTTTGGTAACATATAGCTGCTAGGCAGGGAAATAAAAACCCTCATGAGTGTTCAGACTGCAATGCTTATTTCAGGGTGGGTTCCAAGCCATAAAATTACAAACAACAAATCAGTAATCAAATCAACACTCCTCTTAAAAGCTAAAATGCGGGTTACATAAGCACAATACATACAATTGCAGTTTACATCCCACAAATGATTACGTGAATAGCCAGGTCTTAAGTTGTCAGAAGAATGAGACCAGTGATGGAGCCAATGAGCAGAGGGCATTCCACAGCCAGGATGAGAAAGCACAGAAGACCTTCCCCCATGTCTAGCACATAATATACAGCTCCCACAGATGGAACATAGAAGAAAGCATCCCTCCAAATGATTTGAATAGGCAGGCAAGAGACTAAAGTGTGAAGTGCCTACTGAAGTATTGGGGGCCCAAGCCATTGTAGCTTTAAACATAATCACAGGCACCTTGAAATTGGACCAGAAATGTTTAACAGCCCATGGCCAGCTCTTCAGATAGAGGATGCATTCAGTTAGGTGCTTGCCCTCTGTAAAGTAGGGCACTGGACCACCCATAAAGGACAGCTAGTGTTTTGTAAGGGATAGTATGTCAGACTTGGCATGGGGGACCTGCATTCAATTTCCCACTTGGCTATGACCTCGGGCCAGTCATTATATATCAGTCTAGCGAGAATAAAAATGGGAGCAGCCCCATATACTGCCCTGATCTCCTAGGAGGAAAAGCAAGATAAATACGTCATAAATAAACACATTATTACTGAGAACATCTCAAGCGCTAGCCATGTCAGTCTGCTGCAGCAAAAACAACAAAAGAGGTTGTTTTGGCACCTTAAAACTGATTTATTGCAGCCTAAGCTTATGTGGTCCAGAGGCCACTTCATCATATTTTCTGACAGTCCCCTGGGCCAAGATCCAAAAGCTCTAGCACTGAGTATGTTTTCAAAAAAAAAAAAAAAAAAAAGATACCCAATGCCAACTGAGTTCCTCTTAAAGGGTGATAATAACTTATGCTTCACTCATTAGCCCTTACATTGTAACATTTTTCAATTTCTACAAAGCTTGGATAGCAATCTACTGATGAAAGGCATTATGTTCCTTAACAATCTCTCAAACCACTCTGTCCTCCATTTGCAAAAGATTTTCAGTAAAACATTATTTGCCTAAATAATATATAAAAAGGAATGAAGTAGAATTACACTGTCATTTGAAGTTTCATTACAATGCTATTTTCTTGAGCAGCATTGATTGACCCAATGACGGCTTTGTCTAATTTCTGCAGAGTTGTTATTAGAGCAATTTATTAAAATTGCATGCATTGATTGGAGCCACAAATGATTTCTTGCTAATTATGCAGATGATGTACGAAGCTCATTTCAAATTCCTTTTTGAACTTCAGTGAACAAAAAATGTCAAAACTAACATATGGTTGTACTGTCAAAGGCAGAAGTAGGCTACATGCTAGTGACATGCCTTTGGCCTGCCAAAAGGAAATTTAAACACACACACACACACACACACACACACACACACACACACACACCACCTTCCACTTCATGGGTTCCTTGAACCGTTTTATCATAATGTCTTGGGTATGTTTATGCAAGTTGGTTGTCTTCATAAATTCTGTCCTGTTGGAATGGAGATTTGCCTTAGGAAAACAGAGAGAATCAGGGAAAGAATCAGAAAACTTCAGGTTTTACCAACCTTAATTTCATATTAATACGTGTAAAGAAAGTAGATTCAAATATTTTTGAAGAGCAACGAATGAGAGTGGAACCATATATTATGACATAGAGATGTCTCCTCCGAACAGCAACCCCTAATAGCTTAAATTTATTGATTAAAACAACTTGATCTATTAAAAAGGTGCAGATTAACCAAAGACAGAATTTAATTTTTTAAAATGTCATAGTCAAGATACAGTTATAAATACTGCAGATGAGAAACACTTTCTTAAAACAGGAGCACTAAAACTATTGTTTCAGTACTGCTACAGAACTGATCTTTGTCTCCAGTAGATGTGAGATGGTTAAAGTTTACATCATTCAGTTGCTGGACAACTGTTGGTTCAACTCATTAGCTCTGGGAGCTGGAATCATATAAATTGGTATGAAATGAAAGATGTGTCTGGTGTCTTGGTTGGTGATGTCATGAAAGACACCAAAGACTTAATATTTAGCCAATCTCTGTATATTTTTCTTACCTCTAGTTTGTTCCGAAGGTAACTGAGAGCAGGGAATAATAGGTCACAGAGGGGGAAAATTTTGCATAGTATTTCTCCTCATCATCACTAAATATCTCACCCAGACTGGCAAAATGGTTCATGTGTAGAAGGCAGATTGAGGCACTTGCTTGTTTGCTCATTCACAGATGTGTGGAGTATTATATTGATGCTGATTCTGATTCTCTACACTGAATAACACAAAGTCTTAGGTGGCAACCTTATATACACTTACCTGGGAATAAGTCTCATTGAACTCCATCGGCTTGGATTAAAATTCCAGTTCAGCCACATACTCAAACATTATAGCCAAGCTAAATGTGTCAAATTTCATAAGAAGATCTCAGTCAAGGTTGGAAATCACATTATATTTATTTGTACCCTGAACCTTCAACCTGGTAGTGTTCTCAGGACAGCTTGTACTAAAATATGGATATAGAAACTACAATATAACAGAAACTAAACATCCGTAACTTAAAACAGTGACAAAACACAGTAGTTCAAATTCAAGATGTGTAACTAGAATAATACTACTTCCAGGTAAGAAGAATGGGAAAAGTAAGAAGGTATTCACCTGGCACCAAAATGAGATCAGAATAGGTATCAGTTGGCCTTCCTGTGAAAAGGCTATTATGCTCATGTTTCGCTTATGCTCATAGACATCTGGTTATCCAATTTGAAAACAGAATGCTGGCCTAGATGGGGTTTTTGCAGACGCCTTTTTGTTATGAGAGATTCCAAAGGCAGAGTGCCACCATCAAGAAAGCTCTCTTTCTTCAACCACCATTGCATGCTCTTTCATGGCACCATCAACCAAAGCACCAGACCCATCTTTGAACTCATACTTCCCACTCACAGCTCTAATGTGTTGAACCAACCACTATGCCAGAGGCACTCACACAAGAGCTTCAGATGATGACCTCAGTGAATGAACATACATATGGGAGAAGCTGGTCCAGCAGACATCTGGGTCCCAAGCCATGCAGAGATCTCAAACACCAACACTTTGAACTGAGCTCAGAAATGGACCAAAAGCTCAATCTTCACTATGGAAGCCCAGATTTGTATGCCGGCTGGTTCTAGGGCAGGAATGTCAGAAGGTTTTCCATTCTACCCTGCATTTGTGACATGCATTTGTTTGTATGCCATTGCAGTTCAACTTCCACCAAAAGCTACATTATTCATCTAGTTGTCCTGTGTGGCAAAAATTATGTGACACACAAAATTAATTATGTAAATTATGTTGTCATTACTTTATTCCACCTCATTCATTTCAGTGCAAAGGAAACACCATGCAAATAGGGGGGAAACCCACAATCAATTGTTTGCAGACTGAAAGCAACAGCAAATACCAATATAGGTAGTTGGATAGATTTCCGTTCCATTCAAAGGACAAATAAGTGAACATTGACCATTTCTGCTCCCATTTCCAGTGAAATTCGCTACTCTTCCTACTCTAGGGCCTAGAATTGTTCTAATGACTGTTGCAGCTCATCTGTGATGCAATAAAAGGAGAATGTGCCCCTGGAACCCAGGCAGAGAGAATTCCTTTTGCTCATCACATAAAGTGATGAAAATGGTTCCATGTTCCAGAGTTGAACTCTGCCACTGAAAACAGGCTTTGAGGTAAAAGCCCAGTAAATCTTTACTCTAAGGAACCACAGTTCCTCACATGTAAGTGAAGCAGGAATAATAAGAATGAGAATAAGAATATCAGTAAGAATATCGATAACAATAATCCCCCACCTCTGAGGATTTTACCAGACATAAGACAGAAAGACATAAAAGAAACACACAATAGAAATGATCAAGAATTTTACAATGAAAGTTGGCGCTCCCAGAATAGCGTATATTCTCCTTGGTGTCTGAGGTACCAGAGTGAAGCTCTAAATTACCAAGTCCAATGAATTCCTAAAATAAGAAGAGGCAATTCAGAAACACACACACACACACACACACACACACACACACACACACGGAGACGATGTACCTAAAGTGGCAGGAGCTCTTGCAGAGTCACACATTCCTGCTTCTCATTAAGCTTCTTCCTATGTCCTTTTGTAAATCTGGCAGAACTACAGAAAGGTGCGAAGGGGTTAATCGCTTGGTTTTGCTTAAAAATTCCAAACCACAATGAAAACATTTTAGCACCTAAGAGCAGAGATTGTGGGTGAAGAAGGAAGTAGAAAAAAAAGCCGAAGATACATGATTTATCACTCCCCTCACAAATAAAATTTATTCATTGCATCCACCAGCCATCACACAGATGGTCAGAAAATTGGCTTTGTGTAGAGATGTGGATTCAGGCATGAATATTAATATGAGACAGATGTAAACGCATATTAATATGCACTTGCTTTGCATGGACTGACATTACAATATTTTCATTAAAGAAACCGCATTTGAAATGGAAAGTGAGGGTCACCTTTTTATAAAACATAAAATGGTATGGCACAATGTATTTACCATCTCCTGAAATGGCAACAGAAAACAAACAAAAGAAAAAGTAGCTGCCACAATTTAGTGAAGGCTGCACAAAAACGGATAGAACAGAAAGCTCTTGATTTGTACTTAAATTCTATTTCGTGCTTTTATAATAATTACTGCTCAAGGAATGTGTTCTGTATAGAATCTATGTGGAGTCTGTTTCTTAAGCAGCAAGAAACACAATAGAGCTCATACATAGGAATGTCACTTGAATACGCATCACCTATGCCTGAACTTGTACAACCCTCTAAGATGGTAGAGGGTCATCAGATTTCACTGTGTGTGTGTATTTGTGTGTCTGCACAGACACATGCACAGAAATTAAACAGCGAGGAGGAGCAAGATTCAGGAATGTCCAAAGGCCCACTCTTGAATGTTTTCATGATTGAATTAGAAAACAAACCGTTACATTTGAAAAGCATTATTGTGGCTCTTGGGATGCCAGTGGCGCTGTGGGTTAAACCACAGAGCCTAGGACTTGCCGATCAGAAGGTCGGTGGTTCAAATCCCCGCGACGGGGTGAGCTCCCATTGTTCGGTCCCTGCTCCTGCCAACCTAGCAGTTCGAAAGCATGTCAAAAGTGCAAGTAGATAAATAGGTACCACTCTGGTGGGAAGGTAAACGGCGTTTCTGTGCGCTGCTCTGGTTCGCCAGAAGCGGCTTAGTCATGCTGGCCACATGACCCAGAAGCTGTACGCCGGCTCCCTCAGCCAATAAAGCGAGATGAGTGTCGCAACCCCAGAGTCGGTCACGACTGGACCTAATGGTCAGGGGTCCCTTTACCTTTACCTTTATTGTGGCTCTTATCCCTTACATATCATTACAGCAGTGTGAGCGGCATAGCAGTGGTGTGACTTTGTTATACTAAGGAGGGCAATCCCAGGGCATTTTTCAGCTGGAATTCACCAAGACTCAGTTCTGGCACCTCTCAGCTGGGCGCTATTGCCATTATAAGAGAACACTGGAGGTGTTTTTTTCCTTTTTTCCTTTGTTTCCTAGAAAAATAGCACTGGGCCATCCTAAGCCAAAATCTCCCAGGGTGAGTAAGTTAGGATGTGGCAAGTCTCTAGCTCTGGCTCAAGTCCCTAACTCCAGCTCTGCTGAAGATACACTGGCACATCTTGGCTCAGCTTGGGGCTCAGTCATTGAGCAGAAGTCTCAGCAACAGGGGTGTTTCAGGGATGGTAACTGAATGCTCCATGACTTATCTGTCAGCACTCACTAGCAGAGTGCTATTGAATTACTAATACAGGGGATGATTTCTTCACTCCTTAAAGTTCTGTTGAGTGGTGGACCAAAGCACTTGTTTACATTAAATTGCATTTGCCATTTTACTGCCCATTCACTTAGTTTGGAGAGGTCCTTTCGGAGCTCTTCACAATCCTATTTGTGTTCTAACAACCCTGAACAATTTAGTGTCATCAGCAAATTTCCTCTGTTCTCCCTTGTGTCATCTTCTAGAATGAGGGCTTGACGTCATGTGTTAATAGTGCCACTTGCAATCCTGGTGTTGGTTTTTCTTATTTACTACAGGTGTGAAGGGTTTTTTGTGTGTGTGGGGTGTGTGTGTGTGGGGGGGGGATTTGCAGCATGCAGAGAGAGAAGATTTAATCCTTTCCTTCGTCATTGCAACCATAATGGAATATTACAATTCAGTTTAGGTAGGGAAAGCATCTGTTAGCAGGGAGAGTGTAACATACCTGAAGTTTAGCAGTGACCTGGATACAGACTCAAAGGCTGAATGATGCCTATGGAGGAAGCTCTTGGCCCAAGCACCACCACTGAAAAAAGACCCCTGATCTCAAGATGCCAGAAACCTCTGGAGATGACAGAGACTCCTGAGCTGAAGATTCCATAGCCTGGGTTAGAAACTGTAGCTCCCAAGCCCAGCAAGGGACCGACATAGTTGCCTCCAAAGGACTCACACGCCACAGAGCAGAGCCTCAGTGCAGGCAGCATAGCTAGAGAGACAATGGAGCACTGTGCTGTAAACCAGAGGCCTGCCCCTTTAAGGCCTTCCACTTTTCAAGGAGTGGATGGGGTCTGAAAGAGGTTCTGGATGTGAAGCAATAAAAGGCACAGCGAGTTGTTCACTAGAAGCTCTTCTTTGTGCTACCGTTCCACCTTGCCCCATGGGACCCAAACGGAATGGAGTGGTTGGGTATTTTTGTGGAAATCGCAGTGGAGAAAATGAAGGGTCAAATTACCCCTCCTCAAATGCTGTCATTCTGATAAACATCCTCTCCACAAATGTTGTGGACATTTGCCCAAGTCATAAGGACATAAGAAGAGTTAGGATGGATCAGACCAACAAAGGCCCATTGAGTCTAGCATTCTGTTCTCACAACGGCCAACCAGATGATGATGATGATGATGATGATGATGATAATAATAATAATAATAATAATAATAATAATAATAATAATTTATTATTTATACCCCGCCCATCTGGCTGGGTTTCCCCAGCCATTCTGGGCGGCTTCCAACAGAACACTAAAATACAATAACCTATTAAACATTAAAAGTTTCCTTAAACAGGGCTGCCTTCAGATGTCTTCTAAAAGTATGGTAGTTATTTTTCTCTTTGACATCTAGTGGGAGGGCATTCCACAGGGCGGGTGCCACTGCCGAGAAGGCCCTCTGCCTGGTTACCTGTAACTTGGCTTTTTGTAGCGAGGGAACCGCCAGAAGGCCCTTGGCACTGAACCTCAGTTTTCGGGCAGAACAATGGAGGTGGAGACGCTCCTTCAGGTATACTGGACCGAGGCCATTTAGGGCTTTAAAGGTCAGCACCAACACTTTGAATTGTGCTTACAGGAACCCCACAAGGAAGACATGAGGTTAATAGTGTTCACCTAATTGTGATTCCCAGCATTCCCCAGTATTGAGACATGGTGTCAAAAACTCACTGCCTACAGAAAGGAAAGGAAAGCATATCATCAGGGTCTATTGATATGTAAATGCTAAGTGAACCTCTTGCAATCATGTTTCAGTGGCAGACAATCCCAGTCTCAGTCCCCAGGATCTTCAGTTAAAAGGTTCAGGTAAGCAGGTGATGTGACAGACTGCCTAAGACTGTGGAGAGCCTCTGCCAAAATGGACAATATTAGCTGGGCTAGATCAACCCCATCTGTGGTTTACCCACATGCCTTAAATGCATGTTCTGGTTGTAGCCAGACTGTGTTCCAGAGGGAAGGAGTTAAATGAGAAAGATTACGATAGTAAAATGGGGAGCAGTGATAGCTAGAGCAGTGTTTCCCAACCTTGGGCCTCCAGCTGTTTTTGAACTACAATTCCCACCATCCCTGACCACTGGTCTTGCTAGCTAGGGATGATGGGAGTTGTAGTCCAAAAACAGCTGGAGGCCCAAGGTTGGGAAACACTGAGCTAGAGTTTCTTTCTTTATTTAAATCCTGCCTTTTTCTGACAAAACCAAGGCAACTCACAACAACATATTTAAAAATGCAGTTAATACAATATTTCTTAAAGAATACACATGGGCAGTGCACTTCATCAGCCATATCCATTAAAACAAGCGTCACAGTTTTAATTATATTAAAGAATCCCATTATGGTACTGTTATGTATTCAGTGGTCTGTGTTTGCCTGAGCTTGAGTCTGGACTAAGGAGTCTGAGCCCGTGTTCTGATTTGATACATGATATCCAATCACAAAATATTTCAGGATTTGGGCCTCTGCCATTGGCCCTTAAACTCTGAGTCAGGATTCGCAGCTTGTAAGTTTAGACAGCCAATCATGTTGGGAGTGGGAGTGGCCCAGGCCTTCAGAAATGTATATAAGCAGTTATTTTGCCCCTGCTGTCCAGTTCTGTTAGTTCAATAAAGGTTCTTGCTGTTATCACTGTGTCTTGCCCTGTGGGAACCCACGTAGACTTCAGATACTTTCTGAATGTATAATACATTCCTTAATCACTCACTGAGGCAAAGGCCATGGCTTTGATAGTGAACATGTGCATTCTTACATTAAAGACAAGCCATTCCCTTTTGTGAGAGGGGAGCTTCCAGTGTCCACAGCAGAAACCATGCATATGAAGAGAATTCCCTTCTCATACGGGACCATGTGAATGATTCATTTGTTAATTTATTAGCCATCTTTTATATGTGTCTCAAGGCGATTGGCAAACACACCCCAACAACCAGCTGAACCAGTTAAAAACAGAACCTTCTGAAGATAGGATTAAAAACAATGCAAAATGGATTCCTTACCACCCAGCTGGAAAAGCTTGTTGAAACGAAAATGTCTTCAGTTTCTAGATGGGTGCCTGGCAGCTAGTGAGCACACCCCTCTGAGGAAAAAGGGTCAGAATTTGGGACTTCTTAGTGTGTCCATTTGGTGTCATGGTGATGGTGGTGGCACTCGCCCTTCCTCTGACAGGAAATGCTCTGGGGGGTGTGTGACAAAAAATGGGGTGTCGAGAAGGGTCAGTTGGCGGGAGAGTGAGAAATGTCCCTATCTGAGGACTGTTGGAGGGTATGCTTTACTAGAAGGACAAATTTGGTACTGTATAAGGTAGCTTCTTGGGGCTGTCCTGCCACTTAGCTTCACATGTTCAAAAGCAAGCAGGTTCGTAGTGATAGGTTCATGACTGTGTATCTGAAATGGACAGGGCAGTGAAATCCATGCCTTATTGTGTGTGGTACACACCCACCCACCCACCTCCCTTTTCCAAGACTGACTTGAGCCCTGATTTGGGCAGGTGAACATGACTTGCATCCATTTCCTTGAGAACAGCTAACTAGCCTTGACCAAGTCCCATCGAATCTAAGGAACACTGACTAGCAGTACAGCTTGACTTAAAACAGCAGATTAAATATTTTTTAAAAATACTTTTCCCCCTACTCCATTGGTTATTAGAACCGATAAATATTTCAGTGTTTACCACCCTCTCTGTTAGTTAGTTATTAAATTAATTAGTTGCCTTATTTTGCAAAAGTAATTCAAAGTGACTTACAACAATGAACAAATAATATAATAATAATAATAATAATTTATTATTTGTACCCCGCCCATCTGGCTGGGTTTCCCCAGCCACTCTGGGCGGCTTCCATAAAAACCAGAAATACACTAAAATATCACAGATTAAAAACTTCCCTGAACAGGGCTGCCTTAAGATGTCTTCTGAATGTCAGGCAGTTATTTATCGCTTTGACATCTGATGGGAGGGCGTTCCACAAGGCGGGTGCCACTACCGAGAAGGCCCTCTGCCTGGTTCCCTGTAGCTTTGCTTCTCGTAATGAGGGAACCGCCAGAAGGCCCTCGGCGCTGGACCTCAGCGTCCGGGCAGAACGATGGGGGTGGAGACGCTCCTTCAGGTATACTGGGCCGAGGCCGTTTAGGGCTTTAAAGGTCAACAAACCCATACACATTTCGTTGTTGGCATCTGTTTGTCTTGGGCCAGCCATAAAACAAAACAAATAAAAACCTAAAAGTCAAACTTATATTTAAATGGCAGGATTAAAACATCCCACCCAACCAAGAGATCACAGATAATAAAAAGTCCACGGCCAGAAGGAAAAGAAATGTGCCTAAATATGTATATATTTCTGGATCTTTCGGTTTCATCAAAAGAGTTTATAATGAATTTATTTTTTTAGAGAGAGATTTACTCATATACACACATCAGTGAAGAATTTATGATCTGGGTATTCTATTTTGTATAACTTCCCCTTTGATCAAATAAAGAAAAGCTGTTTGCCATTAATTCCTCACAGTAAAATGCTTACCTGCACACAAGAGCAGCTTCTGCAATATTTATGGCTATGGAAAATATGTCAGCTTCAGTCATGTAAGAATTCAGGGGAATAGGATGTTGACACAAATTCCAGTGCCTACCAGCTAATAAAAAACAACAACTGCTCTAAAATTGCTTCCTGAATAACTCCAGGCTTACCCAAAGCGCTCCCAATACACTAACAATGTTTAAATATGGAACAAGGCTCTTTTGCAAATCATCATTGGCGGGGAAAGAGTGAGGAACAGAATTGCTCCACATAGTCACGGGCAGTAAGCATCTGTCTGTCTTAATTATACTTTACATTTGACGTTCACCATTCAGCCAGGATTCACACCCTTGTAGTCTCTCCATGAGTGAGTAGATGCAAAAGAAAAGGACTACATGGAAATAATACATCTCAAAACAGCACGAATTACAAACAGCATCCTAAGAAATACTTGCTCTAACCCAACCTAGCATTCAGAACTCCCTGGGGAATATCTGCTCGAAACTGTATCTGAATTTGAGTCAGAGAGTTGAATTCAATCTTGCATTGAAATGCTGATTATTATTACTGTCATTTTGTTCAGCCATTCAGTGTGCGCCCTTAAGGCACCAAACCGCATAGCAATGTTGCTATTTCTTTCTTTTATATATATTTATTTATATATATATATATATATATATATATATATATATATATAAAACACAATTACAGAAACAACACAGGATAGATCAATATTGCAGAAATTTATAAGCACAGATATTAAACAGGAGTAAAATATATTTTCAGATGAGTTCACAGATTTGTTGATGAGGTAAAATGGCGATCATGTGGGGTTTTGTTTTTCATTCAGACAGCAGAGCTTATAAGAAGGTGGTTACAGTATCAGTTTTATGCGGATGAACTGTCACGAAACTGGCACAGAAGAACTTATATAACTGCCTTATAGTGAGCTTTCAATGTATCGGTCGCATCCACATCATGCATTGAAAGCACATGGCTTCCTCCAAAGCACCCTGGGAATTGTAGTTTCTGCAGGGTGCTGGGAATTGTAGCTCTGGGAGGGGTAAACTACAATCTTAAACTCAGTTCACATTTCTGCGGCAATTTGTGAATTTTAGTTAAAACAATTCATCAGCATTTTAGGGCAAATATCTCCTAATAAATGTTTTGTATGTATGCAGTTTTGACTAACATACACATTTTTGCAAGCAATCCCCCCAATTTGACACATTTTTATATGATATTTTCACTGTTATTTGCATTTATGTGCAGACTTTACACTATCATAGGGATTTTTGTACACACTACTTGGTTAGAGTACTGCAGTGCAAAGTTCTGAGATTTGTGAATTTCGAAGGATGGCTGTGTTTTGGTTCACATATAGTTTCAGAAAGTGTGAATTAGGTGAGATCAGATTTTTTTTCTCCATCCCTAATGACAAAAAGTTATAAATGTGCTTTAAGTTTGTTACATGGCTGGGGCTGAAGAGAGAAAGGGACAGAGATGTCCCTATAACAAATAAAATAATTTTAAAAATAAATTAAATAAATTAAAACACTCCAACCATAAAATACCCCCCCCCCAATGCAGTGTGATCCAGTATGTTTTATATGCTGAACCTAGGCAGCTAGAATTATCACTGCATTCAATAAAGTTCAATGGAGGTGCACCCCAGGAAATTATGTATAGGATTCCAATCATGTTGTTTCTTATACATTGGGCATTTATCTATGTATTGCTGCTCTGTGGATTGTGTCTACATATAATAATAGATCGACACAACCGCTTGCATTTTTTTTGACTCTCCTTGCAGGAGTGGCTATGAGAATTGCCACAATGAACTCCTTTCCTTCAAAATTTAATTTGCCATTACAATTCTAGTCTGTACCCTTGTTTTGTGATTACTCCCTTGTGGGATCCTGGTTGTTTAGTGAAGTTTGGTCATTGTATAAGATAAAATGTAGTTGTTATCATCTTCTGCAATGCTAACGAAATAGCAAAATTAGTCCTAGCAGAAGGAAAATACAAACCGGCCACAATAAAACGGGCGTGAGCAGAACAGAATCAAGCCTGAGGTTGCCTAAGATCTAGAGATACTGGGTTTAGAAATGAAATTAAAAAACAAGTTACTGCAAAATGTGGGGTATAGAAAGATTTTGTATTATGGTGAACGGCAGGTGAATCCTAAACATATCTTTGGCTATTGCAGAATTTCAGGGGAAGGGGGTCACTGGTGATAGGTGAAAGGAGCTTTCCCATGGCATTTAACACACAATCTTCTGGATTTCCTCGTTTTTCCATGCTCTTTGCACAGACTCATTTTCAAGATTAATACATGCTCTTGATGGCAAGGGCCTGTGCTCTTCCATAATTAAGTTACCCTCATAAAACAGCTACGATTGGTAACTTGAAGGAACCCAAGTGAATGAACCACTTCTCCGAATCTGCATGACAATATTGAAAATTAAACCCAGTTAATAGAAAAAAATGCTAAATCAATTGCCATAAAATTTAATGGGTTTATAGCAGCCTTAACTCAGTAGGACTGAATTATCATGTTAATTTAATTTCCATTTCTAAATGAACCAGAAGGCACAATAAAGGTCAATTAACCAACTACCTTATCTGTCTTTTTTCCCTTTTACTGCCAGTTTTAAATCA
Source organism: Podarcis erhardii (assembly GCF_964252035.2). Classification (NCBI taxonomy): domain Eukaryota; kingdom Metazoa; phylum Chordata; class Lepidosauria; order Squamata; family Lacertidae; genus Podarcis; species Podarcis erhardii. The sequence continues at coordinate 26,465,941 of NC_138499.1, forward strand.
CAGGAAGCCCCAAAGCTCTTCTAAGAAACTCATTAGTTTTCTCTTAGAGAGTCAACAAAAACTAGCTCTGAACCATGTGCTGAGAATCATTCCAGCCATTGCATCACAATGCTGCAGCTATGTAGGATTTAGTGCATATCTGCACATCTGCACAATGCTTCCTTCGGGGCTCTGATACGCCGTCTCCTCAAAGTCCACATGCATCAGTTGGCTACACTTTGCTGATGGGAGCAATTGCAAGAACTAGACCAGGCTGCCCAGCCTTCAGTACTGGCTTTCCACTTTTAATATATCTGTGAGGAGGGTAGGTTGGTGTGTTGACCCTGGGGAAAAGGGATATACCCTTTAATAGGGGCACTATTTCTGGTTGTACCTGCAGCATCCAACATAAGGACATTAGAAGTGGCCTGCTGAATCAGACCAAAGGCCCATCTCATCTTGTTTTCCACAGTGGTAAACCAGATGCCTATGGCAAGCCCACAAGCAGGACATGAGTCTCCTTAGTGTTAGGGCTGCTATATGTCCGGTTTCCCCTGGACATATCTGTGATTTGCCCATTGGAAATAGCATCCGGACAGATTTTTTTTTTTTTTTGGGGGGGGGGGAAACTCAACAACTTTATATGAAAAGCTCAACTTTTGTGTCTGGATTTTCACTTTTTGAAATATAGCAAACCCTACCCAGTGTTGTCTTCAGTAACTAATTCAGCGGTAAAGGTAAAGGATCCCTGGACGGTTAAGCCCAGTCAAAGGCTGGGGTTGCGGCGCTCATCTCACTTTCAGGCCAAGGGAGCCGGCGTCCTGAAGGAGCGTCTCCCCCACCATTGTTCTGCCCGGACACTGAGTCCAGTGCCGAGGGCCTTCTGGTGGTTCCCTTGCTGCGAGAAGCCAAGTTACAGGGAACAAGGCAGAGGGCCTTCTTGGTAGTGGCACCCGCCCTGTGGAACGCCCTCCCATCAGATGTCAAAGAGAAAAACAATTACCAGACTTTTAGAAGACATCTGAAGGCAGCCCTGTTTAGGGAACCTTTTAATGTTTAATAGATTATTGTATTTCAATATTCTGTTGGAAGCCGCCCAGAGTGGCTGGCAAAACCCAGCCAGATGGGCGGGGTATAAATAATAAATAAATAATCATAATCATAATCATAATCATAATCATAATCATAATCATAATCATAATCATAATCATAATCATAATCATCATAATCCACAGCTTTCTGGGTCATGTGGCCAGCATGACTAAACTGCTTCTGGCGCTACAGGACACCGTGACGGAAACCAGAGCGCAAGGAAACACTGTTTGCCTTTCCGCCACAGCAGTACCTATTTATTTACTTGCACTGGTGGGCTTTCGAACTGCTAGGTTGGCAGGAGCTGGGACAGAGCAACGGGAGCTCAGTGGTTTAGGCCACAGTGCCACCCGCGTCCAGCCCTAATCCAGTAGTATGGCAGTTACAGTGTTGTACTAGGACTGGGACTTCCCACTTGGCCATGAATCTCTCTGGGTGACCTTGGGCTGGTAACCAACTCTAAACCTTTTTGTGAGGATAACGTGGTGGGGGTGGAAGGCCACACACACCAGCTTGAGTTAACTGGAGCAAAGGTGGAATATAAATCTAACAAATAAACAAACCAAGAAATGAGCACTGCCTCTGAACATGGCTGGGATGCTGCAGTGTGGACATGCTATTAAAGTAATGCCTGTGTATGTTTATTGTGGATTATTCACTGCCTTATTCATGTTGTTTCCTATAGTGGCCAACCAGGTACTTCTGGTAGCCCCCCCCCCAAAGAGCAGCAGGCAATAGCTCTGCTCCATTTTTGCTCCCCAGAAGAAAGTATTCACTGGCATTCTGTGCTAGGAGGAAGCCAGCATATGAGTATTTGCCACCTCACAACTTCCTTAATCAGGTGGGAAAGTCTTATAGGGCTCCAGTATTCATTGGCAAGGGATGCAGGTGGCGCTGTGGTTATACCACTGTGCCGCTTGGACTTGCCAATCAAACGGTTGGCAGTTCAAGGCCCCGCAACAGGGTGAACTCTCATCGTTCGGTCCCAGCTCCTGCCCACCTAGCAGTTCAAAAGCACACAGTGCAAGTAGATAATTGGTACCACTCCAGTGGGAAGGTAAACGGCGTTTTTGTGCCCTACTCTGGCTTTGCCAGAAGTGGCTTAGTCATGCTGGCCACATGACCCGGAAAAACTGTCTGCGGAAGTGGACAAACGCCAGCTCCCTTGGGCTGTAAAGCAAGATGAGTGTCGCAACCCCAGAGTCGTTCGTGACTGGACTTCATTGTCAGTGGTCCCTTTACCTTTATTCATTGGCATATTTTAGCAGCATGGAATCTTGCCATGGCAAAGGCATGGTTTTTATACTTTTGTAGCAAATGTGAATAATTCCTTAATGCTTACAAGCTGTGCTTTTTCTCTCATTTTCCCACTCATATTGAAACACTGCCCCTCAATGAGGCCAAACCTAGATTCACAAAATGTTTAGGGGAATGCGTATCCCTGTGTCCCTCCATAAAAAAAGCACTGCTTACAAGAAAGCAATAAGAGTTACGCTGCAATCGTATACAGTTTCATAGGAATGAGTCCATTAAGTAGGCGAATACAGAACTGTAGTGCAAGTTTATATGTATCCTCAAGCCAAGCACTGCACAAAATGTTCCCAATTCTTAAAGTAAGATGTGCAAATCACAATGATGCAACTCTCCCCAATTTGTACAATTGATTCTGGATACTATTTGGTGTTATAGAATTAAGGGTGACATTTCAGCACATCTTTCTAGAACATTCAAAACACATCTGATGCTCACCTGCCTTTGCTTGTTTACTTCTCGCAAGAAGCTCCAGGTTTTATTATGTTTCTGAGACAAGTGCAATGTAATGTATGTGTGGCTGTGTGTTCATTTTCATTTACGTCTGTCAGGAAAACTGGAGAAAGATGTTTCTCATTACCCAGCAGGGAACATCTGCCCATTTTTCAGACTACAGCTTTCTTCAAGTACAGTATTTAATATTATATTTATGCATCCAAAAGCACACACCAAGAAAAGGTTTACAAGGAGGGAACTAAAATGTTATAACTGTTGCTGAAAACTGTAAACAAAAATGTGTACCTAATGAAGGAATATGCCAAAGTGATGCTTCTTGGCTTGCAGTCAGGACATGTGCCAGGTAACAGATTATTCCCTTTTTGGCAACACTGCTGATATATTGCACCAGAGGCAGGAGCATTGACTTCACTGTATGTGCTGGGAACTGAAGATCCCAGGGCCAAATGTGGATTTCTGACAGTAGTGCAGTTAGACCCTGGGCAGAATGGTTTTACCTACTCCCTTTTAAGTGACAATATGTTTTACTTTGCTAGTATTCCAAGGCAGAGTAATGTGCATTACTCCAACTATAAGGGTCTTAGACAAATTCATAGAGGACAAGGCTGTGAATGGCTACCAGCCACCATGCACTACCTCCAGCATCAGAGGTGATAAACCTTGGAATACCAACTGCTAAGGAGCACAAGTGGGCAGAGTGTGGTTACTCTCATGTCCGACTGACAAGCTTCCCATGAGTTGGACACTATGAGACCCCGAATTCTGGGCTAGATGGAACTTTGGCTCCCTGAGGAAGGCAGGTTGCAATCCACACGTTTGCCAACTCAAAGGCAAGAGAGGTATGCAAACCTAAAGGAAAAGCTAATAAACATGTCAAGGGTCTTTGGGGAATGGGGTGTGGTCTGTCTTTACTGTGTGAGAATGATTGTGCCATGATGCACAAAGGATGGCCTTCACTGCAATAGCTATTGTTTCTTTTCTATTCTCAACTATCTGAATGCCCAACAAACAAAACCCAATATTCCTTCCTTCCTTCCTTCCTTCCTTCCTTCCTTCCTTCCTTCCTTCCTTCCTTCCTTATTAACCACATTTCTATAGAAGCCCTGTAACACTAGTGATTTCGTTGGTTCACAAAGGAATAAATGCATAAATAAACAAATGATCTGCATGAATAGAATTGTCTTCACCTGTCATAAAAAGACCACAAAGATGGTGCCAGGTGAACATCTCTGGGAAGGTGATTCCATAACTGGGGTGCCACTACTGAAAAGGCACTCTCTCCAGTGCCTACACACCTCATATGGTGGGACCAGTAAAGAGGATTTTATAGTTTGGGTACGTACATATGGGAGAAACCTTTATGGCTAGGCTGATGGGAATCGGAATCCAGTAACATCCAGATGTTCATAGTTTCCCCATCCCTGCTTTAAAAATTAAAACCAGCACTTGGGTGTGGGAGCTATAGGTATGCAGTGGACAAATCGCAAACATAATGATGAAAGCAGTAAGTAGGGAAAACGCAGGTCTGTTTCACATATTTGAGAAAGGTGAATCCACTTGAAGGTTGTTTTTGGGAGATTCTGGCATGATGAGGATTACATGTCACAATGATTGCTTTCTGTTCACAGCACTCCTGTGCCATTTTTGGACCTCGTTTCCATTCCTTCCTGGAATCCATCTGAACAGGGGCAAAGGCACTTACTTTCTGTACAACACAGGGTATGCAACTGGAACTAAACAGCTGTGGAATTAGTGGTAGCTGTGGTAGGAGCCTCCTTAGTAAATCTTCCCAAAGTAGCATGAACTTCAGACTCACACATATGTTGGAATGCTCATAACATAAACTCACCGAACTATAAAACATACTTGAGGGTGATTCTACCGTGTAAATAATGAGTCTTGTATATGTTCTTTGTTCAAGAGGAATATATCGTTTTCACATTCTTACTTCCCTGAGTGGCAAGGCAGACATTTACAGACTACAGATCCATCTGGAGGAAAGATCACTGGAGATTTAAGCTACCATAATAATTGTTCATTTACAGAAGAACAACTTAACATTCATTACATGAGTGTAGATATAAGCACATAGCAGAACGTGCCAGTTCCAGTGCTGAATCAGCACCCGAAAATCCCCAAAGATGATTATCGGAGGACACCTCTATGCAGCTACTTCAAAGTGTACATCAGTGTGAAGATGCCTGAATACCAGTACCCAATTTGATAAGAGCTGAGGCTATAACAAAATTCTGCTCCCTGTACTCTCATTTCGTTAATATGCCTCTTTAGACTGTTTTCAACCCCAGCAATTCAAACGAAATGCTGATGGCAGTCAACACTGACCGAGTATCCGTGTTATCACCATGCTTTTTAAAAGCCAGTGTCAGAAGGCATTGAGGGATAAGAAACCTCTGTGCTGGTGAAAAACAGATGGGTTGTAATGTCATAATATACTTTTGTTCAGCTAGGCAAAGCAGTTCACCCATCCCCTACATAGACATCTAGAAGAGGAACACAAATAGATGCCTTTTCTCTCTCTTTTTTGGACCTAATGGCCCCTTTTTTAAATTTCTCAGCTGGGGGTTGCCTGCTTACATTTTTATAGTCACTTGTCCTTTTCAACTCAGAGCAGCACAGCTTTTGTTGGAAAAACAAAAGAAAGTGAGCTGTAGCTTTTGGTTGAAAAGATTATTAATAATTGTCCGGGTGAAGTGACTCTCACAGTCTGCATGCACTGCCTCTTGTAGCTTTTGTCAAGAAGCTTTCTGCATCGCTCCAATTTGGGATTGGGGTACAATCAGATTTATACAGTTGTTTCTTCTTTGTGTCCTGTATAAGCCTCAAGAGTCCGATTCAGCTGGTTTATGCGCTTTGGAAGGCTGTGTGTTGACAAGAGCACAGAGGACAGCTTGGTTCTACGTAAGCTTTCAGAGTCAGAATTCTTTACTGAGTATCAAGAAGAACGATAGACACAGAGGTGAAAGGTTTATGGCACTGGAGCGCCATACCTGCTCTGCTGCCCACATGAAGCTCTTGCACAACTGGGTTTCCAACAATCACATTATGCAACTGTTTTTAAAATGGTAAACACCAGAAGCCGAGGGCCAGATTAGGATTAGGATGGCAGCATGTTGTACCCCACCTGTTATTTACCATCTAAATTTAAAACAAACATGGATAAAACTAAAAGTTTAGCAATGATGTAATTTGTGTCTTTCTTACACAGTGCATCCTGTTCCACACTTACACTTACCCCAGTGAGGGAACATTAAATAAAGAGATGAGAAAAACTTCATCTGTTGCACTCTACTTGCAGTGTAGTTGTTAAAGACACGGGAGCCCTTGCATTGCAGCTGTTAAAGACAAAGTTTGCCACCTACTAGTCATGAATATATATACAGTGGTACCTCGGGTTACATATGCTTCAGGTTACATACGCTTCAGGTTACAGACTCTGCTAACCCAGAAATAGTGCTTCAAGTTAAGAACTTTGCTTCAGGATGAGAACAGAAATCATGCTTCAGCGGCGCGGCAGCAGCGGGAGGCCCCATTAGCTAAAGTGGTGCTTCAGGTTAAGAACAGTTTCAGGTTAAGAACAGACCTCCGGAATGAATTAAGTACTTAACCCGAGGTACCACTGTACACAATATACAACGTAGAATAATGCTAATTGGATAAGCCCTACATTGATAGAATATTGTAACACTAATTGGATAACCTCCAACTTGGCCATTGGAGCTCTTTGAGAGAAGGGTGAGATATGTGATAAATAAACAATTCACTAGAAAGTATTTAAAGGTAGATTGTACAGATAATTATAATTTGCCCAACTCATTCTAACTCCAGATTTAGAATTGTCACTCCAGAGTCGAGGCTCCATGACTGTAGAGGCAACATGGCTGTGCTTTGTTCACTTATTTCCAAGACTGCCTTCTGATTGTGGTATCATAAGCAACCCTTCTCTAAGTTCTACTATCTTGCCATATGCAGCCAGTGCAAAATACTCTATCACAACCAGGTTTGATGTAATGCTTGAATAACCTGTTCATGAATATTTGGCTACCCAGAAGGGAGGCCAAACTTCTCAGATCTATTTGTGATTAAGAATTATTTGGTCAGCCATATCCCATAGCTGCTGAAAGTCTCTGTAGGTGCTTCAGAGCATTATACTCAGCACTTAATGCCAGTCTCATGGCATCATGATGAAAGCAGGAGTAATAAAAATGTGCTTATTCCTGTCAAAATTAATCTGTTAATTGGAAAGTTTGTGGTGAGCTGTTCTGTAGTTTGTATCTGTGGAGGAAACAGGCTCTCTGTTTGGAGGGAAATGGAGCTGTTTTCCTTAAGCAGCGAGTTGCCTATTGTGTAGGTAATTACAAGGCCTACGCTTACCTGGCAATGAGGTAGTATATATCTAAATACCTGAAGTGAAGGAGAAAAAACAGAAATGAAAGCCGGGGCCCCATCTGCCAAGCAGTAATGACTGTGCTATTTGAAGACAGAAAGGTTTGTCTGAAGCAGCTGGTTTCTCTCCAAGTGACCTTTTAGCATTTCTGCTTTTGCCGTCTGACAGATGTGTCAACTCAATAATTTCAAAAGCCCCTGAGTAAATAACCAATTGTGAGCAAGGATGACCCAAAGCGATGACAAAATGGGTGTGCGCAGCACATTACGGAGCATAATACCTACTGAAAGAACCGGGAACATTATCGAAAGGAGAAAAAACATTTTACTCTTATTTTTGAGTAAATGGGTTTTTCTGCCTGCAGATCAGTTCTCTTCGGGGAGGGGGAAGGGCGGAGAGAAAAGGAGAATTGTGGAGTGAATGGAATGGCATTGTGATGCGTTTGCCCTTGGAAGACTTCTATTAGCTGGTTGCGGGACTCAGGTGGTGTGTCAGAACACAAAATGGAGTCCTGCTCCCTCACTCAGCTCACAGCTGGGGGAGATCTACCGAGGCCTACACTAATTGGCTTGGTGAATGACTGGGGAGCCTCGGAGAGGTGATTGCAATCAAGCCAGGTCTGATAGAGTTTAAAGTCTTCCAGGGAGTTTTCTCCTACTGAGTTTTCGCCACAGACCTGAAGCCTAACAAAGGCAAAAGTTGCTGCCTGGAGGATTATTTTAAAACCCTGGGCACTTGGAGAATTCAATGGCCAAACCTGCTATGTATTAAATAACTGTCATTCATATCAAAATATCTTCTCCCGTGCTTTCAGAGAACCCTCCAGGAAAAGTAACGTTCACTCTGTTTAGTCCCATTTAGCTTTAACTATGCACTTTTAACTGGTTTTGCACAAATGTGTGAAAGGTGCTCCACACCCAGGTATCAATTGTCATACGAGTTTGATGGCCCTTACTGACAGAGAGAGGCATCATTTCCTCAGTCACTGAAAGAGACAGTCAGGGCTCGCCCATTTGTTCCGTGCCCAAAAAGCATGGGTCTGGGTGGTTTCCGACTTGCCTCGTGCTTTCTAGGCATGGATTTAAGCAGTTTTGCATTTGCCCCACAGCTTTCCCCTGGAAAACCCACTCTTTACCATGGAAAACCTGATTGCCGTTTGGTCCAGATCCGCAGTAAGCCAAAGGTTTTCCTGGGGAAAAGCAGTGGGGCAAACACTGCTGTGGATGAGCCCTCAGAGCTGAACAAGCAAACTGGCTCTCATTTCCCCCCCCCCCCATTTAAACTGATAAAAGGGTGATAGATTTTAAGAACCTTTTAAAAAGAATTTCCAGAGCAATGGGAAGTCTGGACCAGAAGCTGGAATATAGATTATTTCACCCAGGGCTGACATTTTTTTCCATTGCCCCTGCTCCTGTACCTTAAATAGAAGTCTGGCACTCAGAGGTTTATCATGTATTTTTCAAGGAACAGGTCTGTTAAAAAACCCCCAGCATTGCTACCTTCACAGGGACGCGGGTGGCACTGTGGTCTAAACCACAGAGCCTAGGGCTTGCTGATCAGAAGGTCGGCAGTTCGAATCTCCGCAACGGGGTGAGCTCCTGTTTCTCGGTCCCTGCTCCTGCCAACCTAGCAGTTCGAAAGCATGTCAAAGTGCAAGTAGATAAATAGGTACCGCTCTGGCGGGAAGGTAAACGGCGTTTCCGTGCATTGCTCTGGTTTGCCAGAAGCAGCTTAGTCATGCTGGCCACATGACCCGGAAGCTGTATGCCGGCTCCCTCGGCCAATAAAGCGAGATGAGCGCCGCAACCTCAGTGTTTTCCATGACTGGACCTAATGGTCAGGGGTCCCTTTACCTTTTACCTTCACTTATTCTGTGCCCGTGTATTGTTTTGCCCTTCGGATCTTATCTTTTTTTTTTTTTAAAAAAAATATTTTTTATTAGTTTTCATTTGCCACATACACATAAACATAAACCTAAACAAAAAATAAATTAGAAAACACGTACACTTACACATAAAACAAGAAAAAGAATTCATGGATCTTATCTTAACACAGTGGAACAGAACCACACGTGTGGAAAAAAGTGGGGGAGTAGAGATGACTTATCATGTTTTATCGTGTTTTTAATATTCTGTTGAGAGCTGCCCAGAATGGCTGGGGAAACCCAGCCAGATGGGCGGGGTATAAATAAATTATTATTATAAATTATTATAAATTATTATTATTACTGACTATTCACCATGTTAGAGAAACAATTTTTTAATTATTATTATTTTTTAGTTTCTTCTCCCATTAGATTCACAAAATATTTCGGGGTATGTGTCCCCTTAGGAAAAAAGCACTGCCTAGAAGCATCACTAGGGTGCACTGGTCAATGTGGATAGGTTCCCAGAGGACTGTTATCTTAACTCAATATCCTGTAGCTGCAAGGAAGGTGCTGTATAGGCCACTGGAAGAGTGGACTTCGTGTTCATCATTGTGCATCTTGGGTTGGTTCAAAAGGTGCCCTTTCCATGAACAGAAGGGACCTGGATTCAGCAGAACTTCCACAAATTGAAGGTAGGGGAAGAATTTTCACTTATTTCTTCAAACCCTTGTGATTCCCTTAACCATCTATACTGCTCCAGGGCAGATCCTCCAGACCTCTGGAACAGATTTTTGTGGGGCGAGGGATCTGTTGGGTGAAAGGAAGCTGAGATTTGAGACCACCCTATTCTGCGAGAGAAACTGCACCCAAGGAAGTTTCCCCCCAACCCTTGATGTTTCTTTAAATTATTATTTAAAAGATTTACAGCCTGCCTTTCACTAGTATCTATACTAGGGTGGAGTACAATCCTTTAAAAAAAACACCCAGTAGAACCAAAACTCAGTTCTTGTGAGCATCAGTAAACAAAAGGATGAAAAACAGCTAAACAGAGGTGAAGGCTAAAACAATAACTCATTAAAAGTCTTATTAGCCTGAGTAAGCAGGTATGTCTTTTCTAAACACCAGAAGGACAGCAATATCAGCATTTGATGTACCTGTTAAGCTGCTTTGGGGCCCTAATTGGGTTGAAAGGTGGTATAAATGTTTCACACAAACAAACAAATAAACCAACCAACCGATAACTGACGTTAAGAGAGTGATGGCTACAAAACCAGGAGCACCTACACTAGGTTCACCAGGTTTTCTCTAAAATGGCTAATATAAATCAGGAATGTACACAGCCTATCTTGAATCCTAGATGTTTTGCAATGTGAAGAGGTAACATTATCATCCATCATTAAATCCACTAAGTGTCAAAACTTATCACCTTGACACTTTAATGATCCTTAAGCTGCCCTTGTGAAAGCCTGGTGCCATGACAACCACTCAAAACACAAGGCCCTGGTACTGCTGAACTTCTCTTAATAAATCAGGCATAATTGGCATCTATGCATTATAATAAATTAAAAGTTATTCAACTGGAATGATTTTATATTGTACAATATTAAGTCATTAAATTGGCTGTCCTAATCTTTCCTTTGTGGTAGAATTCCTTGCATGGTGGGGTGGTGGGGTGGTGGTTATTTTTAACATGGAGGATTTTATCTAACCTTGCACTTAAAAATGAAGATCATTAATGGTGGTGCGGAGGGAAAGGGCAGAAAATGTACTGAATTAATGTAGAATCTGTCACCTGCTGACACCTGGGCTCAATTCCTGGCTTAGTTTAGTCCCTCTCCTCTCCCTCCAGAGCCATGAGGTACTAATAAGAAGTCGACTAATTAAATTAAGATGCTAAAATTAATTTTTCATCTCGAAACCAGGAGGGAACAATCAAGCTGGCATGTTAACCCTTTCTTTTCCTTGCACGTATACTTTGTGTTCACACTGCAAGGGGAGGTTGTGTGCAAAAGGTGTCGATCCACATAGGTCACGAAGAAGCGACTAGAACATCATTGATTACGCTCTTTCCTTTCCTCTGCTATTTATTAACAAATGAAACTTGCTAAGACACCCAACAGCAAATACAATAATAGAATCCTAGAACTGTACAGTTGGAAAGGACCATGAGGGTCACCTAGTCGAACCTCCTGCAACGCAGGAATCTTTTGGTCCACCGTGGGGCTCAAACCCACGACCCTGAGATCAAAAGCCTTATGCTTTACCAACTGAGCTATTGTAAATGTTAAATAAAGCCTCCCACCCCCAAAGGCAGAAAATAAGTCACATAGTCCAACAATAATAGGAGCTGAAACCACAAGAAGCAGCAAAGATGCCCTTTGTGAAGGAATACACAGTCAAAAAGCTATTAAAGAAGGCACCACTTCTTTACGGAAGGCATTTCAGTGATAAGGGGTCATGGCTGAGAAGGCCTTTTCTCTTGTAGCCCCTCACCATATCTCAGCTGGATATGCAGAGAAGGACCTCTCTCAGGGATTTCAGTGCATGGGCACATACATACATACATACATACATACATACAAGCAGGCAACTAACACAGCTACAGTCATACCTCATGTTACGTCCACTTCATGTTACGTTCTTTCAGGTTATGTCCCGCGGTGACCCGGAAGTACTGGAAAGGGTTACTTCTGGGTTTCGTCGCTTGCGCATGTGTAGACATGCAAAATGACATCATGCGCATGTGCAGAAGTGGCGAATCGCAACCTGCGCATGCGCAGACGCGCCGCTGCGGGTTGTGTTCCTTTCATGTTGTGAACGGGCCTCCGGAACAGATCCTGTTCACAACCAGAGGTACCACTGTATACTACAATAACAGCTTTATGGATCAGTCCAAAGGTTTATTGAACCCTGCCTTATGTTTCCAACAATGGCCGGCCAACCCTGACTGGTTGGTAGTGTTATGGACAAAGATCCAATGTTGGGGTGACCTTGGGCCAATAATCATTTGTCCTTTTATACATCTCTATCACATGCCCTCATAGACCCCTTTATTTAAATAGAGGGATTGCTGAGCTCTTGCACCTGCTAAAAATGACTAGGATGAAGTAAACGCAGGATGGAGCCTTCCTGTTTATTTACAGATTTTAGAAGCAACCCACTGTTCAAAAACATGGTGGCAGTGTACCAAAAAACAAATAAAAAAAAACAAAGACAAAGTTATAACAATAAAATACATTAAACCCACCTCTAAGACCACCATGAACAATACCACTCAACAGCCTGGTTGAATAAAGAAGTCTGGGTGTATTCCAGAGGGTGGGTCCTACCACACTAAAAGCTCTGATTCTTGATTTGCCGGTGTGGAGGGGGTGGGGGAATAGGAAGATCAAGGCATAATTGCACCATCTAACTCTTACTTCACTACACGCTGCCAAACAAGTAGCTACAGTTGGTTTTCAGCATGACAGACTTTATTCGTCAGAAGCTAACTAGATTGTTTGAGTTCAATTGGATCTAACGGTGTGTTGAGCTTTGGTGACAGAAATGCATAACTCCTAGCTGTGACTGTAGAGCCAGTGGCAGATCTGTGGAATAACCTGTCTCCCATTGTGCTGAATTGCCACTATCACTTTTTAGCCCATGAAAGGATTGTGCTACTCTGTGTATGAAAAATGCATTCTTGAACCACTCTGAATTAGTTTTTAATGTACTGTGACCTCAGATTGCCCCAGGATATTAATGCTAAATGATTACTTCTGAATGCTTTTTGAATAGCTGCAAAGAGCAATTAAACGTGCCATACATCACACATGACACAGTTAAATGCCTCTTCTGGTCAAGGAACCTAAACAATTCTTTCAAATGATGGTAATTCCATAGTACTGGAGAGAGAAAAAAGAGCACTTGTTACCATAAAAAAGACATAAATGGGAGTAGGTGATAACCTTTGCCTGAGGTTGATCAAAGAGAAATGAATTTTTTATGGATATCTAAAAGGAAGATGATTTCTGATCACTGCAAAACCAGTGTCCCATTACAGTACGCTCTCTTCATTGTCTGAGGCAAGGAGAATAATGGAGATAAATCTCATCACGGAGTGGCATATTTCCAATTTTATTTTGGTGCGGGAAATAAAAGGTTGAGTATGAGCTATTAAATAAGTACAGAGTGTAGCTAATATTAATAACTGGGTTACTTCAAATTGCAATATGGCAGGATATCTGATAAATCTTGCATAAATAGTCAGGGGCTGTATCCAGACTTAGTTGGAGTAGAGCCACTGAAATCCGTGGGACTTAGGTAACTTAAGTCCCATTGATTTTAATTGGACGGACTCTAAGCATTACTGAATCCAGACACAGTCCTGTTTATTTAGTCACACAAAATTGGAAGAGTGCAAAAATTTGAGCTCTTATATTTAGCTTGTGCAGAGCTGGCATATGGTTTAAAATATAGCCGGCTGGGAGAAATGCTAATAAAAAATACTAATACAGTGGTACCTCTGGTTATGTACTTAATTCGTTCTGGAGGTCCGTTCTTAACCTGAAACTGTTCTTAACCGGAAACTGTTCTTAACCGGAAACTGAAGCACCACTTTAGCTAATGGGGCTTTCTGCTGCTGCCATGCTGGAACAGAACACGATTTCTGTTCTCATCCTGAAGCAAAGTTCTTAACCCGAGGTACTATTTCTGGGTTAGCGGAGTCTGTAACTTGAAGCGTATGTAACCTGAAGTGTATGTAACCCAAGGTACCACTGTACAACTCACAACTCTTGACTTGCAGCTGAATCACTGGAACACAGGAAGCTGCCTTTTATTAAGTCAGCCCATTGGCCCATCTAGCTCCCTATTGTCTACACTGACTGGTAGCAACACTCCAGGGTTTCAGACTGGGGACTCTTCCCACCCCTGGAGATGGTGGGGATTGAACCTGGGACCTTTTGCATGCAAAGCATGTGCTCTACCACTGAGCTATGGCCCTTCCCCATCATGGAGTGCAACATTACCTGGAGGGCCAGAGAGTCCCAATGCCTGCTAGACAAAAGGAAAAAGGTAAAGGTAAAGGACCCCTGACAGTTAAGTCCAGTCGTGAATGACTCTGGAGTTACGGCGCTCATCTCGCTTTACTGGCCGAGGGAGCCGGCATTTGTCCGCAGACAGTTTTCCCGGGTCATGTGGCCAGCATGACTAAGCCGCTTCTGGCGCAACGGAACACTGAAACCAGAGCAGCGCACAGAAACGCTGTTTACCTTCCTGCCGGAGCGGTATCTATTTATCTACTGGCACTTTGGGGCATGCTTTTGAACTGCTAGGTTGGCAGGAGCTGGGACCGAGCAACGGAAGCTCACCCCATCGCGGGGATTCAAACTGCCGATCTTCTGATCAGCAAGCCCAAGAGGCTCAGTGGTTTAGACCACAGCACCACCCGCGTCCCTAGACAAAAGGAAGCCCTCTGCAACTTGGGACTAATGTCTGGATCTGAACTTGGCTATCTGCTAGGTTCCATGCTCCTTCTGACTGTTGCTTGCAAAGCAGCGCTCTAGCTCTGAATCCCTGATGCAGATAAGTGCCACTGAGTGAGGGAAAAGGTTTCATTAGTAGATGGGAAAAGCAGCCATCTAACGTTCAAGTCATTAAGCCTGTTCTATACTGTTGAACAGGGTAGGCTGAGCAACAATGGTCCCATTCACGCCTCAGGTCACACCCGTGGAATACATGAAGATGAGAGTGTGGGGTGTGTGAGTGGCACTGACCCTGTTATATCTACCCCAACCTCCAAGCGTTCAGTGGAAGGTGTGAATGGGGCAGCGCACACATCCAGTTGTATGTAGATGGGCTCTGTCTGCACAGTTCGGAACACAGGGTTCCAGATTGTGTGGAAGAGCCTATTGGCATACAAGCATTTTTCAGGTGTTGCTTGGTTGAAGGGGGAAACTGTGGTGAAAGGCACTGTTGGGTTATGCATTTAGCTCCATTCCCAAAACCATGCAGTTCCATTCATTCTCACTGTGTTGGGGCATAACCTCTGACTCGGCTCTTTGCATGGTGGCTGCACCTGTGATCAGGGTTCTCAATACACAAGGAAGGTATGCCCCAAATAACACAATGGTAATGGTGGGGGTGGGAGGAACAATAGAATTGTTCTTTTCACCATGCCCGACCCTTCCACAGGAGCAATGCCAGAAGAATGCTACAGAGAGCCATGTACTCACCTCCCGTTGAATGCTAAGAGGTTGGGTATCTGTGGCCATACCTAGTTATTATACTGGTTTATACACTGGGTGAGACTTGCTACTTAAAACATGTGCCTGCACAAGGGAACCTATACTCTCCCAACGGGGAGAATATTCAGAGGGAATCCTTGAAAGCACTCTACTTTTCTCAGGAAAATGGCTGTTCCGAGTCTTCACTTCTGTTCCTCCCTTTTAACTGCCTTCTCAAGCCCCAGTAGCAGAGGCAGACTTTGACCTTTCAGATTTCAGCCTTGCGCGAGCCCCAAATTTGTGCTCCTCCCACCTCTCACCTTCCGTTCTGTGCATGCACTATGTCATAGCTGTGGCGCCCTGTGGCGCTCCTCTTGGATTGGTGCCCAATGCAGGGGAACCAGTTGTGCTATCCTAAATCCACATCTGCCAGTAGTTACATCTTCAAACAGTGTGTGGACTCAACACACGGAGAGTGGAACAGGATCATGCCCATTGTCCACACTCCTGGTCTCCCTACATTGAACAGAAGGTTGGAAGAGAGGTTAGGTATGTACAATTTATACTCACCTTGGCAGCTTTCACATGATCAGGAAGCCTGCATGTTCCTCATCTTCCTTTCGCAGCAACAGATTTAGCCTCCAGCTTTTCTTTTTGAAGGTGTGAACAGGGTCACAGTTACAAAGCATTAGCCTTTTAAACACTATTCTCAACCTCCAACTCATAATTTTTAAGGCTGATATCGGTCTCATAGTCTCTCACACTATCACTTTTCTCTTTCAAATGACTAACTTTTGAAAAAAAATATCTTTCAAGCCACTATAACTTTATTATTTTTTTATTATGATGATTATAAGACGGTGGTCGAACCGAACCCATAATTCTCAAGTCCCTGATGGAGACTTACATAATGGAAGGTACAATGAATGAATGTTGTTAATTTGAAATGTGAAATTATAAATCAATTACAGCGATGGCAAAAGCCCTCTGTGACATGCCACAATTTACTTTCAGTGGCATTTAAACCTATTGCGCATGCTGAACAATCTGTAATAAATTATGATTTTTTCCCTTGCTCCTGAAATGAAGCTATAATGATGGTAGTTGAATTCTTGTACTGGGAAATAAGGTGGCATTTAATTCCTTGAGAACAAATGACAGTCACAAAAGAACAGTTAATTATTCTCAGCTGCAAGAGAGAGCGAGCAGGAGAGAGCACTCAGCTGAGATTTGTGTGTGGTGTCTATTCTTAACTAATCTTTAACTAAGGCTGAGCTGCAAGGGAAATTTTCTTGGAGTCCATATGATCAAGTGCTACAAGTTTTACACTTTTCCTGCAATGACCGCTCCCCGCTTAAAACAGGGGGCGCCCTTTGCGTGGACGCACGCAGCCCTGGATCTGGAGCGGCCCCATCAGCATAGGCTTGGCTTTGCCTTCCCTCAGGTGGGATACCTGGAGGTCTCCACCTACCTCAGTCAGTTGTCCAATCCCACCTGGGGGAAGCGTTGCCAAGGAGACCAGGCCAGGTAGGGGAGGGATTACCTGCCCACACAATAGAGGGAGGATCTTACCTGGGAATCCTCACTTGGCTCCAGAGCTTCTCCCACCCTACCCACCCTCAGTTAATGTCTTATTTTGCAGGTTAACTTTTCTTCACAGGTTTTGCAGGTTAACCTTTCTTCACAAGTATGTGGGCGCTGCTACGTTAAGGTCGCTGTTAACGGGCCGGAAAGGAATTTCCCTGCATTGGCAGGTTTCACCTTTCCCGTAGCAAAACGTCACAACTTTGGCGGTATCAGGCCTTGGGCGGAATCCTTTAGTCCATCTTCCTCTTTGCGGCGGCGATACCAGGGTTCCCCGTTAAAGGGGTTTCTGAAGGGAGGCTTTGACCGTACGCCGAAAGGTCGTCATTGCTCTCCTCTGCGGCGGCGGCGGCGTAATGGGGGCGGCTATCTCTGCTTGAACATATGTTCTCCAGAGCTGGCCCATCCCCCCCCCACACACTGGATAACCCTGAAGCTCCCTAGGTCCCCGGCTGGGGACTGGGGAGGGAGAACGCCCAATACCTGAGCCAAGGTCTACCCACATTTGAAATTTAATAAAGTTGTGGCCAATTTAATCCCATAGCACGTTGTCTTGAGTCATTATTCCACATGACGGGGGGGACCGCGTGGGATCTGGGGATTCCGCCTGTCCACGCAAACTCCAGAATACTTTCCTAGTAGCAGCACAAATGAAGAGACGTGACTGAGGGCAGATCTGCACTATGCATTTGAAGCACACTCAGCACACATTTAAATCACACGTCTTCCCCCACAGAATACAGTGGATGCTCGGGTTGTGAACGTGATCCATGCGGGAGGCATGTTCGCAACCCACAGCATTTGCAACCCACAGCGCCATGTCTGCGCACACGTGGGTTGTGATTCGGCACTTCTGCGCATGCGTGACTGCCGAAACCCGGAGGTAACCCATTCCGGTACTTCTGGGTTTTGGCGCATCCGTAACCCGAAAAAACGCAACCTGAAGCATCTGTAATGTAACCTGAGGTATGACTGTAATGGGAACTGTAAAGCTGTAATTCCCAGCAACCTCAACAAACTACAGTTCCCAGGATTATTTTGGGGAAGCCATGTGTTTCAAACGTGCATTGAATGTGCTTTAAATGGATCTACCCTCAGTGTTCAGGGTTCCAGTTTATGAGGACAGTCCAGGTACATCTGGCAGGCTGCCTCAATGCAGACACGCCCCCCCCCCCCATGCATGAAGAACATTGGGGGAGAGGCTGGCATGAAGCATGATAACAAAAGCAGGCAGACGATATGCAACCACACTTCCGCCTATGAATATTGTCACATCTCTAGCACTTCTGCTGCATACTAGGAGGGAGAGGAGGAGGCAGCAGAGAGGTCAGTGCAATGCAAACAGACTGGGGGAGCTAATTCAGTACACCCGCCAGGGTGTTTGCTCCACCCCAACCTTACTGCCACCTTGCCTTTCCCCCTTTAAATTCTAGTATGCAGCAGTGCCATGGGCAACTGGAGGTCAAGAAAACTGTGTGCTCACTATTAGAGAGCCAGTGTGGTGTAGTGGTTAAGAGCGGAGGACTCGTAATCTGGTGAACCAGGTTCGCGCCCCCGCTCCTCCACACGCAGCTGCTGGGTGACCTTGGGCCAGTCACACTTCTCTGAAGTCTCTCAGCCTCACTCACCTCACAGAGTGTTTATTGTGGGGGAGGAAGGGAAAGGAGATTATTAGCTGCTTTGAGACTCCTTAGGGTAGTGATAAAGCGGGATATCAAATCGAAACTCTTCTCTCTTCTTCTTCTTCTTCTTCTTCTTCTTCTTCTTCTTCTTCTTCTTCTTCTTCGCTTCACCCCCAGTAAACCAGCTGAGAATCCACCCCCTGGAGAATTTTGGTGAAATGGTTCCCCCTCCCCCCATCTTTCTGTCCACAAATAGGGCAGAGAATTTCAAGAAGTCATTGGTGCTGATTTCTAATGAAGACAAATTTAAACTTTCCAAATAGTATCAACAAAAGATGCCCTTGTAGCCCATGGCACTGAGGGGGAAACTTCTGCACATGCTCCATTGAAGTGAATGGGGTTTGCTCTTGTGCATCTTCCATACCTCACCGCGAAGCTTGTGCTCCTTGTGCTTCCTTCCTTTGCCTACTGGTAAGATAGCCACATTATTTATCATGCTGTCATTTTGTCACTGCATTGAGCTGAATCTCTGGACGTAGTGACAAAATGAAGCCATGCTAGATCTGTGCAGGAACTAGGAAAGCAATTCATTTTATTTCAGTTTGGATAGCAAACCTGAGATTTATTAATGTAATGTAAAATGTTAACTGGCAGGTAAAAGTAATCCTCTTAATGAACATGATTAAAAGAACAGTTGGAATACAGAAATTGCAGTGTGTGCAACATTGAGGGAATTAATAGACCTTAAAATATTCAAAGAATCAATTAAAAAAAGCCTCTTCAGGGTTTAAAGTGAGCATAAATATATTCAACTTGAAATAAGTGCCAGAAAATTAAAACACACACCTTTGTTACGGGGACATTTAAAATACCTTTTGGGGACACTATACATTCAGAAATGTTAACACATGTTAGAGATGAAAGAAGGTTTTGAGGAAAACATGGCAATACAGTTTCAAAGTAAAGGGTAGGATTCAACTGTGTTTCACTTAGTGTAAACACACTGAAATTAATGGACCTAACCTAGTCATGCTCATTAATTCAATGGGTCTAGTCTGAGTGAACTTAGTTGAATACCATGGAAGGTTTTTGAATTTAATGTTTACCTCAAAAACAGAATTTGACAATATTGTCTTATGGCCCCTAGCATGGGCAGGAGGAAAAAGGGTAGCTAAGGGAACCTCTGAGACAAAATCCCATGCCACTATCCAGTTCAGGAAACCTCCAGAATTGGGGAACAAAGGTCCTTATAGCTAAGGTTATGGTTTTCCTAGCAGTGATATATGCAAGTGAGAGCTGGACTATAAAGAAGGCTGATTGCCGAAGAATTGATGCTTTTGAATTATGGTGTTGGAGGAGACTCTTGAGAGTCCCATGGACTGCAAGAAAATCAAACGTATCCATTCTTAAGGAAATCAGCCCTGAGTGCTCACTGGAAGGACAGATAGTGAAGCTGAGGCTCCAATACTTTGGCCACCTCATGAGAAGAGAAGACTCCCTGGAAAAGACCCTGATGTTGGGAAAAATTGAGGACACAAGGAGAAGGGGACGACAGAGGTTGAGATGGTTGGACAGTGTTCTCGAAGCTACCAGCATGAGTTTGACCAAACTGAGGGAGGCAGTGGAAGACAAGAGTGCCTGGCGTGCTCTGGTCCATGGGGTCATGAAGAGTTGGACATGACTGAACGACTAAACAACAACAAAAATGTAAAAATTTATTTGATTGATGCAGACCAAATTCTGTATAGAAAATTAGAATTGTAGAATTGTAGATCAGGAGTGCCTCAATAACGATGAATTCTCATAGTACCATTGCTGCAGTGCCAGGAGGGTGGTTTTTATTTTAAGTGATGTTTCAGAATACTTGCAATTCAGGAAGTATTCGGTGTGCAGCTGTGTGTCTGTCCAGGGTGCTGAAATGGCAACCTTATTTGTTGAGTTTGAACTCAAGCTGCAATGCTATGCATGCTTTCTTGGAAGTAAACCCCATTAAACATAGTGGTAGGTGATGCCAAGTAAACATGTATAGATAGGATTGTGCTATAAGATCTAGGTCAGATAGTATCACACAAGTTAAAATATTTTATCCCCCAGATATGTATACAAGGCTGCCGTTATTATTGTTAAAATATATACATTTATTTAATAAATTTGTATACTGTTTTCCAAGAAAAAAAATCTTCCCAAGGCAATTTACATCCATACTGAAAATCATATGAAACACCACAAAATTCTCAAAATAATATTTCAAAACATTACTAAATACAAAGAGGACCAACCCTAATCTAGCATAACACATAAAAAATACTAGTTCTGTAAATCAGATTTGTTGATAAAGGCTACATAAAGAGGCAGGTATTTAAGGACCATTTAAAAACCCATGAAAGTACATTGCAGAATTGTGGGGACTTTCTTTATGACCAAGAATCTCAGCTGAGCTTCAGAAGCAGATCTTAACAAGTAGGCATTTCAACATGAATGATTAGGCTGTCTGCACAACACCAATCCCAAGCAGTAGGGTTCAATACAGATTTATGTAATAGGGCTGTTGGAGGCTGACATCCTTACTGCTGAATGGGATGGATTTTGCCACAGGAAGCTGAGGGGGAAGATGGCAGGACCCTGATGACCAGATGGGTCAATTTCCATGAGCAAAGCCAGAGGTGGTTTTAGGGTAATGTGACCGGTGTAGCCTCATTGGATGATGAGCTGTAGGGAGGGCCATGACAATGCTGTAGAATGGCGTGCAAGAGGTGCTGGATTTTAGCCACCACTGAAATCTGAGAGCCACTGGCAGATCATTCGCCAGCCCTTTATAGATGCTTAACTGTGGATCAAACCCAGCATCCAATGATTTGGAATGTAGTGTTATAGTGATGACACCTGTGTTTTTCTCGTCCCGGAGGATAAATCATGGTGACCGCCTGCATTGATCAGAATGAAGAAGCCAGAACAAAAGTGATTCCAAATATGTTTCCCAAGTGTTAGCAAAGGCTGGTATCCCATCGTTGATTTGGTTAGTGCAGGTTCCTCAGCCTCTCCCCTCCAGATGTTTTTGGCCTACAACTCCCATGATCCCTAGCTAGAAGGACCAGTGGTCAGGGATGATGGGAATTGTAGTCTCAAAACATCTGGAGGGCCAAGTTTGATGAAGCCTGGCTTAGTGCTTCCCTATCTGAACATATTCTCAAATGGGAAGTACTGCTGGGGCGTCACATTGACATAGTGGTGGTGTCTGGTGGCTTCAGAAGTTATTGTAATATGCTTCACATGTGTCCATCCTCAAAGAACATCCTGATGTTTCAGCTAGTACAGAATGCAGTGTACTGTCTCTTAATAAGGGAAGAGCGGTAGAAACAAATCTAACCTGTATTCATTCAGTAACTGCGCTGGTACTCTGTTATCTTACAGGTGTTGTTTGATCTGCAAGGCCTAAGGCACTTCAGCATATTTTATTGAGTGCCCCTTCCTTGCCTACCAAAATAAGCAGAGAATGTGCCACTTATCAATCCATAGTGTTCAATTTGTTAGTGTACCTATGGGGGATTATTTATGGTAGCAGCAATATTTTAGGACTCTCTGTCAAAGGAGGCCCATCAGTATTTTCCAAAAAGGTTTTTAATAACTTTTGTTGTCCGGTGCAAATTTTAGAACTGTTAAGTAACTTAATAATTGGTGTGTAAAAAAATTCCTACCCTTTTTGTAAAATTATGCGCAGATCATTTAATAGAATAAGGTGGAGTACTTTGACTGCTACATTTAGGGAGTGGGGAATGAGTCTGTCAGCTTTGTTACAGGGAAAGAAATTTTCAAAATTCTCAAAGCCAAAGAGGGTTTTATACAGATTCACATACACATACCCTTTGTATCCCTTTGTTCATAACATTGAGCTGCATAAAGTATAGCCAAAGAGCACTTAAGTGATTATTCTGATTGATGGTGTGATTGTGAGGACACTCCCGGCCCATTAAATGGGAGTAAAGAACCTAGATTGATATGGGCTTCTGAAACACACCCATAAATATTAATAGAAAGAAAGAAAGGTGAGCCTTGCTTACCTTTTATAATGTGATTAAAAAGATTAAAACAAGCCAAGAGTTAACTAATCTGCATTGAGAGATCATGGACACCTTTTCCTAAACCGTGATGTAAAAAACTGTTAGCTGCTGCGAGAAAGAAGCAGCAAAGCTTTTTTTTTTAATACCAGAATAAAAGTGTGAGATCTCTAAAATGCATTCACCCCCACAACCAATTTATTTGTTCTTGTTCCTTATCTTTTCACATGTGCTACACTTTCCTCAGTATAGCAATTTAAGAAGTGAAATACATCAGCTTTGATTATATTTCCATTAGAAAACTGGTTAAAGTGCAGCTATAATTGCACTGAAGAAATTAAAGAGACCTATACTACCTTAGCTAACTAGATTTTTCATTACCTTTTGAAATAAGAAGGGGACACTTTAACTGCTAGGCAGCCCTTGATTGCCACAAGGGGAGTTTACTGAGGGTAAAGCTAGCCGCTGGAGGATTCCGCGGCTTTTCCCTCTGAATGCAAATGAAACATATTGAGCACTACAAGGAAAAAAATTAATAATAAAAATTGAATATAAAAGCTATAAAGTTCAGATTACATTCGTTCCCCAGTGCACAGCAGTTCCGCATGCTTTCAATGTTTAATGTCAGCTAGACTTATTACTGTATATTTTGTTTTGAGCGTTCTGCATGCTACCTCCTCTTTTCGGAAAAAAAAAGGGGAAGGAGAAATTGGAGACGGATCAAGGAAGGCAAAGAGGAATAAAGAATGGAGAGGAGAGATCCGATCCAGGTAACAAGTGGTACATGTATGGAGCAGGTTTCCACATAACCATAGCTGGATGGGAAACTCTGCATCCGAAGGGATGCTGAATGAGTGGTCCATCCCGATACATCTGGGCTGAGGATGTGTATGTGGTGCCCTGTGAGGAAACCGGCACGAGTTCTGAGCAACCCAGTTCTTCTTGTCAGTTTGCATTTCTTAGTGCAGAAAGTATTGGATCTGATGTGTAGAGATCTTTCCTATTCTAATTAATTCAAGAGGGTTCTGGAAGCTTCTCTGTGTGACAGAAACAAGCAGAAGGTTCATGATGTGTGGGTTATTCCTTCCGAGAAGCTGAGTACAGCTGGCCTAAACTGGGTCTCTTATCTCTTTCTGTCAAGGTCATGCTGACTATAAAAGTAGGGCTAGAAGGAGCCTGGGTTTCACTTTCCCTTTCCCTGTACAAAGGTAATGGCCACCATCAAGCTGTTAATAAGCAAGCATAGGGGTGTGCTGTAAGCATAATTGTAAAAATTCTGCATTTCTGATACACCTCATTCTTTCCAGAATACAAGGAACAGATGCCAGCAAGAAACGTATATCCTTGTGGGAGGTTCAAATACCAAAGGAAATCAGAGGATAAGTCACTGTAACTGATCAATAAGTTACAAGTTCATTTGCTGGGCATTTGAAAGTATGTTGCCCTCTTGAAAAGGTCCATGTAAGATCTTCTTATCTGCACATCAACATGGATGCTGATCTGTGAAATTGTGCAGAATTCCTCAACAGGGCTGCAATGCTCCTCACTCTGGTCAAGAAACGCAAGCCAAGTCTGAAGAAGCATTTGCTGACAGTCATCAATGGTGTATTTCATAGCATTGACTTCAGAACCATCACACACTTCATTTCTCTACCACGAGAAATATCTCACCATGACAGACACCAAGCCAGTTAAGCACAGCTTCTGAATCCTGCCACATACAGGTTTTCTGTCAAGCTGCAAAGGACTTTTCTCCCGAAGCAGTAAAACACAGCACCAAAGCTCAAAGAGCACCAGGCAGAGAGCGAGGGAAACCGTGTCATATTGTGAAGCCACTTTTCTGGGGGGAAACAAAATCCTTTGAAGCATTTCCAGCCAACTCCTTGGAGAGGCAAACATATTTTCTGAGGCATGATTCTAGGTTAAAGAACGATGTCCCACACTTGTTTACAAAGCAGCACAACAGCTGTTGCGAGCCACTTGGCCCCCCTTTGGACAGACAAGATGCATTTGGATCCATTGCACTGAGCCGTGGAGGAGCCATCAAGCAATTTCTCAGCAGAGATCAGCAAGAGGCGGCGCTGAAAGCATCTCCAGTCTCGGGTAATGACATGAGGCGCGTTTCTGTTCTGCTTCCTTTGTTTCTCAAAATCATCATTATTAATCATTGGGCAGAGGACTTTGCAGGGAACGCAAACGGTTTATTATCCTAGGCCCAATGTTTATGTTCTTGGAGTGGTGTGGGAGCCACTTACACGTGGCCAGGTCTAGTGATCGAGTGAAACATTATGAGGAAAGTGAGAGCTAATTCCACTCACGTGTTAGCTAGCTGCAAATGTCCTTTAAAATTACAACAGCTCCCATGGAACTTTGCCAGGTATTTTTAAAATGCTCTTGGTGTCATGCTCCTGTTTCAAAACAGAACGTCAGTGGCTCTTACTTGAGAGTAAGGAGAAGTTCCTTATTCAGGCTAGTAAGGGTACAGGCTAAGCAGCAAGCACTGGGTCCAGAAGTTGTGATTGCAAGGTGCATGAGCAAGAGATGTACCAATGGAAGCAACCAAGATGTCCCCAAAGTCCCATACGTGCTGACTCAGTCGCTTCAGTCTGCAGAATTTGCCCTTCTGCAAGCACCACACACTGTCTGTTCTCTTTGTAAGGAGTCTTTTCTTTAGTATGGCAGTGCCTGTGCTTTCAAATTCCTTGTCTATTGACATTAGGCAAGCACCACCACTGTACTCCTTGAGACATCTGCTTTGGCAGGCCTATCCAAACACATAATTTGGTGACATCTCTTCTTGATGTGCTTCAGATGTTGTCGTGTGTTTAATTTTTTTCCAGCAGTTTTTAAGGGAGGAATTCAACGTCACACTGTTTTGAACGTTCCATCAGTGTAAGCGTTTCAGCTTCCCAGGTGGTGCAACCTCCCCCCTCCTCCCGCTGCGAGCTATCCTGCAGGTTCTCCCACCCCCACAAGTCGATTTCAGGGGCCACAAATATACTTCTCTGCAAAAGACAGAGAGGACAAAGCCTTGTTGCTCAAGCAGAACTCCTTGCGTTGTGTGGCTTTCCTTGACAGGGCTCATCAGATGAATTCCACCCTAAATATTTCAAATATTATTTTATTTTTAAGTGTATTTCATTACCAAAAAGTACTTTGGGAGAAAAAATAAAACAAACAAGCAAACTAACAAAAATGTTGTATTGTTTATAATATTCAGTTGGAAGCTGCCCAGAGTGGCTGGGGAAACCTAGCCAGATGGGCAGGGTATAAATAATAAATTATTATTATTAAAAATAAGTCCAGAAGGTTGGTTCTGGGTTATGAAACAAGGCCTTTACCTCACTCGCTTCAAGGCTGTGGGAATCTTGCCCCTCTGAGTTGTATGTTTTCCCCTCCTTAATGGTTTGCAGTAGAGATCTAAAAAGACTTTGCCTTGATTCTTTTTAAGGTAAGAAAAGGCTGACTTTTTCTTTTTCTTTTTCTTTTTCTTTTTCTTTTTCTTTTTCTTTTTCTTTTTCTTTTTCTTTTTCTTTTTCTTTTTCTTTTTCTTTTTCTTTTTCTTTTTCTTGGAGATTCTGACTATTAATTTTATCTGTTTTGATACCTCTTGTAAGTAAACAAAATACCCATCTGAACCCAACTGTTCACTTGAGCTGAGCTTTGCTGAACTGGCACCATCTGGGCCCACCAGTTTTTACATGGCTAATTCCTTACAGCTGGACTGGAGTTTTTGTGATTGTATTAAAAAAGCACATCCAAACGACTGTACTTGTAATGTGCCAAAAGGAGGAGATAACCAAAAGATTACTGCATAGCAGGGGGCCTGGACTAGATGACATACAATTCTATGATTCTATAACCATAAACCTACAATAATTACACATTTAACCTCATCTGCCAACTTTTGCCACTGGTCCTGTCCACCACTGGTATGCCGTCCAGAAAATATTGTGGCCCTTGGGTTGAAAACGTTTCCTTCAACAAAATTTCTTCTTCACTCATGAAGACCATTATGAATGAACTTTAGTACTTGTGTTCCTCAAAAGGGTTTATAATTCTTAATAACGTAAGAGGGGTCTTCTGGATCAGGTCCAAAGCTCATCTAATCCAACATCCTGTTTTCACAGGGGGCCAACCAGATACCTTGGTTGCAGTTCTGTGTCCACTTGGACTCAATGGAACTTATCCTGAATTAGTATTGTGCTGCTGCTTATTTTTCATTTCTCACAACACCCCTTTGAAGAAGAAGAAGAAGAAGAAGAAGAAGAAGAAGAGTAGTTTGGATTTGATATCCCGCCTTTCACTCCCTTTAAGGAGTCTCAAAGTGGCTAACATTCTCCTTTCCCTTCCTCCCCCACAACAAACACTCTGTGAGGTGAGTGAGACTGAGAGACTTCAGAGAAGTGTGACTAGCCCAAGGTCACCCAGCAGCTGCATGTGGAGGAGCGGGGAATCGAACCCGGTTCACCAGATTACGAGACTATCGCTCTTAACCACTACACCACACTGGCTCTCAAGAAGGCCATGAGCACCTTGGTTTTCATGGACAGGGATTTGAATGAACAGATAGGTAGGTGAATTTCAGGTATTCCAGCCACCAGGATTATTACAGTAGCCCCGTTAAAGAGCAAACAATAGCAGAAATATCAGTAACATTAAAATATCCTGTCCTTTTATGCTCTGCACTGTGATGCATTGCAAACAGGGCCTCTTTCATCACTTTCCCCTAACAACACCCCCCTTCGAAACAAAGCAAACTCAGATGAAATGCAGTAATAAATTTCCTTCTGGGAGAGCTGCTTCTGACACCGATCTCTGTCTCTCAGTCAAAGAGACTGACAGCAGGGCCTTTGGAGCCTACAAATCAAGTGTGGCCAATTATTCTTAGTCTGGTGCAATATCACTTCCCTTGCCTTCCTCCTTATCAGAAAGTGGTCATTGCCCAATTATTCATTACCCATGGCATGTGACATACCAGCATGATATCTTGACATTACTCTATGGTTACTATTTCCTACCCCCCCATGTGATGTTCCTCCTAATACTGCCACAGTCTGGTGCGTCTCAACAGCATCATTCTCACAAACAATGCAGGAGGCGGTAACCCTGTGTAAGATGGGGACATATATAACGGAGTGCTCCTTCATGCCAGAAAATGAAAGAATAGCCCTGCACATAGGAAATGAGATGTCAGAAAGAAGATCAGGATTCTCCCTCTGCCCACCGTGGGGGAACAGTCTGTCTGAGGAGCCATCACCCTGCTATAAGGTTCTGTGGTTCTAAGTAATACTGTCTAGACACCAGGCATGCCAACTCTGTGGGGCCAAGGTGTCTTTGCCCCCCCTCAATATTTGTGTGTGTGTGTGTGTGTGTGTGGGGCTCCCTCAGTGTTGAGGGGGCAGAGGAGGCTGATTGTTGCGTGTCTTCAATGGCTGGCTCCTCCTGAGCACAAGAGAGGAGGAGCCGCTGGGCACTGAAGCCACACAGTGCTGGGCTCCATGCTCAGCCACTTCCCAATGATGTGATGCCTCACATGCCCCATGCGCATGACATCACACTCTTCCACGATTTCAGCTATGAGGGAGAATTCTGGGAACTGTAGTTGGTTAAAGTTGCTGGCTACACAGAGCTACAATTCCCAGCATCTTTAATGAGATTCTCTATGACTGTTAAAGAGTGCTTTAAATGTATGGTGTGGATGTGACTGGAGTTGCGCCAAACAACTGTTATCTCACACTTTCCAGGGGGTTTTCTCATCACTTAAGGTAAAGGTAAAGGGACCCCCTGACCATTAGGTCCAGTCGTGTCTGACTCTGGGGTTGCGGCGCTCATCTCGCTTTATTGGCAGAGGGAGCTGGTGTACAGCTTCCGGGTCATGTGGCCAGCATGACTAAGCTGCTTCTGGCTAACCAGAGCAGTGCACGGAAACACCGTTTACCTTCCCGCTGGAGCGGTACCTATTTATCTACTTGCACTTTGATGTGCTTTTGAACTGCTAAGTTGGCAGGAGCAGGGACCGAGCAATGGGAGCTCACCCCGTCACGGGGATTTGAACCGCTGACCTTCTGATCAGCAAGTCCTAGGCTCTGTGGTTTAACCCACAGTGCCACCCACGTCCTTCTCATCACTTACCTTATTGCAAAGATTCCATTTTTTAAAAATGAAGTGGGTTTATTGTGCAAGAATGCCAAATCAACTTCAATTGCATGGCCCAATTTTGCTGAGATTTAAGTGAATCCTCCCTGAAAATAGCAACACTCCAGAAGAGCGCTGTGCTCAGGTGTTTGAAGAGTGCTAGCGTATTCTTGATCAGCCTTCTGATCCCCAGGCTAAACATACCCTGATCTGTTGGTGAGGAGCGGGGCAGTTATGGAAGAGGACCTCTGCTTCTCTCCAAACACTTTATTATACTCCCCGTGTGTAGCGTTTTATCACACGTCCCTTAAACCACCATAGAAATCTTCCCAGCAGGCAGTTCTAGTGTTTGGTAACATTAATCTTCTTTACAATGCCAGGACTGGGACCATAAATGATTTATTGCAATTACCTGTTCTGGTAAAGCGGAGCTCAGGTGAGGCAGCCGTAGTTGTAGTTAAGGGGATGGATTCTATCTCAGAACAACCAGGGAGAGAGAAAAAAAATATATTGGGTTGCCTTTGTGTACCTGCCTTCCTATATCGCCTCTGACATTATTCAATTAAACAGAAGGGGAAGCGTGCATTTTAAAAGACAATGACTTACTGACACCATCAAGAAGCACTCGGGTATTCTCATTTATCCTCCAAATGCCACAAATTCAAAATCCAAGCCTGAAATGTACAATCTCTGTGGTTTTATCTTAATGACTCACCATATATATAC
Source organism: Podarcis erhardii (assembly GCF_964252035.2). NCBI lineage: Eukaryota > Metazoa > Chordata > Lepidosauria > Squamata > Lacertidae > Podarcis > Podarcis erhardii. Next base: position 26,495,382 of record NC_138499.1, read on the forward strand.
ATGGTGTTATATATAAAAAGCAACTTACATTGGCTGCAAACCTGAAACGGACTGTATATTTTCCCCATTCAACTGTCATTAGTTGTTTGTTTATTTGTGTGTGTCTTGAAAAGGTTGTATGGACAAAAGTCCATTAATTCCTCCCCTTTTAGAGGGGACAGGTTGAGATCTTGTCACACACTGAGACTTGGAGGCCTACTAAGAGCCTGCAAGTCTTTGAGTGACCCAGGGGGCATGTTCCCATGTTGACCAACTCCAAGAAGGATGGTGTGTGTATTCAATCCTGTTATAGTGAGCTTTGAAGAATAGTGAGATGTACTGTTGCTTTCTGGGCCTTTTCAAAGTCAATGTGAGGTCAGTCCAAGGAGACCCCTCACCCTTCTCAGGCTCCAGAGTGGGGCAGGTGTGGAAAAAGTGGGTGAACCTAATATTGGGGTACCCAGTGAAGCTGAATGTTGGATGATTCAGGACAGGCAAAAGAAAGCAATTCTTTACATAGCACATAATTAAACTTCAGAATTTGCTCCCATAACAGGCAGGGGCAATGTCAGTTTGCATTTCTTAGTACAGAAAGAATTGATCTGATGTGTTCTGCTTCATTCAATAGGGTTCTGGAAGCTTCAAGAAGCTTCTCTGTGTGAAAGAAGATTCATGATGTTTCGGTTACTACTTTAGAGCAAGCATGGCCAAACTTGGCCCTCCAGATGTTTTGGGACTACAATTCCCATCCCCCCTGATCACTGGTCCTGTTAGCTAGGGATGATGGGAGTTGTAGTCCCAAAACATCTGGAGGGCCCAGTTTGGCCATGCCTGATTTAGAGAAACAGAGTATAGCTGGTTTAAAATGGTTCTGTTATCTCTTCTGTCAAGGTCATGCTGACTATAATAGTAAGTCCAGAAGGAGCCAGAACTCATTTTATTTTTCTATCTCTTTTCCTTCCGGTGTGGTTCTGTATGCTTAGCGTTAAAGTTTAGTATTATAAGTTATTGTAAGTTTAAGTTACGTCTGCTGCAGCTGGATTTCTTATGGACAGTGCCAATCCTGAATGTATTGGATTTGTGACCGTTATGCTCATTTGCCTTCAGTAGCAGTAAAGGTCTGCTGCATGAAATATTAATTGTACCTGGTCTATTTTTTGGGAATCCTGCAATGTGTTCTAAGTTTTTCCTCCGCATGACAGACAAACACCAACTTGGATAGCTTTAAAAGAGGGTTAGACAAGACTATCAATGGCTGTGTCAGAATGGCTATGTTCTGTTTTCAGTGTTGGAGGCAGTAAAGGTAAGGTAGAGGACCCCTGGACAGTTCAGTCAAAGGTGACTATGGGGTGCAGTGCTCATTTCGCTTGTCAGAAGCTGGGACAGAGCAATGGGAGCTCACCCCGTCATGTGGACTTGAACTGCTGACCTTTCAAGCGCCAAGCCCAAGAGGCTCAGTGGTTTAGACCACAGTGCCATCCTCATCTCGTTGGAGACAGTATGCTTCTGCATACCAGCAGCTGGGAATTGCTAGTGGGGAGTGTCCCACACTCCGGTCCTGCTTACTCTCAGTGCAGATCACTGCACTTAGTCATGCATTTTCTAGACCAACTGGAATGATGTTAAGTACGCACCATTGGGCTAGGTAGGTAATGGCATTAACACCTGCAGATATTTTAAAATGTCAATGGCTTTAAAAAAAACAACTCCTCAAGAGCAAGGCAAGCAAATCTAGGCATGTGAAAGAAAGAAAGAAGCTGTGTGAAAAGGCATTGTGTGGAAGATGAAACCAGACTCACATTTTATTGGTTGCATGGAATCAAAATGCTAGGCTAACTTGTTAGCTATAAGTTTTGACTTTAAACATGACATGAGGAGAAACCAATTATATTTAGTGATCACAGCATGGTGAAATGGAATCTGCAGCGGGGAGAGAACAGCTCAAGTGCCCTTCCATTTGCTCCATTTTAGAGATTGTGGTCAGTATTTTTGTGCGCATTCATAATTTTTCTCCCAGTCTGGGCAATGATAATAAATGTAATTACAGATTGGGCAGAATTGACTGTAGCTGTCCAAGCTCGGTGAAATTAACATAACAGCTAATGTAATGAATATGTCAATTAATTCTTCATTGTAACAGCCTGTGTCTGTTGGTAACATTAAAGCTTGATAAATGAATACGGTTGTTGAAATTAATTGTTGCACATGTAATTTAGTGATGATAGCAATGTAGGCCAAAAATGCTCTCTTTTTTTGCCCTGGGGTCAATCCACTTACTTCATTTGATTAAGTTTGAGTATACTCTGGCATAGGCCAGAAGCCTTTGTCTCTTCTTAGAATCATTCCACAAAGTGCAATTCTGTGCATGTTTACTCAGAGTAGAGATGTTTGAATAATTTGATCTTTGGGAATTCCTTTATAGCAGGGGTAAGGAATCTATGATGTTGCTGGAAACCAAGTCCCAACAACCTGCACCTTTGGACTAATGTGTAATCTGTATCCACTGGATTTCACTATTCTTTGAATGCTGTGACACAGTTCCAAACAGTTTAAGTATCAAGACATGCATTTAAATACATATTTTGAGGGGATTTTTTTAAAGCTGCAGACTAATGTGGAGTGGAAGGAATTATGAGTAAAAGCGCACAAAAGTGACAAAGACTTGAAATGGATTCATCCATCCCTAATCCAGAAGCAAGTCACTGACTTCAGTGGGATTTACTTCCTCGTAAGCATCCATAGGACTGGACCTCAGACTCAGATGAAACTGAAACCCAGAAGTGTTTATAAATTCTCCTCTGTGAAATGTGCCAGTGAGTCAAAAGTGGGTTCTGTTCTTCTGTATTATTAATTTGTATGTTTGTCCCCATCTGGAAGTACTAAGCTCTGTATCTGATTTCAAGAGTCTCAAAGACAGGATGTGTTTGACAAATTAGAAGCCAATAATTTGCGTGTAAATTAAGATGAATGAAGGCAAACTTTAACAAATTAAAAAACGTACAATAATATCATTATATTCTGTAATGAAATCATTGTGCTGCATAAAGTAAACCAGAGATGATTATATACAGAGTGAACCCCCCCACCCCACCCCCACCAAACTAGATGCAACAACAATTAAAAGTCTCTAATTGGGTTAACTGTATACTCAACAATGCTTTGTTCTAACGGGGTGGTGCCAGTAACACAAGAAGAGCAAAAGAAATAACCTTCTCTTCTGACATTCCCTCTCCAACAGTGGCTAGTTAGATGCCACAGGAAAGCTTACAAGTAGGACATGAGGTGGGTGACCCAACCAGTCCTGTATCCTGTCTCCAATCAGGTGCCAATGAGAAGCCTGCAATAGCCCTCTCCCAGTTTACCCCCAGTTTTTTGTATTCTGAGGTATTCTGCCTCTGAGGCTGAATATGGAGATTCTATTTAGTAATCCTAACTGCTTAAGACCACGTTCACACCATGCATTTAAAGGCCTTACGATATGACCATGAACAGTCATGGCTTCTCCCCAAGAATTCTAGGAAGTGTAGTTTGTTAAGGCTGCTGAGAATGGTTAGGAGACCCTATTCCTCTCTCTGAGAGAAAATTCTCAGAGCAGTACAACAACAACAACAACAACAACTTATTATTACTTATACCCTGCCCATCTGAAGTACATTAGAAGATTCCATGGAACAAATACACGTATAAAACCACAACCGAAACAAAAAGTATGAAGAACAACAACTTGTCCACTAAATAAAATAATTTGTCAACAAGCATAGAAAGTGTTCTGCTGTTGTCATTCTCATTACTGGAGGTAGGCCCACCACTTTGCTGTTTGGGATGCTGCTGCCCTAGGGAGACTATGAGATTTATTAATATTCATTGTGTCAATGAACATCAACAGCTTGGCAGCAACAGCTTTCTCTTGGTGGCAACTATTATATTTCTACCTGGATTTTTCTTATTTCATGGCATATTTTACTAAGGTCGCTCTCTTTCTTAGGCAGACACCACCACCACCACCACCACCATTATTATTATTATTATTATTATTATTATTATTATTATTTAAAAAGATTCTCTAATTCACTCCCAGTGGACTTTCCATTGCCCATATAACAGGGTTGAAAAAGCATAGAAATCTGTATAGAACTGTATAAATCTGTGCAAAACTGATTTGGATTTACATGCTTTGCAATGTTAGCAGTACAATCCTATGCATTTTTTACTCCCAAATTAGTCTCACTGTGCTCAACGGAGCTCACTTCCAGGGGAGGGAACACAGGAATGCAGGCTAGCTCTAGAGTGTTGGATGGCGATGCTCTTAAGAGAATGCAACATCATGTGGGGTAGTGATGATCTGTAATTAAGATCCTCACTCCCCTACAATCTTTCCCTTTTCCACACATATCCAGCCATTCCACTTGAGATGCTGCCCAGACCTTGGATAGAAAACCCACTTTTTGTTTTTCTCCTGTGGCCCCAGCGGTGGTCAGTTTCGCCAACCCCTAGGTATGCCTCTGACAGCATACTAGTTGTCTTTTGGAATTGTGTTAAGTTGTGGCAGTTAATCATACGAACATCTTGCTATATGGCAATAAATTGAATCTGTATTGTCCACGCTCTCCTATTCCGTAATCAACTCTATGTAAAGAAGATGAGATGAGGCATAAATCCAAAAAGGTCACATTGGGGTCTATCATCACGTGGGCAAAAGATGCGAAGAAACTTTGATTCGACATGGGCAAGCTAGTGCAAATCAATGGTTCTATACTAGATTCGGAAATCCCTCCAGTGAAAGTCCTGCGTCTTGGACAGTATTACTAAGAGATGGGGCGGAGCCAAAGCTAGCCATATGGTGAATGCCATAACCAGGGCAGACCTGTCAGGGCCAGGCATGCGGGGAAGGCAGGCGAAAGGAAATTGTCCTGAAAGGACAACATGCATCCCGCCATGAAAAAATGAGGACAGAGGGCTGTGGGCAATGCATTGTCCAGTGACTGACACTTGTGCTGATCGGAGACAACAGTGAGAACTGAGCCATGTCTCTGCAAACTTGATTATGGCGGATGGGACCCCTTCAATGGGGTCTTAGGGAAACCTTGCCACAATGCAAAACGTTCACATCTAATATGCTTGATCAAAATGCGGCCTTATTGTTGTGAGCAGATGACTAATATCTCTACAAGGGGGAAATGGCTGTATCCATGCAAGAATCAGTATCTCTCAATATGATAGGAAGAACTCTCCATTGCCCCCAACGCACACCAGTAAGGCAGTAACGTAGCTCAAATGTAAGAGATCTCAGGTGCAAAGCATGCGTTCCTTCCCACCCCATCCCTGACTAAGTCTATCCTTTGCAAGAAGCTCAGAAATAAATTTATCGATGTGGAGATGTTTGACAATGATGAACGCAATTGCTCTCTGCAGCCAGTGTTTGCAGTTGATGCTGTCTTTCACACTGTTGAAACTGTAATATGCAGAGAAGCCAAATGGATGGTTCAAATTACGCTTCACTGCAGAAAATAGGAATATGAAACATGTAGAAACAAGTTATTGGGCCATCTAGCTCAAGCTCCCCAGTCTGGTTCTTTTGAGAGGTTTTGGACTATGTCACATCCATCTGGACCAGCACAGCTGTAGCTCAGTGGCAGAACACAGGCTTGGGGTGCAGGAATTCTCAGGTTAAATTTCTAGGTAGGTCAGGGAAATAGTTTGCAACTCTGGAGAGCTGTTGCTGGCCTCCAGTGGTTGATGGACTCCAGTTCCCATCAGCCCCAGACAACATGGCCAATGGTCACCAATGACCAATGAGCTATCATTTCTGTTGGGTTCAGTTCTGGAACCCCCTCCAGCACCTTAACTGTATAGCTTTCATCATATACTGAGACAGCCAGCCAGGTCGTGTATCTATAGTTGTAACCACTGGGAGGAGTGCAGAGAGAAAAAATGTCATGGTGCGTCTGCATCAGCACAACCAGACACATTCATCTTCCCCAGCTGCAACAAAACATGTCTGTCCTGTATCAGTCTCTACAGCTACAACAGGCGTTGTAACTCTCCCACGGTTTGACTTCACGCCTGAAGGCGCACCCCTCCATTGTCCTGCTTGCATGCCTGTTCCTGACTTCACCCGACTCCCTGCCCTGCACCCAGCTTCAGCTACTACAGACTGCCTCCACGTTGTGCCTTTGACCACGGACCGGACTTGGACCTCGCCTCTCAGGTAACCCACGGGACCAACACACTTTATAATTTGATCTCTTTTATAATGGGATATTCTATGAGAGCCAGTGTGGCATAGTGGTTAGAGTTCAGCCTAAGATATGGGAGATCAGGGTTCAATACCCCACACAGTGACTTACAGTGGTGCCCCGCAAGACGAATGCCTCGCAAGACGAAAAACCCGCTAGACGAAAGGGTTTTCCGTTTTTTGAGGCGCTTCGCAAGACGAATTTCCCTATGGGCTTGCTTCGCAAGACGAAAATGTCTTGCGAGTCTTGCGATTTTTTTTGCTCCCCCCCTTTTTCTAAGCCGCTAAGCCACTAATAGCCACTTAGCCGCTTTGCCGCTAATAGCCACTAAGCCGCTAATAGCGCTAATCCGCTAAGCCGCTAATAGGGTTGCTTCGCAAGACGAAAAAAACGCAAGATGAAAAGACTCGCGGAATGGATTCTTTTCGTCTTGCGAGGCACCACTGTACTCGGTGACTGTGGGACAGTCATTGGCTCTCGGCCTAACCTACTTCACAGGGTTGTTGTGTGGATTAAATGAGGAAGTCAAGAACCATGTATACCACCTTGAGCTCCTTAAAGAAAAAGGTGGGAAATGAATGCAATAAAAACATAAATAATTGTTGCAATCTGCTGTGAGACCTTATGCTGAAGGGCGAGTCAGAAACATCACAATAAAATAAATTAATTCCTCAAGGTGTAATTTACCAATTGTGGAATGAAAGGAGAGCAATCAAGTAGCATCTTCCCAACATTTAACAATGCATGCGATGTCCATGTCCAAATGCTGGAACACTGTGGGTTTGACTTGGAATATTTAGGAAAGAAAGCAGAGCTGTGGATCTGAGCTGGCCAGCCAAGGAATGGTATTAGATGACAGGCCTCCTTTCCTTTTCTTTGAGCCAGCCTAAGTGGTGAGAATGATTGTGTGTTGTTGAGAGCAGATTTATATAAAGGCACACACATCTCTTAGCTGCCTCGTCGTCTGTTCATTCCATATTGCTAAGTGAAAGACATTACGAGAGAAATTCACTCAGATGAAAATAGCATTTCGTGAATGGCGGAGTGGGGAGACGGCGGAAAGCTATTCTGCAGACTTCAAAGCAGATAAAAGTATTTGGAAAAGTTTTATCTTTATTTTATAAGCGTATCCAGAAGATTGGATAAAATGGAAACAGTGGTCAGAGGACATTCTGGTTTAATGCTTTTTTTTCTGCTTAGTGTACATACATAAAAAGAAAACACAAAGCAAAAGTGAAAGACTTCCACACTTTGCTAGAGTTTATGGTTAAAAACTTGATTCCCATGGAGTCATTTCTGGCATCCATATAAATCTCATTTGATTTCTTTACAGTGGTCCATTACTATGGCTTTTAAAAATAATTATAATCTCTGGCCCTCCTTTTATTTTTAGATTGTTGACATCAGTACCTAAAATGAATTGTGAACTTTCCTGGGGGTTTGGAGTTGTATGGCATTCAGAACCTGACCTAAAGACCACAGTCCTAGATAGTAACTTGGGAGTAAGCTCCACTGTAGATAGTGGGACTTGGGACACAATCCTATGCATGTTTACTCAGACATAAGACCTACTGCTTACTCTCTAGTACAGTGGTACCTCGGGTTACAAACACTTCGGGTTACAGACTCCGCTAAAGTAGTACCTCAGGTTAAGAACTTTACCTCAGGATGAGAACAGAAATCACGCAGCGGCAGCGGGAGGCCCCATTAGCTAAAGTGGATCTCCAGAATGAATTAAGTTCATAACCAGAGGTACCACTGTAAATGTATTTAGAATTCCAGCCTTACTGCTCAATAAACATGTAAATGTTTGTCTTGTAAGTCTCTCCCAAAGAGGTTTGAGGGGGGTAACAATTAAGTTTGTTAGTTTGGATTCTGGAGGAGCGTGTGACACTGGACGCCAGCATTCTGAACTGGTAATAAAGAGACCACCTTGATTCCTGTGTTCTGGTAATGACTGAGTACTGTATATTGTATGATTTGATTTAATTGCTCTTATGCTCCCCATATCTTGCACTATGGTCAGAAGCTCATTATTGTTTTATTGTAACAGGAGCTCAGACTCATTTTGGATCCATCTTTGTCATTGGAAGCCCAAGTGGCATCATGGCTCAGAGCCCAAATTGCCTGCTACGATTGTTCCAGGACGGGGATAGCTTGACTCCAGTGGGCAAAGCTCCAAATAAAATTGCTGCAATGCATTAGACATGGAGCTGCCCTTGAAAACAGTATGGGAGCTGTAGCTGCTGCAGAATGCTGTCTCGAGAGTACTAGCCTGGCTTTTCTTGTTGAGCACATATAAAGTCAGTATGGAATAGCCGTACTGTATGCCAAGGAGCCTGCTTCAAGATGGTAACTCTAAATAACTTAGAACTCAGTTACCTGAAGGAGTACTTCAAGGGCAGTCCCATGTAGAACACATTGCGGTAATCCAATCTGGAAATGATTAGAGCATAGCTGGCAAACCAACCAGAGCTGGACATAGCCACTCCTAGCCATTGAGGCTCCCTGAATCTCCAATGACAACATTTCACCCAGGAGTACCCTCAACCCACGAACTATTTTACTAGGTCTGTGTCTCCCGTATTGCAGGTCTTCAAGCACAAGCTAGAAAGCTGTCTACTGGTCTGGATGACTTACAACACCCCCGAACTCTGTGGTGTGATGGATTCACAGCCCGAGAGAACAAGTCTATCCAGTCAAATTTGGATGTTTCTCAGCATACAATGAATATTTGCTTAATACACCCTGCCTCCTCATTGGAATATCCATGTTTTCCATACCATTTCAGGAATTATTATCCCATACATTTTTTCCCCACCAGCCCCCCTAATTATATCATCAGAAGAAACCTTGTGAGTTAGGTTAGGCTGAGAAAAAGTGGCTGGTCAAAAGTTCACCTGCTGAGTTTCATGACTTAGTGGAGATTTGAACCCAATCTTGGTCAAACACTCATATCTACTGCACCGGGGATGAGGAACCTGTGGTTGCTGAGAGGTTCTTGGACTCCCAACTCTCATCAGGCCAAGCTATCATGGCCAACAGTCAGGGATGATGGGATTAGTAGTTTAACAATTTCTGCAGGGCCAAACCTTCTCCATCCTTGTACTACATTGCATTGGAGATAAGCAGGGCAAGAGAAAGACTCTGGCCTATTTATGTATCTACAATGCAGATCACACGTGATTGTCTCTGTCGTCACTTGTGTCAGGGTATGGACAGAAGTCCAGGACCCAGGAATATGGTTTCAGACAGGATTCTCATATATTTTCATGGAGCAACAGATAGCTGCATTTAGGAGACTCTTCATGCTTGTGTGTAACATTATAATTTATGTTACAGATAGGTAGCCGTGTTGGTCTGCCAAAGTCAAAACAAAACAAATTCCTTCCAGTAGCACCTTAAAGACCAACTAAGTCAGTTCTTGGTATGAGCTTTCGTGTGCATGCACACTTCTTCAGGTATCTGAAGGTATCTGAAGAAGTGTGCATGCACACGAAAGCTCATACCAAGAACTGACTTAGTTGGTCTTTAAGGTGCTACTGGAAGGAATTTGTTTTATTATAATTTATGTGTAGGATTTCCTCTGAAAGAGAAAAAAGGTGTAAGTATGTTTGGTATGTGAGTCTGAATATATCTGAAATTCCTTGAGGCATTATGAAAGGAAGCAGTTGAGAACTAGCCTTTCCATTCAGCTGATTTATGAATTTTATTCTTTTACTCATCTGGAGGTCTCTTGTCACGAGAGGCATGCTGATCAAACAGAAGTGTCCCTCTCACCAGATCAACCTTGATTTCGTAAGACTGCCAGACATTTAGCTTTCTTCAAGCTATCTGGCTTTCTTCATCTTGAAATAAACACACACAGAGAGATGAATAAGTATTGTGCATATATACTAATAATAAGCAACTCGCCATTAACCATGAGTTTATTTCTTAGAAATATTCGGAGTCTCTAAGGAAGAAATATGTGCCGTTTCCTTCCCATTGTCTCGGGCTTAATGCATAGGGTGTAATAAAAGTGTTATGAAAATTAGCTAGCGTGCTCTTGGCAACCATGCTTATTGTCATAAATAACTCAGCTCTTTAGATTACACATACATGTGCGTAACCCCACCAGCTCCCTCCAAAAAAGATCTAATGCTCAGTAAGCTGTGTTTTAATTAGAAAAGTGCTAACTAATGAGCATCTAAATCCATCCAGTAGTGTGTTTTGGTATTAACTCAGAAATTGTAGGGTTTTATGAATTCATGTCAGACCCTTAGGGGTACATTTTCAAAGTGCTGCACAGACTTTTAGCCATGCAAATCCCATTAAAGTCAGTGGGAGATGTGTGGCTAAAACCCATGCAATGCTTTAGAAAAGATGTACCCTGTAATGTTATCTGAACAGGGGTTTGGCCTATAAATTTCTCTGCTTTCTTTTTTCTTTTTGCAAAAAGAGAGGGAGGGACTGGGGCAAAGAGGGGGATAGAGATCACCTTCTAACAGGGGAGGGCTGCAGTTGGGGGAAGGAATATGATTTAGAAGTAAAAAAGCCTCCCCAAGATTGAGACTGTTGTCACTTATTATATCGTGGTAAACAACTGTTCTCATGTATTGATGTTACCACTGTGGGGGTGGTGATGTTTGGGTGAAAGAAAGAAAGAAAGAAAGAAAGAAAGAAAGAAAGAAAGAAAGAAAGAGATTAAAATATCTAGAGAATGCAGATGGTTTGGGCAAAAAAGACTGAAGCAATACAAGCATGCAGGCTAACAAGAAAATACACAATGCCTTTTAAGTCAATTTGTCAAAAGCACAGCATTTTTCAGATCAAGCATAAGGAGTTGAAACCCCAATAATTAAAAAAAACTAGCAACATGTCTATTAAAAATAATAATATTAAGACATTCTTTTATTTTTATTTACTTGTTTCCATGTTTTGCCTGGTTAACCTCACCCCAAACTTCCTTAAAATAAAATGAAAGATTTTAGTCATGATGGTTGTATGCCTCCTCCAGTAGGAGAGGCAGTCTTCTTCTCTGAGTACTAGCTGCTGGAGAGAGAGTGAGAGAGGACTATCACACTTGTGTCCTACTTGTGGGCCTCCTGAAGGTATCTGGTGGGCCACTGAAGGACACAGGATGCCAGAGTAAATAGGCCTTTGGTTTGATTCACATACGCCCCAATTTTTCCTAACTGCTCCATGCTGCTCCCCCACCTGCTCTTACCTGCTCTTGCCATCCTTGTGGTTGTTGTTTAGTCGTTTAGTCATGTCCGACTCTTTGTGACCCCATGGACCAGAGCACGCCAGGCACTCCTGTCTTCCACTGCCTCCAGCACCATAATTCAAAAACCTCTATTCTTCGGCGATCAGCCTTCTTTATGGTCCAGCTTTCACTTCACCACTCTACCCACTCTTATTGCTCATTCGCTCCAGTCACCCGCTCTCGCCCAGTATTCTGGAGATCAGCAGAGTCACACAGCAGCACTGGGCGGGAAGGTGCTTTGCTGTGATGCTGCTGACAATCACCCGAGTGAGCTTCTTTGGGTCCGGCACTCGTGCCAGAGCACCGGACTGAAAAAGGGACATTTGGGGATCAAAACAGAAGCCAGGATTGGCATCTGTGACCTGGGATTTCCCAAAACAAAACAAATTCCTCCCAGTAGCACCTTAAAGACCAACTAAGTCAGTTCTTGGTATGAGCTTTCGTGTGCATGCATGCACACGAAAGCTCATACCAAGAACTGACTAAGTTGGTCTTTAAGGTGCTACTGGAAGGAATTTGTTTTGTTTTGACTATGGCAGACCAACATGGCTACCTATCTGTAACTGGGATTTCCCAGTAAAAACAGGACGGTTGGTGGGTCTGGATCCAGCATGGTTCTTCTTATCTTATCTGCTATATATTTTGGAAACTGCTTTGTCTGTCTGCTCCCTATGCATTTAGAAACCAGTTTGGTGTGATGGCTTCTGAGCTGAAGGATCCATTTATTGTGTATGTTTGGATGCTGGATGTCATTTTGAATCGAGATGGTGCACTGAAAAGTAACTTAGGTATGGCTTTGCCCAGTTTAGTGTGACAGCTCCAAATTGCAGCAATTACCACTCACCAGTCAAGCAGTGGGTGGGGTTTGTGACCTGACGCAGATTTCCTAAGCCTGGGTGATACCCCCATCTCTGGCTGGCTGTTGCTCCACCCCCCTACTCAGCTGGCCAATCAGCAGCTGGCTGGGGGGGGACAGAGCAAGGGCCTGGTAGGACAGGCTCCAGCTGTCCATCTCCTGTCGGCCTTTGGAGCATCACCTCCCTTCTTTAAACGTGGTTTTCTTGCAGGCTAACCTTTGCTTCCTAGGTCTGTGGGCGTTGCTACGGTCACACAATGGTTGATGTATCCCAGAGCCGGGAAGGATTTCCCCCTGCTCTGCAGGTTTTGCCTTCCCCATAGCAATTGTCACAACTTTGGCAGTTTTAGGCCTTGGACGGCATCCTATAGTTTCTCTTCAGAATGGGGGGTAGCATTATTATGCACCCCTATTCGGTGGTGTTTGCAGGGCCCATTAAAGGGTTGACTGTAGGAGTTGCTGGCCCTGAGCAGCGGTGTAAGGTCAAACTGCCTACATTGGTGAAGTGGGGCCCCCGCTGTGTAAATTCACATTTTGCAGTCTCCCTCACAACACCTGTCAGCCCCGCGTATCCTCAGACCAAAATGGGGCTGAGATGGATGCCGTCCAGAGCCTACGTCAATGTTTCCTACATCTGAAATCAATAAAGTTGTGACCTAATTTATCCCAAACATTGTTGTGTTATGCCTCTTCTTTTCGAGCTGAAGGTTAGTGCATGGGCTTTCAATTTGGATGCCTCTGAAGATATCATGATTTGGCATGGGGGAGCCATGGAGTGGGAGGAGGTGGTGGCAGAGAGGGGAGGGCAAGCAGACCTGGCTTGACAGCCAAGCATGCACAGCAGCAGTGCAAGAGCTACCCATCAAGGGTGCAATCCTGCTGGCTATAAGGGTCTGCTTCGCCACCATGTTCTCCACAGGGAACAGCTGGTAAGGCAGCCCCCCAGCAAAACTGAACCCTACTGCTCCTTGTAGTGTGGTCAGGAAGGTGGGGAGAAGAGGAGACTTTCTTCCCACATCACCCTTAGTCCCACCCCAAATTGATTTGGGGACAGATTCTGGTCAGGTGCTCCCTGACCACAAATTATAGTCTAAATTTCAGGGGTTTTGTGGTTTCTTAGAATTCCCAAGCAATGCCAGGTACTTTCAGCTAGTAAGTCATAGTTTGAATTATCTGTGTACTGCAGTCCGTTCTGTTTGTTTTCTTCTGCCTCAAAGGCTAGGAGTAGATCAAAGCATCTCCAAATTGTGGCTCACTCCGTTGTTAAATATTTTACCATGGAAATAGGCTATGGGGAAAGACACACTCACAAAGAGGCACACACCCTAACACACAAATAGTAAAACAAAAAGCCAGGTCATAGTTGAGGCTTTCAACTGAATGCTTAGAAGAGGTTTTGAGCAGAGTAGGCTGTAATGATTTCTTTCTGGTGCCGATGACATTTCACGGAAGCTACTGCTGCTTTGCACAGCATGTTGCTGTCGCCAGGCGCTGTGAAAGGTTGAGGCAGCAGCGGCAGCAGCAGCAGCATCTATAAAACTGATGTTGGCAGCCAGGAAAGGAGCACCCCTGAACTTCTTCCTGCATTTTAAAAACGGCTCCTCCTTCGAAGCCAATATTCCCACAGGGCAAAGTGGGCCATTTCATGGAGTTTAGAAACATCATTTTCAATGTACATTTATTTTGCTTTACAAAGTAAGTTTTTTTTTAAAGGACAGTTCCCTGCCCCAAGGACCTTCTAAATCAAATTTTGACAGTGGGAGAGATGCTAAAGAAGAGGTGGAGGTGGGGGGGGGCAAGAATAACAAGAGATGAATGTGAGTCGATTCTTTTTCACACACTTGGGCTCCGTGCCTTACCCAATATATGCCCTCTCAACCACTTCAATCTGCAGAACTGGCACTGCTACATGTACCACATAATACACAATCCTTTAGGACTTCCGGGTTGGTGCCATCGCCGAATGGCGGACTCCCTCCGAGCTCCGGAGGGAGCCTGCTCGGCAGGGACTGGGTTCTACCGCGCCGGCGACGCGGGGACCCTCAAAAACCATGGGCGCTGAAACCCATGGGCATGGTGACTCGGCGGGCACCGTTTGCGCCCCCCCGACCACGCGAAGGAGCCTTTTTAAAGGCTACGGAGCGGGTGACAGGGGTGGTGGTGGTGCTGTGAGTCCTCCGCTTCCCCTGCCAAGTGAAGCCGCATGCCATTTGGCGGAGAGCGCTGACTTCTTCCATTGAAAATCTGGACTTAAAAGAATAACCCGTGAGTAATTGGAACTTGGATTAAAAAGGGGAACAAATTTTTTCTTAAATTCGGAGCGAGTGGGGGAGGTGCAAAAAGGAAGTCAGCCTCCCCCCTGTTGTAGAGGAGCTAAAGCAAAGGACCTGACAACTAAGATCGAGTGCAACCTTTTTTTTTTGATAAAGTTATTAATTTCGCGATGGAAAATTATAAGCTGGGCTGGAGGAGAAAAGTGGAATGTGAATTAAAATACAACCCCCCCCGAAAACCCCCGGGAGCGATCCGTGAGAGCGCCGGGAGAGGAGAAATAGAGGTTTTGACAGCTGTCAAAGGAGCTGCCAAAACTGAAGAACAAAAAGAGAACTTTGTTACGAGGACTTTGCTGGTTACATTTGTTATAAATTGGATATAAACTGTTTAAAACAAGGAATAATAAGTTACTTTGACTGGTGGGTGTGATCGGGAAGGAAACTGAGTTATTATAATCCCTCTAAAGGAACTGTGGGTCATTACAAGTATTGCTGGCATGGAATTTGAATCGGACTTTTTATCTCCTGGGAAACTGCAGAAATGGAACACTATTTTGTCTACAGAGGTCTACACACTAAAGGAGACAATAGATTTATCTATTGAAGAATGGAAGGGACTTGACGTAATGTTTTGTTCCTGAATAACAAAGCCTCTGTAGAGGAATTACAAGCTTTTTGGAATTAGAACATTTGTGCAGGAGAGCAGGGAAAAAAAAAAAAAAAAGAGGAGAAGAGAGAACAACAAGAACAACAAGAATAACAAGAACTGGACAAAGTTGGAAGATAGACCCCTTCCAAGATTGGACATTCGAAATCAAAGATGACCAAAAGACGGCAAAGACTATTAAAAAGACGGCAAAGCGGACTGGTGAAGTACTATGGCTTAGATGTGGGAGCTCCAGGACGACAGTAGACATTGACGGACATTGGGAACGCAACCGGGAAAGGGGGGAGGGAAATTTGGAATCCAAAGGGTGTTAAATTACATTTTATTCTTTTTTCTATTTTTTTTTTATGTTAATCTGTATTGTATACTAAAGAGGGGAACTCGTGGAAGGGAACAGGTCGATTTTAGGGGATGGGAAAATATTTTTTAAATTGGGTTAATGATAATAACTTTAAAACTTGGGGTAAGAATTTGCTGAATCTATTTGAAAGAACTGGAATACAAGAGGGGGAGGGGAGGGGAAGTCCTGGAAAGATGACATTGAAAATAAGGCCTTAAATTTGGATGTTTTTCTTTTCTGTTATATTTGAAATTTTTTAATAAATATTATTAAAAAAAATAATAATACACAATCCTTTACTGTGATGCCACCCATCTTTTGTCTATTGACCTCAGGTAGATGCCTTCCCGTACTCTGTCCAGCACTGCTAAAAACATTTTTGTTTAGGCAGGTCTACCCAGATCCAGAGAATGTTGTCATGTGTTTTCATCTGGTTTTTAGCTTTTCATTGATTTCAATTAATTTTTTTGAATGTTTTAAGCAGTTGTTTTTAACTGGTTTTTTAAAAACCGATAATTACATGATTGTCTTCTTTTTGTAAACCGCTTTGAGGATTTTTTTTTTTTTTTTTTACAACCAAGTGGTACATACATTTTAATAAATAGAAAAAAACCTAAATCAATTCCTGTTAAGAATGGAAACTAGTCCGTTTAGCCAATGGCATCATGAAAAAGGTAGGTTTTAAGGAAGGATCTGAAGGAAGGAAGAGAGAGGAAATTTTTAGGGAGGGAATTGCAGGTATGGGAGACAACAGTGGAGAATGGAGAAAGCTTTTAGAGGGTCACAGTAGATGAGTGCTGCTTCCTGCAACCTCCTTCTTCAGCATTCATGTTGGTTTGCTTGCCAAAATTTGCGTGGTTCGTGTGGCAATGTTTGGTTGAGCATTGAGTTTTGATTCACTCATGCAACGGTGCACATTCATCCATGTTTGCTTGCAGGGTGCTTACATATATTTTTTTCCTGTTGATCATTCGTGCCACACTTCTCAGTGCATTTTCCTGTCACTTTCTGAACTGCAAAAAAGGTTGGGAGGCTATTACAACAGTGGTTGCAATAAGGTACCTGAACCAGTACAGGATGATAGACAGAAATACAGTTTGCTCCTCCTCCTCACAGATCCTTTCTCTTTTAGTAACTACAGTGGTACCTCAGGCTAAGAACTGAATTCGTTCCGGAGGTCTGTTCTTAACCTGAAACTGTTTTTAACCTGAAGTACCACTTTAGCTAATGGGGCCATCTGCTGCCGCTGCGTCGCTGGTGCACGATTTCTGTTCTCATCCTGAGGTAAAGTTCTTAACCCGAGTTACTATTTCTGGGTTAGCAGAGTCTGTAACCTGAAATGTCTGTAACCTGAAGCGTCTGTAACCCGAGGTATTTTTCCATGTATAAGACTAGTTCCCCCCTAAAAAATAATGTCCAAAATTTGGGGTGTCTTATACATGGAGAGATCTCCCCCCATTTTCTTAAATTGGAGTCCCCCAAAATAGGGGGCATCTTTTACATGGGGGCGTCTTATAGATGGAAAAATATGGTACATGTTGGTCCAGTAGATTACTTCCATTCAGACTTTACTTCCTTCCTGCTTCTTCTCTATGGTCTTTGGCAGAGGTAGTTTACATCTGGAGATGCTGAGGATCAAACTCATAGTCCTGGGACCTTCTGCATGAAAAAACAGGGACTCTCCCTATGAGAAGCAATGCCTCTCGTAAGTGGCTTTCATCTCCCTTAAAAATGATTGCCTGTGGCCAGCACAGATTTCAGGCGCCGTCTCTCATCTATTAGGTTTGTTTCAAAGCCGTAAGCCAAGAGGAAAAGAGCCACAGAATACAGCGTTTGCCACAAATATTTCTTAGTCATTGCCAGCAATTATTTATAAAAAGAGATTAGACATACCCAACAGGAGCTGGTTGGTCTATCAGGGGGATAGACTGTGTAATGCCTGACACACATGGTAGTAAGAAAGGATGAAATGCAATAAAGAACAATGTTCTGTTCTAGCCATCCTGGGCTTTTATTTAAATTCATTGTGCAGTCAGTGAAACGTAAACTTGGTTCCAAAAGTGACTGAAAGAAATAGGAAAAATGGAAATCTGCCAGCTGAGTTTTCAGCCTCAAATAGTTTTCAGCTTTGTGAGCAAATAGTATTCTTTTATGTATCATGTATAAATCAATGGAAGCAGGGATGGACTTGGGTCTTTCACATTTCAACGGCGCCCTGTGTGAGTCCAAAATTTGGTGTCCCCACCTACTGCCTTCTGTTCTGCTCAATTCACTATGTCATAGTTGTGGCACCCTGCATTGCCCCCTCGGCTCAGCACCCAGTGCAGCAGAGATGGCTGTACTGTCCTAAATCCATCTCTGATAGAAGTGATCAGGTCTTTTCTTCATCTTTTGGGATGTCAGGTGCCTTTGCATCAGGAAGAGGAGACTTGTGGCCCTGCAGATGATGTTGCTGGACTACTATAACTCCCATCACCTCTGACCATTGGCCTTGCTGGCTAGGGTTGATGGGGGTTGGAGTCCAACAGCTGGAGTCCAGTATGGCAACAGGTGAAGTTCAGGAGGACAACAGTTTCCTCCTGCCTGTCTTTGGTTTCCTGACTTTCAGGTCTAATGGTCAAAATGACTGTCTGCTCCTAATGGTGTCTAAATAACCTTACATGAGCTAGGAAATCAAGTTCACTGAAGATTTGTTTTTGCATCAGAGAGCTTCTTAGCCCACTTTATCAACAAGATGGATCACTCCAACGTACTTCCTGATGGGCTGAGTGGATCATCTGCATCCACCCTCAGTTTCATACTGAATAACTCTAGTCCATCTAACATTAAATGGATTATCTGGTTGACTGGGTTAGGAGAGCCAGCACTTATTGGATGTGGTGATAATGCTCCATGTTTCTCTCACACATTGAACACATTGGTGTGACTTAAGCTCACCAGTGCTGATGAGCTGCTTGATCTGTTTGGGAAATAAATGGAGTTTGGCTAAAGATCTGGCTCAGAACAATCTCATCATGGTTAATGAATTCAACACAGAGCTTTTTGGGGAAGTTTTACGTCAGTGTAAACATATCACCCACATATTGGGGTGGGTAATATTTCTGGGGTGGTGGCAGGTGTTATCTTCAAATGTGATGAGGAGGCTGGGTTCCCTCCTTACCTTGAAAAGAAAGAAAGCCTTTTCCAACATCTTATCCGAAACAACAATAACAATAACAACCTATAACGGAGCATGAAAATGAAAAGTGAGAACACTGTATTGCTCCTAGGCTTGTATTGTCTCAAGAATGCATACAAGGAACCATGCCAGCCCTTCAAGGAGAGGCCAGACCTTTTTTTTTTTTTTTTTTTTTTTTTTGGAAAAGGAGCTAGTAAAAAAAAGGGGGGGCCTTGTAAAAAAAAGAAGGAAAAAACCCATTGGTTACCTTGCATCTCAAAACAAGACCTCCTCAGAGCTTAAAATTTGCTCCTGAAATTCCTGACTATTTTGAGGGTGGGGTTGAAGGCAAATGAGCCTGCAAAAGTGGATGTGGGAGCATATTTGGGCCAGATTAAGTTTTTAACTGCTCTTTTTTTTTTTAATGCTACAATTATAACTTTTTTTTTTAAATGGTGGGTTTGGGGGAAAAAACTGTTGCTAGTGGTAATAATGTCAGTGCTCTTTGGTGCTAACTGTATAAAAGTGGAATAGAAACTGAAATAATAAGTGAATTATTCTGAAATAATAAGTGAATAATAACTGAATTATCAGGAGTTCATACGAACATTGTGGAGGGAGAAATGGGAGGCACATTCTCCCCATGCGCAATGGGAACAGGCTCTTTGGTCCAGGTAAGCATCACATTTAGACCTACCACTTCACTTCCTCAGAACCAGAATTGGGGAAAGAATCAAGATGACCCATATGGTAGCAAAAAACCCCATATCACAAAATGTGGGTCCAGAGCTTAGTTAAAATAACAGTGGTCAAAGATGTTAGGAATGGGTGACTCAGTCAATTTCAGTTTCTCTTTCTGAATTTCCCAGTCTAATGTTCAGCTGTCCGTATTTCTGTATCAGTCTGCAAATTGTTCTTTTTAGTTGGTCCTCATGAAAACCGACC
This sequence comes from Podarcis erhardii, assembly GCF_964252035.2. Lineage (NCBI taxonomy): Eukaryota > Metazoa > Chordata > Lepidosauria > Squamata > Lacertidae > Podarcis > Podarcis erhardii. Next base: position 26,515,083 of record NC_138499.1, read on the forward strand.
AGCGTTTTCATGCGAATTTCTCCTAATACAGTGTGCACATTTTTAAGCCTGCAACAATGCCTAACATACAACATTTTTGCAAAGCACTTTTCTCCGATATAATGCATTTTCGTATGTTGTTTTCATGAATATGTGCATTTTTGTACACGTTACTCAGCTGGAGAACCGCCTTGTAGAATTCACAGATGCACAGGTTTTGAAGGAGGGCTGCATTTCGGTTTGTGCATTGTTTCAAAAAAAGGGCAAACTATGCAGGTGCGCCTTTAAATGCAAACTGAATAGAATTTCTCCCCTATAATCTGTGTGCTAAAATGGATCCCAGATCACCTATGTTTTACCACGGGCGTGATCTCTGTCTCACTGCTTTCAACATTAGGCAGATATAGCAGTAAATCAAGCAGGGACATTAGGAGGTTCCATGTTTTCCAAGCCAGAAGAGGGTGGACCCCAGGAAAACAATAGCAAACACAAGACACTCCAACATGTTGTTTATCAGACTCGACCTCCTCATTCTGTCAAGCAGCCGCTTCTGCAGACGTATCTGTGTCTTCACTAGGTGGAGCTCTAGGATGGTTGTTTGAAGCACCAGAATCAGCTGCTTCCCCCCATTGTCTGAGAGACAAATTTCCTTTGTTTGACAATTTACAAATCATCAGTGAAAATGACAATGGGAGAAGTTGAGGGCATTAGCAAAGCATTGGCACATGGAACCTGCTTGCAGATTGCCAATTGTGTGAGCACCCATGTTTTTCCCATTCTCCATCCCGCCAATTACTTTCCTAGATAGCAATAATTTGATCATTTGTGTGTTAAATGATACACTCCCTTCCAGTGCTACAGTTGCCACCAGACTTGGCTGTGTTAAACTGCAAATCATTCTCTTCTTAATCAGGGGTTGGATTAAATATGGATTCCGCCCCCAATCCACTCTGCTAGAAGCAGGAAAAAAAAGTATTTCCCTGGAAAGGGAAGATGGGGCTGTGTGTGTGTGTGTGTGTGTGTGTATATATATATATATATATATATATATATATATATATATATATATATATATGCATGCATATATCTATATAGATTCATCAGCCAACAATTCTTCACCAGCCTCTAATAATTTCTAATGTTGCATTTTTAATTTTTTTTAAAAGAGGCTGTCTTTGCATTGCCGGCTTTTTATATTAAAAAATCCCAATCTCAAACATTTTCAGCTTTATTGCTTTTCATTTCTCTCTCTCTCTCTTGTCCACAATGGGACAGTTCAGCAACACCGCCTACCAAACCCTCACAAGGCTGCACTGTCCCAGGTAGTTTGGGCTATCTAATTTTATAATCTCTGTTTCCAGCTTTGGTAGGGAAAAGAAATAGAGGAGTGTGTGAGCTCCCCCTCCCTCAGCCCCCTCTTCTCCTTGCTCAGCCATAGTAGGGTCTTTTACTCCCCCCGCGCACCTCCCCGCCCGCCCTACACTCTAATGACATTTGGCAGGCTCAACTGTGTAATGCTTGGCTGGTTTTATTGTTGTCTGCTCCCAGTGGGGAATAGTTGACACTGCTCTCTGTTTTCAATTGATATCCATTTTCAACAATATTGCTTTCTATTAGATTCCTGCACAGTTTGCGCCAGCCCGGCCGAATATGTTCCACATTGACCTCCAAGCTTTAAATGCATCAAACAGAATAATAAGCACAGATAGATAGGTAGATAAATAAATAAATGAACGATGCACGATAGCTCAAGACGTCCCTTTCTGATCACAATGAGCATTGGCTGATTCTAAGAGCGAACAGTGGATTAAACCCCAGGGAATGGAATGGAATGGGCTTTCATTTATTTTGCATTTTTTTTTTTTTTACATGGGGATGCTAAAATAATTCAACTGATTGCTGATAGCAGGAATTCATCAGCAGGAACAAGTTGTTCTTTGCATTACGGTATATCTGCCACATTTGCAGAAAGTTCCTGGGTGTGCTCATTGATGACTTTCCCAATGTTTCTTGCACATTTCAGTTGAGGTTACACTACGTGACAAGGGCAATGGTGGCAGAATCACATGCAAAGACACCCAGAAAAGAGCATGAGGTTCACAGCAGATGAAACTGACTGGAACGGGACATATTTTCTTCTTTTTTATGAATAGTACGGTCAAAGTCCTGTTGACTTCCATGGGGCTCATTCCTAGTCATTGTCCCCCAGACTGCAGCCAAAGAAGTAGATCTTTGATGGGGACTCTGCTGAGAGGCTTCCAGCAGATGTTCTTAAGAGCAGCTTTCCCTAGATATTGATGGGTGATTGGTGAACCATTTAGAGAAGGCAAAAGTCAATAGCAATAAGCTCATTTTAACTGAAATAGAAATGAGGTCATTACCATTGTGTCAGGAACTAGCTTCTTCGTAATTAAAACCTCTGTGTCTGAGAGAAAAGGATGGAGGAGGGGACAGAAAGGGAGGCAGGGAGGGAGAGAAAGAAAGAAAGAAAGAAAGAAAGAGAAAGAAAGAAAGAAAAAGATAAACAAGAAAGAGATAAATAAACAAATAAAATGTCACATACTTGCTTCCCTGTATCTGAGAAGCTTTTAAGGTTAGGAATACAAGTGTATGCATTGCATTAGAATGATCCAGATATCTGGATTAAGAATATCTTTCCCTCCCAATGAAAGCTGCTGTTCCCATTCCTGGGGTTCCCTTCTCTTTCCCCCTATATCCAAGCAAGTTTCCATCTCCAAGGCGGTCACTGGTGTTCTCAGTTAACTCAGCATATACACGGCACCCTAAAAAGCTCTAGGGCCTATAGTAACACAGCCTAAACTTTTGGTCTTGGGTTAAAATCAAATGCAAATTTCATTTCATAATCAAAAAGAGACAGAAGATAGATGTTTCTTTATCAATGCCCAGAGCAACAGTCAATGCAACTTCACCACAGATCTGTTAATGTTGCCTTCCAGCCTCCTACCTCCCCAGTGACTCAGGGTTCAGGAAGCTTACTGAACAATGTGGTGCTTCTTGGGTTTCCCAACATGTGTCTACTCCAACAAAGGCTGTGCAAGGAAATCCTGCTGTATTGTGAGTTCCTTTCCTGATGGTGTCACTGCCTATTGGCCAAGAAATGAGGGATGCTGCTGAAGGGGCTGCCCTCCTCTAAAGCGCATGGAGAAGTGGATGTATGTGACAGGGTGCCTTAGGCTGTAATCCTATATACCAGGGATGGGCAACCTGAGGCACTCCAGATCTTGTTGCACTATGACTTCCAACATCCACGGCTATAGGCCATGCCGCCTGGGACTGATGGCAGTTATAATCCAAGAATGCAATGGAAAGCAAACATATGGAAGCAGATTACTGCCTTTCTGTTACAGGCCAAGGACCCTTTGCAGGAAGGTTCTGGGCTGTCCAGATGGCAAGATCCCCTTCTTGGCCTTGCTGATGTGGTCCTTAGCCTTTTATTCTCCTGAAGATATCCCACAAGACAGTGGAGGTTTAGGACCACAGTTTTCCTTCTCCTAGATGGGCCACCCCCACCAGAGGTACTCTTCTTTGGCGATCACTCGTAGCCGAGTAAGATTGTCTTCCATAAACATGGTTTAAACAGTGGGTCCGTAAGTGACTGTGGAGGCCAGTTCTGGATCCACACGTCCTTCCACAGTGGGGATATAGGTTTCCTGATCATGGTCAGGGTTTGCCAAGCGTGCCTTCCTCTTAACATGTTTCTCCCTTTTGTCCTGTGTTCAAACGTCTTCAAAGCCCATGACACCTTTGGTAAAGGCCGTTCTCCAACTGGAGCACTCGCAGGCCAGTGTTTTCCAGCTGTTGGTGCTTATACTACATTTTTTAAGATTTGCCTTGAGAGAGTTTTTAAACCTCTTTTGTTGACCACCGGCATGCTTTCCATTTTTAAGTTCGGAATAGAGTAGTTACCAGAGATACTACCCCTTCCACCACATATCCCCATATATGTGTGTGTCTACACACACATGTGTGTATTTACACATCTATCTATCATTTATCTATCTATCATCTCTCTCTCTCTCTCTCTCTCTCTCTCTCTCTCTCTCATCTATCTATTATCTATCCATCCATCTATCTATCTATCTATCTATCTATCTTCACCCTCAGAACTGTTTTTTCTCTTTTTTTAATGCATAAACTGCAATCATAAAATGCAGTAAAAACAGGCATTAAGATAAGATAGGTTTGGAGCCTGGGAAAATAAATATGCAAAACTTGTGCAAGCAGTGTGGGCTATCCATAAGGAGAGAGTTAATTGCTGGAGTGAGCTGGATTATAATAAGTTGGAGAGAAAAACTAATGAAGCTCGAGACATATAGGTGGATCTGGAAAAGATTGCTTTTCAGTTTTCTTAAGCAAACATGAATTGGTTGACAGAAAGGAGAATGGAGTAGATTAGAAGGAGTTATGATTGAAGACACGTAGACAGGGGGCAATTTAGGAAGCATTGATCACCATCTCATTAGGACTGAGATTGTAGGAAAATGAATGCTAAATGAGAAGACGAAGAAGGTGAAAGAAGGAGACTGAACTCAGGCCAGAGCTCCAAGGATGGAGTTTCTGCTACTCACAATGAAATGGACAAAAACGGCCGTGAAAGAAGAGCTAGTGCATCATTCAGGGCCACTGCTCAAGATTAGGGATGGGTAGGTATCTCAGTTTGGGTTTCTCTTGGTTTCTCTTTTTTCCAGCCTTAAGCTTGGTTATCCACATTTCTACATCAGTTTGTGAATAGTTATAAAAAAAGTCCTCATGAAAATGCATCAGCATTTTTGTGTAAATTTCTCCTAATATACACATTTTTGTATGCATTCTTTCCCCAATATAAGGCATTTCTATATGCTATTTTCATTAATATCTACATTTATATGCACACTTTACCCTGGTATATGGATTTTTGTACTCATTACTTGCCTGCAGGACCGCACTGCAAAATTCAGAAGAGTGAGAATTTTGAAGAATGGCAATGCCTCAGTTTGCATACTGTTCCAGAAACTTACAAATTTAACAGGTTGGCCTTTAAATTCAAACTGAATCAAATCTCTCTCCTCCCCCCTCCGCTCAGGACAAATAACCAGTCCAATACTTGTTCCCCTAAGGATCCACAGCCCTCATTACCACTTGTTCCAGTCTTGCACCGTATGTTTGTCATACTCCTATTAATAATATGCAGCAACAGTGGTCAGATTCAGAATTTGGGACTACAGCTGGTATTGTTTTAAATATATATATATGTGTGTGTGTGTATGTGTTTATATTATATATATGTATGTATGTGTGTATCTATCTATCATCTATCTATCTATCTATCTATCTATCTATCTATCTATCTATCTATCATCTATCTATCTATCATATCTATCTATCTATCTATCTATCTATCTATCTATCTATCTATCTATCTATCTATCTATATCTATCTATCTATCTATCTTATCTATCTATCTATCTATCTATCTATCTATCTATATCTATCTATCTTATCTATCTATCTATCTATCTATCTATCATTTATCTATATATCGCACCAGTTTTCTGATTTTGCTAATTCTACACCTTGTATCTGGCAAGAACCTGTAAATTTACTGCTGCCATCTCCCTGGGAGCCCCTTGAAATGAATTCTCTACCTCCAGGGTCCTTTTAACCTGGATACATCAATGTAAAGAAAATAAATGGGATGCTGTTAAGAGAAAATAACAACCAAGAAGTTTAAGGGTTATTTATTTATTTTTAAAAAACAAACTCAACTGAGGGTGAATCTGAAATACGGAACAAAGTATACTAAGCAGATGACAAAGAATTAAGAAGCTGATTTTCCTGGGGGCAGGGTGGAGAGAAGAATAAAATACACACAGGTACACAGAGAGATTCATGTGAGTAGTTCAACAGGCTAAGCAATAGATGTGAATTCTATGTTTATCTTCAGCCTTTGAAAGATGACAGAGACTGATACACTGTGGAGATCTTTGTCTCTTTGCAAGTAATATTTGCACATATTTCTCTCGAAAGAAATACGTAGTTTGGCCTCTCTGCATATTTCACCTAGAAAAAGGCTAGCAATTCACTTTTTCTTTTGGAGGAAAAGACACACTGAAATGCAATCTTTCTTCAGAAGCAAACTGCAGTGTGTTCTGTTCCAGAATAATTCTTTCAAAAATCAATGCAACTTTTCTGGCATAAATGGGGACTGTTGGCTCCATGGCCTGAGAAAGCAAACCGGATGCGCTCTTCCAAGTTCGTTGCCATTTGTCGCTCCATTGCCTACACAACTGAAGAGATGAAACAACCTCATTCCTGCTGGGGTGGGATCATACCATCTCCATGATGTCTTAATCTCTGGCCTTGCTTAATCGAATACTAACTGTGCGGAATTGTGGCTGTTAGAGGTTGTGAGGTGGCTTACAATGTGCAGGATATTTGGAATCATTTCACTTGGGTCCTCAAATTAGTTTTGAGCCATGTGTTTGAAATAAAAAGCTTTGGCCTAGAAGTGCTGCCTTATGCTTTTATTACGGTGTGACAGAAGAGTCTGTTGTTTAAAAACTTACCTGGAGGGATGATGACGACTCTCTGATTTAGGTCCTTCAGTTCCTGCTGTGTCTGTCTACACACCACTTTAGTGACAGTTCGATATTCCATTTGGGACTTGGAAGATGGATTACGTTCTCAGGGATGCTGTAAATACCCACAATTCACACGTTCCCAACGTGAACACCGTACGTTTGCTTTTGTGGGGAAGTGTCCGAACCATGCAGGAGGTCTGAGAAAATTACCAGTGTTTGTGGAAGAAAGCAGGGGTGATTGGACACAGTTAAATTTACATGCCTCTAAAAACAGGCATGTAAGCTTGCATTTTTTTATCACTGATGGATTCTCAGAAAAGATAGCTTTGGGGAGGTGGGGACTGATTCTCATCGGCACAAACTCCAAATGGTAGTTCTGAATGTGAGATTTTCAATTTCTCCTGCAATTAACTTCAGTAGCTGGGAAGGCCAGGAGACTATACAGAGAGCCAGGGCCTTCCTGCTCTTAACATTTAGAGTGGTATAGTTGCTGGAGGTTTTTTTTTTGGTAGATTTTTTTGGCATGCTGCCGCACCATATCATCATCCAGTTGATATTCTGGAATAATCTACTTGAGAAACCTCTTTTTCTTCTGTCCCCCAAAATCCAACTTGTGAAAGATCAGGAATAGATCCTAAATATTTTCATTTGTGTGGGGTACGTACAGGCAGCATTCCTGGTTCCTTTGTGGAGGGTTGAGGAGTGTGGTTTTAATGGGGCATGTGTTTCATCTCACTTCCGTCTGACTGGTGCAAGCTGTCGGTTTGTCAGCTTGGTACAGAAGAGAGATATGGAAGGTATAGGCCATGGGTAGGCAAACTAAGGCCCGGAGACCGGATCCGGCCCAATTGCCTTCTAAATCCGGCCTGCGGACGGTCCGGGAATCAGTGTGTTTTTACATGAGTAGAATGTGTCCTTTTATTTAAAATGCATCTCTGGGTTATGTGGGGCCTGTCTGGTGTTTTTACATGAATAGAATGTGTGCTTTTATTTAAAATGCATCTCTGGGTTATTTGTGGGGCATGGGAATTCGTTCACTATTTCCCCCCCAAAATAGAGCCCGGCCCCCCACAAGGTCTGATGGACAGTGGACCAGCCCCCTGTTGAAAAAGTTTGCTGACCCCTGGACTATGGGGCAATGGTACTGAGTCAAAGTACTGCCCACGACAACATTCATTAGCCGCAGACAAAATTTCATCACAATAACCATGTTCGCCACAGCACAGGCAGACATACAGTTCCTTTTCTAATCACCTGTATTCTTACAAGATCAGAATGCCAGAATTTTAGGCATTAAATACAAGGGAGGAAAGCAAAAAAGCACCATTAAACTTCTGTCTCTGTGCACCTGCTCATAACTCTGACATTTACTGACTGGAGGACCATGAGATTACATACAGAGTGTAACTACAACCAAAGACCATTTCTCAATTCAGGCACCATTAGTGCTTAATAGCCAGGATGGCTAAGCTCTGTCTCCACGGTTGGAGGCAGCATCCAACTGAACAGGCGCAACAATTCTAGGAGGCTAAGGTTTCTTCGGCCCTCTCAATATTTATTTGAAGGGGGCCTGCCTCCTCAATGTTGAGGAGGCTGGGTGTTATGTACTGAATTGAATAGGAGCCAAAATGCAGCAGTTTGATTGGTCCTAGAACAATAGGATTCAGAATGCAGCAGTCTGATTGGTCCTAGAACAATAGGATCCAGAATGCAGCAGTCTGATTGGTCCACAGGAGCCACCCAATCCAGCTCCAGGTAGAAGTGAATCCGTAACCTGATTGGCCTATAGGTGAATCCCAGAATTAGCCAATCACATGGGGCCTATCGTGTAAATAATGTATATAAGCAGACATCCTGGGGGAGCTTGCATTCCTCCTCACCACTATGAGCTGAATAAAGAGCATGAAATCCACTCTTGACTCCGAGCATATTTCACCGGGCGTGGCCTACCAGACAGCTACACTGGCCTACACAGCATCAGGAGACTCCGCAGGGACTGGTGTGGCTTACTAAAAAGCTGCACTGGCCAGCGCGATGTCAGGAGACACCATAGGCAGCTGGCTGACCACTGTGAGAACAGGATGCTGGAGTAGATGAGCCATTGGCTTCACCAGCTGAATCTTATTATTTATTTGCTTATTCAGTTTATGTATTTATATTTGTCTGATGTCTTGCTCTAATTTTACAGCCTCCGTAATTTCGATCTCGCCTTTGACTAGGTCTTGTATTTTGTTTGTTCATCCTCCTTTCAGGTCACCTTGTGTCCCCTCTGGGTTAAATTGTTTGGCGGTAGGCTTGCTTACTTGCTGCCTGCCTGTCCCTTGTTGAAAGGCCTGTCACTCCATACATTCTCCTTTGTGCCCCCTTTGAACTTTTTGTACATTTTTCGTTTCATCTCACTCTCTCCTTTTTTCTTCCTTCCTTGTTTATCCCAATGGCAGTAGAAGATTATTAATTATTACTATCAAGTTGGCACTTTTGTCTGCAGCAAAGGCCTGACAGCCAGCTCAAATTCATCTCGCTTCGGCGCATCTTCCCCTCAGATTGTGGTGAGCATCTCATGGAATCAAGTTGAAAAAGATAACACTTTAATGCCTATTCTCACTTACATTTTCCCAGACCTGTAGCACTGGACTAGTCCCTGACACCAGGTCCTTAAGCCTGCCTTTCTCCTTGATTCCAACAGAAAATCCCTTATATAGGTAGGGGCAGTGAGACGTATGGTTGGATCCAGACACACCTAGAGTATACCCACTGAAATAAATGGGACTTAAATTTTCCTAATGGAAGGATGTAGGAAGTGGAATACCCTAAGGATCAGTATTGGGAACTGTGCTTCTTAACCTTTTCCCTTGGTTTGCAGATGCTATTAAATGGTTCAAGGTCATTAACACAAAAAGGGATTCCGAAAAGCTCCAAACTAAGCTCTCCAAGTGAGTAAATGGGTGGATGCTGGTGGCACTGTGGTCTAAACCACTGAGCCTCTTGGGCTTGCCGATCAGAAGGTCGGCTGCTGTGATGTACAAACAGGATCCTTTTATCATGTATGGTGGCAATGCAATAAAATTTAAATGATCTGGGAGCATATCCATTTAGAACTTGAAAAGATGTTAAGAATCTCCTTTAACTTCAAACCAGAGACATACTTATTGAATATTATTGATATGGACTTTCCTAATAAATTTAAGGAGATTTTTCTCTATGCAACGGTGGCAGCGAGGGTTCTTATAGCCACAATGTGGAAAAGTGAAAAAGCTCCCTCAAGACAAGAGTGGGACCAAAAAATGATTGACTATGCTGAATTAGACAGCCTATCCGAAAAATTAAAGAACAAACCAAGGAAAGAATTTATTTCAAAATGGGAAGCATTTAAAATATATCTGAAAATTAATAATACTGACTTAAAATCCATAGCAGCATTTGAATAATTCCAGCAATATCGTTCACTAGTTATATGATATAACATATTCTGAAGTAATTTGAGATGATAGCAATAACATGTATTGGCAGCAAAGAATGGTAATTAGATTTATCGAGTTGATGGGAAGTCGGATTTAAAAGGAAGAGACCATTACAGTTTATGGATTATGAAATTTATGTTAATTCTTTATGTAATGTGTGATTGATGATATTCTTATTATGATGTAATTTGTCTTTTTGTTGTTATGTTTTGAGCAAATAAAATTAAAAATTTAAAAAAAAGAAGGTTGGCGGTTTGAATCCATATGACGGGGTGAGCTTCCATTGCTCTGTCCGAGCTTCTGCCAACCTAGTAGTTCGAAAGCACACCAATGCAAGTAGATCAATAGGTACCACTGTAGTGGGAAGGTAAATGGCATTTCCGTGCACTCTGGAACTCGTCGTGGTGTCCCATTGTGCCAGAAGCGGTTCAGTCATGCTGGCCACATGACCTGGAAAGCTGTCTGTGGACAAACGCCGACTCCCTTGGCCTGAAAAGCAAGATGAGTGCTGTACCCCATAGTCGCCTTTGACTGGACTTAACTGTCCAGGGGTCTTTTACCTTTACCTTTTGCCAAATGCAACTCATTGTGCATAAATGTAAAGTGATGCATAACGGGGCAAAATAATCATCTTAATTTCACATATATGCTCTGAACTGCCAGTGACCGACCGGGAGCAAGACTTTGGGGTCATCGTAGAGATCTCAATGAAAATGTTGGCCCAATGTGTAGCAGCTGTGAAAGGGGAAGGTTCCATGCTAGCGTTCATTAGGAAAGAAACTGCGCGGGGCAACAGGGTAGAAGTTTATAAAATTATGCATGGCATAGAGAAAGTGGATGGAGAAAGTTTTTCTTCCTCTTTCATAACACTAGAACACATGGACATCCCATGAAGCTTAATGTTAAAATCAAGAGAAAGAAAAGAAAACACTTCTTCACGTGGTGTATAAATAAAGAAGGCTGATTGCCGAAGAATTGATGCTTTTGAATTATGGTGCTGGAGGAGACTCTTGAGAGTCCCATGGACTGCAAGAAGATCAAACGTATCCATTCTTAAGGAAATCAGCCCTGAGTGCTCACTGGAAGGACAGATCATGAAGCTGAGGCTCCAATACTTTGGCCACCTCATGAGAAGAGAAGACTCCCTGGAAAAGACCCTGACGTTGGGAAAGATGGCGGGCACAAGGAGAAGGGGACAACAGAGGACAAGATGGCTGGACAGTGTTCTCGAAGCTACAAACATGAGTCTGACCAAACTGCGGGAGGCAGTGGAAGACAGGAGTGCCTGGCGTGCTCTGGTCCATGGGGTCACGAAGAGTTGGACACGACTAAACGACTAAACAACAATAATAGTTAAATTATTGAATTGACTCCCACAAGAGGCAGTGATAGCTCCCAATTTGGAAGGGATTAGACAAGTTCATGAAGTGAAAGGCTATCAATGGCAACCAGGCTTCCTATGCTTTGCCACCACAGTTGGGGGCAGTAATGCCTCTGAATACCAGTTGCCGGAAATTACGGGAGGCGGGAGGGTTCTTGGGCTCGAATCCTGCTTGTGGGTTTCCCACAGGCATCTGGTTGGCCACTGTGAGAACAGGATGCTGGAATAGGTGGGCCATTGGCCTGATCCAGCACATTCTTTTTATTTTCTTAAACTAGACATGACTAACTTATTTCCCATTGGATCTCCCTTATACTAGACTAACAGCACAATCCTAACAATGTCTACTGAGCATATCCTACTGCAGGGGTCAGCAAACTTTTTCAGCAGGGGGCCAGTCCACTGTCCCTCAGACCTTGCAGGGGGCCAGACTAGATTTTGAAAAAAAAAGAAAAAAGAACTGATTCCTATGCCCCACAAATAACCCAGAGATGCATTTTAAATAAAAGCACACATTCTACTCATGTAAAAACACCAGGCAGGCCTCACAAATAACCAAGAGGTGCATTTTAAATAAAAGGACACATTCTACTCACGTAAAAACACGCTGATTCCCGGACTGTCCGCAGGCCGGATTTAGAAGGCGATTGGGCCGGATCCAGACCGCGGGTCTTAGTTTGCCTACCCATGTTCTACTGCATTCAGTGTGGTCTGTTCACAGGTAAGTAGTTCTAGGACTGCAGCACTCATTCAATTTGCGTAAAGATTTATGCTTTTGCAACACATCTCCTCCCATATCTGTTCTAGAGAATTGGGGAATGTTCTCAGAACAGATTTAGGGGACACCCAGGGGGAGCAGGGGGCAATTCCACTGTGCAAGCACGAATCTTTGCAGTGACAAAACAAGTTCCTTAGTGCTACATTGGATACAACCCAGTCTCTTTCTGACTTTAGTGTATTCTACATATACAGTGGTACCTTGGGTTACATATGCTTCAGGTTACAGACTCCGCTAACCCAGAAATAGTACCTCCGGTTAAGAACTTTGCTTCAGGATGAGAACAGAAATCGTGCTCCAGCAGCGTGGCGGCGGCAGCGGGAGGCCCCATTAGCTAAAGTGGTGCTTCAGGTTAAGAACAGTTTCAGGTTAAGAACAGGCTTCCGGAACAAATTAAGTACTTAACCTGAGGTACCACTGTACACACAAACACATAGACGATGGAAGGCTACGCATTTGCTCTCTCAGACAGCTGCGGTCCGATGCCTAGATGGTGGGGACCCCATGCATTAATGTTATGCATGAGAAAGAGCCCCAATGAAGGAAACAAATATTGTGAAGTAGCATTCCAGCCCTGTGGATGTAAATATCCTGCATGCAATCTAAGTGAAATATGGCTTCTTTATGCATAAGAATATATAACTCCACTCTGGGAGGGGAGGCAGGTTCCTGAACAACTTGCAAACACCACCACGGACAAACTGACAATATTATCTGTTCACTTTCTTTCCTTCGCAAGCTGATTAATCCAGCTCAGTATATAGCCCAGAACAATGAGACTATTCGCTTTCTTATCTTATTATTTGTCTCTCAAACCCAATTCCCCTGTTCCCACATGAAAGAAATTCTTAGACTATGTGTCTGTGTGAATACCCTCGGCCAGAAATATTTCCTCTAGGATCTCTAATGCTTTGTCTGTGGTTGCAAATATATCCATTTCAGTTTATGAAATGGAGCTGAAATACTGCAGAAACTTTCACTTCTGAAAGGTATATCCTGGACATCAGAACGACACTGTTTTTTTCTAATGTGCTCAGAAGCTCCAGTGAATTCTCTGTAGTTTCACAAAGGAACACTGAGGATGGAATTCAGGGCTGTTGCAGGTGTCTCCCCACTTACACGGGGCTTACATTCCTGGGTACCGCACATATATGTGAAATACGCTGTATGCTTATAGTGAGGAATGCCATCTAAAAGCTCTAGAGCTCTAGAAACCCCTTTAAAAAAACCCAGCAGCACTTACCAGACTGGCATGAACAGTGGCTCTTAATCTTCCTCATCGCTGGAAGATGATGTGGAAACGGCAGACTCCAACATTCCATGTTTGTAAGTCTGGAGACAGGCCACCAGAGCTATTTTTCTAGAAAAAGAGGTGCCAGAACTCAACATGAATCCCTCCCTTGTTCTCTTATAATGGCAATGGTGTCCACCTGAGAGGTGCTAAAACTGAGTTCCTGTGAGTTCTGGCTGGAAAGAAACAACTGTTGACCACCAGTACAGTGGTACCTCAGGTTAAGTACTTAATTTGTTCCGGAGGTCTGTTCTTAACCTGAAACTGTTCTTAACCTGAAGCACCACTTTAGCTAATGGGGCCTCCTGCTGCCGCCACGCTGCTGGAGTACGATTTCTGTTCTCATCCTGAAGCAAAGTTCTTAACCCAAGGTACTATTTCTGGGTTAGCGGAGTCTGTAACCTGAAGCGTATGTAACCTGAGGTACCACTGTATTTGCTAGTTGCCAACCTCCCATATACCTGTGATTGGGAACAAAACATGCACATGAGATAAAATGTATTCCAAATAAATGTGAGTTATAGTATTTTGTGGGGTGTGGGTGCAGGGATTTTTGTTTTTGAGATGAATCGTTAGAATGTTTGTAGAGAATAACCAATCTTCTTTCTATGCAGCAAAACAAAACTGTAGAAAAGTCTACGAAGGATTCTCTTGCTGGTCCACGCCTCACCCCCCCCCCCACCGTTGCCTGAGGCAGACCATTGCAGTGTAGCTTTTGCTCTGAACGGGAACAACAAACCTTGGGGGAAAGGCCTTCAGACTGGATCCCCAATGGCCATAAGTAACAAGTTTGTTGATAGACTGGATATTTTACAGTGCCACTAGAAGAGGAAACTAGGCCATTGCCCAGAGATGTGATCTGGACTTCTTTTTTTAATGACAAAGGCATAATTAATTTCAGTGCCTGCTCTGTGTAGTGTCTCAGCCTGGTTGTTTAATTTTTGAGCTCTGAAGTCACTGGTCTGTTGTTTCATGTTCCTGTCTTATTGAAATGTTAAAGAGCTGATCTCTTCGCTGTATATTTAGTCTGGACATTCCAGTCTTTGAACTACCACAATGCAGGGAGTAATATTATCCGCACACTCGACTGCTACAGTGATCTAGATGGTCATAGAGAGCTAGCAGGAGGCAGGCATTGAAGATATTCATAAAGAAGAAGAAGAAGAAGGTTTTTTGGGGGGAGAGGGGAAATGGAATAAAACAATTATTTTGGCTCTTGGGGGACATAAGAAGGAAGCTTTCATTAGGCTTGCCATCATCTCCACTTTTAATCACCTCTGTTCTTATCAAATTAAAAAAGAAATTTTTGATCAAGGCTTTAGAAGACCCAGAAGTGCCTTCCGGGGTTATCTGAACAAGTCACCTGTTTGAAAGAGACAGCCTTTCACCATCAGGCATGAGATGCATTTTCAATAATTAACTTTTTTTTTTTAAGTGTGGCTTCAAGTGAAAAATTAATAAGGCACAGCAGCAAGTAAGTCTTAGCAATACGGATCAAGAAAAATAAAGGAGGGGGACTACAAGTGAGAAGCAGATTCTCTTTTGGAAAATTGACTTTCCTTCTCTTAATTCACCTCCTCAACCCAGTGAAATTTCTTTCTGGAACAGATCCAAATTTACACTAGATACATCCATTGCCTTTCAGCAGTCCCCCTTCTAAGTATCTGTCACAATGAGATCTTTTCCCTATTGCCCTCCATTCCTCTCCTCTCCTCTCCCATCATCTTTCCATGAAGATCTCTTGGCAAACTCTCAGCACTCCCTTAGGGAATGTGGTGTTACTATGTGGATGTCCTGGGCTTTTTATTTATTCATTCATTTACTTGCGCAGAACTATGAGTAAATGGTTTTTTTTTTACAAAAAGGGCAAAAATTTAGAGCTAAAGGATGACGCCACAGGAATAATACTTTGTCCTTGCTGGAACACCAATAGTCTGAATGTAAATGAATTAGAATGAGCAGTGGTATTCAAAGTAACAGACAAGCTATTCAAAAGAGGCATAGATGCTTCCAGAAGAAGACCAAAGATCCTTTCCACTACTGCTGCTGGATGTCTTGGTTGAAAATGGAGTTGGGATGAGGGAGGAATTTGATTCAGTTCAAGTTACTCACATTCGCACTTTCCGAAACAATATGAGAACTGAAACATAGCCACTCTTTGAAATTTGCATTTATTTGAACTTCACAACACAGTTCTCCAGCCAATGGATGTATGCATACAACAACCAACACATGCATTACAAAAGGTACAAGTGTGCACAAATGAACATGCTAGTGAAAATTACAAAAATGCATTGTATTGGGAGAAATTGCCTGCAAAAATGTGTACGCTGGTCAAAATATAAAATGTGCTTATTATGCCAGGAAAATTTCCGTGGTGATTTTTACAAATAAGATTTGTAAATTGCTTCAGAAATTTGGAGAACCAAATTTAAGACTGGAAAAACAAGAAAGAAAGAGGATGAAAATTGGCAGATCCTTCTGTTCCTATAGAGTTCCAATGAAATACGGGAAAGTGTATGTATTCTTTCCTCTAGTCCACTATTGATGGTGACATATCCATGAATCAAGGATCTACATTTTGATCCTGTAGGGAACCCTTCCCTAACCTGATGCCATTCAGATGCTTGGGACCACGGCTCCATTCATCCCTGACCATTGGCTGGTCCCTGACTGGTTGGGTTGTTGTGGACCAAAACGTCAGGAGGTGATCAAGTTGGGGAAGGCTGCCTGCTCTAGGGTTACTTATCTATCTCTTTATATCTCTATTGACCAATCTGTCCTCTTCTTCCTCCATTATTTATATTGCACCTAGCATTCTAATAATTCCAAGAAGGTAGGCTATACAAGTCTTGTGCGGGGGGAAATGGCCAGGAATATTGTGGGACCTTGAACACTATCAAATTCATTGCAGCATAAGCCTGCCTTTTCCAAGTTTGTGGCCTCCAAAAGTTTTGGACTACAAATCCTATTGCCATGCTCACTGGGGCTTATGGGGGTTGTAGTCTAAAACATTTGGAGGACACCAAGTTGGCAAATGGTGGCACAGGTTTTCGTGGACAAACTTGACGCTAGAATGAGAACAATATTCAGGAATCACAGAAAGTGCTTCCAACTCCCAGGGCACTCCGGAATTGATCTTAAAGTGGTCATAGACTCATAGAATTGTACAGTTGGAAGGGACCAGGAGGGTCATCTAGTCCAACCCCCTGCAATGCAGGAATCTTTTTGTCCAATGTTGGGCTCAAACACACCATCCTGAGATTAAGCGTCACATGCTCTACCGACCGAACTATCCAATTACAAACAAATGAACTTCAAAGGGAGAAGTCAGCATTAAACTGAGGGGGAACTACAAAAAGGGCCCCTTCTGCTGATCTTAATACCTCAGAGGGTCTGTAGGGAAGGAGACGGTACAGTATTTCAAAAATTTGAGGCCCAAGACATTCAGGGTTTTAAATGCAAATTCTCTTTTGCATGAACTACTATAAACAGCAGAAGAGAGGTTCAAAGGCAATTTAAACATGTGTAAAAACTCCCATTGCCCTGTGTATTGTCTTACAGCTGGTCCAAAGGTGCATGGTTCAGCTCTGTGATGGGTCAGTGTGACTTCAGATGAACACAGACACACTGTATGTTGGAAAGTGTCCCCTTCAATGCTAATACGTTGTGGAGAAGGCTGCTATATTTTTTATACATGGGGACATGCAAATATTCCAGTCAGGTTCCATCC
This sequence comes from Podarcis erhardii, assembly GCF_964252035.2. NCBI lineage: Eukaryota > Metazoa > Chordata > Lepidosauria > Squamata > Lacertidae > Podarcis > Podarcis erhardii. The sequence continues at coordinate 26,532,288 of NC_138499.1, forward strand.
CTATCATAGATTCTGAAGAAAAGACATTGATTAATTACATAATGTGACAAGACCTCATGACCTCTAATTAGTCTAGTTTACAAACTGGGAATTTAATGGCCATTGTCTTGTTAGAAAGGCAGAGAATTATCTACTTGTGTGTGACCTGAGAGGCACAATGGTTATTGATTTCATCAAGGTTCTGACTGGGGCAGGGGGAAGTAGCTGACATTTTATGAGTAATTTTAGAAAGAAGCATTAAGAAGGATGAATAATTACCTGCCTGACAGATGTCACTTCTGCTAAGAGTTCAGGATATAACATCTTCTCCTAACAGTGCCAATAATAATTTAAAAAACCCCCAAAACATTCCAGAAGTTGGTTTTTGAACTTTTTGATTGTGTCTATCAGAATGCTTAGACCACCAGAATTAAAACCAATGATTTATGTGAGAGAGAAAGTGTGTGTGTGTGTGTGTGTGTGTGTGTGAGAGAGAGAGAGAGAGAGAGAGAATATTTGGTGCTATCAAGTCTATATTTTAGTTTGTCCTTCTTAACTATACAAATTTAAACTCATAGTTGGGCAAAAACCTTGCCATACTTTCACCTGTAGGGGAAATATTAAGTGGATGTGTGGGGGAGATTATGTACTTTAATGTTACCTCTCTCATTCTGTTTTCTATGTAATCTGCCTTGAGCTATTCCTACTCAGAGAAGAGATGAGAAGCTATGTGTAGGCCATATCAATTTTATGGCTTTGCTTTCTCAAGAGTGTTCTAGAAAAGCAAAGGACCACAATCAATAAGCACAGGAGTTCCTCAGTCCTCTCCAATGGATCACCTCATATCCCTCAAGTGAACAAGACCCACAACAAGACTCCAAATTAACAAGGTTAATTTTTATTAAAGAGCTGCCCTCTCCACATGTGAAGTATACTGCAGTGTGTTGGAGCGCCATTAAAAATGTGCTTCTTTAAAGACTCACTTTTGTTTTCAAACATTTGATTTTGAACATGTGATAGTGATTTTTTTTGTATTGTTTTGTATTGCCGTCAAAGGAGGGAAATGCCACTAGTTGAGTCCTGTTTAGAATTGTCTTTATGGCCGGACCCTTGAGTATTTGAAAGTTAAAGCACTGATGCAAGGTGCTGACAGCACAGATCAATTCTGCTTGCTGGATGAACTGACCTTTGTTATACCAAGAAGTGAGAGTCTTGAGGGATGAAAACTTTAGTGCCTGTCTGATAATAACTAGAATTAAATTATCCAAGGAGTAGACACCTCCCTCCCAATTCAAAATACAATATGCTCAGGGGATATGATAGAGCTGTTCTTGACATGTGTAGGACAGAATCACATAGGTTTTTCAAAAATATATAATATAAAATTCTTTGTATGAATGCTGAATTGCTATGTATAAATCACCTGTTTCCCAGCCAGGATGAATGCATTTCTGTGTGGGCAGCTTGGAAAACAGAATCACAATGAATTATAAATCTGCACCAAGGATGTTTCCAGTCTCTCTAGCCTTGTTTCTTACTTATATAGAGGTGAAATCCTGTGTGTGTGTCTGTTCTCAATAACAAATGAATATAAACAAGACAGGCAAGACAGGGCCCAGGACAAGTTGTTTTTGAAACTGGAGATATACAATGAGATTTCCGTTTCATGGTAGTTCCCAACAGCACTCCGAATCTGCCCAAATTTCCCATCAATCATAATGCTAATAAAGCATGTAAGGCTCAAATATTTCACATGGCTGGAAAAAGGGATGAGCAGTATTGCAATTCCCCAACTGATGTGGTTCCAGCAAACTGGGGATGGAGGGAGGGATATTAAAAGTGGCACAGGGGTGTTTGTAGGAGCCAGGCAGGGAGCTGAAGTGCAGACAGTATTGTTGGAACATTGTAGGAAGGGAAGGGACAGGGAAGACCTTGTGCAAAGGTGGAGAACCTGAGACTCTCCAGAGGTTGCAGGACAACATCTCCCATCATCCCTGGCCGCTGGCTGAGGCTGACAGAAATTGCAAGTCCCCCACACCTGACCTAGTGCTTCACAGAAAGCTTTGTTTTCATTTGATTTTACTTGAAAACTATACTGTCAAAATATTTACCGTATTGGCCCGAATATAAGCCACACTCCCCCCCCCCCCAATTCTGACTGTGAAAAGTTAACGTTTAGCTTATATTCACAACCTTATGCCGCCGGCAAAGCCGTGTGGCTCTATCTCTCTCTCTCTCTCTCCCCAATTTTAAAGGTGCAGCTTATTTGTGGGTGCGGCTTATATTCGGGTCAATACGGTAGGTAGAAAAGAAAGACACACCCAAATAATATCAGATGTATTTGGGTTAGGGGGAATTTTAATTATCATTTATAAGGATGAATCAGATGACTCACACCGTATCTAGTTCTATGTTTTGAATAAAACCTATTTGGGGCCAGAAGCAGTTTGCTTTCTCACCCTTAAAAAATTCCCCTCAAAAGTCTATCAAGGAAATAGATACAAAACATGGCACTGGTTGCAAATGTTTAGCCTGATAGCTTATGCATGATTGTGTACATGCTTTAATACATTTCACTGGATTTCATATCTAAACACGCTTCAGGTAGCAGTCCCATTTTGGGGAAAAGGTGTGATATAATAATAATAATAATATAATAGCAAGATGAAATTTCTTGGAAGCCTTGATCAAAGCAGAGAAAGAAATACAGTCACTCCTGCCTTTAGATTCCCCCTACTTTCCCCTCTTACAGCCACCATTTAAAACTTCTAAGCCATGCTGGAGTTGCTAGATACACACTTGTAACCTAAAGCCTTCTTCAAATTTTAACATTCTGAGCAAAGAGCTTTAAAGCTAGAAATTATCTTAATGGTGTTATTTACCCCTCATTTATCAAACTAGCTTGAGCTATTTTTTCCCCACTGGCTTTACTGGATGCTATTCAACTGCTGACATTTATAGTCCACTTTGCAGTGCTGAATTGTGTTAGGGAATGTGGACATGTATTGTAACAGAGGGCTAAAACAGCAGGGCTGTTATTTCATAAAAAGAGAGCTTCCAGAGCCTGCACTCCCTGTAATCTAGGAGTAAATGATTTGCAGTTTGAAGCTGTAGGCTAACATACAAGTGCACAGGTTAATGCTTATCCGTAACTTGGGCAATGGTTTGTGAATAGTCATTAGACGGATTCTGCTCTCAGTTAAATCAGGAATGGGGTGGAGCGGCCGCAATGCAATAGCTAGGAGGCAGTAAATGTCAGCTGCATGAGCACAAGAGTTTGAGTTCAACTGTGATATATTTGTTGCCTTTGGGTGGGGAGCAGCAAAAGCCTTTTTTTAAAAAAAATGAAGGGGCACTTGCAAAGTTTGAGAGCTGGCCCAAATGTCAAAATTCTGTAAAAGGGTGTGGGGAGACATGGCAGAGCTAAGTGGTATTGCACAGGCGATGCATATGGGGCTGGCATTAGAGGTCAGTTTTATCAGGCAGCTGCTGGAGAGACAACCACTGACTGGTAGGAGCTAGGGAGAAATTGGATTCTGTTTGCATTTCTGTGAAACACAGAAATTCACACTTATCTGGATTTTTGAATGCAGTTCTTCAGCCAAATAAGGTGTACAAAATTGCATATACAAATTTGTGCATAAATATTGATACGTTAGTGAAAATAACACTAAAAAGAATTAAGTTAGAGGAATTGCTTTAATTTTTATTATTTATTATTTATTATTTTTTATTAAATTTCTGTATTCCCCTTCATCTGAGGATCACAGGGCAGTTTGCAATCTAAAACCACAAAAATAGGTACCATAATACCAAACGACACCTATAACACCCCCACAGTTTAAAAGGTCACAGATTGTTTAATTAGCCAAAGACCTGGGAGATGAGGAATGTTTTTACCTGGTGTCTAAATATATGCAATGAAGGTGACAGGAGAGACTTCCTGGGGAGAGCATTCCATAAGGTGGAAGAACTGCAGAAAATGTATATATTAGGCAAAATTTCATATAAAAATGTGTATGATATGAGAAATGGTAGGAGGATTTTCATGATAATGTTGTTGTTTTTTTAAATGGACCAACTGATGTGCAAATGTGGAGAAACCAAAATGGACACATTCACCTATCCCTTTTTGAGATACTCAAAACACTTCCAAACCCTGTCACATTTGCTAGTGGTGAGGGGAGCAGGGATCTCCTAAGCACTCTCAGTACCCTCAACAGACTACAATTCCCATAATTCTTTGGGGGGAAGCCATGACTGTTTAAAGTGGTATGATACCCCTTTAGTGAAAAATGGAGCCTCATATAAGTTTAACCCAGGTCTAAGTGACTACAGCTTCTGAAATTTCACCATGCTATTTGCACATGGTAACATTGGGAAGAGGAGGTTTTGATGAATATTCTTGAGCGGAGTGGGGAGCAGGGCAGAGAGAAGTGAAATGCTCTGACAGTTTTTCTTGGAAAATTCTTTTCTGGGATGTTTTGGCTCACAGGACATTGAATGTAATTCTGTTGTTAGTTCAAGAGAGGAGGATTGTTTGTAGAAGGATGGGGGCAAACCTATTATTCCCTTCAACAATATTAAAACAACATTCAGCAGGATTAAAACTGGGGCCATAGTGGAACCCAAAATTTATGAATGATGAATTTCCAGGCATGCAGAGGAGGAAGAGGCATTTTGCTGAACGTTTTCCACGAAGGACCTTCTCCAGCAGTTTAGAAAGTGCTTGGAAAAAGAACATTTCCCAAAATTTGTCAGAAAATTATTTCCTGAGACCTTTTGGCCCAGCCCAGAAATAAATTGCTTTATTTCTGAGAATTACCCTTGAAGTCTTAAATTCAAAAGTCTTCATGGCTCCCCATTGTTTCTTCATTTCCAGCATTTCCAGCACCTTTTCATTCAGCACATCTCACACAAAATTCAGTTCATCTTTTGTCTAACAGCCTCCACTCTTCCTGTCTAGCCCTATTCCTCCCATTAAGTTAGTGCTAAATGCCTCCTCTGGAAACAATTTCCACTTCTATCACTATGGATTATATATCACCCTACTCTCTAAGTCTCTTCAGAGGCTCACTGTCATTTTCCATATCAAAGTCATATTCCCAGTCCCCAGGTTTAAGAGCTGATTCATTATACAGTCACTTCTCCCAGAACATTAGTCCTGAACTACACAGTTCAGATGTGGAGATTTGAGTGTGAACTGTGTTGTACACAGATACATATGCTGAAATCCCTGCTATCGTAGCAGCTGGGGGCGGGGCGGGGCAAACAAACCTATGCTGCGATCATGGATACATTTCCTGTATTGGTGTTCAGCAGACAGGGAACTTGTGGTTCTCCAGTGTTGCTGGACTCAGCAATAAATGCCTTGAATCACAAGCTGGGCTGGGGCTAAACACAGCAGCCCCACCCACCAGCTCCCCGCTGCCCCCCCTCTACCTGCCCCAGCCAGAAGCTGCTCAGAGGTTGCTGTGCCAACCCCCGGGTTGTCAACATTGGGGGGGGGTACACAAATATTTTATTAGGGAGGGGGCAATAGTCTTGGGTCCCTAGGAGTTGGTTCCTATGCTTTTGCCCCTCTGCTCACCCTGGGAAACCCCTCTGTTTACTGCTGAAACATCAATTTGCAGGAACCTTGATTGACACTTGTTCCAATTGAGCAACTCCCGCAGCTAAGCTGGTGCCAGACATATTGTTTTGCAATAATAATAATAGTAGTAGTAGTAGTAGTAGTAGTAGTAGCAGTTGTTGTTGTTTAGTCGTGTCCGACTCTTTGTGACCCCCTGGACCAGAGCACGCCAGGCCCTCCTGTCTTCCACTGCCTCCCGCAGTTTGGTCAAACTCATGCTGGTAGCTTCGAGAACACTGTCCAACCATCTCGTACTCTGTTGTCCCCTTCTCCTTGTGCCCTCCATCTTTCCCAACATCAGGGTCTTTTCCAGGGAGTCTTCTCTTCTCATGAGGTGGCCAAAGTACTGGAGTCTCAGCTTCAGGATCTGTCCTTCCAGTGAGCACTCAGGGCTGATTTCCTTAAGAATGGATAGGTTTGATCTTCTTGCAGTCCATGGGACTCTCAAGGGTCTCCTCCAGCACCATAATTCAAAAGCATGAATTCTTCAGCGATGGTCCAGCTCTCACTTCCATACATCACTACTGGGAAAACCATAGCTTTAACTATACGGACTTTTGTCGGCAAGGTGATGTCTCTGCTTTTTAAAATGCTGTCTAGGTTTGATAATAATAATAATAATAATAATTTATTATTTATACCCCGCCCATCTGGTTGGGTTTCCCCAGCCACTCTGGGCAGCTTCCAACAAAATATTAAAATACAATAGTCCATCAAACTTTAAAAGCTTCCCTAAATAGGGCTGCCTTCAGATGTCTTCTAAAAGTCTGGTGGTTGTTTTTCTCTTTGACATCTGGTGGGAGGGCGTTCCACAGGGCGGGTGCCACTACCAAGAAGGCCCTCTGCCTGGTTCCCTGTAACTTGGCTTCTGGCAGCGAGGGAATCACCAGAAGGCCCTCAGCGCTGAACCTCAGTGTCTGGGCAGAAAGATGAGGGTGAAGACGTTCCTTCAGGTATACTGGACCAAGGCCATTTTGGGGTTTAAAGGTCAGCACCAACACTTTGAATTGTGCCCGGAAACGTACTAGGAGTCAATGTAGGTCTTTCAAGACCGGTGTTATGTGGTCTCGGCGGCCGCTCCCAGTCTGGATTAGTGAAAATACAACAACAACAACAATCTTTATTACGGTCCAGAGACCCAACAAATCGTCACAAAGCAATACACAATTCATACAGCCTACCTCTAGGTTTAGTTGTAGTTTCTGGGTCACCTTCAAAGGTAGCCCCACATAGAGAGCATTGCACTAGTCCAAGCGAGAGATAACTAGAGCATGCACCACTCTGGGGAGACAGTCCGCGGGCAAACAGGGTCTCAGCCTGCATACCAGATGGAGCTGATAAACAGCTGCCCTGGACACAGAATTGACCTGAGCCTCCATGGACAGCTGCGAGTACAAAATGACTCCCAGGCTGCGTACCTAGTCCTTCAGGGGCACAGTTCCCCCATTCAGGACCACAGGGTCCTCCACACCTGCCTGCCTCTTGTCCCCCCAAAACAGTACTTCTGTCTTGTCAGGATTCAACCTCAATCTGTCAGCCGCCATCCATCCTCCAACCGCCTCCAGACACTCACACAGGACCTTCGCCACCTTCATTGGTTCTGATTTGAAAGAGAGGTAGAGCTGGGTATCATCTGCATACTGATGAACACCCAGCCCAACCCCCTGATGATCTCTTCCAGCAGCTGCATGTAGATGTTAAAAAGCATGGGGGAGAGGATAGAACCCTGAGGTACCCCACAAGTGATAGCCCAGGTGTCTGAACACTCACCCCCCCGGAGGTGCTGCTAATGCAACAATTTGGCTTCACCACCAGAGGCGCACTCCATTGTCTCTCGAGACAGACAAACGCCAACAACAGCACCATGTACACAGATGCTGCTATATAAATAAATGTTAATAATAATAGAGCAAAGCACATATGGAGAGAAAGGAATATCCTATTGCTTAAGTGGAAATCCTTGTGCTGATGGAATGAGTTACTTTGATACTGCCCATACTGAGTTACTTAGATACTGCCCATACTCTTCTTCTTTTTAATTGTCATGGCATGAAGTGGTATATAAATGGTATACTTATATCATATTTATATTGGTATGATGTGCTTTGTAAATAGATGAAATAATAGTAATAACAACAACAATTTGGGAACCATTTGTGATACATGTCCAACTGCTCTCGTGTTTGTGTGTGTGTTTAAAAAATCTGGATATGAGGCAGCTGATCCACAGGAAGACAATGTGATCTTACAGAATGCCCCATATAGCTTTTGTTGCAGTTTCACTGTCTCCACCCCACCCCAGTCAAATTCAGTTGCTGCAGCAATTGGAATTTCCTTTATTAAAAAAAAAAAAATCTTATGAAAACCCACCAGCATTTATTTGAGAATTTCCCTGTATATATGCATTACTGAATTCAGTTTTAAACAGCATACACATTTTTGCAAAGTACTAGCATAATGCATTTTTTAATGCAAACTTGTTGGAGAACTACTCTGGGGTAGGGATGCCATGCATCTGGAACATCCCAGACATAGGCAGAATTGTGAAAATATCAAGGAGAATCTGGACGTATAGCATTTTTGGCGAATCTAATAAAAGCTCAACAACTTTGCAAAAAAGATAAAATTTTATTGTCCTGATTTTCACTTCTTGAAAGACTGGTGGCATATGAATTGTTGTTGTTGTTGTTATTGCCAAATTTTGGAGGCATTTGAATTTCGAAGGCTAACTCTGTTTCGATTTGAGGCGTGCAAATTAGGTAGTTTCTTATGCAAATGGAACCGTGTTTCTCCCGCACCCCTTGTGGGCAAGGAGCAATAGCTGGATGTAGAAAGGAAATAGTTTCAGATCTGTTTCCATCTTAATAGCCTGGTATTCAACCTGCTCTAAGAAATGGGAAGGCAGAGAAAAAGGTGTAAATGTGTCTCTGTGTGATGGTTTGAGGGAGGGGAGGGAGGAATGAAGGTTTGTTTACTACAGTTTTACTTCATTAATATTTTAGTCTCAGGTGCACCACTCGGAGAGTCTCACCAAAATCGCAGAAGCACTGATTGTGGTGTTTGTGACAGTGCCATGGGGCATTTGCATTATTTATCCCAGGCTGCGCTACCCATACAGCTTCCAGGGAATATTTTCAGACAGAATCGCTAATTAGCACATATGTGGAATCTTCTCAAAAAAGCAGTTGGGAACTCTCCTCATTACTTTTTAATTTTTTTCTATTTGCCGAGCACTCTGTCAAAAGATGGAAATGCAAAATGATGGTTGGGAGGAATTTTGCATACTAAGTGCAGGGGGATAACGAGGAAGGTGCCTCGTGGCAGCTCGGCGGCGAGCGCCTCCGCATGGCCTCGCCTCTCTGCCTCGAGTCCCCGCAGATAGGCCAGGGCCCTCGTCCGCCTGAAGGGAGGGTGACCAGATGCAGGGAAACAAGGAGCCTTGTGTACCTTCAGTAGCTGCACACAAGAGAGACTGGGGGCAGATGCAGCTTTCTTCAACCTTGGTACACCGTGATGTGGCAAGGAGCCAAAATTCCCAATTCTGTGCAAGTGTGAAGAGAACAGGAACCCCATCTTTGCTCCAGACTCATAAAACAATGGAGTTGATTTTGCCCACCCTCACTGGTGCGACTAAAATAAAAGCTGTCGTGTATTTATTTTACAAATGGCATATCATGTTGATTCGGTGTTCTTTTAGTGGGAACACCTTTTCTAGTCGTATTAGGCAGGTGTCCTTTTTTTTTTTTACCGTTTTCAATGTCTGCTAAAAAAACCTTTTTGTGTAGTCAATCCTACCCAAATATGTAATTCCATTAGGATTATTTTTTATTTAAAAAACTGTAGATTTAATGATTTTATTGTGTCTGTTGATTTTATCGATAGTTCCCCAAAAATGTTTTGTATTATTTTATGTAGGCCACTTAGAGATTTTTTTTAATTATTAGGCGATACATTTACTCTGGGTTTACTAAGGCTCATGCCTTTTTCTCTCGTTGCTGCAACTTAGCTTGCTCTTCCTCTTGTGATCCTGGGCTTAGTGGATACAGTTGAAGTTAGGTCTATGTATACATTCCTCTGGTTTCCCGTCAGAAGAAGGGTGGGAAGCAGTGGCAGGAGAAGACATTGGTGGCTCCTGGTGGTGGACCTTTGTTTCCACTAGCCGCCTTTTATCATCTTCCAAACTGCTCTGGAATGACTCATATAGGTCACACCCACACCATACTTTTAAGCATAATCATACCACTTTAAAAGTAGTGGCTTTCCCCAAAGAATCATGGGAAAGGCAACTTCGCCCTCAAAAGCTACAATTCCTAGCACCCTT